>NC_132799.1:29310760-29943260 GCF_048594095.1 Paramormyrops kingsleyae | reverse complement strand
GAGAAGAAGGAGCATCTCCCATGTCCTCAGCCCAGTCTCACCTCTCTCTTTCTCATCCCACACACCTGCTGCAGATGTTTGGTAAGATCGCCCTGCGGGACACCAGCCAGATCAACCGCAACAACAACTTCCAGACGTTCCCTCAGGCCGTCCTCCTGCTTTTCAGGTGAGCCTGGCGAGCTGCCTGTCATGCCTCAGTGAAGCCGCCGCATACTGGTGCTCATCGCTAAAGGTACCGCGCTGTCTCTCTGCAATGGACTGCCAATAACACTACAGTATATCAGGATTCGGCGTATTCGGCTCTGTCTCATGGCATCCTTCCCAGCATAGTATGGATAAAGCCCTTAATATGTGGTGTAGGTTTAATTAAAACAACGCTGTGAGCAGAATTAGAGGTAACACACAAAGTAATTTCTTTATATATGTGCATGTAGAACAAGGTAGATAGTTATAATGGTAAGGAAACAAAATATTTGTGGCTGATGTAAGCCTCTAGTCATGTGACCTGTAACCCCCCCCCCCACCAGGTGTGCAACAGGGGAGGCCTGGCAGGATATCATGCTTGCATGCAGCCCCAATAAGCCTTGTGAGAATGGATCAGAGGTGGGGATGCCCAATGACGACTGTGGCAGCCATTTCGCCATCATCTACTTTGTCACCTTCTACATGCTGTGTGCCTTCCTGGTGAGGCCCTGTCAAACAGGCTGGCAGCCTGATTCTCCAAACAACCATTTTTGCCATGAAGCTGCAAAACGGAAAGCTAAAGTAAAATGTGAGCAGATCCTCTGGACCCCGTACCAACTCTGCGTTTCCTTCTGCAGATCATTAATCTGTTTGTGGCCGTCATCATGGATAACTTTGACTACCTGACCCGAGACTGGTCCATTCTGGGCCCGCACCACCTCGACGAGTTCAAGAGGATCTGGGCCGAGTATGACCCTGAGGCCAAGTCAGTGAACCCTTTACCCCCCCAGTCCCTTCATATCCACCCCCTTCCCTCTGCTGGCACAGACCGATGATGCCCGTATAGGTGAAAGCGTGATTGGCGTGGTGATCGGGGGGGGTGGCCCCATGCCCGCTGTATGGCTCCTGTCTCACCAGCGGTGCCCTGTTAACGGACGATGATGTCATCAACGTCAGCCGGGTGTCTGCCTCCCGCTAACCTCCTGCTAACGTGTCGCCTGCCTGCAGGGGGAGGATCAAACACCTGGATGTGGTGACGCTGCTGCGCCGGATTCAGCCTCCTCTGGGCTTCGGCAAGCTGTGCCCCCACCGTGTGGCCTGCAAGGTGACAGGGAGGGGGGCGAGGACCTGGGGTAGGGGGTTGTTTGGGGGGATACAGCAGGGGGGAGAGGAGGGCCTGAGACGGCAGAACCTGGGATACATTTTACCGGGACCGTTATAGATACGGTACCAGTCAAAAGTTTGGACACACCTACTCATAGAAGAGTTTTACGTTTTAGAATAAAGACATCAAAACTATAAAATAACATATATGTAATTATGCACTGAGCAAGTTTTAAGCAAAAATAATAATTTTTTGCTTTGGGCAGCTCTGTGGGTTGTCACTCAGAAGGTTGCCGGTTCAGATCCTGATGCCACCATTGGGTGCATTCTGGTCAAGCTCCTCCAAAGCCATCTGTACTGGGATTAGGTCAGGTGGGCCAGTCATGTGCTGTGTCACCATCACTCTCCTTTGTAGGCAGCCTGGCTGGCCGAAACTGTTGACTGGTATGGTAGGTAATGATAAAAAACTACGTGTGACTTACCAAAAACAGACACGATGCACCATAAATGAGAAGAAAATCTTTAAAAAACATATGCAGTGTATTTAAAAGAAAGGGGACAAGAAGGTGAGCGGGTAGGGAAGGACATTCTGAGATTGTCTTGTGGTGGGTGAATCACATGGCCCTGAAACCCCCCCCCCCACCCCCCGCAGCGGCTGGTGTCCATGAACATGCCACTGAACAGCGACGGGACGGTTATGTTTAATGCCACCCTGTTCGCCCTTGTCAGGACGGCACTGCGCATCAAGACAGAAGGTACTGGAAACTGATTTTCAGATGCCTCCTTATAATGTAATAAATGGCCAAAGGCTATTGGCCAAATGACTAATAAAGGATAATTAAAAAAAATAAAATAAATAAACAACCAGTTGGCCACTAGGGGTCCCCTGCTCATTCTGGGCCCCTGAGCTGCAGCCTAGGCAAGTCTGTTCATTAATGTGCCCCCTGTCTACACATGAAACCATGACAACATTTGTGTTAATTATCTCGCGGTGGCTCAGAGGCGATTCTACGATTATTTCTCCAAAAAGACTGCCACCGTTAGCTGTCAATAGCCATGAACGGTACACAAGGACTTCAGTAATGTGTATTGGTCATTCCGACTTTCAGCACCCGGACTTTCAGTCATGGAAGATCTAAAAGTTGATAAGATATGACTGGAGAATTTACTGATCAAACAGAACAAAACTGATTCCACAGATTAGCATTTTCCAGTGCTGGCACTTCTGTAAAATGCTGCTACTCCTGTCAACGTAGCAGGACACTGTACTTATGATCTTGTGTATTTCGAGGTAATTTGGAGCAAGCAAATGAGGAGCTACGGGCAATTGTGAAGAAGATCTGGAAAAGGACCAGCATGAAGCTACTGGACCAGGTGGTTCCGCCTGCAGGAGGTCAGTGCGCAAAAAAGTCAAAATTCAGTCACCGACAGAGAAGCTCAAGGAAGCTGCAGGATCCTAGACAGAGAAGCTCAGATCTGTGAAGTCCAGTGAGTTTAGGCTTTGAGATTCTCAGGGTCCTGTTTGCTTTTGACACCACAGATGACGAGGTCACCGTGGGGAAATTCTATGCCACCTTCTTGATCCAGGAGTATTTCAGAAAGTTCAAGAAGCGCAAAGAGCAGGGCCTGGTGGCAAAAGTGCCACCAAAGACCGCCCTCTCCCTTCAGGTTTGGACTGACAGTGCCACATGACTACTGACATGTCAACCTTCATCCTAGCACCAGCGCTGTTAAAGTAACATTTATCTTTTAAGCGCTTTTTGATGCATTTAGCCCACAGTCACTGAATATGGTATGTCGGTTTGGTCTGCGTTCCTACGTTTTTGTGCCCGTGTCCATTCCTGCAGGCAGGGCTGCGGACGCTTCACGACATGGGGCCGGAGATTCGCAGGGCTATCTCAGGGGACCTGACGGTGGAGGAGGAGCTGGAGAAGGCCATGAAGGAGACAGTGTGCGCTGCCTCGGAGGATGACATCTTCAGGGTAACGTCCTGCTCCACTACATGCTTCACTGTGCTCAGACCTAGACCATGAGCTCAGAATAACCAAACGATGCTTTCCTTGCCATTTCTCTCTCTCCATCTAGCGAGCGGGCGGCCTCTTCGGCAACCACGTCAACTACTACCACCAGAGCGACGGGCGCAACACCTTCCCGCAGTCGTTCACCACGCAGCGGCCCCTTCACCTCAGCAAGTCGGGCAGCCCCGGAGATGGCGAGTCGCCGTCCCACGAGAAGCTAGTGGACTCCACCTTCACGCCCAGCAGCTACTCCTCGTCTGGCTCTAACGCCAACATCAATAACGCCAACAACACCAACGTCGGCCGCTTCCCCGGCTCGTCCATCAGTACCGTGGACGGGCACCGTGGGCAGTCCGTGACGCCCACGCTGCTACCCCGTCCTTCTTGGCACTTCCCTTCCAAGAGGTAGCCCATCTCCTGCCGTGAGCGTCTCCTCCTCATTCTCACACTGTCACCGTGCTCACGGTCTCTTCCCAAGTGAATCAAACCCCAGACAGTCTCTGGTTGTCTCCTACTCATCTCCCTCACATCCTGATTTTTAGCACTATAAGCTTGTGTCTCTTATACATCTTTCATTAGATCCTGTCTTAAAAAGAACCTGGTTTTCTGTAGGACCTCATGGGATGACAAATGGCGCGGGGAGTGTCTTTATCTCATTTCTCTCCTGTTTTGAAGTAAGATCTGGGTCATTAATCCGCATCATAGCCATTTGCATTGAAAAGAGGATGAACCGGCCGTGAGAGAGCCGGAACTTTGGTGATGCTGTTCATCTTTTGCTCAAGAAGCTGTCGGCCCCAGAATGGACTAGCTAAGGGGCAATGGGAAGACCGCAGTCGGTCACGAAGGGACTTAGTCAGTGTGCTGGGGGAGACCAGCAGTCAGCTTTGGAATTGGTCAAGTTTAGGTGCTGGGATGTAATGATTTTCTAAATCAGGAACGTTATAAGTCGGGTCAATCTCAAAGATTCAGCAGTGTCCAGCTGCTTGGGTTCTTGAAATGTGTCGGTAACCCAGTGTAGAATTTCCTCTGAGGGTTTAGTCCATGCGTTGCATCTGATTGGATAGATCATTTTAAATCCATCTGGCGAGTCATGTTTAGATCCATCTGCCGTTGTCAGGCTGGGGCGGAGAGCCCGGCACCATCGGGTACCATCCCCCTTCCTCATCCTACATGCTTCTTCAGGCTGGTGCTCCAGGGAAAGTAACAGCCTCTCCTTTGTCTCCCACCCCTCCCCCCGCCCCCCTATGACCAGGATGCGTTACTATGAGACCCTGTTGCGGTATGTGTTCCTCTTGCGGTACGGTGAGGGGGTGGGGGGTCCGTGCTGTTTGCGCTTATCCGCGCGTGTGCATACGCTCGCTGCATGCGTGCCCTGTATAGTCCCACTTAAGACCCCATCAGTTCTGTGCAGGGGTGTCCCAGTGTTACGCGTCACTGCCTGGGCCACTTGGTAAGTACAGACAGTTATGACAACCCTTCTGCCTCCGTCGTGTGAGCTACAGGTGCCTGGATGTTCCATCCTGAAGAGATTTCGGGGAACATGTACTTGCGAGGCTGTCCATAACTGAGACTGGGCACCCCTGGGTAGAGGTAGTTGGTACATCCACCCATATATGCTCAGAGGCAGTGTTAGCGACTTATTCTCAGAGGGGCCATTGTTTCAGAGCAAAGGACTCTGGGAAAGTGGGCCGTCTCATTCAGGTGTATATTGACATTCCTGTGTGAAATCCCTAGTGCTTTGGCTGGCTTTGGTGGCTCTGCTCCCGGTTTCTTTACAGCCTGTAGATGTAGACGTAGGTTAGAATCGCTGCTCTTCATTCCCCACCCCCATGCCTAATCACGTAATACACCCCCTCGTTTCTCTTCCAGTTCGGACTCCAGCGACAGTCGCTTGCCCATCATTCGTAGGGAGGACGCGTCCGTCGATGAAACGTACGACGAGAGCTTCGTGGACGAGAGGGAGTACTGCAGCGACCAGAGCATGCTCTCCGCTGAAATGTACCTGTCACATTTTAAAATACACATGCTACACCTAGCAGTACAGATACATATGCTCACTGACACACACACATATACATATACAGTACATGCCATCTATCCATCCATCCATCTATAAGCATTTATCCAGTAACACAAAACACAAGGCGAGACAAAAAAAAAACATTAATTAGAATGAAATCTTGACATATAAGAGTCGGCGATCTGTGTCAGTTTCATGTGGCTGACTGAGTACTATAGCTACTTATATCATAATTCAGAGCCTGTGTCCTGAAATTAATGGCGCTTTTCCACTGGCATACAGGAACCAGGCCGTATCCGACCTGTACCATGATGAAGCAATAGCTAAAGCGCAGTTTCAGCTCATTCTGATTTTCCACTGTAGAAACGTCAGCTCGGTAAAGGCATTGCTGGGTTCACTGTTCATGTTCATCTTCATTTAATATGCGCTAATTCTGCTAGCACATCTGTGAGAATCGCCATGTTATGTTAGCATCAAATGCTAGTAGAATTAGCATTAGCTAGCATAAATTCACATTACGAATCCATTCCGTTCAGCTGTTCTCCAATACTTTTTTAAGTAGGATGTTGGAAATGTTCAGGTTATCAAGAATACATCAATACATCGCGATGAGTAATATGTAGAATATGCCCTTTTTCCTTCAGTTTATCACCCAGAGTCGGTATGGCTCGCTTAATTTACAGTGGAAAACACTTTGCAGTACAGCTCGGGTACGGCTCAGTTCTTCAGGGCAGTGGAAAAGCACCAAAAGAGTGTTATAAAGGATGCTAGCATCTCGCAAAAAGATTGGATATCTGCCCATTGTTCAGCCTGGAAGACAGCAACAAGGGATGCCAGTCCAATTTAGAGACACCAATTCACTTAACTGCATATCGTTGGACACCGGGAGGAAGGGGGAGTTTCTAGGGGAATCCTGCATATCACAGGGAGGTTATCCAGATTCCACACACACAAAGGGCAAGACCTTAACCTCCAAGAGGCGCCAGGCAATGTTGCCGATAACCGTGCCACCCACAGCTGTCTGGCGCATTATGGAATGTTCGTGTTGGTTATCTCCGTCCTTCTCATGGCGAGTGTGTGTGTCTCTGTGGCAGGCTGGCATATCAGGATGAGGAGAGCAAGCAGCTGGCTCCCATGGAGGAAGGCGAGGATGCCAGCGACCGGCGCGCCTGGCCATCCCCCAGAAGGGCTTTCCTGTGTCCCACTGCATTAGGTGAGACCTGCCGCTGGCATCACTTCCCCTGGGTTACCCCTACGCCGACCCGTGGGTGCTTTTGTGAGTAATGGCATGGACCTCGGACTTCGAACCTTCAAAATTCCGGAAGGGTTCCAATTTTAGTATAATGGGGCATAAATGTCAACTGAACTTTGGCCGACACAATTGGGGGGAATACAATGGGCTTGGATTCTGTGGTGGGAGGTTTCTTAAATTCCAGGAGCCCCCCAGTCAGTAGTAACACCCCCCCGGCTAATCCCCTTCCTTCCCCCACCCTTCTATTGGCTGCTCTGTCCATTGCACCCAGCTCTTAGACTATATTCCCAGTCATGCTGCTTGTCTCCAGTCCCGCTGTGTTTCCTCAATGTGAGCAGCGGCTAAGCTAAGCTAACGATCTGTGCCCCCCCCCACCCCACAGCCCGACGGTCTTCCTTCCACCTGGAGTGTCTTAAACGGCAGGCAAGAGCGGATGTTTCCCAGAGGACCGCACTGCCCCTGCACCTCGTTCACCATCAGGTGGGTGCATCCACACACACACACACACACACACACACACACACACCATGTTTATAAAGCTTAATCACACTCTGAAAGGCAGGCAGGCTCTCTGTGTATCACATGGCAGCTGACACATGCGTAGGGAAGGAAAACTCCTGTACATTCTCACCCTCTGTCCCAATATCCCCCTCGTTGATTTTAATTCAAAGTAAAACCATGCTTGATTTGCATCATGAGACCATGTATTTTTAAAAGTTTTAGAAATACCTGCATATAAGAAGAATAATTCCTTATATACTAGAGTACACTACAAGAGAGATGAATTTGTATATATTATACGCAGGAAAGTGTGCCATTGACCCAGCTTTATTCTGGGGGTTAGCCTGGTTAAAATGCATTGAGTACCAAAGGTGGAGAAAGTTCAGGTTCAGGAAGTACAAATCCAGACCAAGATCTTGTTTCAACCCACCAGTTGAGTATAAAGAGTCACATTCACAGAGTACTCAACTGGTTGGTTGAAACAAAATCATGTTCTGGATTTGTATTCTCTGAACCTGAACTTTACACCTCTGTTGAGTACAAGCTTGTGTAGCTTGCTTAATTATAACAGAATTCATGTGTTTGTGTTCAGCTTTATTTTCTTCCCCACCTTCTGTTGTACTTTATGAATTCAAAGTCCTTTAACAGCTGTGTGAGACATAGCTAATCAGAACCCAGATGATATGGCATTTTCCAAAGGAAAGTTACGGTCAGCGTGACAACACAGGATCCAGACTTGGCTATGGTCTGTCTGTCAGTCTGAGGGAGGTCTACCCGCAGTACAGCACAGCCAGCAGGGTTTCATTCGGTCGCCATGGAAACACAAGATCGCCCAAAACCGGCCTAGTGTCTGCGTGCTGTTTGAATAATGAAACCCAGCTGGCTCTGATTAATTGACTGTTAGGGTTTGGTGGCGGTGTCCTCTGGATTTACAGCTCCCCGAAATTCTTAAGTATTTTTTATTTTGGATAAATCTGCTCTCCCTGCTGTCTGGCTCGTCTGTGTGCCGGCCAGCGCTGTAAGCTACTACTGCAATACAGCTCCTTCATGAATGCAAACACGATTAGTGCTGGACTCCCGGCCTGACAGAAGAATCTGGTTGAACTGGTGCTGCTTTTTCAATCTTTATTTGTGTCTGGACTACATTAAATAAATAGTATAGAACACACTCTCCACCCACTAGTAACCTGCAGCAAATACAGAGAAATGTTTTTAGAAAAGCAAAATGAGCCAGAAGTGTTTAATCTCGTACTTTTGAGGGTTGTTTACTCTTTTTTAAAATGTTTCTAGTTATTCAGCATTTACACACAATTTTCTTTACTTCTGTGTGACTCCTCTCTTTTTGCATGGCCCTCCCACATCTTGGACCCGCCCCTTTTTGACCCCGCCCCCGCCACGCCCTCAAAGGCCCTGGCTGTGGCCGGCCTGAGCCCTCTCCTCCGAAGGAGCCACTCCCCGACGCTCTTCAGCCGGCTGTGCTCCACGCCCCCCGACAGCCCCAGCCTGCGGGCCGGCCGGGGGGGTGCGTACCAGCGCGTGCCCGCCCTGCACCTGGAGGCTGACGGCTCCTACGAGAAGCTCAACAGCAGCCTGCCCTCGGTGAACTGCGGCCCGTGGTACAGCGACGGTGATGGCGTGCAGCCCGGCCGGCGCTCACTGCGGCCCGCCTCCCTGACTGTGCCCCCCACTGCGGGCAGGGACTCGCTGTGTCGCGGCAGCGCTGGCAGCCTGGTGGAGGCGGTGAGGATGCCGCTCGCTCACCTGCTCCGCCTCGGGCCCTCCTTCCTTCTTTGACAGCTTGCTTGAAGCGCTTGCTTACTCTGTTTAGTAAACACGCCCTAAGTGGACGTGGTCAGTGACCACTCAGCAGCCATGGAATAAGCAAACATCTCACATGGCTGACCAAAATTACAATTAAAACGTATTTATTTAGCAGATGCTTTTACTCAAAGCGACGCATAATTGAATGCAGGGTCAAATAGTCCCTGAAGCAATTGGGGGGTTAAGGGCCTTGCTCAGGGGCCCAATGGTGACATCACTCTGCTGACTCTGGGATTTGAACCAGCAACCTTCTGGTCACAGATACAGCAACTTAAACACGCCTTGCCAAAGCACGATCACTATGAACAAATCACTATGTGCAGGTTGCCTGTGGCGCGTTAAATTCACAGTGGGTGTGACGGGACGCACCATTTAGCCTGACAACACACCGGGGTGCTGCATCTCTCCAGGGGTGCCCCCAGATGTGGGTCTTGTTAAAACCAATCTAACAACTTTCAGTAAAGTCGAGTAGATTAAACTAAGATTGTCATTTTGAGTTTAAATTCACATATAAAATCAGATAAATATAAATATGTATTTATGGAATGTGGAAATAAATTACAGCACCAATTGGGGATTCTTAAATATGAATACAGTTCCCCTAGCATCCTGGTACAGAGTAGCACAATAAATTAAAACTGACATAAGAATTAGTGTATTTACATTAGTGGACCACAGGGTGGCGACATTCGCATCGGGATCAACAGTACAAAATGCATTCAATAAGAAACAGAAAGGGAATTGCAGTGCAACACCAAGGAAAACCTAAAATTTAAATGTGCATGTTTACATTTCTGTTTTTATGCCTTTAATCGATTTATTAGTTTGTGATGGATAAAGATTTTATTAAGTGTTGCACTAGGATTTGCAAGGCTTGCGGTTAAGTCTATGTGGACACTGAGCTGGTGTCTGCCATGCTGCCCCCCCTACAGGTGCTGATATCAGAGGGCCTTGGCCACTACGCACAGGACCCCTCCTTCATCGAGGTGACCAAGCAGGAGCTGGCCGACGCCTGCGACATGACCATCGAGGAGATGGAGAGTGCTGCAGACAGCATCCTCAACAGCAACAGCCAGCCCAGCTCCAACGGGGGCCTCCCACCCTTCATGCACTGCAGGGACCACAGCACAGAACGGCCCGTCCAGACCGAGGGGCCCCCAGGGGCAATGAGTGGGCAAAAGGGGGAGGAGCCTAGGGCCCACCTTATGGGGGAGGAGGAGGCGGAAGAGCAGGAAGGGGAGGGTCCTCTGGCGGCTGACTCACGGTCGCGGGATTTTGGGTTCTTGGACGACGAGGACATGGACTGCGTCACCAGTTTGTAGGATTAACCATGCAGAGGTCTCTCTCTCTCTCTCTCTCTCTCTCTCTGCTGGATGTGACTGCATCTTGGTGGCCAACAGCTCGATGGGCTTCATTATTTCTTTATTATGATTTGGGATTTGATTCCTGGTTTTTGTGTGAGTGTGTTTCCGGGTGTGTTTCAAAAGTGCCTCACAGTTTTTCTGCTCTTGATAAATAGAGGGTGGGGGGTGGGATGAATAATTCTGTTTCATTTTGTTTTTTGCTTTGTCTTGTTTTGTTTGGACTCTTGTTGTTCTGGCCACCAGGCAGAAGCGTCCCGGACAGCAAGCCCACCTGGGAGACAGTTTGTGCTGGTCAGTTTCTACAGGCTGTTAAGGCATCAGCGTTGGTCTTACATACGTGCTACTGGGGAAGGAGGAAGACGAGTCCCTTTTCTTCCCAACCTATACAGTCTTGTGCTCAAAACTGCAGGCCAACCAGCTGTTGGAGCTGGTAACCAGCACAGGAAACAAGACAGGGAGGAGAATCCGGAGGCCAGGTAGAAGGGTGGGATCATGGAGAGGGTATGGTCCTTTGCCCCTCCCTCTCCAACCCTTGGGCACCAATTCATTTTTGAAAAATGATAGTAAAACTAACGCTGGGCAGAGGAGACAGAAAAGTTGGAGATGAAGAGATACTTCAACGGAGAGACAGCTGGCATGCAGGACACGGTGTTCACCCTGGTCTCCGCTCTCTTTTCGCTGTTGCCATCTGTTGCCCCATGCCACTTCCTGTCTGTCACAGGAAGAATTGGAGGGGGGCAGAACTAAGTCTGGACCTAAGGCACAGCGCCACCTGCTGCCACGTACCTCCACTTTTCATTCCATCTTCATTTCCGTTGACATCTTGGTTTTGTGGATTTAGCTGTAGCTTTAGGCTCCTCCTGGACTTGACCTGCATCTAGTTCCGGGGGAAGAGGGGAGGATGTTCAGTACCTAAGGCTGGAGACCAACACTTCTGCGCTCCTCACTGCCTGAGTGAAAGTGCGTGGCTTCGAGCAGCCAATCGGAGCAGCCAATCGGAGCAGCCAATCGGAGCAGCCAATCGCATTCGCATCAAAATCAAAACCATAGGTAGTATATTTATACAGTGCAGTGTTGTGCGAAACTTAGAGAGCAGCCTGTATTTCTCATGGTTTTGTTTAACTTTACGTTCCACAAATTTGGTTGTTGACCTTAATCAGTTCTTGCTTGATTTATTTAGGAGATTTAAGAAGTTAGGAAAACCAACCTGTGGCCGCAGGATTTAGTGTTTGTATTTAAGTGGGAAACTTTCTCTCTGTATGCACCTTTCATATTGTTATTTATTTATTTATTATTATTATTTTTCCCTGCAACAAATTGTATTTGGAGTGGGTGAATATTTCTTGCTGTTAAACATATGCCTAAAGGTTAAGTAAGGTTAGCCAAAGTCTGATGTAATTTTCATATGGACCCACTCACACACCAGGAAAACAGACCAACATGCTTCCACTGCTATGATGCTGCTTTAACATCCTAATTGTTCCTCTCGGAAAAAGGAAAAAAAAAAGAAAGAAAAAAAAGAAATGTGAACTACTGAGGTCGGTTAGATGTGCCACGCGGGAAGTGCTGAGCTGAGCGTGACGTGAGCGCGGCTTGTGACCCTGACTGACTCGTGTCGTTTCCCGTCATTGAGATGAATTTGGACTGGAGTTAGCAGACGCTCACATTAGAACTAGCAGAGTCGCCCAATTTGCATTATTTTCATAGAACTGTTATGGTTTTACAGGGCTATATTATTATTATTATTATTATTATTATTATTATACTTTTCTGTTGGGTGTTCCCTTACCTTTGTCCAGCACTGTATGTATACGTATACCAGTATAAGTTCACAAAAACAATGAAATAGTGCCAGAGAGATTTCGTGAGTCATACGTACAGATCAATTATGCAAGTATGATACTCGAGGGTCACATTACAAACAATATTGCTTTGCTGTTATGATTATGTTTGGGGGTTTTTTTTCTATTTGTGTACAGCGTGTAAAAGAGGAGTGAAACTTTCATTTGTACAATTATTATTTGCTGTGTCAATTTACCTGCAACTGTTGTTTGTTTTTTAAGGAATTCTACAGCAAGCTTGAGGTAGCTGGCATTTCACAAACTGTTGCAGTATGATGTGTAGTACATTGTTCGGTTTTCAGTCATTTCAGGGTCATCTACTGAATTGTCTGCATTATCGCGTGACCCATCTTTGGGATTTTTGTCCAGGGTCTTTTACTCTATTTTCGTTCCTTATCAGCAACAAGACCGTCAAGATTGCAATGCTGTCTGGATCTATTCTGGGCATGTTATCACAATGGGCTTCTGAATCTGTAAGAGAATTCCCTTATCACACGTCTCTCTTTAGGTTCTTTTCAACCACCATGTGTTTGATGGGGCTACGGTGTCTCAGCTTTTCAACTGTTTCACAATGATTTCAGTGAGTTGCAACTGGTAGATGTTTACATTAAAATGAAACCCACACACCCAAAACAAAGAAATGCAAAGTATATTGCCTTGTGCCATGCAGGTGGATTATCCTCTACCATTCCATCCTGTTTCTTTGATTATCTTTTTTTTTTTTTTCCTCCAAAGCAGGTTGTGCCATAATTTATGGATAAGTGGCATCCATGACCGAGTGGCTGAACCGTTTTGTGGCTGACCGTTTTGTGGCTTTGTGTGTTAAAAGATGATGGTAGCTCGGTGCGATGTGGGCGCGTGCTGTGTCACGCTCGCTTACGCACAGGGTTCAAGGAGGAAGCACGTGGGTGCGCAAGCGCATTCCACAAGATATGCAAAAACAATGCAATAACATATATATGACTGTAAACGAGTCTCAAAAACTAGCTGTATGAAAATGAATATAGAAAAGTGACATAGATAATATATTCAGACTTTATTAAGTTGCAGATCTTTAAATTGAAGAAACCTGTTATACTTGAAATCAGGTGCATTTCAGTATTTAAAATATCTTGTCAGGCGTTTTAATTTACTTCTGTTTTTCCTTCTGTAACTTATAATATTTTACTTATGTTAATTAAACTCACTAGTTGTATATTAATTGCATGGGATTCATTTTAGTATTTTAGTGTGCCAAGTTAAATTTTGAAATAATACTGCTTTTTTTAAAAACTGGGGAAGGAACACAAATAAAATTAAAGAGAATTAATTGTTTTATTTTTCTTCATGCTGTTCTGTAAAATAGAGACACGTACAGAAATGTAAATACTCTAGCTCAGTTAGTAAGCACTACAAGGATGTTTAACGTAATCTGATTTTGCATATCTTGTGTTCATACAGTTTTAAGGCGGCGGTAAATTACTTTTATTCAGCGGCATGATTTCTTTCTCCTTAACCTTCCTTCATAACTTCTTCCTTTTGCTGGTGGAGCGGAGCGGGATTTTCATCAAGGACTGTTATTTGTTTCTTTCAATTAATGGCATTGTGAAAGGCTTCTTCCTCTAAGATGCAGACACAGATTCACTCACAGACACTGACAAAAACACGCACATATACGTTACTTCCCATGTGCCCCACCCTCAGTCACCCCACCTTTACTCCCCAGCTACGGTTTGAGACGACCGAGTTGTTTGGGAATGGTGTAAATGTCTCAAGGTTTTTATATGGAGTCGTTTCATTCAGGGATAACCAGTGGTTTGCAGAAAAGGTTCGAGGAGCGCAATGATATGAATATGTGTGTTATATAACATGTAAATGCTGTACTACGACTAAAGTGTGTTTAAAACGGTAGATAATATAAATGTTATTCAAGGGACAGTTTCAAGATGTAGTGACCTATCGCAAAAGATGGTCAGCACTTTTTAGGCTCTGTCGAATGTAAAACAAAATCTGCAAATTTATCCAACTCTCCCATTTTCAAGAAAGCAAAAAACATTTTGGTGAAGAAAAGGTATTGTCTGTTGAGTTTTCTTTAGCCTTAGTGCAAAAGCATGTATAAAGAAGGCACAGAGTCGAACAATGTCTGTTCTGTTCTTTATATTTTGGGGTCTCTGTCTGCTCGGTGTTCTGTAGGCTACTTAGTAACAGTCATTTACTCGTCTTTGCGCTGCTCTCGACATGTTAACCGAGTGGCTGTTCTGTTTGAAAGGATGTGAACGTTGTGGGTTAATTCAGTATGTTGGTATAAGTTAAAAAGACACTATGATGTTATGATCTAATACCCACTTTATATGCTTTATGAACTTTTATGAAGACGACAATCCACTCAGATTGTGAAAGGAATATATATTGTATAAAAATCGAAGAAAAAAACACATCGCTATAATTTTAAATGATGGATACATATATAATTTAAGTAGAGCCTCCATATTAGGATGCCCTTTGTCCAGAATCGTTGGCTGGCATATTTAGTAGGTGTACGGGTCCTGTTGAAATGATTGCATTTGTCACTTTGGAACTTTACCGCCTCATTTCAATAGCGAATGATTGTATGTTTTTTACAGAATATATAAAGTGTCACGTCTCAATGCTGTGTATAGTTGCTTGGAACATTGGGATTAGAGATTTGTCGTTTATTATTTTGAGAATGTACTTATTAAGGAAGTGGCTAAGATGATCGGGGAGTGGATACTGAATATATTATAGAATTATTCCTTGACACATCATAAGCTATTTGATAGCCCTCTCTGCTGACTTTTTAGACTCTTCAGGTTATGTTAAATTCCTCAGGGGAGTGTGAAAATCACCGCAGAGAGGATCTGTAAATTGTTACGAAGATAATCAACATTTTCAAGGTTTTGCATAGAGACTTAGCTAGTTTTATTAGAGAAGTGACATGTGAGGAGTGTATCCGGCTAAACCATTGTTTATTGCACATTTTGCAGCTCCATTGCCCACCCAGCTTCTTTGTCATGGTACAGTCCATGGGGAGCACCAGATGGGGAAAATCAAACCTCTGGAAAAAAAATTTTGTAGCCAAAATCCTTGCACACTTTCCTCAGAAGCACAGTCTGAGCTCGTTAAACGTGTTTTGCAGTGTGTGCTTTGGCAAGGCGATGGACTGCTGGGCTTCTGCTAATCTGACTTGTTTGGGATATTGAGTTTATATCGCAGGCAGTCATTAAAAAGCACCGAGGGAGAGGGAAGGTCTGGGTGGCTGCAAAGAATAGACCAAAAAATGCAAAAATTTATTTTTCGTATGAGTAAAAGCCATTTCCATTCTTTTCCTGTCCGCTTGAAAGGACAGGGTGTTTGACAAAGACCTTATGATGCAGGTCGCTGTGATTTAGCGGTACTGGGAGCTCTCTTGCCTGGTCTTAAATCATAGAATGTGGTGCAAAAAAATGCACCATTTACCTGCTCTTAGACATTTTTAATTAATATAGTACCAAAACTGTAAGATTATGAGACATACCATATTTTATGTCTTTGATAGTACGTTAGAGATGGCTTGAGTTACCATTCATTCAGACGTATGGGAATGTGACTCCATTGTCGCAAAGGTTTGATGATAAACATTGTGACCTAATTAGTGTGACTTAATACGGGCGGGGAGGAAACTAGTTAGATGGTGTGTGTTGTATAATATTCATTTCTCAGAGGTTGTTGTCTTTTATCTTCTGTCCTTTTACTGGGGTGCCTGAATAGTTTTGAAAAGGTTGTGTTGTAGTATTGATGCCCCTATTGGCATAGAAGAAAACACACTAATTTTTCTTGTACATGGATTACTGATTATTTTGGTCTACAGTAAAATATTTTGCAGAAATATTTTGAAAATATATTATTTTCTTTTTGTAACAGAACCAAAAAGTGACAACACTTATATTAATGGCCCAAATTTTCCTTTTTGAAAAAATGAGCAAAAATTCATTTCAGTCATTTTCTATATCCTCATTATTATTGTACAGACATTATTTGTATTTGCACACTAGTGTATCATATTAGGGGGGAAAGCGTGAAATATGAACCGCTACACATTAAAATCATATTGAGAAGTTTCCGGGCAACTGGATCCCATATTTGCATGGAAGTGTAACCCTGGAAAGTTTGTGAGAAAGTTCATTTTAATTCAGGGCACCATTCAACTTTTTAAAAATTCTTTGTCGCTTAAACTTTTTTCCTACAAAGAGGTACGTAAAAACATGAAGAATAATATGGGCATTCCATATTTCGAGGGCATTATTTGAAACAATGCTTCTTCATGTATTTAAATAGAACGTGAATGTTTCCCACAAACATACATATTTTAAACCATATCTTTCTTTGTGTGTGTCTGAGCTCGGTTAGGTTTACATAACTAGTGTACGATGCTGTACAGCAGCTTGTGGTTGGCATTTCTCAAGATTGTGTGTGATTGGTCAAGAAAGGTATGTCAGAATGTTTGCATGCATTTATTAAATGAAAGCATGTCATCAGTCACTTTATTATAAGTTACTATCCCCTTTGAATAAAACCCTGCTTATGTTATATGGGTAATTACCTAATAAAGGTCTCCTATTTCAAAGAACTACACTTATGAAAGGCCGCGTTGCACTCGGTCTATTAACATAATACTGCATTACATTTCTGTGCATCCTCTTTCAAAATGACTGTTAAACCTAACATCATAATTGTCATCTGCAGAAGTAGGATAATTGCACCTTTAGTAATGCAATAATCAATATTTGCAGATATTTGAATTATTTGCATGTTGGTTATCAGTCGCCAGCTCTAAGTTCCTTTTGTGGTCATGAAATGCAGGTGGTTGGAGGCAGCACAGTCCACTTCTGGCAGGTTCCATGAAACAGATTGTTAACGTTAATAAACAGCCATCTGAATGTTTTGGTGTCATGTCGTGGTCAACGGGGTCTTTAAGCGATGTTCCATGTTAAGGATGTGCAGCAGGCTTTTCTGAAAATGTGAATGTTGAGTTTAACGTTATATTTGGGAAAACTTCTATCTGAATTTGTCTCACAAATTGCTTTTCAGTTCCTGGCAAAAAAAATAAGTATGTTGTTTCCATAACTCCAGGTCCGGGTTCTTGGCCTTTTTAGCTCAGACCCAGATTGTCATTTAAAAAAAAAAAATAAAAAAAAATAAAAAAAAACAGGCAAAATGTGAAAAGGACTCATACGTCTCAGCATCTCTTTGGTCAGAGGACGTTTGGGAAACTGCCTAAAGACGCCATGTTTTGTTCACTGTACTTTTATTACTGTTAGTGGTTAGTGGCTATAAAGAGGAGAGCCAAAGGCAGATGTCCTGATTAAAAGCTGTTGTAAGTTAGTAATCTTGGCAGTTTAGGAACCAACTTTAATGACACAGCTTTTCTGGATGGGGAATCATTTAGAGTGTTTTATTTATATATAAAAACACAAGTTTCCCTCAGTCCAGCTCCTTCTCCTGCAGAGCAGCTCCTGTGCTGTCT
Source organism: Paramormyrops kingsleyae (assembly GCF_048594095.1). Lineage (NCBI taxonomy): Eukaryota > Metazoa > Chordata > Actinopteri > Osteoglossiformes > Mormyridae > Paramormyrops > Paramormyrops kingsleyae. Next base: position 29,925,653 of record NC_132799.1, on the reverse strand, counting down.
GATGCCTGACCCCCCCTTGGGTATCTTTGCATTGCCACTGTCCATTTTTCTCTCTTTATTTTTAATTCTTTCTTTTAAATATAAAGGGAAAGAAAAAATAAAAATCAGAAAATCCAATCACTTTTCTACTCTTATTTTCAAAAAAAAAATTATAAAAATTTATCAAAAAGTTTATTTGTAAATAGGTGATGTACAGTTTGTATCTGTAACTGTCAGTCTGTCTTTGGTGACAGAGTCTGTCTTGCTTATAACGCACGCTACCAGTAAATAAAAAAAGGGAAAATATATTTAGACTGTATGGTCCTTGGAAGCAAGTTTTAAATTAATCTCTGATGTATATTCCTGTAACATTGCATTTTTATCTAAGGAATGATGTTATTAAAATTGAAAATAAAATGAATTTCCTAATGTTCCGTGTTGTTTGATTTTCTGCAGACTGATAAACACACACACACGCACCCACACGCGCGCGCACGCACACCCACCCACCCACAGAGACATCGTGGATACTACAAATTAACATTAAAAATACATTACCCATACACCATAGTGGTTCCTGCACGAGGGGCGTTGCTACGTGTGGAGATTTCCGGGGAAAGGTACGTTTACACAAGACAGTTTAAACTAGATAGGAAAGGCACGGAGTTATAGCTTTAAGAAAGCTCTAAGATGAAGATTTTTAAAGAGTTTCATCGAACAGAGTTAGTTTAGTTAATTAATAATCGTTAATACAATTCCCAAAATATCTGAAAGGTAGGTGGTTTGCTAGTAACGGTCATTTCTACATATCTTAGATGGACTGTTTCTCTGGATGAATTGCAAGGTTATTACGCTTCGGTCATACTAAAGAACTGGTGGACTTGGAAATGAAGTGATCACCACTGTTAAATAAATAAATAAATAACGGTGTGTGTTTTGTGTGCGAATTTTTCAGTTACCGTAGTTTAAACTGCCAGCTGATGTAGATATGGCAACGAGACGCACGGGGGCGTTGTAGACAAAAGCAATCAAACGCCGAAACTTCGGGTGCTGATTTCGCTGCGGCACTTAGGCGGTTTTGCCGGTTCTTTCTAAACTATATATGTGTAGACGCCCGTACTTCACTTTATTTAATCTATTGTGAAATTAACTAGTAGACTACTGTTACTGTATTGGTGTTTTGATGGTAATGGAAAATACCGACGCATTTTAAATAAAATATCGTTCCAGTAACACCTGACTTTTTTTTTTTTGCATATTACATTATCATTAGAATGTGCTGCACTATTGAATTATTGTCAGTGTGTTAATGTGTCCTCTCCTACAGATTATCCTACAGGTTCGGTATACAAAGCAATGGAGTCTCCACCAACCAGAGATCAAGATTTTCAGTGGTATGCTTTGCTGCTGTTATTATTATTATTATTATTATTTCATTTTGTTTGTATGGCCTAATACTTAAGAAATTCTAGAACAGACTTTCACGGTGGTTCAGTGTGTAACACTAACCTGACACCATCATGGTTGTGGGTTGCCTGACCCAAATATACATTTGGGTCAGGCAAATGTATAGTGTATATTGTATAGTGTGTGTGTGCACACTTTTGTGCCTCCTGTGATTGCCTGGCAGTTGCGCACCATGTTTTATGCTGTTTTGTGGGATAAGTTCCAATCTTACTGCAACCCTGCAATGGACAGGTGCTTATAGGAACAGGTGAATATTTAATATATGCTGCTATTTGTCTAAAGGTGTTTCTCACTAGCAAAAATGAGGTCTTGTGGTCTTAGCAAGAGTGGTCTTGCTAACTTGCTTCTGAAGAATGAACTTGGGGCACAGTGAATCATGGGATTGGTCTCGTTTAGCAAGGATCTTTGATATTTGTGGCGGAGCAAGAACGCCACCTGGGGATTTTTGCAGTCCTTTGTACTTCTGCTCTTAGTATTGGAACCGGTGTTCGGCAATGGAAGATGATGCAAAAGAGGTACACAGGAACACAAGTACGGTCAAGTACCTTAAGTGCCTGTGTAATATCTTGTGTGTGTTGCTTTGGTGTGGCTTAGCTTAGGGGTACAAGCTTCACTCAGAGCCCCTCTTTCCCAGTAGCAGTAATGGCAGCTTAAGCCGGGACGCCGACTCCCCTCTGCCCCCTGTTTCCGAGCGGCTGGCTCACCTCCGCCCCTCGCGGGAGCTGCTGGAGTTCTACCGGCAGAAGGTGGCGCAGTTCGATAGCGAGCATGAGGACCTGCTGCAGATGCTGGAGAAGCACAGGTCCACGACAGAGGACCAGGTACTGGGCCAAACTGCCATGCATCCCTAGGATGAGTAGTACACGTGTCTGTACTATACTTGGATGCCATTGTTTTTTACGTATCCATCCATCCATCCATCCTGTCTATCCCATGACTAGGCGAGAGTTCGACATTGGTGGGGCACAACTTAATCATTTTAATGTAAAGTTCTATTTTGTTGGAGGGACGAATTAAGCCAAATTAAATATTGGAGGGGTACACATACCTCCCCATTGCCCCTGATGCCTGCGTCCTTCTGTCTGTCTGCCTGCCTGTCTTTTGTGCCGTGAAAAATTAGACCTTTTTTCCTTCAATAAAACACGATCATTTGAAAACTGAGTAATGTTTACTTAGGATGTCTTTCATATTATGCTAAATTAGTTTGAAGAAGCGATTATATAAAAGCAATGGCAAGGCAAAAATGCTGACTGTCTAGGGTTCCCCAAAGAACGGGTTGGGAAATGCTGATCTAATCCATCCATCCATGTGTATAATTAATATCTGACTGCATTTTATTGCTTAATGAGGTTTGCTCACTGAAGCAGTTTGTGTCGAACACCTCGCTCAGGGGTGACACAGAAATGTCACACGTGGGACTTGAACATGCTCCGGCTCCGTGGAAAAATGCCGTTTCTCAGCCTGGATTGTGGTGTCCGCGCAGCACAAGCTGGAGTGGGAGGTCAGGCAGCGGGAGAGCGAGATTGCCGAGCTGCAGAAGGCCCTGAGCGATATGCAGCTCTGCCTCTTCCAGGAGAGGGAGCAGGCGCTCAGGCTCCACTCTGAGAACGACCGGCTGAAAATCAGGTGGGCATCTTCATCTCCAAAAGCCACGGTTTAAACGGTAGGCATATGTGCTGACGGGTTTTCCCTGTTTGGATTTAGGGAGCTGGAAGACCGGAAGAAGATCCAGCACCTTCTGGCGCTGGTGGGTCCAGATGTAGGAGAGATCACATATTTTCACCAGGAGCCACCACACAGGGTAAGAAATCATCTAAGTTCCTACTTCCAAATGGCAGGAAGGTGTTTTAAGGTATAATTATTCTGACACTGAATTTGTGGCTTGGAAGCTGTTAGCCTAAATAAGATCTGTTTGCTATATCATGTGTGACTTTTTTTTCTTTTAACTTGTATCTATAGTTATTTTCAGCAGTCTGTCATTCTGGCTTCATCAGGTCATCATCCCCCAAAAGAATATTCAGCCCAAGATTCCGGATCGGCGGAGGGCAGAAAAAACAGGTCTGATTTGTACAGACTGCTGCTGTTATTGTAAAGACATCTGCTTGCTGATGAGAACTTGTGGACCAAGGTCATAAGTTGACTTAAGTTGTTCAAATGGAAAAAAGGCCTTTTTACGTAGCACCTTTCAAGCAGTGAGGAACTGTTCGCTAAAAGCGCTATGTATTTCCTCAGCAGAATCTCGGCGGAAGGTGCCCAGATGTGTGACGGGCACAGACACCGGGGTTAGCTGTGAGCAGTACAAGAAGGACAACCAGACTTTGCTGCTGCAGGTATATAAATACGGCAACTGTGTCTATTTCATTTAGGGTGGCTTCTTGTACTGGTGCATCACATTTAGTGTAATGCACGGCATGTCCAGGTGGAGGCATTGCAGGCCCAGATGGAGGAGCAGACACGCCTTGCCAAGGAACAGGTGGAAACATTGCAGGAGGACCGACGGATCCACATAGAGGAGTCCCAAGTGCAGCAACAGAGGGATCAGGACCGAATCGCAGCGCTCACTGAAAAGTGTGGTCATACTCTTCATCCTCTTACTCGCCTTCCTGATGTTAGCAAACAGTAGAAATATGTCCACCTTCTGCTTGCCGTCGTTGTCAGGCTGCAGCGCACCCAGAGCTTTCTGTACGAGAACACCAGGGACTTCCTGCAGCTCAAGTTTGAGACCCGTTCCCGGGAGAAGGGCTGGATGATGGAGAAGGACCGGCTCCTGCGGCAGCTAGATTCCTGCCAGGAGAAGCTGAGGGAGCACCATGGTAGCCAGACCCTGGGCTACAGCGCCCCCGTCCTCTCCACACCCACTCCTGAACTGCAGTCACACCAGACACAGAAGGAGGAAATTAGGGTAGGCTGCCTGGTTCAAGACCGAGCGATTCAGTTTTCCGGATAAGGGTATAAATTAAAAGAAATCCTCCTGGAAGAAGATAAAAGCGATGGCTCAGCTGGACGTATGTCTCCAGGCGCTGCAGGAGGAGCTGAAGCAGACACACCGGCTGGCTGGCATGTACAGGGAGCAGTGCGTGGGCCTGGAGACGGAGCTGGCACAGATTCGGGAGGAGGGCGACGCTGGCAGGGAAATCTTTAAGGTGAGAGGTCAGGAACAGAGGGGGACTCTGGAAATCTGTACAGATTCCTGTCACCTTCTGGTCTCGCCTCTCTACCTCCCCCGGGATTGAGGAACAAAATGACGTGTCATGAACCATTTGCTGTGTTTTTAACCCCAATAGGTGATACTTTCTGTTCAAAACAAGCGCTCAAATTAGGCCCCAAAGCAAACCAAGAGCGCCATCTAATGGCTCACAACGCGTCACTGTCCCCTGGCTGTCATGGCCATGTCCCTTCTCCAGGAACGCTCCGACAAGATGGCCAAGCGGCTCCAGACGATGACGCAGCGTTACGAGGCTCTAGAGAAGAGGAGGGCCATGGAGGTTGAAGGCTTCAGGACGGACATCAAGCAGCTGCGGCAGAAGCTGAAGGATGTGGAGAAGCAGCTCTTCAGGGTGAGTCCAGAGCGTTTTGGCTGGTGTTCCTCTTCCCTTCCATTGATTGGTTTATTAATCAACATTACTAACTGTTCATTGGTTTAGAGGGAATTTTTTTAATTCATGGCCTAAATATACAAAACGGTGCCAAACTGATTTGTAATTTTTTTCCCCCCAGCGCCACTAAGCATTGTGATGCATTGTTTTTATACATTTACCTTTTTTCAAGTTCAGTGGCCACTTGCAGTACAGTTCAACACTGGATAGATTATATTCTCTACTTATCCATAAAACCCACTCAGCTTTTAAATGCAGTCTGCTTTTTTTTCTTTAACCATCTTTGTATTTAAGAAATAAACCTACTGTTAAAACATAGATAAATTAAATTTTAAAAAGCTGAGCTGGTAATGGCTATATATAAGTCTGCGTGCATCTGTCTCATGGCGTGGAGACTTGCTGTAGCTTCACACAGTCAGACAGTGTCCATCTGTTCAGGTGACGTTGAATGTGGGTCCAAACCAGGACTTGGCCATCCTACATGAGGTGCGACAGACCAATGAGCGCACCAAGAAGGTCCAGGGCGAGCTGAGGACCCTCAAAGCCAAGATCTATGGTTTGGAGAACGAGCTGAGATACTGCTGAGATGTACCACCACGATTGGCCCAAACACCACACACCTGCTGTCTTTTATAAAGCACAGTTTGTCACTTTGGATTAATGCATTAGGTTTGAAAAGATATAGGTACAATTTTATGCCTTTCTGAATCTTTGTTTTATGATATTTTGAAAACTACTGTGAATTATTATGAAAGATTTTTAATAACTTGAATTTCAATAGAATTTTTCAACTTTGTTTTTATATTAAAGCTATAAATTGATGTAGTAATGCCTCGTTGACTTTTTGACAGCGTGTATGTTTGTAATGTGCCATTTGCCTCACATGTAAATCACTTCGGACAAAACCGTCTGCTGTATTTAACTATTGTTGCATAATTTCTGAATTGCATAGAGAGATAACGAAAAAAAACATTTTAACATCAATCCATGAAATATTTTTCTGCATCAGTTCAAGTACACTTCTTTTCAACAGATATATACGGCAGTAGGTAGCCATGTGTTTCAAAAGATCACGGTTAAAGCAGATTCTGGCCACTACCTTTAAGTGGGGCAAGTTCAGTAAAATTCCTTTTTAAAATTTACAACTGGTCAGATTCGGAAAAATGTATACGCATAATCTATATAATTTATCTAACTAATAATTAATTTCCATTGTTTTCTTTGCGGGAGAAGAAAGTGAAAATGAAGTCCTTAATGGATATCAGAGAAACGAAACAGTAGACCATTGTGTGTTTTGTGACGTGCGCCGAGCATGCTGGGAGTTGTAGTTTTGTGCATTCTGGCGCTCTCATTGGTCCCTTACGGCGGCGCGACATCAGTATGACTAATTTGTCGTTAGGGTAGAAATGCTGATGTACTGATCTAGAGTCAGATTGTATACAAGTGGTAGATTTCACGTCGCAATTGTACAGATCCAGGGTCAGAACTGGTCTAGCATGACACACGCAGGCGCAAATATGGTACAGTTGAAGTTACTTTATTGACAGTCTGATACGGTCTGGGTTGTAAAAAAATAATACTGATTGTACGATTGTCATTGAGTCATTTTAGGAGCTCAAGAATACCCGTCTTTCCTTTGTAATCTCACTGAAGTTGTTTATTAAGCCTGTTAGGTAGTAGCGTTACGCAATTATATATTTTTTGCTAGGTGACAGTTGTCTTCGTTTGTCGCTGGGGGAAATGGCTGAATTGTTTTGTAAGTTAAATGCTTTGAAGTTAGGTTTTCAGGCTGTGAAACCCGGCGGATTCTTGTTTCCTCGAAGATGCACACCTTTGGGAACTCATCGCCGCTATATCAACGTAAGTCATTCCGTCTTTCATTTTACACATTCGGCACTATTCGAGAGCATTAGTCTTAAAAGATTTTTGACATCAAAACTTTTCCTACTCCGGTAAATTGTTCAGCATTGCGTTACTTATGCAAGTCTTTGAAACAATGAAATGATTAGTTGGCAGTGCATCACAAAGCAACTTGTCATTTGCAAGACAGTTTTATTGTCCAGTTAGATGTGTGTATATGGAGGCATTTATGTGATGTGCTTCCGCCATCGCAAGACTGTGTGTCATTTATGAAAAAGTTATACACTTATGCCTAGTGTCCGTTAACAGCATTTATGTCGGCATGCCCTGAGTCCTAAATGTCACCGTTTCAAACAAGTCAGACTGGTGCGACTAGTTTTTTTGCGGCTTACCTCCTTGACCCTCTTATTTAACTATTTAGAAAGGACTGAATTGGTTCGATTGAAATATTTAAGTTTCTGTTTAATGTAACGGTGGCCGATGTTGTCCTCGATCCTGCCCCTGTTTTAAGACAAAGTGACTCTTAATTTATTAGCAGATCTTTTTATACGTTTTGTGTCATTCCGCAAGCATAAGACATTAGAACTTTAATACTGAAGTCTACTATAACAGATAATTAATTTTTACCTGAAGAGCTTTTTAGTTACATAATGTGGTTTAGTGTCCCTTGGGTAGAATGTGGACCCATTACTCCATGGGTGACTTATCTGGAAAAGACTTTGAACACAGATCCATGTGTATAACTCTTTACTGTTGGTGACCATCTGCCATATGGGGAATCCTTGTGATCCAGTTTCACAAAGGTCGCTTTTCGTGCCTTAACAGAACCAAACCTCGTTTGGGTTGTTGTTTGACATCGACGGGGTTCTAGCCCGTGGACGGACACCGATTCCTGCCGCCAAGCAGTGTTTCAGGAACCTGGTGGACAGGAATGGGAAGTACCGGGTGCCGGTGGTCTTTGTGACTAATGCCGGGAACTGCATGCGGCAGGCCAAGGCTGAACAGCTTTCCCACATGCTGGAAGTTGAGGTGAGGAGCGAGGGGCAGTGAAATGGGATGACCGGTTGGGACTGGATTTAAATGTCATGATTTACACTGAGGAATATGTTTGTGTTCTTCGGACATTAGAGGAGAATGTCCGTGTGTCATAATAGGCGCTTTCACACCGTAGAAACTTTTTTCCAGGAACCAGAACCTATTTCCGAAACCGTCCCAACAACTGGATCTGGATGCAGAATACTGGGAGAACTCTACTAGGCGAATCTCCACTGTGGGTCTGGTCAGGACATGACGTCATACAAACTGCAGGAATGGGGGTCTTATCTCCACAATAGCGCTAGATACGGTGTTAGTGCAACATTAGGAATTGACTTTAATCGTCTCTTTTAAAATATATATTTGCTATTTCGATAATATTAGTGCATCGGGAACAGTTGTTAATAACTTCGTTATATCTACAGGAATGTAGCTTAATAGTCTATTTTAAATAAGCTATTTCAGTGTGAAATTCTCACCTTTATGTAGCTTAAGATGTTATGAGACATATCCGTCTTCATAATTTTAATGGAAACACAGGCTGTATCTGAATTCAGGGGCTGCATCTTTCGAAGGAGGCGGTCTATGTAGCCTTTCTATGCTTCATCCTTCAAAGTTTCACACAATGAATCTTGGGATATGTTGGACTACAAAGGATCCATTAGGTAGATCCTTCACAACCAACAAAAAAATGGATGCATTCCTAGACCGCCTTTGAAGGAGTCATTGGAATGGGACAGCATTGTCATGTTACTGTATCATGTTCGGTCTTTGAACGCAGCCTTAGAAGGATGCGGCCCCTGAATTCAGACATGGCTAAGGTGCTATCTACCCATGTGTTCAGCCTTCTGAGTTCTCTTCAGTAGGGTCATATCCGGCCCAGATATGGAGGTCATGTGATTTCTGGCCCCACAATGAAGGTCCTCCTTTTGGAGGTCGCTCAGTGTTCTGCAGCCAGACCCTTCTCTCTGGGGATTCAGTCCGATTGTAGTTCAGTGGAGGCAGTTCTGGAACTATTTTTAAGTCCTTATTCTAAACTAGGTACTTTTCCTTCAAACCTGAACTACTGGGGAGGCTCTTACCGCGTTGAACTTGCTGACTGATTGACCACAAGCACTGGCGCTAACTTGGAAGTTATGCAGTAGGGAAAAGAGAAGTAGCATTGAATAAAAATTGAGCGGATAGTTATTTTTTTTTACCTCAGTTACATTTTATGCATCAATACACTTTTAGCTTGCAAAATGTGATTGATTGCCGATAGGTTTTTGTCTAATGTGGGCAATGGTGGTGGTGAAGCTTGCCAGCGCAAGCTTATTAGCAGGATAACGTTACATCGTTTTTATTCTGTGGAAAATGAAAGATCGATTTGCTGGCCAGATTTGATACGAATTATAAACATGTCACAGGTCATATAAATAAAAGGCTCTGTCCTGTTTTGATCACGATCAATCCCCCCAATAACTAACAAAATGGCTTATTTATTCTCCGTTGTTTTGGCATGGGGGTGCAGTTTCTTATGAAGTTATATGTGAAGTTTAACCTACGAGCTTTTTGTGTCTCCCATGCTTATTTAACATAAAGGTCCCAGTTCCTCTTGTGTGGTGGGAACATACAAAAGTGGCCAGGAGCTACAAAAATTCCAGGTTCGCCCAGGGACTTAAACAGGAACTAGGTTCCGGAATTTCGGTGTGAAAGCGCCTAATGGCCTCAGTACACAGAATGGAGCCACTTTGACCTGTCATTCATAATCCCCTCCCACACAGGTGTCTCCGGACCAGGTGATACTGTCTCACAGTCCCTTACGGATCTTCACTAAGTTCCACAGCAAGCATGTGCTGGTGTCGGGACAGGGGCCAATCATGGAAGTGGCCCAAAAGTATCCCTTCCTGCATTGTTTCCGGTCTCAGCTGAGCACTTGTGCTCAGGGACCATGTAGTGTTCAGGGTCATTTGTATTCATACAAATCTTTCTTAGGATCTGTTTGTTTGTGTACGTTGTGCATGCGGTGTGTACCCAGTTTGCCCTTAACTCCTGGAACCTCACAGTATGGGCTTCCAAAACGTGGTGACTGTGGATATGTTGAGGGAAGCCTACCCGCTCCTGGATATGGTTGACCACAATCGCAGACCGAAGGGCACGGTAAGATACCTGGTGTTACTAAGGAATTTGATGCTTACACAGGCACAGTTTAAGGTTTCAGATTTCATGTATTCTCTTGTTGGGTTTATTTATGTTAGCCATTGTACTGGTGATCCCTAATGATGTTGAAGTAACACACCCATGCAAAATGCCTTGGGCGATTCTGTTGTGAAAGGCGTTATATAAAAATAAATTGAATTGAATCCCTTGACCTACAGAGTAAATTTTGTTATGTCTTACAGATACCCCCATCTAAAGACCTACCTCCCATTGAAGGTGACACTTCTCCTGTCAATCATAACCATTTCGCATTTGCATAATAGTTGATATCTAAAAGTTTTGCTTGCTAATTACTTCTCCTGCTCATTTGATTGGGCCTTGCTAGCTGTGATCCTTTTTGGGGAGCCAATCCGATGGGAGACCAACCTGCAGCTGATTGTTGATGTTCTCCTGACCCACGGGAAGCCGGGGAACGCTGTGGGCTCACTGCAGTACCCTCACATCCCTGTACTGGCCTGCAACATGGACCTCCTGTGGATGGCCGAAGCCAGGAACCCCAGGTCAGCGTGATGCCCTTAGTGTTTCTGCGATCCCCTGTGCACACCGATGTGCCCGACAGCATCCAGCATCATTCCCATGATTTTCTCCTCCCTTCTCTCCCCTTCTTCACTCAGGTTTGGTCACGGCATGTTCTTGGTGTGCCTGGAGAACATCTACAAGAAGATCACAGGGTGTGAGCTGAAGTATGAGGCCCTTATTGGCAAACCTAGTCTGGTCACATACAACTACGCGGAGCTACTGATTCGGCAGGAGGCTGAGAAGCTGGGCTGGACAGAACCTGTGGAGCGGCTCTATGCCATAGGGTGAGCCACTGGCAGGACATCCCTCTTCCAAACATTCTTGGAAAAAAACATGCATCATATCTAAAGTATGATGGTCACCAATAGCATAGTGGTTAACAACACTAAGGTGCTGGTATAAACAGGGTCGTAGCAAGGAATTCTGGGCCCCCCGGAAAAATGTCATTGGTATATTCTGTAGAAACGGGAGGGGCTTGAGCCCCTTGCAGTCTCAGAAACTCTGTAGATATGCAGCTGAGAAAGGTTCTCTCCCTAAATTGCAATTATAACTTGGCTCCGGTTGAAATGTTTCCCAAGCTATGAAATATTGCAGAGATCAGGGTTATGTAGAGACTTTTTGAGCGAGAGGTGCCCAAAGGTTAAAAGGGCACTTGGTACCTTTTAAAACTCATGCACAAGTTCATATTAAATAGTTCGGGCAAAACGGGCAGGTGTTCAGCCCCCCCCCCCCCCCCAGCATGCCTGATTGTGATTGTGAACTGATGTGTTTTCACCTCCTTCTTCTAGTGACAATCCAATGGCGGACATCTACGGAGCTAACCTATATAACCGCTACCTGCAGGAGTCGCGCGAGGCCCAGACAAAGGCTAAAGTTAAGGGAGGCGTGGTGGGCGGGGCCAAGCTAGGGGGCTCGCAAGGAGGGGGGCACCTACCAGAAAGCTGCCGCTCCATCTTAGTGTGCACCGGCGTCTACAGCCGCGAGCAGCAGGACCTCCCGCCCGACCCGCTGCAGGCTGTCACGGAGCGCGTCTTCCATGGCCACCGTGACTTCCGCTTCGACCCCAGCCTGGCAGATCCTTCCTTTGTGGTTCAGGACGTCCAGGAAGCCGTGGAGCTCGTCTTCAAGCAGGAGGGCTGTCAACTGGAATAGGGCCTCCGCGGTGGCGACCCCTAGTGGTGACCTGTTGCCTGCCCTCTGCATTAACGTTCCGTCATTGGATGGACGCTTTAATCTGAAGCATCTTGATAGTCACCTCAGCCAAGCGCGTGTATAAAATAAAGGTCTTCAAAACGGAGACCGTAGATGTGGAATCATTTAGATACAGGGTACACACACACAGATCACCATGTTTTCAGTGTAAAAGTCCATTTGCGTTCTGCATCAAGATAATTTGTGTTTTAATTAACATGTTACTACATCTAGTTTTATTACTAGAGCTTTTATGACTGTTAAGATACCATAAAACTACCAACTGTTTTGTGTGCCTGGTGTACTTTTTACAAAGCTGTCTTCTGATGGAATACTTGTCTTTTAATGTTTATGGTTGGATTTTACAACACCAGACGGATTTATAAAAAAACCTGTTTGAAAAATGTTGTGTACCGTTTGTTCTTTACCTTTCGCGCTTTCAGTTTAAAAGGACAGTTATCTTAATCCTGTCAACACCCTACAGGCAGATGGTACAAAATCAGCCTGGATTTACTGACCAGGTTTGAAAGTGGTTCAGCAGAACAGACGGCAAACAGAAACATGTACACAATAGAACCAATGTTTGTTCGTCATCCGTTTAGTGTTTATTACTTTGTGAATCACCTTAACCCTTCTGCCCCTTATTGTCCTCCAAATTACTGACTACATCCAAGGTGGTGAAATACATAGAATTGCGTTCATCCTCCTTGCAAGGTGAAAATGCAGACTTCACAAATTACCTCACTAAGTTATAATCATTTTAAAGCGGTTTCACTACAGAGCGTCTGAGTACCACGTAAGCCTGCTAAATCTTTCACAGTGAGTATCAACTCTTCCTACATTCATGCTTTAATATATTGGGGATGGTTTTACTTTATATTGGTGTATTTTATACGGCCAATATTTCACTACATAAATTAAAAGTACAGGAAGTACAAAAACCAAAATTCCCATGCTAAATGTAACAGGTTCCATGATGCCGGTCCAGACAGACAGGAACTGTGAATCGCAGCGTGTGTGTTTTTTTATTGAAGTGAAACTTGAAGTGACCCATAAAATATCCTGAACAGGTGCTGCGCTGCTCATTTTGAAGCCTTTTCTCTGCTTTGCAGCACTTGAGGCTTAGAACAAAACAATGCAGCGTTTGAACGGAACGAGCACAGCAGAGTATAGTTGCCCTGCCTGTTAACTGTGACCTCAGAGAATGACCTTACTTGGTATTCACTGTATAAAACACTAATCAAAAACCAGCAGGACCCTAACCCTCATGCACCACCAATTTAAAGGCGTCTGGCTTCTTTAGAATGACTAGATTTTGGCATCTCTCTCTGTTTCACATTCATGCATCAGTGATCCTGTCAGCTGGTTCAAAGAAGACGAATTGACCATACGGTAAATTAAATAACACACTAATTCTCATTCATAGTATATTTTGTCATCCCCTCCCCCCCCAACTAGGACCAGCCATGTTTAGGGGATTCTCCATCACTGGGACGGCGGAGTCGGATGAGCGTGAGTGGGCCAAAGAGCCCCCCTCAGCAGTTACAGGACTTCCTCTCCGCTGGAGCCGGGCCGTCGATGGGCCTTGAGTTGGCACGCAGCAGGACATGAGACTGCTGTTGCGGCGATTGCTGCTGGACCATCATGCCGTTGCGCGCCATCAGCTCTCGCGCCATCAGCAGAAACGCCTCCTCGATGTTGTGTGACTCCTTGGCCGACGTCTCCAGGGCGGCCAGCATGCCTCGCTCCTCTGCCAGCGTGCAGGCGTCCTCGAACAGCACCTGCCGCTGGGACTCCAGGTCTGACTTGTTCCCTGGAGGTGGCAGAGGTTATAATGAAGCCTCGTGAGGAAGGTAAGACAGCGATGCCTCACTGTGCTCTGAATCAAAACTGATCCTATCTAGAAGTGCTACTAATTTGATCTAAAACCCACCATCTCTAGGGCAGCTCAGGCAGGAATTTAAACCCACATTATTCCAGCCAGACCAGATCCCCTGATCTACACATTGTATTAGATTTATTCAATAAGCAGATACTTTTGCCCAATATATGCAAAGTTTGGGGCCAGGGGGTACCTAGTTCTCCTGGAGTACATAAGGGTGTTGGTCCTGGGCCCAGTGATGATATTATTACCCTCCCAGCCATGAGATCTGAACCCACAACCTTCTGGACACTGGCACACATTCCTAACTCGCTAAGCTACATATCACCCCAACAGTTATAGCATTAATTCAGGCAACCCCTGTCCTTGGGGTCTTAGGTGACTTCGCCACGGCCGTCTAAAATGCCACAACACCACCTCCCCCCCACACCCAACCTACCGATGAGGACGAGCAGCACACTGGAAGCCCCGAACTGCTCCACCTCATGGATCCACTGGGGGACAGAGTCGAAGGTGGTGCGGCGTGTCAGGTCGTAGGTGATCATGGCACCGTGGGCACTGCGGTAGTAACTCTGAGTTATGGTGCGGAAGCGCTCCTGGCCGGCAGTGTCCCAAACCTGCATCTGCGTGGGCGTGACACAGAGAGACCCTCAGTCCCAAAACCATGAGCATCCTGCTAACCCATAACATGCGCTAGAATTGCTAATACCTGCAAGAACTACATGATACTTAAAAGGCCATTTTTTACATTTTAAAGTGGGTTTCTACCGATAAAAAAAAAATTAAATTAATCTCCTGGGCATGTCCCTACTCCTACTGCACCCCTGCTTCTGATCAGCAACTACTTGTGTTTTTAAAACACACGTTTCAGAGAGTCACATGCCAAGGTATGTTGACGTAGCTACGTTTAGCCCTGTATTCCAGGTGGGGTTTCGATGTTTTACACGTGAGCAAGTCGCATTGAATAGACTCCTAAACGCACATGAAGAACAGAAGCACGCATAGCAAAGCCGACGGCCTGTTTTCTCATTTCCTGGTGTGCTTAGGTTTAAACTCCCAGAGGGTCTGTCTCTCAGCCACTTAGCCTCCGTGCTACACGACACATCTCCATGGCAACTGCACACACCCAGTAACTCTTACGCGGACTTTTAACCTTGCGTGCTCCGTCCACCCCCATCCCACCCCCTGGCTGTTTGTAAACAGCATGTACGTGAATGCGTCAGCCTTTTGCCACAGAAGAAATTCAAGAATAACAAGCAAGACACAGGTAGCTAAGTACCCTGAAGGTACATAAACACAGATACGAATTAAACTCATGCATTCCATATATGTGTTTGCTGTGCCTCTTGGCAAGACTTTGCAGAAGAATCTGGTTTTATGCCTCATTTACCACTGCATTTCCCACCCTTTAAAATAATACAATTATGTTCTAATTATATCAACACAGTAGCCTTTCATTGCATAATGTAGAGTGATAGCAGGATTCACAGATGAATCATCTACTACCCCGAAGACACATGAAACGCTGACTTGGACAAAGTGGATTGTTTATAAAATCCACACTACAACTTTGACTACAATGAAAACGTCTTGAGCTATATTTCCTGCCAGCTTTCAGCCGAATTTAAGCACATTCCCCAAACACGGAAACATTAAGGAAGAGAATGGGAATTCCACTCGTTCTTCTCCCCCCACCTTAGTTGCCCAGCTGGTTCCAGAACAATGCCATCAGCACTTGCTTCACAGGAAGTGAATGCTGATATCTGTTAAGACGTCACACACGTTCACACTCACGGGAGCTGAAGGACATTCCCCGACTGTCCCTGGCCTCCTACCGGTCTTGGCTTTTGTTTGCTGACGACACTGTAGACCCTGGGCTTTGACGCATGGAACGAGAGCAGGTTCCACCAAACAGGCTGAGCCTGTCCACCATCAACCCCTGCCAGAAGGGGCCACTTTCAAGTTTTACAGGCTTCTACTGTCTCCCGTAAGAATGTCGGCATTAAAGAGTGATTGGAATACAACAAACAATTCTTCCAATTCCAAGTGCTTGGCATTTCCTCTCTTTTTGCCAGCTGAAAAATCTTCACATCTATAATAATACACGAGTGTATGTTTGCCATCCATCCATCCATTTTCTGAAACCGCTTGTCCTATTCAGGGTCGGGGTTGGTCCAGAACCTATCCCGGAACCTATCCTGGAACCTATCCCGGAGGCTACGAACACAAGGCAAGGAAAAGCCCAGGATGGGGCACCAACCCATCACACTCACACACCAATCACTCACACATGCACATCTACGGGCAATTTGGTAACTCCAGCATGTTTTTAGCCTGTGGGGGGAAACCGGAGAACCCGGAGGGAACCCTATGATGACACAGGGAGAGCATGCTAACTCCACACACATGGAACCCAGGCAGAGACTCAAACCCGGGTCTGGGAGGTGTGAGGCGACAGTGCCAATCACTGCACCACCTGTATGGTACTTAAGTAGTATTGATTTGGGACATGGAAAATTTACATTAAATATAATGTGTGCAAAAAGACCCCTTTACTTTATCAGTCTGTAGCACAGAAATACGACATTTAAAGTCGCCACAAGGCTTATCGATGCTCATTGGTTTTTTGAAGAATGGTCTCAACATTACCTTGATTTTTTTGCCCTCGATTTCCAGCGTCCGGACAGTGAAGTCCACTCCAATGGTGTTCTGCTGTTTCTCAGTGAAGATCCCTGACTTGAAATTCTGGACCACGCAGGTCTTGCCCACGTTGGAGTCCCCAATCAGGATGATCTTAAATAGGAAGTCAAAGGAATCGTCCTGTCCTGACCCTGCAAACTGCATAGCGATAGCTGAAAGATGGACTCTGCTATTGCACTCCGCTGTGACTTAATTTGTCCGTACGGAAGGCAAAAGGTGAAAATGTCCTGTTATGACACCAGTCATTCAGGTATTATATCTGACAACATCCCACCTCCTTCCTAATACAAATTTCCATCACATTCTAGAATACCCTTCAGTGCACCCTGTGTGATATTCATGTGCTGTGTGTCCTTAATCCAGAAGGCGAGAACTGAAGAATCACTGACCCACTGATTACAGTAGTAGTCAAGCTAGCTTATGTCTCCGGAAAATTCCTGGGCTAAACAGAAGAAAACTAAACATCACCCTGTCAACTCTGCTGCTTTAACCCACTAACGTGAGCCCGGTCCTTCCTCCTCTTCTTACAGCGTCTTCTGTTCTACCTCGTACAGTAAAGCATGGTGCAGCACCTGGTCACGGTCGCTATTCCTACAGATGAATGAGCTGCAGATCCCGTCAAAAGTCCCTTTCCCCTCTAACACGTTCACTCGCAGATAGTAGATGATCCATTTATTCCTGAATGAAGGGGATCCAGAACATTGTGGTTTTCCAGAACATAGTCAAAATCTCACCTTTCCTTTCTAAATATCTTCTACAGTTTAATGCCTGTTTTTCCTGAAGTTTCCCCTACACAACTGTTGGCCTTACGCTCTCTCTCTCGTTCACTCGCTCTCTCTCAAGTTACTCTCTCCCCTTCTTTGCCCCTACCTTCCCTCGCAATGAAATCCCACCCTACCTGTCCTGGCAGGTAAGACTTCCTCCTCCAGTTCTCCACCCACCGGTACAATTGCATGCTGGGAGTTGTAGTATCTAAAATCACCACACGGTTACTGCTAAGATAAGGACAAAAGGCAAAAGAGAAAAATCACTTAATCGTCTGACGATTTGTTCCCCTCCCCCAACAGTAACACTTATCAAAAGTTGGCTCCCAACATGCTCTTTATTAAATATTCATCATTGAAATATCGCCACTCCTTGAACAAATCAGCTTGTCGTACACACAAGCTTCTAAAAGGTGACCTTTTGGACTATAGACAACAGTAAACATCCAGAACCTTCCCTCGCTAGCGTTCATCCCCATATCAGCATAGCAACATGCACCAGAAACCCAATCTCAGGCCTCGGCAGAACGGGTGACCTTGGGGGAGGGTCTCATGACAATCAAGCACCCTTACAGGTGTCCTTGTCATACCTGAGAGGTCTGTGATGGAAACTTCAGCAGGATGGCAGAGTGAGGACAAGTAGAACATCCCCTTCGGAGCGGACACTGTGCCGTACTGCCCTGAACACACAAGCACATCTCTCCTCATCCCAGTCCGGAGAGAGCCATGCACAGCTGGGGACCACAGACAATGTAAGCGATTATACAGAATGGCCTAGGCTGCCTTTTATGGAATGGGGGGGGGGGGGCGAATTACGGGGGTAGAGGGCAGACTGGGGCAGCTTTCACCAAACAGTGCTGGATCTGTTTCACGCTAGCACAGATGGAGAGAATGATTTATTTATGGGGCGCATATTTCAGCATAGTGACATAACTTGTGTATCCCCCTACCCAGCAGAGTCATAAAAGATTTTCATACCCACGCGGCACAGGATACACATCCTCGTGTGTATAGATTCCTGGGGCTATTAAAGAAGCCGACGACTATTGAATTGCTGTGAACGTTTTACAGATGCCCTTTAGAGAATGCATTTCTCTGTGGGCAATGTTATAGTTAGGCATGCCGCAAAAATTTATATTTCTTTAGACATGATAAAAGGCAGAAACACGACGTGACAGTCATATGTGTTGTGTTAAGCCAGAAGGAGGGTATTGGGGCCATAAAAACACATGATATGTGTAAAATATTCCAGTGCTTTTTCCTAAACGTCGCTGTTCCACCACAGGAGCTGGGATCATCATGCTGGGCTTATGCTTATAAAAAGGCATGTGTATTTGCATGTATAACCGCGTCCGTTCGTTAAATACGTGTCATAAGCAATATGACATGGTCATTTTAAGACGTCATCTTATATTTAGCGTTTTATTTATTATTTGAAAAAAAAAAATGACGTAATGGTCGTGTTTGCTCCCTTCCATAAAATCAGCCATTAATGTAGCTCTTAAAATGACTCCTCGATCCATACGGTTTCTTCTCACAGCCAGAGCCTTTTATTTGTTTATCTTTTTTTAGCCTTTTTTTTCTCTTCTCCTACAGCTTCAAGGTCCCTGCATTTCGGCTCGAAAACCACACCTCCCGCCGTGCATCGGGGACATTAACAGGAAGCATAAGCAGACCGCCTGGAAAAGTGCGCATTTGCTGGTCTTGGGTGACACGCCGTCGTTCGGAGATCTGGGGTAAGTGTCCGATGGTTGCTACCGGGACCTCGTTTGCTACCCATCCGTACCGTTCGGGGCTGGATCCGTCATAGTCGGTCGGACTAAAACAAGTAGTTGGAGAGGAAGTGGAGTCGGCTCCAGCATCATGTCAGCCCTGCCTTTGTTTCTTCATCATTTTAACGCCTATTCCTTTCGAGATCGCCCCCAAATGAGAGCGTATCGTTAGTGTTTATGCACGGCTGCATGGCCATTGTGGCTTCCGAGACACACAATATAACCACAATAACATGGAACGAAACAAGCTTAACCGGCTGTGTCAGAATGTGATTTTATTGCCTTTTCACCCGAATGCTAGTGTTGCAACAATATATTTCTAATATATAAATAATCAGTTTAGGCTGTCTAACCATAATCGGATCCCTTTTCAGTTCTTCGACCACGGCTAATTAAAAACATTTAATCAACGTTATAAATAAACATTTCTTGGTAGTTTGTCTTAACTAAGGCGCTGTTAGTTCTCTTGCGAAATTAGGTCAGATTCTGAAAGAACACCTTTAAATTTGATCCCACCCCTTAGTTAAGCATTAAATAACCACGGAAGGAAATGTTGCAGGCTGGGACTGAGCATTGAGACCCGTGCAATTTCTTCTTTGAATTTGTTCTGTTGCAGAACTGGATCATTTATCGTCTTTGTTTATTCTGCTGGTTTATACGTGTATATGTGTGTAATGTATGTATTGCATGCAGGAGTGTGACCAGCAAAAAGTTGCCACAGAAGTTATTTGCTGAGGAGGGCGCAAAATCGAAAGTGGACGTGGCTTATGAATTACTTGTGAATACTGGGCTTTTAACTGTTTAGTGAAGTTGTATGGTGGGTTAATTATAAACCCTGAAGCATGTTCAGTGCCTGCTTGGCTTTGGTGTGACCTTTGACCCTCACTGCCTGGCATACTGTCCTAAGCAGAGGTAGTATGGCATTGCATGCCAGTTAGTGCAGGCTGTTGCTGCTGTAGATGAACTTCATGCTTCTACCCCCCCCCCCCCCCCCCCCGGACTCTTTCCTGTTCCAGCCGGCCCTCAGGATAGGGGCCTGTGCCTTCACCCTGAGACCCCTGTGATGTCGCCCCCTTGCTGTCGCTTCCTGTCACAGTACACCCACCACCACCTGATTGCCTTCCTCCTCACCTTCTTCAGGTAAACGCAGCCCCTCCCCCACCGGATTTCTTAACGGGCTGTTGGCACCCTGTGCTCACTTGAATAAAAACAGTCAGACCAGTGAACCAGGTTGGCAGTTTGCTAACCACTCTTTAGCTGTAGCCAAGAAAACCCGCTTATCCCTGTTACTTATTCACTTAAACCCTGTTGATACTTTGTTTTAAAATGGATCTCAAGTAGACAGCGCTAAATGCAAGTGTAAACAGCCGCCAAGATGCACTGTGATCCAGTCACTCAAACCACTTGCCGAGTTGGTCTGGGATGCATTTGACCACATATCTTTTGTAGTGTAGATGCTAATGCATCCTGGATGTGTCCCCGACAAGGATGTCATAATAATAAAACCTGACACCTTGGAGACCCTGACAGACACAGGTGACAACGGCGATGCATCTCTGCTGTCTGCTTATGATCCGATTGTCCGAGATGCATTTAAAAGTGAAGCGTAAACAGGAGCTTAGTTGCTTAAACTGTTTTATGTGAAACGACCCACAAACACTGAGTTTTCATGCTTTATAGCCACTGTTGATAAATATCTTGGGAGACACCTTAGAACTCTTGGAGAAAGTCCTTCCATTACCACCTTCTCATTTAAAAAATGAGCCCTGGAGGAAAGGTCTTTATTCTCTTAACTTCCATAGAGCTCCACTGTTGGACTTTTTGATCGTAACCCTGCCCACTTCCAGAAGCTGTACTGACCGTCCAGTCAAAACAAAAGCTGTTTACTTGACCGCTTGTGCTTGGTTTAGCTCTGCTGTGTGAACAATGATGGTCAAGGTGCTTTAGCTTTATAGAAAACAGTTGCGTACATTCTGCTTGTAGAGTTTTGTTGGTAGGAACCACATGCAAGTACTTCATGAACGTCCTGCACTTAAACTGGAGGTGGATGACATGAGTATATTAATATGGAGGACCTCGTGTAGTGGGATCACCCTTTGCTTTCTGAACAACATCAGACCTTCTTGAAACACTGTCATAGAAGTCTGAGTGTAATGGAATTTCAGATCCTTTTACTAGAAGAAACGCCTCCGGGTTTTTGAGAGGAGAAGGTTGAAATCTACTTTGTCCTCTATGCTCCAGAACTTCTCATCAGGATTTAATGGTCCTCATGATGTTTATATGTAGTATCTAGACTCGAGAGGCTATGGAAGGTTTGAGTCGATGCTGAGATGCATGAATCCACCCTTGAATTTGTTTAGCATTTTGTATGGGGGATTATTTTGGAATATGAGAACATTGTGAGTGATCATATTGCACCTTATGGTGCCACTGGTCCTTTTGAGTTCAAAGCAATCGATCTCCAGCCATAAACCCGTACAGTAGTATGGCTGAACTTTGTGGCTGCTTTTATAATGTCCATCTCCTGTTGTCTTTCAGTCCTCAAAACATTTTTGCTGTACTGTTGGATTGAGTGCAGCAGAGGGCGCTGTTCAATGTATTTGTTGGTCTTCCCGAACCTCTCCAGCTATGTCCTCCTGCACGCCTCCAGGAAGACCTTCAGCAACGTGAAAGTCAGCATCTCTGCGCAGTGGACCCCACTGCCTCTCAATGGCAGCTCACCTGCCTTCTCCCCTAAGCAGGTCTTACCACCCTAAATGCCTTTTTCTTAGTCTTGGTGAACTTGGCCATGTGGCTGTATGCACTGTAATGTTCTGACATCATATACCTGTGTCTGTTTGTGTTAAGTCTATTGCCCAGCTGCTTGCATAGATTCATGAATTTTCTTTTTTTTTTCTTTAGACCTGGGAAGGAAATAAGCTGTTTGAAAACACAGAGGGGGCTACTCTTTTTCTGGGGGTGCTAGATACCATCTTCCTGTTCTCTTACGCTGTTGTAAGTATTGGGTATGAGTACTGTGTTTGTATGCCTCAGACTTCCTGTCCCGCTGTTATTGGTCAGACTCATATGCTTTCATGACTGACTAGTCAATATCCAATCAAATGTTCTTTATGACCTCACCATTCTGTCATGCCTTCATGTACCAAACTGTGATTTGAGATACATGTGTTAGTTTCAGATTAGGAGAGCGGTTACATATACAAGTGAGTGAGAAGACCCTCCCTCTGAATCCCACAGGGCCTCTACGTGAGTGGGGTGATTGGCGATCGTTTTAACCTTCGTTATGTACTGTCCTTCGGGCTCTGTGGCTCCGCCCTGGTGGTAAGAAGCAGTTTGCCCCGTCTTCTCTGTTTTGGAGAGCACTGGAGTGGTGTGTGAGAAGCTTCTGGTGTTCTCTCTGCTGATGCTGGTGTGTCCCCCCTCCCCCACCCCCACTGTCCTGCCCCTTTGCAGGAGTTTTTGTTTGGTACGCTGACAGAATGGATTCATTTCTACAATGTGCCTTTCTACTGCGTCCTGTGGGTGCTGAATGGACTGCTGCAGTCTAGTGTCTGGCCCTGTGTGGTGGCCGTCATGGGCAACTGGTTCGGCAAGTCGGGGTAATCTGGCCTTTGCTTAGGCGTCCTGATTCCACATCCACACATGCTCAGAAACACACCCGTGTATAAGGGCGTTTGGGGGGGGCATGGATACCCTGGCAAATTCAGAGGGCCCAGCATTTTACAAACACGTAGCCATGTAATAAAATAACAGGCTTGACAGCCCCTCCCCCATGCAAAATTTTCTTAATGGTGAAGCGGGGGAACCTATTGGTTGGGTTGCTAAACCCCCTGCAAAATTTTATTTTTTATTTTGTTGGCTACGGGCCTGATCCAAGGTGACGTTTTGTCAAATGGCCGAGAATTTCCAGCCATGACCCTTCTTATGTACCCGCACTGTGTCACGCACATGCTACATTTTCCAGTGGTTTCGCTCTGTCGACGTTCGGAGCTGAAAATCGGCGCTACGGCAGTATTGCTGTTTAGGGGACTTTGCGTTCCTGGCTTGATTTGCTCTTGGGTGGGTAAACATTGAGTGCTCCCCGCAGACGCGGCTTCGTGTTCGGCCTGTGGAGTGCATGTGCCTCCGTGGGGAACATCTTGGGCGCCTTCCTGGCCTCCAGCGTGCTGAAGTACGGCTATGAGGTCAGTCTGCGCGGCAGGCGGAGTGATGTCATCGGGGAGGGAGGGGGGGGTGCTGGGATAGGGACCTGACGGTGCTTTTCGCTGCTGTTCTGCAGTATGCCTTCCTGGTGACCTCAGCTGTACAGTTCGCTGGGGGGGTGATCGTCTTCTTCGGTCTGCTCACAGCTCCCAAGGAAGTGGGTGAGTCTTGCATTTGCTGGGGGTGGGGGGGGGGGGGGGGTTACAGCTTGGTTTTCCTGCCAGTGCCCTGTCAAGGGGTGCGTTTCCTGTTTATCCATCTCATGTGTCCCCCCCCCCCCCAGGGCTCAGCATATCCTTGGAGTCTCCCCAGGAGAGGGACTCGGACAGCCACCAGCCTCTCATCAGTGACGACGAGGACGAGCAGGAAGGGATGCTGCAGGATAACAGCTACTCTATTCAGCAGCCGGACCAGGACCTGGGGCCTGAAGAACCACCCGCTGCCATCGGATTCCTAAAGGCCTTCTGCCTTCCTGGTGTCCTGCCGGTGAGTGGAAGCCACACACGGGACCACATGAGGTCCAGGACGTGCGACGGGTGTGACGGAGGTGTCCCCTGTGTGGCTGATTAGCTGATCCGCAGGACACAAACGGTCATACTGCTCCCGTAAGAGAAGATGCCCTCAGTGCTTGTCAGGCTGGGGAATGAAGCTGACTGTTTACAACATGATAGATGCAATACAATAATGTTGGTCTTTTTTTCCTGTCGGTTTTAAACCTTATTAGTCTTTAAAGGTTTGCAGACAGAGACTAACATCTGTCTGTTGGTCCTCCTTGCAGTACTCCCTGGCCTACGCCTGTCTGAAACTGGTCAACTATTCCTTCTTCTTCTGGCTGCCCTTTTACCTCAGCAACAACTTCGGCTGGAAGGAGGAGCAGGCGGACCGCCTGTCCGTGTGGTACGACGTGGGTGGGATTGTGGGTGAGTGATGGAGACGTTCAGCCAATCAGTGACGTTCGGCATTGGGTGGAATCTTTCGGTAAATGTCGTGCTGTGTGTGCGCCACCTGCAGGCGGGACCGTCCAGGGGCTGGTCTCCGACATCCTGGGCAAACGGGCCCCGGTGCTGGCCGTCAGCCTCCTGCTGGCCATGGGCTCGCTGGTGGGATACAGCCGTGAGTGTTTCCTGTACCCCGTCCGCTCTGTTCAGCTCCTAACCCAACTAGCAGAGGTGGAAAATTTAGGTCCAGAAAGTACAAATCCAGACCAAGGTTTTATTTCAACCAACCTGTTGAATATTGAGAGTCACAGTCACAGAGTACTCAACTGGTTGGTTGAAACAAATCCTTGGTCTGGATTTGTACTTTCTGGACCCGAAGTTTCCACCTTTGCCAACTAGGTGGGGAAATCACTCTGGGCCCCAGCGGGAGCTTTCTGTCTTCATCACCTTCTCTTCCCGTTTAGATTCCCCGGACGATCAGGTGATCAACGGCGTGCTGCTGGCTGTGACAGGTGGGTTAATCATCTCTAAACGATGCGAGGCCGGCTTCCATGCTCATCCTGAACCACCCCCAACCCCCCCCCAGGATTTTTCATCGGTGGCCCGTCCAACATGATCAGCTCGGCTATCTCCGCCGATCTGGGAAGGCAGGAGGCGCTGCGGGGTAGTCAGGAGGCTCTGGCCACCGTTACGGGCATCGTGGACGGAACTGGCAGCGTTGGAGCCGCGGGAGGACAGGTACTAAAGGGGGAGGGGCCATGACTCGGCCACAATGCATCATGGGTATGTTTGTGTGTGAGTAGCTACAGTCTCAGTGTATTGCAGGAATTTCTGTGGCTTTTCAGCAGGTGACCTGTGGATTGGTTGTGGATATTTTTTTAATTAAGAAGAATAATTGGTTATTTACAGTATCTGGTGTCTCTGATCGAGAGCAAGCTGGGCTGGATGTGCGTTTTTTACTTCTTCATAGTGATGGTAAGTGTCTGCCTGCGCTCCTCCGTCTGCCTGCGCTCCTCCGTCTGCCTGCGCTCCTCCGTCTGCCTGCGCTCCTCCGTCTGCCTGCGCTCCTCCGCTTGCCTGCCCCTCCGCTTGCCTGCCCTTCCGCTTGCCTGCCCCTCTGCCTGCGTTCCTCTTCCTCTGCCTGCGCTCATCTGCTTGTGCCCCCTCCCCCACCTAGGTTAACTGTTTTGTGTCCATGTCCTCACAGACCGGAGGCAGCCTGATATTTATCTTTCCACTGATCATGACGGAGGTGTGTGCCATGTGGCAGGACAGACGGGCTCGAACATACCAGCTGTGACATCGGGCCTCATCCCGTTTGACCCCCCCCCCGCGGCTACGGGGCGCCTCGTTGCTCCACCCTGTAATGGTCAGAACTGATCCTCAGAAAGGCCGCGGTCGTGGGGTGAGGAGTGATTGTGCTGGAGTGTCAGCTGGCCTAGGGGAGGCGCTGTTTCTCCTGAAGTCAGAACCGCAAAGGCCAAACGGACTGGGGTATGTTCAGACAGAGGTACGCCACAGTGGCCCCCTCCTGGACTGTCGGGGGGTCTTGTTGTATTCTGGTATCTATTTTTTTTTGTTGTTTTTTTAATGAACAAGTGTTTGGGGGCGGGACCCTCTCACCAGGTTCCTCCCCCCTCGTGTCGGGATTGGCCACCTTGCTGTCATTCCAGTCCATCTGTTTCTGGGTGGCTTTTTACCACAGTACAGGTGACACGCACACAAATGCCAATGCTGCTTCATGAAACACCATCTGCGCCTGACATTGAATTTACCGATTGTCAGCAATTACAGCCACCCTTTAAATGTCTACCAGTGATTTACAGCCAAACCTCAGCTTTGTCACTGCACTCAAACATTTTTTTGACTGTGTCACCTACTGTTCTGCGTTAGGAAAACATTTTGTTGGGTCTTTGTGAGATTTCAGTTTCTGCTTGTTAAATAGGTGGTCAGGCTCACAGCTGTAATTTACCTCATGTCTCCATGCTCTGATTTCACTCTGGATGGAGACCACTGGATGCTTTTCACAGATGCACTTTAACAGGAAATTGTCACCCCATCCGAATAAATGTAGTTGACTTCACCGTTTTGGATTGGCTGTGTTCTTTGCTGTGCTGTGTTCTCTGTCCAGCTGAGAGTGACTTAAGTTATAAGGTGGAGGGGGAGGGTATCAATCGTATATGGGTATATGATGAGCCAATCAGAAAAGTGCTTTCTTTGTGTTGGTTTATTCATGTTGGAGTTTAGGTATTTTAATCTGAAAGTGCTTTAACCAGGTCTTGATGCAGAACCTGCCGTAGTGGTCAGTGCTTACAGGCGGAGACTTTGGGTTGGAAGATTTGTTGTAAAATCATAGATATAATCCTGAAGTTTTGCACGGAAGTAACATAATTGTGTGTCCGTTTTGATTCCATGCCTGCCACACAAACTGCATTTTACAAATAAAAGATCCTTTAATATGGGCCACAAAACCCAGAGTGGGTAGGATTACTGCACGCTGTCAGGCAGTGCCAATTTTAACCCAATAGAAACCAAGGATGACCAAGGAGGAGGTGGGCTCAGCCAATGGGGATAGACGGCACAGGACATTCCCATCTTCCACAGACTTCATTGATGTCACACTAAGTTCCTTTAATCGCTGGGTAAAGAAACATAAAGGTTGTTTGAGGTGTAGTCACAAGTAAATATGACGAACAGACAATCATGGAAGTGTTATTCATTTATTTTGTTAGCAGAAAATATATTGTAGAGGTCTATAATACAGGCTTTGATAAAATGAAAATACACAAGTACAAAATAAAGAGAGCTAGTAGAATTGCTGCTACCACCAGGAATTTTCTGGAAGGAAAGAACATGCACAACAAATTGTTTTTGTTTGAACAGTAGCCCCTCCCGGCTTTACCCAACCATCCCCCCCACAAAGGTAGTGGTACGAGCAAGTCTTCCTACTCTTGCCCCTGTAATGTCTCTGCTTACTAATTAGGAGGGACCAAGATCCAAATTTCAACCATCAGAAACTCCCAAAGCCATGAGGCAGGGACTCGTTAACATCGCATACAAGTAGTGCAAAGATGGTACAGTAATACATCATTCAGTAATTTCCAAAATCGTTTACAAATACTTCCCTACACATGGAAGTACACAAAATCCAAATAAGTTAAAATATAGCTGATTTAAACACAGAGAGACAGGCTCAAAATACAAATACACATTAGAATAAAAAAAAATGAACTGAAAAGCAACTTCAGCGCATCCATTTTTTTTTTTTTACTTTGAGGTGAAATATGTAAACTTGCAGTGAAATACTGCATTTTGGAACTGACTGTTTTTTTTTTTTTGTTTTTTTCTTTTATAAAATAATTTGGAAGCTGTTGCTACACGGAGGATTTTCTGAATGCCACATGTCGTGTGGGGAAAAAAAGAGAAACATTCCTCTAAGTTCTCCTCACTCGGGCTCTGACGCTGATGCACTCCTAAGCGGCTGGACTGCCGGAACAGCACACAGAAATGGCGCCAAGGTGCCCAGCCCTGTCCCTCTGGACGCCGTCCAGCAGAGGCACAACGGAAGTCAAAGCATGATTACCATAGTGAGGTGAGGTAGGCCGTCCAGATTATGGCTGCGATTAGACATTCTTGCTCTGGCCTTCACTTTTCTATCGTTAAAATCTCATACAAACGGACACCGGCACTCTCAATGGTATCGCACTGGACGTTTTAAGGCTTTTGCAAAATCACATTTTGAAGTTGCCTTCACCGAAAGCTTTTGCCGTCCGTGCGCTAGTGTCTAGCCAACAATCTGAGACCAGAGACTATGTTCAAGTGATTCTGGTTAGGTCAGTCTACAAGGCCAAAGCTTGTTTGGTCACCTGTTTTAGATAGCTATCGATTAAAAAAAACTTGCACCCAAAATGTCGTCAAATTTGTGTACAGCTGTATCTGATGTGACTTTATGAGACTCCCCTGTAATTGCCAGTAAAAAACCTGTTAGTTATGTTCATATTTCATACCTTTCTGAACGGAAACAAAGTAACGATTTCTGACAATAACCATACTACATTCACCTGTTGTAAAGTTCAAAACCTACAATATGATGCTGCTACATAAAATGAATACTTTATTTAAAGCTACAAATTATCTTACTATGAAAGCTGCGTACAAGCGACATGCTACATGCTACATATCAGTTTCTGTTGTACAATACCTACAAAACACTTTATACTCCTTGGTCAGTATTCAAACAAAAACAATGACAGGATTTGGATACCTGAACTTAACCAGGAAGGAATTTTATTTATTTATTTTTTTAAAGGGGGAGGGGATAATTGTACAGTTTGTGATCTTAAACTTCTTCATTTCTAGTTTGGTGGCTTGGAGCTCAGTGTCTGTCCCCTCCACTTCGCCCTGACACGTATTAGAGGGACTGAAAAGTGTTCAGAGTGGCCTCTGTGGCTACATATTCAGTACGTGTCAAGAGCAATGGCTCAGCTATCAATGAGGATATCTAAAATACCTCTTATATACACTATATATACACAACTTTGTGAGTGGGATCTCCCAGGCCGCATTACAAGGGCACTGATGCTTGGATTGTCTGAACTGCGGCCAGAATTCACCGTAAATTTGCAGTCATGCAGTCTAGTGTCAGACTCTGACCTTGCAGTCGACTGGTAATTTTGTGCAGGAGTTTTAAACTTGGCGTGAAATGTCAGACAGCGCTACATGTTAGGCACCTGTCAGAATGAGCAGGTGACACAGATGCAGCCTGGGTAATGGAGTTCTTAATTCGGCGCTGTGCCCAGGTTTAAAACTCTGGAATGCAAAAAGGACATGTATCCTTTAATTGTTAAAATTGTACTGTTTTCTGAAAAATCAAGGTGCTTTTTTCACAGTATATGTGGGGAAAATATTGCAAAAAAATAAAACATTCTGAGGTCTCACTGTGCAGAAAAGACCCCCTGAAAGTTTCCATGTGGAATTTTTTGTTGTTGAAAATGGGTTTCTGTGCCATTTTGAAGCCTATATTACAGTATATGGACTCACACTGTCAGTTAGATTCGATACATATACAGGAAGTATATACACAGGCCTATGTACAAAGACTGCCGTGTTCATGGCTCCATGATTCCCTCTGTCTCTGCAAGGCGTCTCTACTGGTGGGTGGAGGCTTTCGGGTGGAGGAGTCGCCTCTTCTTCACAGTGAAGAAGTCTGGTGAGGTGAGAAACAGCGTGGTTTGTTAGATACCGAATTATGTGCCACCACTTTGGATCCCCATAGTTTCACTTTCCTTGATGATGGGAATTCCCATATATACCAGTCAGTTTCGCTTCCAGTTTCACCTTCCTCCATCGTGCTATTCCCCATGTATGCCGCCCAGACTGTTTCCCAGAATATATAATACCCACACGCCGAGGGACGTCAACATGGTCAGAGTGTGTTTGAGTTGGCAGATGGCCCCGTACCCCTTAGTTTCTATGCACGGCCGGACTGGGGGGGGGGGCGACAATGAAAAAGTTATTGACCGTGGGGGGGTGACTGGTGATGAGAAGGGGGAAATTCCAATTTGGGAGTCCCAGCAGATTGGCATTTCACATTTTATTTTTCAATATGGGAAGGGTGGCAACTCCAAGTTTAAAATATTATCAAATGGTTATTTGAGGCCTCTCTTTACCAGAGGCCCCTGTGCATCAGCCTGGGTGAGCCTGTGCTTTAGAGCGGCCCTGTCCTTTATGTCCCAAAGGTTACCCTTCAGGTAGGGGGTAATATTGGCTTGGTGTTGCTACACTTGATGCGCATGGGGAATTTTACTCTTCTCAGGGCAGGATGAAAAATAATTGTAGAGAGAGAACCAATCAGATTGCAGAGGAGGCGGGTCTAACCAATCAGATGTCGTCTTGTATAACTTCAGAGGACATACTATTTTAAAGCATGAGCCCCTGGATTCCTAGCCAGTGTGTCTTGGAGGAGCCCACTCACCTGTAATGGCGGCCTGCTTCTGTTTGAGCGCGTCAGGGGCAGATGACCGTTTCTCCGGCTTGCGGCTCCGGTACGTCTCCCTAGCCTTTATCTCCAGGTAGCCTCCCGCGGCTGGGCTACCGGGACCCCGCTCCTCCCCGAAGAGCTCCGGCCGGGACCCCATGCAGCCACCCTTCACCACGCAGCTGCGGTAAAACTTGGGAACGTCCCAGCAGCGTAGCTCCTCCCACTGGGTGGCGCCCTGCATGGGCCGCTCGCGCTGGAAGTCGAAGTTCCACCGACGTGTGGCCTCCTCCACGCTCATGCACAGCAGCTGCTGGAAGTCCTGCTGCAGCTGCTGGTGGTCCACGGGCCCGAAGAGGTTCCGGCGCGCCGTGCGCGGCTTGGCGTCCTCCACGTGGACGGGCGCGGCCACGGGGTCGGACGAGGTCAGTGCCATGTTCCTGAGGGGCGGCACCAAAAGGGCGATCTTGGCGATACTCATCTGTACCATGTGGCATGTTATACAGATTAAGATTGAAATTAAGATAAGCTTCATTGATCCCACGGGGAAATTCTGGTGTGCACAGCAGCAATTACGTAGAGCACAAATAAACACACATAGTGCAAACAGGTGCTTGTAGTGCAATCAAATTAAATAGAAGAGAGACAAATAGAATGTGCTGAAAAACAGGCCATTAAGAAAATATTTTAAGGGTAAGTATAATAAATTAGTAATGGTATTTGTGCATTGAAAAAAAAACCCCCTGCTATATACGATTTTATACCTGTATATACAGTCCTTCAAAAAACACGCATTAGCACTCAAGTTAGCCCAGGTAAATGTTATGGGATCAAAAAAAAAAAAAAAAAAACACAGGGTTAATTTAAGCAAATTATATATAAATTATACTAAATTAAACCCAGAATATGTGCGAGGAGCTTTTCTCCATAATAACATAATCCATCATAAACCATGAAGATTTGCCAGCACTAATGGGCTACAATTAATGTAGCCATGGCAACAGAATGCTAGCGTAACTTACAGTTAAAGTCAATTCATATCGCTTAAGTATGGCATTATACAGTACTAACTATTGATTTTTCTGATTAACACAACCCCCAAGTTTAAGGTAATTTACTCTTTCAAGTTTAATCAGTTATTCACCCATACAAACTTAGTTTTAAATTTCACCTATCCAAACGACCGACATTTCCATATAAACCTATTCCATAACGAGTTCAGTAGTTGTAGTGGGGCAAAACTAAATGAAGACCACCCCAAAAAAAAAACCGTGACATTTCCAAAACATCTGACATTGAAATTACATAAAAATTAGTTAATTTTTAAACTAAAATAGCTCTACCTTCATAACACTGTATTTGCAATAATAATGAAAATGCAAGTCGAAATAATAGAAATTATTATTAAAAATTAAATGAAATGAAGCTCCGGCTACCTGTCACGTTACGTGTGAGTGTGTCCCTGAAAGTTTGCCTGAAAGGGGTGTTTCCCTGGTGGAAACAGAGTCGCCGCTGCTCATCGTGGTGCCTGATTTGCCTCCTTAGGAAACCCCTATTCGCGCCGGTCGCGCTACCGCGGCGGGGACTCGTGTAACGGCCTGTCACTGAGGGAGAAGCGGTGCGCAAAGGGGCGCAAAGTGCGGAGGGCGAGTGAGCGGCGGTAAAAAGAAAAAAAAAAAAAGAGAGAGAGAGCCCTGCTCACAATCAGCTATTCCGGGATAACAAGGCTCCACGGGGGGCGGGGGGCCGCGATTCAATAACTCAATTTACTGGTTTCAAGATAAAAAAAATAAATACTGCGTCATTCGGGATGGTGTTTCAGAAAACATGACGGGTAGTGTGCATATTCCTCATTTAAAATAATATCGAAAAAATGTTTGTTGGGATGATTAGTTCTAGGGTTTCGGGTTGGCCTATAGTAGGCTCGCAGAAAAATATATTCAGGCCCCTTATTTTCATAAAGCGAGTGGGCCATACAGGCCATCAGTACATAATGAAGGGTTAAAATTAGTGCATTCTACCAACACGATTTTAATTTTAATAGTAATTTTTCACATGCATACTTCCTCAAACACATAGCAACTTCTGTAACCACAATTATGCGTGGTTTAGTATCTAAGCAGACTTCAAAATCGCCAGAGCCCGTGTGACGCATTTTTTTTTATTACACTTAACAGTTGACATAGTGAAAGCGTGAAGGGGCGGCACCCTGGGCAGACTCGCGTTTCCTCTGCCGCGGGTCCGAAAGCCGTGCTCGCTCTGCGCGTGGCCTTTGCACGCTCTCCCAGCGTCTCGCGGGTTTCCTCGCGCACCCCAAGACCACGCAGTTAGGCAAACTGGTGCGTGTGCCATGTGGTGCAATGACATCTTGTCCAGGATGTACCCTACGCTGCCTGCGGTGGGCTTAGGCCACTCCCAAGACCCAGTGCAACTTGAAAAAACTGAGTGTTCGAACGAGAAGTTCTATATGTTTGTAAATATATATTAATGCATCGCAATCATTTGTAATCTTTACTGTATTACTACAGTAGTGAGGCTCGTCTCTGTTCTGTACCTGAAGCACAAACTTTTAAATGTACTGTTTAGGTTTTTTAATCTATAACGTATAATTTGCTTGCGAAAAACAGTACGTTCTACGGACAACTGTTAGTGTCCATTTTTGTCAAGTATCAGTTTAATTTTCAAAAGCTTATCAAGCTTTTAAAATTCAGGACTGCCCGATGTGCACGGTATTTTTTTGCTTTATTTCAACACTTTCCCGTAATTTTTGCTAATCATTTTTACGAGTAGCTCAGTACGTACCCCCTCCGAAAGAAGTGAAAGTTGTTTGCGTAGAAAAGTGGGCGCGGTACGGGGATCGAGTTACTACTAGGAGCCTCAAAAACCCACAACAACACAGTGACACACAACCTTCACTATGTTTAATCCCATGTAAAAAAAAATAAAAAATCCGTTATGCCCCTAATTAAACTACACAAAACGTTATTCTCGCAAATAATTAGAACATGAATAAACAAGTTCAAAAGATATCTGCACATTAAAGTACAAATGACGCACTCCAAAATCCATTGCAATGCTTTCATTTGCAGAAAGGCTGGTCAAGCACGGAAAACAAGTGATTCGATATATAAGAACTGCTACAGTATACCGAAATACCTCCCTTTTTCCAGGTAAAAATATTTGAGCCTGGTCCAATTTTAAAATTCAAACTTGCTAACGTTTAAGTATAACCTTGTTGTAGCTTGCAGCCCACTTAGTAAAATGTTGTTACTTTGTAAGAACGAGTACAGTTTTAATAAAATAAAATGTCGATCATCACATTACTACAAAACAACACGGTAAAATAGAAGCTAGGTGTTTTCTCTTACCTTTCGACACGGAGTAAACCCAGGAGATAGTCGACCACAATTTAAATTACTGTGCGTGCAGCACTGCAGACTGTTTAGCCACGCCACGAAGCAAATCAAGATCCTTGACAGGCTCCAAAAGAGGATGCAAGAAACACTTAAAGATGCTGTCCCTGGGCGATCTGAAAGTCTTATACTAGCCTTGTTTGTTATGGATCTTGGAAGGAAGGGGACGTCCTACTGTTAAGTTAATCACGTGACCGCCTTCACAGCGAGCTCGCTTCGTGAGTTGGATGAGGGCCAGAGAAACTTTTTCAATGGCCGAATACGGCTGCATTCTTAAGCAACCAACTCCGACACGAAAGTTTTTTTTAAACAGTGCAGGAACTATTATTGCTCTATGCCAGTACTAAATTCCAGTGTTTTCCCCCGTTGCAGAAATCACGCACACGGGTATTTTTGCATTACTTTTTGAATAATCTGTAAACATTCTCGCGCTTCGACAAAACTTTTTTTTTTTCTGTGCTCCAAGTGAACTTCTTAGTCACTCTATTGTTTTGGAAAGTTTTCTTTTCCCCCCAATAGCTGCAGTCGTTTCTGCAGAAGGCACATGGGACATTGCATTCAGAAGTAGGTCAGATTTCTTGGCAGACATAGTTTACCACCCCTGCTCGCCCCTTTGACACATATTCCCATGTTTTGCCTGCATCACGTTTTTCCTTGGAATCGTTTCAGATGGCCAGTCACGTTGACATGCAACGTGACCGGGATTCTTGCTAACTCCACGCTACTTTTCCCGCAGTTTTTAATAGAACCAAAACAGTTACGTAATGTGTTGTTCTGTTTGTCTAAGTGAATAACTGCTCGGTCAACGTTGTCACTTTGGCTACACTGAGAACAAAATTTTCTTTACTAAAAATATTACGACTACAACAACAAACATCTGTGGGGAAATTAATAGATTATCGCATAACCTTTTAACCATTACTTGTTTTTACTGCAAATATTCACTGCATAAAACACTTGCTAAATCAGTGCTAGGAATTATGTGTTAATTTCGCTCTGGTAAAACATTAATTATGATCATAAACATTTATTAGCAGAGCATTGTGATTTAAATATCTGCTGTCGTTGTAATAAATCCTAATGCCCAGTTTTCCACCCCTTAGTATGTTAACTTATAATTTCCAAATCCCAATCTGGCAGGCAAACCCAACACAAAAATGCCTCTTAATGGTGCAGGCGCAATACAGTGGCATGCTGTCCTTATTTGCTACAGGTTTATTAACTTAGTTCAAAATAGACTGCATTTTGTATTTAAATTCATGGACGTGTATTCTTAATTTATCCCACATTTTGGGATTTTACTTACCAAGAGCTGTGAATCATGACATACATTATTATTCACGAAATACAGTAATACTCCCTTGTGTTTAATTCTAGTAGGCCTGTTCTATAGTAGGCCCGAGTGTGGTTAAGTTAAAATTCAGGAAAACTAACGCTTCCACATAATGACCAAATGAAAAATGTGTATTGCATTGGATGTAGCAAATCATTTGGCTGCTAACTAGGGAATATTTATCATTGCATTTTGTCACACAAGGTTATTAATATAAAACAGACAAGCAGCAGAAAAGGCGCGATATTGCGCAGCTCCGAAAAGCCGCGAGGACGATCTCCCTCAGGGGGCATGCGCAGCCCAACGCTACAGTGGATCGTTAGCAGTTCGACAGCTTAATTTTATCATACATTTACCGCGATATAGAGCTTTTCTTTGGGACACAGCACTAAAACAACAAGATGGGCTATATGAAACAGGTAGAAGTTGAAAATTTTAAGTCTTGGCGCGGGAAGCAGGTCCTCGGGCCGTTCAAGCAGTTCACCTGCATCATTGGCACAAACGGCTCCGGTACGCTGTAACTGCATTTCCTGACAGGCTCGTGGCCATCTTTGAGTATTACATTAAAAAGCTTTTTATTGAGACTGGTAAGGCTGTCCGTTTCTTTTGGGACTTTTAAGGTAAGTCTAACGTGATGGATGCGCTGGGTTTCGTCATGGGAGAGCGGGCGGCTGCACTGCGGGTGCGCCAGGCCAGGGAGCTGATCTGCGGGGCCCACGTAGGCCGGCCCGTGGCCGGGACCGCCAGTGTCTCCATGGTCTACTGCGAAGACAACGGTGAGGAGATCATCTTCAAGAGGACTGTCGCAGGTATGGCCTCCATGACAGAAACTGCAGGGGTGAATCTCAATGTGTGTACTTGACTATACTTGTATTCTCGTGTACCTGTTTTACGTCATCTTCCACTGCCGAAGACTAGTCCCAATACTCTAGAACAGAAGTTCAGAGGACGGTAAAAATCCCCGGATGTCTATTTTGCCCTACCCCAAATATCAAGGATGCATCAGTTGCATCCTTGTGGAACGACACCAAGACCACTCTTGCCAAGACAACAAGTATGGCCTTTGCGTTCTTGGTATTGAGATTCACCCCAGAATTCGCCGCCATCTCAGTGGCTTTCCAGCCGGTATTGTGCTGGATGGTTAGTGTGTGTGGTTTTTATTTTTATTTTTTGCAGGAGACGCATCGGAATATCGAGTCAGTGGCAAACTGGTCACCTTTACTGAGTACACGTCCGCGCTACAGAAGATCGGAGTGCTAATTAAAGCCAGGAACTGTCTGGTATTCCAGGCAAGGATCTGTACACAGTCCACTTTAACTTCACCCCTGGAAGGCTGCTTTCTTGCCATGGCATGGTTTCAAGTTTAAAGTTTTATTTGTCACATACAAATTCGTACACTCTACATCTTTGTAGTGAAATGCTTTCTACCTACTTCCAGAATTGTGCTTGAAGGGAAATATATAATACAAAGAAACACAAAACAGTATAAAATGGTAAGAATAAGAGTTTAGTTACAAAGCAGAGTGGTGTGATAATCTGAGTTACTGACAGAAGTCTGGACAGTTTACCAGTCGTGGTGACTGACCACCTTAGTAATCACTCTAGGCCAGCACGTCTAATCTAACTGGGGTGTGTCTTGTTGAGGAATTAGGTGAACATACGTTGGTGATCATTCTGAGGAATTAGGAAGACTCAGGTGTTAAATGAATACACCCATTTCCAAAGCTGAAATAAGCACATTTAATCCTGTATGAATACAGCAGAAGCACCAAGGGGCTTTACTGTGAGTTTGTGTCTTTATGGGGCGGCTTCTACTGACAGGGGACGGTGGAGTCGATCGCTATGAAGAGCGCCAAGGAGATGAGCCGCGTGTTTGAGCGCATCAGCGGCTCACTGGAGCTGGCAGATGAATACGTCCAGGCCAAGGAAGCCCTACTGAGGGCCAAGGAGGACACGCAGTTCCACTTCAAGAAGAAGAAGACAGCTGCTGCAGAGAAGAAGCACGCCTCACAAGTGAAGGAGGAGGTGAAGAGTCGGGATGGGGGAAGGAGAGGAGCGTAGTGGCTCCAGTGATGATGAATGATGCATCAAATCTTGCATGTATAACAGGCAGTCTTTTTACGTTGCAATGATGTGAGAAGGCATGGTCAGACAGTTTGGGGTTAAAGGCCTCACTCAGCTGACCCTGAGATTCAAACCGGCAACCTTCCAATCACAGGCTCAGCATTCTAGCCCACATGCCGCCCCTGTTTTTCTGCCACAGGTAGCATTTCCGTGAAAGACAAGACCCCCTTTCCTCTTCTGTTCTCCAGGTGCAGCGGTACCAGGCCCTCGTGGATGACCTGAACCAGAACAAGGCGCAGCTGATCCAGTGTCGGCTCTTTCATAACGAGAAGGACTTGGATGCCCTGCAGGTCTCCCGGCAGCACTGGCAGGCCTTGGTCCTGGAGAAGAAGAGCGGCCTTGTGCTGTGGGAACAGGGTATGCAGGCCCTGAAGAAGGAGCTGGGCTATGTGACCCGGGGCCTGCAGAAGATCGAGAAGGAAGTCCGGTGTGTGCTGCTGCGTACTGAGAACTTTACTCTGCTATAAGCTTATCGCCAGGTCTCCCTGTTACCACTTACAGATATGATTTTATTTTATTTTTTTGGTATTTGAAGTACTTGATATCTGTGAATTAGTGATATTCCTGAATATTCCTGTATCAGAACTTGTGTCGTAATACACATCAACACTTACGTTTTTTGAGGAATACAGTGAGAGCAGCTGTTGACATGTTATGCAATGCCTTTTTAACTAAGCAGCTTAGTGGACAATATGTTAATTAATATTAGTCGGTATTAGCATAACGATTAATCTGTCGGGTAATAACGTAACTATTCTGAGAGTACAGATGCACCTCGACTTTACGTTCCTATGAACCCACCGTAAGCTGAAAATATTATAAGTTGAATATGATGTGATACGATACGACACACTTGGGCGTTTAGTAGACATAATGGGCTTGAGAAAATTTTAGTTAAACACAGGGAAAAAAACAGTAGGATATGTTGTTAAGCACTGTATGAGATGTTTACACTGGCGATCGTTTCAGACTCTGGAGGCGTGACTGAGTGGATGCTGCTTTGCCTGGCATCAGTAGAAAGTATCGTACGACATATCGCTGGTCCAGGAACAGATCGAGATTCAAATTTCAAATGACTGCTGAACATATATCGCTATCGCATGAAGTTCGAAATACCATAGGCTGACTTATCGTAAAGCAAGGAGCATCTGGATATGTGGACCGTGATTCCCCTTCATATTCCCTGCTGCTACATTTCTTCTCCTACACTTGTTCTCCTGCGTGTGGCCAGCATGGAGGACCAGACACAGGCCCACCGTAGGTCTCAGTATGTCAAGGCCAAAGAGCAGACGGCGCACCAGGTGCGGAAGCTGGGTTCGGCACAAAGCTCCCTGCAGGGGGCGCTTCAGCAGCAGCGCAGGAAGGAGCAGGAGCTGGAGGAGCTGCGTGCTGAGCTGGCCCAGCTGGACCGTGCCTGGAGACAGTTTGAGGAGGAGGCGCAAAAGGAGGAAGCCCCCAGGGGTGTTACTGTGGAGCTGGCAGAGGCCCAGGTGGGGGTCAGAGTTGGTGAAAATGGTGGGAACAGCAGCTGGTTGCTGTCAGCATTAGGAATTCCAGCTGTTAGCTGGTTAGCCACTTTATACCCTAACATAACCAGTAGTGCTCAGTATTCCCTCCATTTTTCCATCCATCTCCCATTCTGGACAACATTGTGGAGACGGGTTACACCCAGAATGGGATGATGTCTTAATGATTAGTTATCGTCATTGTTTTTGGGTGTCACTTGCTTAATTTATGTTATATGCAAGACAACATATAAAGAAATGTTTTTACATAAGAGTGCAATAAGTAAAAAGCCTGGCATTAGACTCGGTGTGTCCCAGACTGACTTAAGAGCGCGCTTAGCAGTTAAAAACCCCATGGTGGTTTTGCTAATCTTCTCAACCTGAGCATGGAGGAGAGCCTTGATCTATGAGTCAACCAGCAAAGTAGTTTTATGTGTTTAATTTAATAACCGATAAATTGATATCTTAATAGTTTTATTTTGCATCTATAATTAATATTATTTAAAAATCTACAAAGCCTGCTGAAAACTATCACAGGAAATACATACTGAATAAATACACTACATGTGTCATATTTTATGGTCAGTCTTAGGTTTTGCTAATGATTTTTAGCTTTTCAGTAACATGTCCCAGAAACACAGTTGAAAATGAAATTAAAGCCGTGTGTGTGTGTGTGTGTGTGTGTGTGTGTGTGTGTCTTGGCCCAGTTGGAACACTACAAAGAGCTGAAGGACTTGTCCAGGAAGCAGGGCTCCACCCTGAAGCAGACGGTGGAGAAGCTTCGCTGGGAGGTGAAGGCTGACTGGGGAAAACTGGAGTTTGACCAGAGGAGGAAGAAGGAAGTGGAGGTATTCCTGTGCCTAAATTCTTTGTGTTTGTGTGTCCCTGCTTGTTTGCCCATGACATTAAGGACTGATGAATGATTGCAGGGATCCAAGTATAAGTGTTTAATTGGTACTTCATAGCCAGTGTTTATCGCTTAATTTTGAATATCTCAGTTGCTGAGATGGTCGCTGTCTGATAGCCCTGCACTGAGTACACCTGTGTTCAAAGGCAAGCATCAAGCACACTCAGGCACAGCTGGAGGAGTGCAGCAGCAGAGCCGAAAAGCTGGGGAAATACAGCAGCAGTTGCAGGTGTGTCACCGCTGTGGTCTCCGTGTGTTTGAGAGCGATCAGCCGTCCTGTGTGCGCGTATAAGATGGCATGCCACGATTCCCAGTACCCCCACCCGCAATTTCCCTACCCAGTGCCACTCTGGCTGAACAGCAACAGCTGGAGGAGAGTCTGCGGGTGGCGCTGGATGAGGGCCGCGCTCGCAGCCGGGAGGTGGATCGGGAGCTGGCCGAGGCCATCGAGGAGCTGCAGAACGCCTGCGTCGACGGCCACGAGAGCCGGCGGCAGCAGCGCCGCAGCGAGATGCTGGACAGCCTGAGGAAGCTCTACCCAGAGACCCTGGTACAGTAACCCTCATGCCTTCCGCTTCCATACAGTGACGAGAGGTTCATTCTGTTCATTCCCAGAGGCTGTGTACAGAATCCAAAGGACATATAGTAACTCCTTCACATTCATGGACTTGACGTTCCCGGTTTCGCTTCTTTGTGAGTTGGCCGTGAACAATTAAATGGGAATATTTTTGGAGCTCGCTTGAACATCACAGAAACTCGCGGGGGAGACATAAGCCAAAAACAATACTAAAATGATTTGGGTCACATAAAATCATGTAATATATAAATATTAGTGGGAAATAATATTTATTGGTGTAAGGTCATACTGTATCTTTAAAATGAAAAGTCTTGGCTTGGTTATGCCTCACATCTTAACCCTCGCATATGTGAAGGGGATTCATTCTGTATTTATGTCCATAAAATATGCCCTGAGCCTTTGCCATCAAAAGTGCTTAATCTCTCCCTAGAATAGTGTTAGATAAATAAAACAAATTTGTGATTATGTTTGATCAAACCCAGCTGTGTTCAAAATTCAGTTTTATAAAAATCTTTGATTGCTATCAAACAATGAAAAATTCCAAATGTCTTGTATTTTGTTTGGTTACCTATGGTTAACGTTAGGGCTGGGTAGGAATTAAGGTTGTCATAGTTGGGATTACGGTTTTCCTATAGGAATGAATGGACAGTCCCCACAAAGATATGAATCCAAACGTGTGTGTGTGTGTGTATGTGTGGAGTTTGCATGTTTGTCTTATGCGTGTTCCATTCAGCCACTCCAGTTTACGCTCACTCTCTAAAAGCATGCAGTTAGGCTAAATAGCTGTCTTTGAATGCAGTAGTGTGCATGTGGGAGTATATATGTGTATCTGCCCTCTGATAGGCTGGAATACCACCCTGCCTTGTGTCATGTGTTGCCTGGAATAGGCTTC
The DNA here is from genome assembly GCF_048594095.1 of Paramormyrops kingsleyae. Taxonomy (NCBI): domain Eukaryota; kingdom Metazoa; phylum Chordata; class Actinopteri; order Osteoglossiformes; family Mormyridae; genus Paramormyrops; species Paramormyrops kingsleyae. The sequence goes on along the minus strand of NC_132799.1, from coordinate 29,884,820 downwards.
AGGCCTCCCTACAGCCCTGACCAGGATAAGCAGTTGTAAGGTGGATGGATTGGTGCTGTGTGTGACTTTCGCTAATTGTTCCTTTATGTCTGTAGCAGGTTGATTTTATTTAAGAGTGTTTAATGGCCACGCCCTCCCCTCCCGGTCCCCATGCTGCAGATCGGCCGTCTGTCAGACCTCTGCCATCCGATCCATAAGAAGTACCAGCTGGCGGTGACCAAAGTGTTCGGCCGATACATGAATGCCATCGTCGTGGCGTCTGAGAAGGCGGCACGCGACTGCATCAGGTTTCTGAAGCAGGAGAGGGCCGAGCCGGAGACCTTCCTCCCCCTCGACTACCTCGATGTGAGTTAGGGGGCCACGGCTGACGCTTCGCTTCCTCCTCCTGTGTTGGTGTTGGCATGTAGTATTGCAGTGTGACTTTTAGCATGTTTGGTGTATACTGCCATACAAAGGCTAAACACTGCAAGTACAAACTATCAGAATTGAGTTATGACCAAAATCGGGTCTCTCAGGCACCGTTTTATCTCAGCTATGCTTGATTTTTTTTTAATTACATATTTAAAAAGTACATTGTCATTTACCTACTGACTATACATACAGGTAGACATCCAAAAAGACTCTTTTCTGTTTCACTGTCAGCATAGTTACTATGTTTTGCCTTTGTAGGGCAGTTGAAGTTGTGAAAAAGTATATTTCATAAAGTGCTTGTAGTTTCCTTGTACCTTTGCTGGTCCCTGTGAGTGAAAACAGGTTTAGCTTTTTTGAGGAATAGAATGTTAATTTGTCCTTGTATGTCCTTAAAGGTGCAATTTACTTTTAACTCTGGTCACATGAAACAGACAAATAGAAAAACCAGGTAATTGTAAAGATCGGAGCTAGACATAGGTGGTGGAAAGTTTTTCATGCTGTCATACCTTCCAGACGTTATACTGCGCTGTACGGTATTTTGATAGGATTTTCGATGTTCCGGTATTTTTGAAATCTTGCCGATGAAATTTGCTTTGTGCCCATGATTATCAGGATTTCAAAATATCATGATATACCCAAAATACTATGCTATGCCGTATTATTGCTTTAATACTGGCCAAATGTTACGTGCATGCGGAGCTCTCAGACGATGTGAGACAGTAACCGCGCATGCCGCAATGCCACCGCCACAGGTGAGTGCGTTGAACGAGCGGCTGCGGGAGGTTCGCGGGGCCACGATGGTGGTGGACGTGGTGCAGTACGCCGCCTCGCTGGGGAGGGCCGTGCAGTTCGTGTGCGGGAACACGCTCGTGTGCGACACCGTCAAGGAGGCTCAGCATGTTGCCTTCGGGGGCCCCGAGCGCCTCAAGGTAAATATGCGGGGCCACTCGCCTGGAAAGTCCGCCCCCCTCAGCTCCGTCACCACGACTGTCCTCGGGTTTTACTACGGTGAAACGTTGAAAAACCCTGTACTGAATCCCCAGTGACAAGATTCTCACCTTTAAGCAGTGCCAGTGTATCTCAGTACAGCACACTGTCAGAATAAAGGGTACAAACCTGGTACAGTTTTGTACCCTAAAGTACAAACAACATTAATGTACCCAGATGGTATGAAAATGTTCCCGAGTCCATTTCTATACCTTTAAAGGTACTTTTACCTGTGGTAAGGTACAGTTGGCAGACCCTTGAGGATACAATCCCAGTGACAGGTAACTAACTTCAAAGGTATTGGAACTGTTTTCTGATAGTTTACTCAGGCACACAGAATAAGGAAGAACTTAGGAGCTACTATATGGATACAGAAATAAGCACAATGTGGGTGACGCCCCCCCCAGCTCAAAAAGATTCCAAAATTCTGCCATATGCTGTAATACTGCCCAAGGCTAATTGCTCTTATATAGTGACAAATGAAAACAAGCCTGATGATGATGAAGACGCTGACGCTGAGGTTCTATGGGATGTGTAGACGGTGGCATTGGATGGGACCATGTTCTTCAAGTCGGGGGCCATCTCTGGGGGTGCCAGCGACCTGCGGAGCAAAGCCCGGCGCTGGGATGAGAAGGTCATGGGCAAGCTGAAGGAGCGCCGTGAGCAGCTGACAGCAGAGCTGCACGTGAGTGTCTGCATCTGCGCGCGAGTGTCTGCATCTGCGCGCGAGTGTCTGCATCTGCGTGCTGCTCCCTGAAGCCTCACCTGCTCTCCATAGAACGTTTGGGCTCTCACTATAAGACTGTTTCAGGTTCATGATTGGGTTAGGCCATTCAAGGTTGGTCCCACCCTTTTCAAATATGATTCTGACAGGCTGTTTAGATGTGGGGGCCCCCTGGTGGCCACTGGGCTCTAAGCAGTCCCTTATTGCTCTTGTGCCTTGGGCCCTGCCCTGAGGCCATTGATCATATTGGTATTTCGTTTTCTCAGAGAACACCGTGGTTTATCCCACTACTGCATGCTGTGAAATCTCATTGTAGGTGGCATCATCGCTATTAAAGAAAGACTTAGCTTCTAGATATAGAGTTATGAGGGAAATTGTACTTCATCTTCTGTTCACCAGATCAAATTGTAATGGTTAATGTTTGTATCAAATTTATTTCCATTTTTAATAGCCGATTTCGTATTTGTTATTTATTGAAATATGACTTAATTTAGATAAGGCATTTTAGTTGTATTATGGACAGGAGGTAAGTACAGTTGTGACACCATGTGCAGGTATGCCTCTGAATAAAAAAATGGCCCATCATGTGCTTTGGACATTTTTGAGAGGATTCTGGAAAAATCCGAGGACCACGTTCAATGACAGAAACTTAAATTATTATCAGGGAAAATTTGTTCTTATTCAAAAACAACATTTTCTTTTAATGGTGCCATTATGTTAAAATTTAACCTTTGTATCTAGGGTTAATTGTTTTGTGTATGTAATACAGTGAAATTCTGTATACATCATTCAGACTAGTGCCAATCAATACAAAACAGCCATAAATAATGATCATCCTTCCATCCATCCATTTTTCCCAATCGGGAGCATATCCTAGGCAGCGTAGGGCGAAAGGCAGGGGTACATCCTGGATGGGAAGCCAGTTTAAGCAGTAATTAACGATAAATAATACCACTGTGGGCAGCACACTGTATATATACAGTATATATACGCTAAAGAGAGGTAAAATCTGGGCGTTTCAAAGTGTCAGATTTTAGCAGAAGAAACTATTTTACTGTATAGCAAATCTCAAGACGTGTCATTCTATGCAAAATTCTTCAGATGCTCTGGTATATGTGTGCTTATTTAGATATTTCTCTATTGTCATTAAGTCAGTTGGTGCCCCCTAGTGACAAATACATGAAACATTTTGGTTGGCCTTTTAATCGTGTAATTATTAAGAGAAATGCTTGTTCGGTCAGTGAGTTTTAAATGTCTTGTATATTTGCTAGCATTTGGGAATCATAAATGTATGTCCTTATAAACTGTCTGCTTTAATCTCTTAATTGCTGTATCTGAATTTCCTTCAATTTTTTAAATGCAAGCAGTAGTATTATGTACTGTATTATTAATTTTCTGACTTGACTACAAGTTCGACTTAAAGACAGACTTGGAGATCAGATCTTGTTTGTAACGTGGGTATTGCCCGTATTGGGCAGCCAGGTAAATTGATGAGTGCGGGTCAGGGCAGCATGACGTGACAGTGCCACGTGCGACGTGACAGACTCTGCTGAAGCTGAAGCATAAGGAGGCAGAGCTGAAGCAGGTGCAGACTCAGCTCAAAGGCATCCAGACCCGCTTGAAGTTCTCTCTCAGTGAGCTGGATGCCATCCGCAAGAAGAACATCCCCGCCTGCCTCGCGGTAATGCCATCGCACCTCCGCCGTCGCTCGCGTGGCTGTTCTGTGTCCTGCTTGCACACATTGCGGACATCAGCATCTGTACCTTGAAATGTAATGTAAGACATTCACATTAATTTAGCAGACACTTTTATCCAAAGTAGTATATATTTTGGAGAAAGCATCCAGTTCTGCCCATGACACAGGAGAAGTCTAGACTGGAGAGTATACTTCTCAATCTGGAGTCAGAGATTCAAATGCAGAAGGACAACTTGGAGTTGAAGGGAAAAAAAATACAGGATCTTCAGACTAAGCTGAATGAGGTACCTTAAGATGACAAATGATGGATTTTTACTCTCCTTTCCCTTTGCTCTGTTTCATGTTCTGTGATCAGAGTTACGTACTGAGAGCTTAATTTGGTGTGGGTAGGTTTGCCTTGGTGATTCCTGCCGCTCTAGCTTCGGCAGTCTCGGTGTAAGTTTTGGCCTTTTTCGCACTGCGCATGTTCCCACGCTCTCTCCAGGTGGACGACCTAGTGTTCTCTGATTTCTGTGCTGAAATCGGCGTCGCAAACATCCGCGAGTATGAGCAAGAGCATCTGAAACAGCAGCAGGAAACGGACAGCAAGAGGTAGCAAAATGGTTGACAGCGATTGCCGAGCCTGTTCACAGTAGTAGGAGGTCTGCGATGGACTGGCATCCAGTGCAGTCTTCAGGATGAAGGGTCGATGGTGCAGTCTTTGTACAGAATGCATAATGATGTGTTTGATATTTTGGAATTGTTTGAAATTTCTCAAGGAATCCATAAATGAATTTTTGTTATTTATATTCATTCTTGTATGTTTTAAACCAACTGGATTTCAGTCATTTTTTTCCAGTTTAGTTGCTGCATTTATTTATTTCTGTTTTCAACTCCGCTGTGAACCTGACTGGGATCAGTTGATGGATGGATGGATGGATGGATGGTTACCTTTGGCACCATTGACCATTTTGGCATTACATCCTTATATAATATTTAGCTTTGTTATGAAACACTTTCTTCTTCCCCTCTTTTCCCTTTTCTCCTTCCTGTCTGTCTGTTCTCCGTCACAGGCTGCAGTTTGAGACCCAGCACACGCGCCTGACCACCCAGCTAGAGTTCGAGCAGAGCCAGCTTGAGCAGAGCCAGGGGAAGATCCGCGAGTGGGAAGACACCCTCCGCAAGGGCGAGCAGAGAGTCTCCCAGCTGAAGAAGGCAATTCTCCATCCCACACTGCATGTTCTCACAACATCTTTAGAGAGATACAGGGACAGTTAAAACCTAAGAATAAATGGGACGGAAGGTGTATGGACGCCTGCATATGTGTGCCAGCATCAACATATGTGTAATGCCTGATGTTCTGTCTCCTCCAAGGAGGAGGAGCAGCTGATGAAGGGCTTGGATGAGATCATAGTTAAAGTGCAGGAGCTGAGGAACTCTATGCTCGGGCAGAAGTCCCTGGTCAGCAAATGTAACGCCAGGCTGGATGAGAAGGTGACAGGGCGGCAGGAGTGTTCCAGGTGCGAGAGCCCCGTGGGGAAGCTGGAATGAAGGGGAGTCCATCACAATAAGCACAGCAGCCCGAAAGCTGCGTTGCCCTGATTACCACAGTACCGCACCACATTCTCTTTCCCTCAATCATCAATGATACTGCACATCATTGCACAAGCACAAGGGGGCGATGTGGCTCTGCAGAGTGATTGCACCATTGGACCCTTGAGCAAGGCCTATTAACCCCAGCTGGCCCAGAGACCAACTGACCCTGATTTCTCAGTTGTACTTCTCTTTGAATAAAAGCATCTGCTAAATAAAAATGTAAATATGTAGGAATCGTTTTGTTTTCACAATTCTCGTCTTTCCTGTGAAACACACATGGGGCCGGAGCACTGGGTTAGCCATTTTTCTATACACTCTAAGCAGTTTTTCGGGTTAAGGACCTTGCTGAAGGACCCAGCAGTGATTTGATTACTCTGCCAGCCACAGGATTCAAACCAGCAACCTTCTGCACTGGAGTACAGACTCCTACCCCACAGAACCACACACTGCTCCAAACGGACCTCTAGTGCTATCAGGGCCATGTGGACACGTACTTGTTGTTTCACCAGAACTTGCCTGTTACGAACCGGCTCTGGGTTAATAACAAAAGAAGAGTATCTGAGAACAGTTTTAACCCTAAAAGGGAGTTTTATTGAAACACCGATGACTTCAGATAAATGCTTCAACAAGCCAGACTGAGTGAGAAGAAGCCGCTTCAATAACATGCCTTTTACTCTTCTGTCGACTATCAGCTACCCTATTCCAGCAGTAATCAGTGACACCAGAGCACAAACACATGAAGCGGAAAACAAGCAAGCAGACATGCGCATACGCAATACGCCGAGGGATGTAACGGCTTCTGTTCCTCAGGGGTCTGCAGAAGCTCCAGAGGGAGCTGATGTCTGTGGAGATATCGCTAGAAAAGAAGCAGCTCGAGAGACACAACCTGCTGCTGAGCTGCAAGGTGCAGGACCTTCCTGTAACGCTGCTGTCCGGCTCCATGGATGACATCAGCGAGGAGCAGGTACTGAGCGGCGGCTGAAGATTGAGGGAGCGAGAGAAGGAAGACAGGAAGCAACAGGGGAATCGCATTCTGTAGAAAAGGACACTTTGAATGTGGCTTGTCTATAACCTTCGCCTTAACAATATTATAGAAGCATAATGGTCTGTAACATTTTTTCCTAATCTTCCTGATTTGTTTTTTCTTGTGGGACAGTGGTTTACAAAATGTAATTCGTCGATAGTTATTTTAACCATCTCATCCTGTTTAGCTTGACTCTGAGACCACCATAGTCACTGCTGACATCTACGAACGTGAGAGGCAGATGGTCATCGATTACAGTGCACTGAGAAGGGAACTTCAGGTACGGCTAATCAAGCAACACCATCTCTCTCTGTCCTTGTTCTCTGACACCAGGCTTTCTTCACTTGTATATTGCTTTGGACACAACTATCTGGTAGATGAATAAATGTAAATTACACAAAGACAGGGGTCACCCTGGACAGAATGCTAGTCAAACGCATGGCATAAACTGTGGATAATTTGCTGAATGTATCATACCCAATATATAACCTGCAGTGTTTTAGGTACCGTAATCAGTGTGGGCATCACCATTGATATCACCTTCATGTTAACGTTAAATTACTGGGGAGTCTATGGAATATGGTAAATGGTCTGCATTTATATAGCGCTTTTCTACTCCTATGAGTACTCAAAGCGCTTTACAACTCACGCCTCACATTCACCCATCCACACTCACATTCACACACCGGTGGTGGAGGCTGCCATGCAAGGCGCCAACCTGCACACCGGGAGCAATTTGGGGTTCAGTGTCTTGCTCAAGGACACTTGAGGAGGAACCAGGGCTCGAGCCTGCAACTCTCTGGTTGCCGAACGATAGCACTACCTCCTATCGCCACCATCGTCTTTATCCTATAAAGATTAGCTCTCATTGTGCAAAAGCTGGGCTTGTTTTTGGTGTTTCTGATAGAATCACTCTAATGTGTCGTTTTTTGCAGGAGCTGGAAGGGGAGGAGGAAGTGGAATCAGAACTGGAAAAGTTGCAGGAAACACTTGACTCCCTGGAGACAGCACTCCAGCACTCCGGTACACCAGATCTCAAAGCCCTGCAGAAGATGAATGAGGTCAAGGGGATGTTCCATGAGATAGTGGAAGGTAGGCTTCAGTTAGCACTGAATAAACACACACTGAAATGGGCTTAGGTGCAAGTAGCTTCTGGTAGGTAGTATGATGATAATTTGCAATCATTAAAATTGCAGAGCTTGCTAAGTTTTGCTTCCTATGAGTAAAAATGTTTTAGCAAAACTTGATGGTCTCAACCCAGTTGATTTGCAGTCCTTGCAATGTGACAATTTGCACATCCATAACACGCATTGTATATATTAACATGACACATTGTGCCAGCCTAATAATCTGAATAAGCACATGTAACATGATGATTGGTTAAGCTAAAATTGAACCGCAGTAGATTTTTAGGAGGTGGCCCTTTGAGCATGGCTGTTTTTTGCATGAGATGCTGGTGTTATCACACCAACGAACGGTAAAGAATAAACTGTGCATGTTTTACACCTGCGGTATTGGTGCCAGGTTTGCTCTTGCTAGAAGCAGTGATTATTTTGACAGCGTATTTTGATTTAGTTTTAGTCTTTTGACTACAATGCAGTTTCGTTTTAGTCATATTTTAGGCATCTATTTTTTTTTTGTCTAGTTTCGTTTACCAAATCTACTTTAGAAAGTATTTTCACATATCCGACATTAAGGGCTCATTGAATCGCAAAATTCACGGTTCGAATTGTATCACGGTTTTTGAGTCACAGATAGGATCTTTGTTCGGTTTTTGGCATCATAAATTATTTGTTTATTTATTCAGTTCTCAGTTGTCATAGTTTTGCCAGTAAAATCACCACTGGCTGGAACACCAGTAACTACTCCTCTTGGGAATCCCTGTGCCCCCCCCCACCGTTTAGCTTTTGATGCCAGCACTAAGGTGACCCGCCGCTGCCAGCAGGAGTTTCATCAGGTGAAGACCAGGCGCTTCCGGCTCTTCAACGAGTGCTTTGAGCACGTTTCCAACAGCATCGACCAGATCTACAAGCAGCTCTGCAGAAACCCCTGTGCACAGGTGCGTCACGTCTGCCTGCAGCTTTTGTGGCAGCTAGTTTTACCTGTCTGCGTATGTTGCATTCCTTGGCTCCCCCATTGTTCTGCCCGTTTTGTTTATATTTAAAGTTTCACTTAAAATTTTTGTGTAAAATGTTCACTACATTTTTTACCCAGGCCTTTGGTCCATTTTGCCATATCCTACACCAAATTGTAATTCGTAATACTGGACAACTACTTGCCATACTTTTATACAAGAATGGTTTTTGAATAAGTAACCAACAGATCAAAGTTCTTGGTGGGAGACATTTCAGACAGCATTTCAGAAGAACTTGTAGGTTGTCATTCTGGTTTTTCACATTTTTATCTTTCTAAGGCAATCTAGTACAGCTACTGTAGACAGAGCTGCTTCAACCTGATGTTAATATAGTTACTCTATGGCCATGTGACTAAAACAGGGCAGTTTCTTCACAATCTTTTGTAGCGGCTGTACAAAATTAAGCCTGATGGTTCAAAATACTGAGAATGCTGTGGTTCCTCTGGCAGTATAGCAGACGTAGTACTACCTGTATATGAATTCATATGGGCTCTGCCAGTATCAGGTGCCAACTTGCATGCTGCTTACAGCTTTGTATAGGTTACAATTTTCTGAAGCCGTATTTCAGATAAAACCATTGCATTGTGGAACATTAAATTGCATTTTCTTTGTGAATAAATATGGTTTTACTGTCTTTGAAATGTCATTATAGAAGTGGCAAACTTGCTTTATGTCAGCTGCCTGAAAATATGGAGTTAGTCGAGGTGGTGCCTCTCAGTGCCTTGCTTAGGCTCCAGGATGGATGATTGGATACAGATACTCTTTTCTTTCATTCATCTTCTATACTGCTTGTCCTGTATAGGACTGTAGGGTTCCAGGGTCTGTTCCAAAAACAGTGGGCAATGAATAACATAGGAATGGGCGCCAACCCATCACAGGGCACATGCACACTCTGTTCACACACACACATACATATTCACACTTGCAGACAGTTTGGTAGCTTCAATTCACCTTGCAGGCCATCCTCAGTGTGGAGAACCCAGATGAGCCATACCTGGATGGCATCAGCTACAACTGTGTGGCCCCAGGCAAGCGTTTCATGGCCATGGACAATCTGTCAGGGGGGGAGAAGTCCATAGCTGCCCTGGCCCTGGTCTTTGCCATTCACAGGTAGCCGAGGTCTTTCCGAAAGGATCTTCACTCCTCTCCCATGGCTTAGTTTCCAAGTTGATGGGTAGAATAGCAAAGTAGCCCAATTCACTGATAGGCTCCTAGTGAACTTCGCTTGAGCACTGTTGCTGGAATCAGGAATTATGAATGTCTCGAGTTTAACTTAGAGTATAAATTGTTTGATGTGCAACAACAAATGTCAATATGTCATCTCCTTCCTAGGAGGCCAGAAGCTGTCAACGTTGCGATGAGCAGAATATTTGCATATGATTAACTATAGAATGAACAGGAGGGGAATTAAGCAATTTAAGTGCTGTTCTTGATAATGTGGGTCTTCTGCAGTTGTCATTCTGAATTTATGTTGCAGTTTCCGTCCTGCTCCTTTCTTTGTTCTGGATGAGGTTGATGCAGCCCTAGACAATACCAACATTAATAAGGCAAGACAGACATCACAGTATCATACGCCCAAAATTTATGTTAATCTTGGCAAGGCGCCATTAATATTTCAAGACCCAGCCTAGCAAATGATGATAACTGTCACGTTGTCCTACTCACAGCTTACCAGCTACATCCGTGAGCAGTGTAAGGCATACTTCCAGATAATTGTCATCTCCCAGAAGGAGGAGTTCTACTCCAAGGCAGATGCTCTTTTGGGAGTATACTCTGAGGTCAGCCTCGTGCGGTGTGCAGAACTCTGAGCAGACGTTTGGGTAGAGCCCCTTATGTCTCATTACTATTGCTTAAGCCAGAGCCAGAATTTGTGCAAAAGCACAAAGAATATGATTAGTTTTGTAGGTGACACTGTATTGCCATTAAGGTTTGACTTTATTTGTGATAAAATATGTTTTTATTACTATATCTAATTTTTCTCCCTACATTTATTTCCTGGTATTGATTATAATCCTATTCGATCTCTTTCTTTTGCCATTTTTCCCTGACGTTCATTTTTCTCCTGCAGTACGATGAGTACATGTTCAGCCGTCTCCTGACCCTGGACCTCAGTCCTTACCCGTTGAACGAAGACACAGTCACAGACTGAGAGAATTTATAGCCACAGAGAACTCAGTATGGTTTGTTTTGTTAAAGAGGTTAATTTCCCTCCATTTACGAAGTGGTGTTTTGTTATTCATGGGAAAAGCTTGTAGTTCACTGGTGATTTAACTGGTTTATCTTTACCATCTGACTTTGCAGTGCATGTTTTAAACAATAATTCATTACGTTTAAAATATGTGAAAAAAATCCTTTTAGGGCTTTTCTGTAAATTACATGTTTTTTTGCACTGACAGATAGGTGACGGCAGCACAGAGGAATGTGGGAACTCAGCCCATTTTAATCCCAGCTGCTTCTGACATCTTGTCACTGTCTACTTCCTTGAATCAAAATTTACAAGAAGCTATTGTTTAATCAGTTGAGCTGTGTTTGTGTGATTTTCTGATAATTCGTTGTTGAACTTGTGCTGGAATGTACCATTGTTTACAAGCCACACCTTCAGATATACTAACAGGCACTTAGCTAAGCAGTTTGTTCTGTTAAAGTTTGTTCACCATAAACCGTATCTCTTAAAAATAAGGTTATTCAGCTTTGAAATAAAAATAAATAAAAGTGTAATTAAATTGGGTTCATCACTGTTTCATCAGTTCATCTTCTAACCACTTACCCTGATGAGGGTGCCAGAGATCACATCCATTAAATTTTTATTTCAGTCAGTCACTCTGGATATTATTTCAGCAGGAGCTAAATTATTGATATGGTACATTTAATCTCTAAAGTAAACAAACTCACTCCTAATCACATCTCTCAAACTTTGAAAGTGTATGTTTTATTTCTCTAAACCATTTCTTCTAAAAGATATACTGGTATCCCAGTTTTCCGCGTCCTAGTGCCCTGTACTTCGTAGGAGTGGATATGCAATCATCAAGAAGTGCACCGTAAACCTGCATGTTACATTAATTCACAAGGTGGTGTTTCCTAGTCTGGGTCTCTGTATTATAACTTGCAGGCAATCAGCCAATGATGGGCTGTAGACAGGGCTCGAGTGGTAGATCAAAGGTTGAGTAAACCCTAGTTTAGTTATATACACTACTGTTCAAAAGTTTGGGGTCACTTAGAAATTTCCGTGTTTTCCATGAAAACGTACATGAAATGAGTTTGAATAGGAGATATAACAAAATAATTAGGAAATAGTCATTGACTAAGTTAGAATTTTTTTTAAATTAAAATAATAATTGTGTTCTTCAAACTTTGCTTTCGTCCAAGAGTCCTCCATTTGTAGCAGTTACAACCTTCTAGACCTTGGGCATTCTAGAAGTCATTTTGTTGAGGTAATCTCGCAAGGTTTCACCCCGCGTTTCCGGAAGCATCTCCCACAAGTTGGATTGGCTTGACGGAAACTTTACGTACCATTCTGTCAAACTGCTCCCATAACAGCTCAATTATTCTCAGAATAATAGACCGGCTAGAGCCGGTTTGCACTGCCTTGTGAAGATCTTCAGTTTCCTGGCAATTTCTCGCACAGAATAGTCTTAATTTATTAGAATAAGAATAGGCTGATGAGTTTCAGAAGAAAGTTCTTTGTTTCTGACCATTTTCAGCTTATAATCGAACCCTCAATTGCTGATGCTTCAGTTACTCAACTGGTCCACAGAAGGCCAGTTTTATTGCTTCTTTAATTAGCACAACAATTTTCATCTGCTAACATAATTGCAAAAATGTCTAATGATCAATGATAAACTTGCATTAGCAAACACAACATTCCACTGGAACACGGGACTAACTGTTGCTGATAATGGGCCTTTCTGTACACCCATGAAGATATTCCATTAAAAGCAGCCATTTCCAGCTACGATAGTCATTTGCAACATTGACAGCGTCTGCACAGTATTTCTGATCAATCTGATTTTATTTTAATGGACAAAGACTTGCTTTTTCAAAAGCAAGGAAATTTCTAAGTGACCCCAAACTTTTGAACGGTGGTGTATGTACATACATTGATTTATGAATGTCAGTGCATGTATATAAAGTCCAGAGAGTGGTTGCTTGTGTACAGTGTAAAGTGGTAATTTTTGTAGTTATAGCATAGTGCACAAGGCTTTACGAGAAATAGGACATTTCAGATGAATTTCCTTTAGTATAAATCAAACTTAATCTATTTATTATATATTTTTATCGTACACAAGGTTTTAATTCATATCAGCAGCTCCAGTCAACAACCAAACTAGTTATACAATGGTAGTGCATCAAATATTCAGTCCATTTACAACACTACCGAAAGTGCCCCTTTGTTGGATGTCGTTGGTTCCTATGTAATAATAATGATGATGTTTTATTCATCTGGCTCCTTTCACACTTTCAAGGATGCATTACAATGCATACAATCCAACACAAAAACCACAGAACAGCAGCAAGACAAACAAAGGCCGTCTTACAAAGCGGGAGATGTATTACAACATTCCTGAAGTAGATATAGGGCTTAAAAGTTGAAATAGATTGTACATCTAAAGATGAAGGCAGGGGGGGCAGGCCACGGAAGCAGCGGGGGAGGGGGCACAGTTTGCTCTCTTGACCCAGTGTCTCCTGAGACTGTTACCTTCAAACTGGAGATAGGGTTCCACAATTTAACAAGGTTACACTAAAGCACTCCTTTGTGCATCAGTCGATCCTAAAACTAAATATGGAACTTAATTGAAGACTAAGTGTATGTTGAATTTGTCCTTGTGATGGTGTGGAAAATGTACGTCTTTGTGTCTTTAAGTATTTTTTTTTTTTCTGTTGTCGCAAATAGAGCTGCTGTGATGCAAGAAGAATGTCAGAGTGATATCATGACTGTACCCTGTGCCACCGTGAATGAAGCATGGAATCCTAGCAGTTTGTTACTGGGTTCTTTCGTAGATCATCAGGTGAAATCCCACATTGGGGGGGGGGGGTATATTGGTTGTTTTCTGGGTGGGTGAGTATTAAACAGGGACACCATAATGTATTCGTTAAGTCTAGCAGTCACTCTTGCTCACGGTTCTGTTTCCTTCCAGTTCTGGTACAGTCACATTCCACGGCGTGTTTGAACAGGCCAGGGCTGTAAAACGAAAATGCAAACTTTTTGCATCACGCGGCATTTTAGTTCAGCTTCGAAGCACTATTACTGATAGGGAGGCTCTCTGTAGCTGTCTGGGGAAACATTCCTTCTCTGGGGCTGCTTCTGCTTCTCTGCAGTACATGCTTTCGTCAGCCTTGTTTTAAAGTCGACTCTCTTCACCCTTCTTGCAGTCAGTCACACGCTGTCAGAAAGCCGCCCACTGCAGTGACACATGGCATGTCTCACTGGCTGCCTTCTAGCTATGTCCATCCTGTGTGTCTCAGTGTCAGTCTCTCTCTCTCTCTCTCTCTCTCTCCCTCCTGTCATCCTTCCTGCTCTGCGCAGTAGCTCTGGTGCCTGCTTAGTGTTTAGTTCCCACATGGCCTTCCCAGGCTCCTACACCGTGGCCATTATCCCACAGCAGAGCGCCTTTCAGCACCTGGACTCCCTGCACTTTTTCCTCTGGGTGAGACATGGTGGGGGGAGGGGGCAGCCGACGGGGGGGGCGTGGTGCTCGTCTGTGTGTGAAAGGTGTCGCAGCCTTATCTCCTATGTTTGCGGGTGGTCTGTCGCGCATTTCTCGCATTCTGTGTATTTTTATCCCACCTGAAGAGTATGAGACTGTGAACTCTGTTTGTGTGAATCGTTAGGGATATTTTTGGTTGTTCAGATCTGTTTGAGGGGCCGATGATTAACAACGCTGATGTTTAGGCTCCTTTGTAACTTTTTTATGGTACTATTTCCTATGTATCCCCTATGTACAGTTATGTGAAAAAGAAAGTACACCCTCTTTCATTTCTATGGTTTTACGTATCAGGACATAAAAAAAAAATCTGATCCTTACCGGATTCTGAAGTTATTTAAATCTAACCTCACGTGTAAAACAACACACAAGATATTCCACCGTGTCAATATTTAACAACAATGAAGCCAGAATGTCATGTGTGAAAAACTAAGTATACTGCATGATTCAATAGCAGCAATAACTTGAAGTAATCATTTTCGGTATGACTTTATCAGTCTCTCACATCATTGTGGAGGAATTCTGGCCCACTCTTCTTTACACCGTTGCTTCAGTTCATCGATGTTCGCGGACATTCATTTATGCACAGCTGTCTTAAGGTCCTGCCACAGCATTTCAGTCGACGCCTGGACTTTGACTGGGCCATTGCAACACCTTGATTTTTTTCTTTTTCAGCCATTCTCTTGTAGATTTGCTGGTGTGTTTGGGGTCATTGTCCTGTTGCATGACCCAATTTCGGCAAAGTTTTAGCTGTTGGACAGATGGCCGCACTTTTGACTCTACAATACTTTGGTATACAGAGGAGCTCATGATTGACTCAATGACTGCAAAGTGCCCAAGTCCTGCGCCTGCAAAACAAGCCCAAACCACCAGTTGGTATGAGGAGTCTGTGCTGATATGCTCTGTTTCGTTTTCTCCAAATGTGGCACAGTGCATTATGGCCAAATATTTCCGCTTCGGTCTCGTCTGCCCACAGGACGGTTTGTTCTTGTGGTTTGTTCAGATGCAACTTTGCAAACCTAAGCCATGTTCTTTTTAGAGAAAAGAGGCTTTCTCCTGGCAACCCTTCCAAACAAGCCATACTTGTTCAGTCTTTTTCTTATTGTACTGTCATGAACTTTAACATTTAACATGATAATTGAGGCCTGTAGAGTCTGAGATGTAGCTCCTGGGTTTCTCTGAGCGTTGCACGGTCTGACCTTGGGGTGAATTTGCTGGGACGTCCACTCCTGGGAAAATCGGCAGCCGTCTTAAATGTTTTCCACTTGTGAATAATCTTTCTCACTGTAGAATGATGGACTTCTAATTGTTTGGAAATGGCCCTGTACTCCTTCCCAGATTGATGGGCAGCAGCACTTGCTTCTCTGAGATCAATGCTGACATCGTTCCTCCTTGGCATCGTGGTAACACACACCTGAACACTCCAGAACAGCAAACTACCAAAGCTTCTGCTTTTATAGAGGTGGATCAATTAAAACCAGCCCAACTAGCATACAGTAGCTGTGAAATTATAATCTGGAACGACCGATAGGGCCCATACTACGCAGAGCTTAGGGGTGTTGAGGTCTCCAGCCATTTAAGGGGATCCACTTAACCAAGTGCATTTCATTAGCAGCACCTGGCTGCTTTGAGTTCCCATGGAAGCTGTACGGATGTACTTCATTTTTCACACACTGCTTCTGCATTTTGGCTTAGTTCAGTAAACAATGACACGGTGTAATATGTCATGTGTCGTTGATCATCTGAAGTTGTAATTACCTAATTCTAAGACCAGATGATTATTATGTCCTGATACGTAAAACCTTACAATTGACAGAGGGTGTACTTTCTTTTTCACATGACTGTACATATACATGTATTAGCTGTTGGGACACACCTGTCCCGGCCGTTAGGGTAATACTGATTATTCACAGCTCTGGCCTGGCGGCTCGGGCATGTTCATTTCAGTTAGCTGGGAACGCCTTTGGTGGATTCTTTGAGGGCTGAATGTTAGTAGGACACAAAGAAAGGACAGCAGGAGGGGGAACTGAAGTGCAATATCTGAGTTCAAGGAGTCCCATGATGGCTTTTCTGATTATTTATAATATATCATCGATGTCAATGAAAAACACAGATCTCCAAAAATCTATTATTTCAGTAGTGTGAAGAAACTCATTTTCTCTGAAACTACTTCACAAAATAGCCCTAAGATAATGAAACACCCCTAATGCCACAAACAGAATCCCACCTTTACACAGCCGTCAGTGAACAGTTTACTGTTTCAAATGGACTTGAATGGACTGTTGTGAGGCAAATATGTCAGTGTCAACAAGACACAAACTAATCTCCCTTTATATTCACAATTCACAATCATGATAGTTAACTAGCTATCAATGTTGTTAAAATTAGCGATATAAAGTAACCCATGCAAACAACCATAATGAAAATAAGCATTAACTAGCACAGACATAAATATTATAGCTAAAAAGATTACTTCATAAAATCATTAGTTAATTATATGGCAGAAATTCATTAGTCAATTATATGTCAAATGCTATCAGTAGACAGAGGAGAATGGGCATATTTCATCTATAGTAAAAAGTCACAATCGATGTAAAGACCTGCACCTCCAGTAGGCTTATATCACAAAATCACTTATCTGTGTGTATAACCTTGAAAGAATATTTATTAGTATACAGCATAATTGAAATGCTGTAGAAATAAAGCCAGAATGACTTGATTCCCTAATTCAAAATATAAAGTACTGGCTACAGATGCTGGAGCAATCGTTTTGCAGCTGGCTCTGCAGTGCATGAGCGCCCTGTCCAAGCTGACACTGGAGGATGTGGCCTTGTGGGTTCCTCCTTCGGGCTACAGCATGCTTATTCACGGAAGATGTGTGTGTGATGTAGGACCACTAGATGGCGCTTAACTGATTTGTAGTGGAAGCTTTAGTGTGCAGGTGAAACACTGATGGCTACATTATTCATTCATTCATTCATTCATTTTCTCTAATTGCTTATCCTATTCATGGTTGCAGGGGGTCTAGAGCCTATCCCGGAGGCTACAGGTGCAAGGCAGGGAACAACCCAGGATGGGGCGCCAGCCCATCGCAGGGCAGGCTAAATTATTCATTTTCAATAATAACTGGACAACCTGAACTTTTCAGAGACTTTCAAACAGAGCTTTAGTTGTCATGAGATACATGTGGATGCCACCCTCCCTGAAAACAGAAAACATAGTACCCCTTTAACTCATGTCTGCAGTGGGTTTTGATTTAGCTAAGGAAGTTAGGCTGAATGCAGAACAAGCATTTAGCTAGACTCCCAGCAGAACAGGCTTCAGGATAAACAACACTGTTCTGTTGGCCTTAGCTGAAGAGACTGAAGGAGCTGGAACGCGAGAAGGACTGCCTTTGGGCCGGGCTGGAGACTCTGGAGCAGGCCCGGATGTGGTATCATCAACAACTGGAGGAGAATCGAGAGCGACATGATGGACCTGAGCCCTGGACTGAATATCTGGTGCGTCCTGAGCTCACTGTGTCCTGAACTTGGAAGTAAAGGTCTACAAATGCATTACTGATCCCACAACCATGTATTTTGATGATGATGATGATACTTGGATCAGCCAATGATTTTGTTCAAAGATATTAAGGATTCTACCCATAATCCGGAATTTAAACTCACAACCTCTGTGTCTTTGAAAGCCATGTAGCTCTTTGTCCTACAATGAAATTCTTTCATTCTTGCTTGTATTTCCCCCCCTAGGAAACTCCGTCTAGAGACTGTCTGATTAGGTCTCGCATCCAGAGAGTGAATGGCCGTTTGGGGAATCTGATGTTTGATCCCAATACAGCGAGAATCCTGCCATGCCTAGAAGAAGGAGAGAACTCTGATTCCAGCCTTCAATGGCAGAACACTGTTCTGATACAGGTATGGATAGAACTGTTTGACAAGGAGGGGGGGGGGGCACTAAAAGGGCTTTATCAAGCAATATAGCTTGTCTTCCCCTTGCATGTCCTCACTATGCAAATTTGGGTTAGAAGAGTTATGCGACATTATGTGACAACTTTACTCCCCCTAGTAAGCAATATGATGGTGCCCCTTACAAACCTAGAACACGAATTAAGCAGTTCATTTTCATTTTTCATTATTATATACTTAATTATTGTTTTTTGTGCTTCCATTGTAAGTTATTAAAAAAGAAGAGTTGCAGTTTCATAGGACAGACTGAGTTCATGCATCACTCTGCGTTCTCCCGTTATAGTAAAGGGCACGGCTGGGGGGGGTGTCACCTTTTATGAAATAGTGAGGAGGGCTCTTCAGCACCCCGAGGTTTTAGTCCAGCTCTTGGTGCTTATCTTTAAACGGGACAGCACCTGTGCTATGGATAGTTTTATTTACCCAGCATGCTGTGCTCCCTGCAGGAAGTGAGTCGGAAGAGCCAGAAAATCTCCACGCTGGAGCGGGAGAGGGACGGGCTCCTTGAGAAGCTCCAGGAACTGCATCGTGTGTGAGTCGGGGAAGCCATTGTGTTCCGACAGCAGTCACACTACGGAAAAATGACATTACAAGTTACAGAATCTTTACAGATGTAGGACAGGCATCTCACTGATCTGTCCCCATTTTTACTTGTATATTTTTTATATTCCACTGTAGATACGTACAGTAGTTATTTATATAATAATATATATATCAATATATATATATTATTAGTTATAGAAAAAGTTCTCAATAAATTTTTTAAATAACAGAATGTGGAGATGTTGCATTTGTTTGAATACTGTTACTCTGCAAATACTTTGCTTAACTTGTCTGCACTGTAGGAATTACCGTACATGAAAAAAAATCTATTTCATGTCCCAGGCACAAGGGGGCAGCAGCCCCTCAGATTTGTCCTAAGCAGAAGTGGACGCTCCAAGATCTGCACAGAATGAGTTTAAATACATAAGAAGCATTTTAACCAAAGGAACTTTCATCCTTATAGCTCTGACCATGGCTGTAACTGAAATCACACGCTGCACACTATGCACTGTAATGAGGAAAAAGTACACGCTACGGTGACGGTCACGCAGTGCAAATCATTAGTGTGCAATTACAGAACTTCTTACAGTTTCCGGTCACACTACGTTACCTGTGAACTGCTGGGCTTTGATCTTTATTGACAGATGTCCTGCATAACAACAAATACCGAACAAACCTCGCAAGTCGCGTCTAGGATTGTGGGATTGAATAGCGTACAGTGTTCACACTTCGCATTTTGACTGACTGGATGTTTGGTTCCATCCAGGCACTTCTTGAGCACTAAGCAATGCGCACTGTGGTTTCGGACACACTGTTATGTCTCGTATACTATTTTGGTGCACAATGTAGTGTGTAATTCCCGATGCAGCCTATCATTGCCCCCACCTGTTGGGACTGGTGGGCGGGACCAGCTCGACCTTTAGGCAGAATTACCGAATTACCAGCACTGAGGAGCAAGTGAAACGATCATCAGTTTCCTTGGTTGGGGGGCCTCCCAAATAAAATTTGCCTAGGGCCCCTGAAAAGGTGAAACCAGCCCTACTGGAGGGGATATCACAGTTGTAGGACTTTTATTTTGAGTAATGTTTACATCTGTTTTGGTAACATAGCTGGCAAAGTAGGCCCTGAAGCAAGGATCACCTAGCCTTGGAGGTCTGAGTGGGTGTTGTGGATGGGCTGGTCTACTGTAAAACTGATAAGGACTTAATGGGAAGGGATCTTTGCTTGATTTAGAACTCATTTGAGCCTAAAGATTTATTTCAAAGATAAAATGACTACTGCACCCTTTTTGCAGGTGTTGCATTTTACTACAAACATTAATCTAATTCAAAAACTTTGATATGATCCTTCCAGATGATTCAAACATCAGAGAATCCAGACTTCTGATACCGTGTGAATTGGATAAAATGTATTATAACTGAGCTCGAGTTTTATATGCAAACAAATAAGTTGTAAACAGAGTTATAAAATATGAGTGGAGATTGTATTGTTAATTGTATTATATAACTATTCTGGATATGTGATTAAGTATAGGCAGTTCTTGACTGACGTAAGTAACTTGCATAAGTCAAATTTTACGTAAATAGGATTTACCATCCCATACCATTCAAGACACTTAATTAAATAGCAAAAAACTCATAAACCAAAAATATACAAGTAAAGCATACTAAAGAACAAAAACAAATGAAAAAAAACAATGAAAAACGTATGTTGCCTATTCGACTTAGCACTTCTATATGTTTATTTCTGTTTATGTACTTAAGCCTGTTTTGTATAAGTCTGGATTCACTTAAGTGCTTATTTACATCTTGAATTTCAGCCAGTGCAGTCTGATAGTTACATCTTGAGAAGAATATGTTTCTACAGTAGGTCCTCTGCATCTGCCTGATCCGTGTCTGCGGCTTCAACCAACCATGGAGCGAGAATGTTTGGGGGGGGGGGAAACATCCAGAAAGTTCTAAAAAGCAAAACTTGAATTCGAAGCGGCAGGCGGGAGCCTGGCTGTTAGTTTCCCCATGGCCGCCACATTTGCATCGGCCCATTTTCCTTGGCTCTGCCGCAGGTTTGTGTCACGACATGTAGCCGCTCACTCGCTTGCTCCCCCGGTGGTCCCACACTGACGTTGCCTCTCTCGATAAGGGATATCTTCGCTCCCGATCTAAGATGCAGGTTTGGCTCTGATACACGCTTGCCCGGTGCACCACGTGCTCTGATTGCACCACAACACGTGCTTCCGAGAGCTGTATAGGTTCAAGGCCCTGTGGATGCACCCCAACTCACTTCTCTGTGGTCTCTGGCTCGACTGGGCTTCCTGTATCGAGCCCGTTCTGTTCACACTGTTGGAATGGCAGAGTTAATGTGTTTGCTGCTGGATTTTGTAATCAGATGTTGTTGCAATCATCAATATTGTTACTGTTTTCTGAGCTTATAACATGGTGGCATTGTGCTCCGGAGTACATATTTACCCAGGTCATGCAGGCATCTTGTTCAAACACAATGTACGTGTTGTGTGTTTGTTTCTTTTTGCTTTTTGTGTAGAGTGAAAGGACCGGTTATGGCCGTGTTTATTGCTCAAGACTGCCCATGATCCCAGGGTGAGGGAGAGTGTGTGTGTGTGTGTGTGGTGATTGACAATGAGTGTCACAGATAACTCAAGTGGCTAGAGATCTTTACAAGCAAAATCATGGAGCTTGACGCTCTTATATGATATGAACAGCATGAAACAGAAACATTTTACCCCGAAACACCATTTCATGTTTCATCTCATCTGCTCCCTGATTCTCGTGCTGTTCTTCACAGTATTTTATCCTGTGTCTCAACACTAGCTCAGTATCTCCAGGTTGAACAGCCATATTTGGGTCAGCCTTAAATCATAATTAAGACCAAGGGAAACTACTTGAATTTTAGATTTATGCTTTATGATGACTTTGAAAGCAAGCCAGTGAAGGATTGTTTGGTCTCACTTTGATGTCCAAGGCTCCATTTTTGCTTTCTCTCTCTCTCTCTCTACAGTATATATACAAATATATAATATGTATACATATATACACATGCACACACACACACAAATGTGTCACTATGTTTTAAATCCTGGGGGAAGCAAATTATATTCTAGTTTATTCATATTTTCATTTAAAGGCAAACTCCTGTAAAATACTGGGTAGAACAGACACCACTGTTTTGACTATTGGGTGTGATCTATCCCTTCAGATTCCCCCATGATTAATGCCTGTGTGTGTGTGTGTGTGTGTGTGTGTGTGTGTGTGTGTGTGTTTATTTTTATATACAGGTCTAGAAAAAATTAAGAGTCCACTCTATATTGTTTTAAAATGTGCTCTTTTAAATCCTGGTTTAATCCTCGGTCTGCTGGCAGAAGGCTAGACTGCAAGGCAGGCTGCTTCCAGGCTCATAGTTTCTAAGACGGCAGTTCAAAGATCAAGGTGAAGCAGGAGACACTGGGAATAACCAAAAACCAGCCAGGTAGAGGGCAGAAGCAGCTTTCTAATGCCAGAGATGACCATCAACTTATCCAACAGTGCCTCATAAATCGAAGGATGATCTCAAGTGACGTTCAAAAGGAATGGGAAACATTACGTGCAGTTGTGAAGTGCATTGCAAGGACAGTTCATATCAGGTTCCTAGAAGCAGGGTTTTAGACCCATGATGAAGAAGCCCTTCATCAGTTAGAAGCAGGGGAAAAAAATATGTTTTACACTGGCACATACCCATAAATTGAGAAATGAGTGAAACTGAAATTTTTGCTGCGGTATGTCTGCATGTCTGTATGTATATGTATCTATATACAGGTCAATAGAACCTATTTTACAGGAAGAACTATAATTCTTGGTTTGATAAAGAATGAGGCAAGAATCAAGACAAGCATTCATGTTTGGGCAAACATAATGTCCTGGAAGTTTTACAGAAGCTTGAAATGTACAGAGACATTGCAGCTCGCTCCGGTGGCTTACAAACATTCATAACTTCCTTTCGTGAATTTATACAACCTTTTGTATTACGAGAAGCTTTAACGTTGCTAAGGTGGAACAAAGATTTAAAGAAAAATGGAAAACCGATCAGTATCAAACGATGCCCACAAGCTGACACACAGCAAAATAAAACCAAAAAAGATTTGGCGAGAGAGATGACGCTGAGGAATTCACTATTCGCGTCCGATTAGCATCTGAGTGAAAACAGCCATTACGGAACATGCTTTTATCTAAGTATCCCCTGTTCGTTCTCCAAAGCCATTCACTGAACCATCAAGTGCAGGGTACCTGCAGAGTGTTAATTATTGGGTCTAATTCACGTATAGTGGCAAGTGATCTCTTGATGAGATTTCATGCTTCCCTGGCAGTGAAAAACCATTCTCCCTTACCTGCATGGTTCATGGGAAGCCGACTCTGCTGGCGTTCCTCCCCCCTCCCTATTTTCAGTTTTTACGCTTAATAGATGGAAATAGCAAGTTGGGGTTGTGTCTCTGCAAGTTCCCTAACACATGGAGCGTAAACAGATGAATTGGGCGGGGGTTGCACTTTTTAGTTTATACATAAACTTCCTTCTGAGGGCTGAGGGATACCTGGTGAAATACATTCCTCAAGACTATCGAGTTCATGTTTTGAAGTGTCCAGGTGAACTTTGAAGAGCCGTGTTTTCAGACACCGACTGGATAAAAGGGAATTTTTGGTGCTTCAATCTTCACCACCAAACTTCCACACGGTACCCTTGAGATGTGCCTTTTATTAGTTGTGCACAAATCTGGAGTTTTATTTCACAGAGTTGATTTTGTGTATGTATGTATGTATGTATTATTTTGTTGCAGAAGAGTACATTTATGCGATTGTATTTTAATTAAACTTACATTAAAGTTGATTTCAACATTTTGTTTCGGTGTAGAATTACCCAAAACTTTTTTACCAGAACGTTTATAATTTTCTACTACTGCAGAAACATTGTCGGCATTAATTGTAAAATCACATTAAAACGACAAATTATTTGATTTACATTAAGATACCATGAAAATGTATCTTATCTGATGGTGCCCAACACGTGTTGAATAGCAATGCAAGAACACAAAATAAAGCTTTTCAAAACCTTAGTGCGCCCTTTTATATTCAATTACAATCTTTTCACTTACCTTAGTAGCTGTGCGTTTTGTGGTTGTGTGGCGGTAGATCTGTAATATGACTGGTAAATACAGGCAGTTCTTGACTGACGTAAGTAATGCAACTTATTTTGTTCTGTCATAGCTGCCGAGAATGTGTTCGATTGATACGTAGGTGTTACAAACTTGGAGAATGCCAACCTCAAATGTATAACTGGAGAAATGCCATTTCTTTTGGCGGCTAGAGAAAATGAAACACTGCGAGATCTATTCAAAATTGGCTGCATGGCGACTAGGACACTTTGGAACATATTTAATAGTGGCATGTAGTTTTTCTTATGCTAAACTAAAAAAGATCACATCTTAAACACACAGGCGTAAATTTTGGGGGGACGGAGGGGATCATCCCCCTCAATAATATGACATATAATGCCTGGTTTACAAAAACACATGATTAATATATCTCATTAGGCCTACATAATTTAAAAGTTGTTTTGCAGTTTTTACCCTCCGTTAACAGTTAATCAATAAAAAATTATGTGAAATGGTGGAATTTAATCGTCTCATGTCGATTACGTTTCATAAAGATTATCTTATTTGATTGTGCAAACTGCAACTAGCTTGGTAAATTAACAGCATAACAGAATAGCCACGCTGATAACGAAGCGGTGCATATTGTGTTTGTGTCAGTCATAATTCTCATCACATTGTATTTGCTGTTAGAGCATAAGAATGAGTAAGAAGCCAGATCTGGCATTTATTTGGAAAATGCCGTAGTTACTCGGTTACCAGAAATTCAGAATCATTTAGTTCATAAATAGTGCTTACAGAAAGTGCCATTTATTACAAAGAAGAGATAGACTTATAGAGATAGAAGATCTTCTATAGTCGCTATTTTATGTGTGTTGTCTTTCTATCCGGAAAGTTCGGTGTGTTTGTGAGAGAGAAGTGAAGTGAGGCCATTTTCCCACAGTGAATCGCCTGATATTCGCGGCAAAATATCGCAAATAATTCCCGCAAGTTCACCGTACATAACGCGGGACTTAACGCACTTTAACTGTCATATTAGTGAAGATGAATAACAGTAACATTGAAAGATAAAGTTTTATTATGTAACAGCAGTAGTTCACGAAAAAAAAGAACAATAACGAAGTGTACAGTGCGACTAAAGCGACTTGACGTCACACCTCTGTCCCCGATATGCTCGTTCCGTCCCCCCAATGTTAATATGAAACCTACGCCCCTGATCATAAACACACAGAGATAAGTTTGTGTACCTGAACTCCGCAGGTGTTTGCATCATTAACCGGCGAGTGAAATTCTTTGGAAATGACACGCTGGAAACTGGAAATTAACGTTTAGATGCTTTTATTTGTTTTCAACACCAGGGCAAAACAAAAACATCCCAGTGATACTTTTGTGTTTGTGGCTGTTTAACAGTGTAACCACCTCAATGAAAACAAGACGGGATAAAACGCCCCTAAACTACAAGGGTAACCGAAAGTTTGAATCAACACCTGTGTATATATCGTATAGCCTACATAAAAACGGGAATTTATTAACTGACAATCTATTTTTATTAGCTAGCCTATACGCCAAAACATTTTTGTATTCCCGTCTATAGTACATACAGTAGCCCATATATATACAGTAATGCATGTACTTTAACTTCTTCTTGGAGCCTTCTATCTATCTATCATTCTTTATTTATGCATGAAACCTTGGATTATTTAAAACCTGAACAAGGACAATGTAAATCCAGATGTTTAGTCCAACGTAACAACCTGCAATACAATCAAATCATACAGCGTCTGATACTCTGATTAGGGGTACCCAATGAAAGCCTATCATATTGGGCCTCCAACCCAGATCAATCTATTAATGGTCCAAATCCCCCCCCCCCCCACACCTCCGCACTTTTATGGTGCCCCTGATATCCAGTATGAACTGAAATCACAGCAGTTTGGAAATATCGTACGAAAATAATCAAGAGCGGAGATTAGGATTTCCCATATAGTCGATATAGTAAAGAAATGTACAAAACCTCATAGACTTAACAAACTCGATTAGACAAACTCATATTTTTCATTATTTTACACTGTCACTGTCACTGTCCGACATTAGGAAATATGCACCCTGAGTTACCATCATATTTATAGATGTCACTGAATCAATGCCGTCTTACATTATGAGTTACAAATAAACGGGATGCCTCATCTGACACTAAATGTTGACACAAAAATCATAGCCGTTACCCCTTGCCGTTGTAAATAGCCTGCTGCGCCATTGCTATTGTAAACAGCTTTTATTTTATGTGTTTAATAATTCGATTCACTTCAACAGTTTGTTTCCCCACAGTCGCTCAGGCTGTTTCTGGACTCCCCGTCGCTGTTACATTCTGCTTGGTGCAGCACCCTGGGGGGACTTCGCACGTTTTCCGGCGACCGCAGTCCATCCTCCGCGTCAGACACGTGAAGGTTCAAGATGCTCTGTAAATGTTTTATGTAATTTATCGCCGCACGAAGCGTCTCCACTTTGCTCAGTCTCTTATCCTCAAACTCCTGCGGGAGGTGCTCCCGGAGTCGAGCGTAACCTTCGTTGACGCACCGAACTCGCTGTCTCTCCCTTTCGTTTCGTTTGCGGATGAACGCGGGTTCGAATGAACAATCATACATGCCCAAATGTCCCGGGAACTGCAAGTAGGAAAAGCGCCCGGTGTAGCCGTGACAGTAGCCGGGATCCAGGTAAGCGGGCTCGAAGTGGAAGGGCACCCCAAAAGCATCCCGGAAAGGGGCGCCGGCCTGGTCCTTCGCGAAGCCGAGCGCTATGGAGCGCGGATACTGGAGCCGCTCGAAGTAACTTTGCTGACGTTCGGTTGTCATGTTCCTGCAACTGTAATTGAACAGTTACTCGTCTGACCCTGGCACTGTGTGTGTCCCCCCCCCCCCCCCCCAGATAATCCCGAGGACAGAGATAATCGTTTTGGATCTGCCACAAAGCAGATACTGAAAGCGAGATAACAAGTAGCCTACGAATGAGTATTCAAAATCCAGTTTACCTTTAAAGAAGCATCCTATTCACTGACGTGAGCATTTGAAGGAAAACTACAGAGTGGCGTAGAATGTGAATTTTCCTTTACATTTATTCAAATGTCTGACGGTTTTATCCATAACGAAGTTTGAAATTTCCATCAATTACTCTTGATGGATGTGAACAAAGAATTAAATTGTTTTTATTAAACGAATTATATAAACATATTAATGTTTCACCCTTCTGGTAATCCTCTTTACAATAATTACATTTTATAATATCATAAGGTCATTCTTACCTCTCCATTTAGATGATGATTTACATTATAACCACGAGTCTCAGACACTAGACCCCAAGAAATTAAGAATGTCCGAAATAGCTCTTCGCCAAACCCAGCCTTCTTGTCAGCTCCGCTACTGTGCATGTGACACTGTACTGCTCTGCAGAGGGTTCAGAAATGAAGTATATGCCTTGGTTTTTTTTTTCGAGTATTACTTTCATAAATCAGGTTGCCAGAAGTGTGATAAGATCGGGTTTTGGTCGGTTAACCCTCTCCCAACCTCTCTGTTTGCGCCATGTAAATTAGTCCTGAGCTTGCTATACCCCATGGCATTATATTAAAGATATACTTATACAAAACAATTTATTGAAGCTGTTCGTCATATTTAAATATAACAGAACAATATATAACAAAATATGTCAGTATATATCAGAAAATAGCAAAAGTGTATAATAACATAAAACTCATTTTACTAAAATAAATGTGCTGTATTTAGAAATCATATTAAATTTAGATAACAACCCAAATTAATGTTTCTTTATCAATAGCGCACTTTTATTTCATTATTTCTTTTTTTATCCCATTTATTTTTTGTGTATTTTTGTTTTTACAGTAGCTTTAAATTGTATCTTCATGCCACCACCTGTACCAAACAGGATCCTTATACTTTTTTGTACATGGCGAATAAAAGGATTCGGATGCCGATTCTGCTTAAATTAA
The DNA here is from genome assembly GCF_048594095.1 of Paramormyrops kingsleyae. Classification (NCBI taxonomy): domain Eukaryota; kingdom Metazoa; phylum Chordata; class Actinopteri; order Osteoglossiformes; family Mormyridae; genus Paramormyrops; species Paramormyrops kingsleyae. Next base: position 29,856,934 of record NC_132799.1, on the reverse strand, counting down.
AAAACTTGATAATCTTAGCTAAAGCAAATTAACATGATTTTCATGTCTAAATGCTCATTGCAGTTTGCATTGCATTCAAAAAGTGACGCACATTTCACTAAAGTGCGAGAGAAAATATGTTTTGCGCGTTTGTTCGTTAGGGATCCTCTGTATACATTGTAAAATTTATGAAATATACATTTCCCAAAAAATATATTTACAGGAAATAATTTATGTACAAAGACATACGGTGATTTTACCACTTATTTCTTTATCATAAAAGTCCTTTATGTGTTTTTAATAAACGTAGTAGATAAATTACAAGAGTATTTTCTATTTTAATTTACTTCGCAACTATGCGTATAACCCTATCCTCGCGCATGCGCAGTTTGGCAAAAAATTTATACATTCACACCGATGGATTTGAGATGAGTAAGAAGCGAAGATGTAATGCATTTTCTTCTAAAGCTATTCATATGTGTTTTAAAGATATCGTCCTTGTTGTGCGTATTATAATTACTTTCGAAAACACTGGATAAGTGATTATGTTTTGTGAGCATCTCAGGGCGTTTTGTTTGGAAGCACGCCGTTTGTTTTGCAGTCCTCTCCTTGTCGGTGTTGTAGCTTGCTAGCTGTCAGGCTAACCCTTAATGCTCCATTCTTTGTGTGGCTCTGCTCCGCCTTCGCCGTTTATTCTCATTAATTATCTTTTATCCGATGCTTCACTGTTCGGCCAGCACTCCGGCTGCTCGCTAAACCAACGTTTATTCTCGCATATGAGTCCGTATCCCTTTACTAGCTGCCCGGCTCGCTCGCTCCCTCTCGGCCACCAGCTGACCCGCCTCGCCGGCTAACTTGGCTCGGAGGCTCGCTGGCTGTTAAGCCTCGCTGGCTAGAAGTTGCTCTCTGATAATCTGTGAAGTGTCAAATAGTTTTAGTGATATGACGGGCACACGGCGTAAATGCTGAGCAGGAAGGCGGCGGGGGGGGCGTCGGTTTCCTTATATTTTACTGATGTGCTCTTGGTATATGTTGCTCTACACCGCAGGCATCTGGTATGTTTCCAGTGTTTTATAGTAACATTTTGCACATCGTGTAACTGACTTTAAATACCAAGCTTCAGTTACTGAACTGGGTATATGATTTCTGTGGTATATATTTAAACTTGTAAGTGTGATTGTATTAAGTGGTGGCTATTAGTAGATAATCAATAATTCTGTACGCTTGTAATTAGAGTTACTATTACTTTGTTTAATATTGGTGTATTATGAGACTGGAAATTGGTGCGAGCTGCCGGTGACTGTGCCTTTTTCTGTTCCCTGCAGCCTGAAAACGGCTTTGCGTTAATGTTGTCATGAATGAAAAACGTATTCCGTCAGGTACTGCCGTCCTTTGCAAAGCCTTGATAAATTAGCCGGAACTGCCCCCTGATAGAGGTCGCTCATCCGTATGTGGGATTGTGCTCTGAATCGCCCAGGATGAATGACATCAACCTGAGTCCGGTGGGAATGGAGCAGCTGAATGTGCCCCCCGTCAGCGGGACTCACCTGGGCCTTCCCACCTCACCGCCCCACAACCCCATCGCCGCTCCAGGTCAGGCATTCAGCAGCCCCCTCTTTGGTTACCTTGATAATCACAATTAATGCATTAATTAATAACAATAAGAATTTCTTTAATGTTTTTTTTACTTTCAATCAGGCATGCCAGTGGCCATCCCCAACCTTGGTCCTTCCCTAGGGTCTCTCCCTTCTGCCCTCTCCCTGATGCTGCCCATGGGTCCGATAGGAGATCGGGGGGTGATGTGTGGCTTGCCAGAGAGGAACTACACCTTGCCCCCTCCTCCTTACCCCCACCTGGAGAGTAGTTACTTCAGACACATTCTTCCAGGTAAGATTAGAGGTTACCTGGTTCTGCTTTAGTGAGATCTGTTGCTTGTGATTCTCAAGCAATTAACATCCACCTATAACCAGGGATGGACATAACTGGTGTGCAAGTACGCATTCACCTTTAAAAACCATTCGTGCGACAATCGATTGATTGTAAAAGTGCAAATGGGTACTTATGTGCATTTGCGCTACTGTTACAAGAAAATACCTTGTATTTGAACCTGTATACCGCAAATGAAGTAAAGTTAGCATATAAAGATTAAAATGCATTATATTTTGTTTTCATATCAGCGCAAATACACATAAAATAAGTACGTATTTACACTGTTACCACAATCGATTGTCACACGTGTCGTTTTTAAATGTGAATGTGTACTTGCGTACCAGTCATGTCCATCCCTGCCTATAACCTATCTTACTCTCTCGGGTATTTTTGCAGGTATTTTGTCCTACCTGGCCGACCGTCCTCCCCCACAGTACATCCACCCGAGCAGCCTTAATATGGATGGAACGCTGTCTGTGAGCAGCAGCAACCCTTCTGGCCTGGACCCGTACACAGGAACTGGGGCGCCCCTCGAGCAAAGCTTGGTGGCCTTGGACTCTCGACAGGTGGGGGGTCAGGGGAGCCTCCACCAGGCCGGTGCCCATGAGGTGCCTCTAGACGCTGGGCTGAGCATGGAGTCACGCGTGAGCAGCCCCATGTCCCCGGATGGAATGGCGGAGGAGTTGGCCTCGATGGAGGGGGTGGTGGCGGAGACGCAGCAGCTGGCTGGCAGGACACGAAACCATGCGGCTTTGGGGGCAGTGGATGGATCTGGGGGGGTGATGCCACTGCATGGATCTGGGTTGGAGCTGCCTGTGGTTATGGACCAGGACCACTTAGGGGGCAGGGTGGGTACAGCTGGGACAGGTGGGGGTGCAGGGGGGGGTCTGGGGGAGCAGCTGCACCCGGCTGGCGCTCTGGGATCTGGTGTCGTGAGTGTGGTGCTAGCTGGCTCGCACCCGCACTCCTCCATGGCGCCCCCCCCTCAGCTGGAGCCTGTTCCTCTTCACGGGCCTGCCAGCATGGGTCTGGAGTCCGTCAGTGTGTCCCCCATCACTGCTGAAGTGTCCCTGGGGACCGACAGCAGCCTGGTACTGGTCAACTCCTCCTTACAGCTGGAGGACTCCACTTCCAACAAGGAGAACATGGTCACCGCCTTCACCATCTGTGAGTCCTCCTTTGTTGTGCTTTAACTGTAATGGAACCAAGACTTTAATGTTGAAGCATCTAGTTGATGAAGCTGAAGAAGACCTTTTGATGTGTAAGTCTTCTAAAAGTATGTGTTCCATAAATAATTCTGTACTGTAATCCAATACTGTGGATGACTGTTTAGTACTAGGTCCGTGTCTCTGATTGTGCTGTCCCGGGTTTTGAGTATGTCTCACCGAGACCTGTGGGAAGGTGCGGTTGGACATCTAACCTGAACCCACATCCAACCTGGTCTACCGTACCTCACCTCACGAGTCTGTCAATCATGCTGTTTATTTAAGAAGCACTTTGTGGTGCTTGGTTTCTCATATAAAGGCTTACTTTTACTCTCAAGGTGCGTGTTCCTTTCTAATAACATAAGATGCATGCAAAAGTAATAGACATGCAGTTCATGAGATTATCAACTGTGATAAAACAAGATATGGATGGTACCACAGTGGTGTTGCTGCCTAGCTAATAACTGGCCACCATGGAGTTGGAAACCCAAATGACTGAACAGTCATTTTAAGTCCTATGGAAATGTATGACTAGCAGCAAAACAACCACATGCAACGACGTGTCCCACTGTCCAACTCCACCTTCCCGCAGGTCGCAGCGAGAGGCTTCTCCCGTGTTTACTGACGGGGTGTTGATTAGGGCTGCATGATATCACATCATAAGGATATGGCGCATGTGCAATAATCTCTTTTAGATAAGGGGCGAAACATTTGTCTCGGCGTCAGCGTTTCGGTATTAGGTGGATGTTTACTTACACCCACAATTTGGTAAGCAGGTTAGTAGTATGCCGAGAATATTAATGAGAGCCGTATTGTGACATTGTGTCACGTCACACCCTGATGTCTTTTTACCTTGTTTACCCACAATATCTCCTCCTCTAAAAGATGCTGTGGCTCTTGAGCTTTCCCTTTCTTCACCTCCACTTCAGTGCTTATCATCTCCATGGTTTAGCGAATCAGTAGCGTGTGGTGTGCTCTGCTAAGTGAATTTAATAAACATAAGGATGCACCAAATTTCTATAGATTACTAACTTTTCGACGTCACAATGCACATCTTATTAAAGTTTTACATAGATTTGTTACTCATCAGCTTACCAAATTGCAGGCGTAAGTAAATATCTGTACAGTACCGAAAAACCGCCATCTGGAGAAATGTTTCACCCGTTACCTAAAGCCCTGGTGATTATTGCGCATGTCCCATAGAATCGCGATAAAATTGTGATGTGATATCATGCAGCCATAGTGTTGATGACTGTTTAGTACCGGGTACCCTGTTTATGACTCTGCTGTCCACTGTTTACTAATGGGGTATTGATGACTGTATAGTACCGGGTACCATGGGGTGTTGTTGACAGTATAGTACTGGGTACCATGGGGTGTTGATGACTGTATAGTACTGGGTACCATGGGGTGTTGATGACTGTTTAGTACTGGGTACCATGGGGTGTTGATGACTGTATAGTACTGGGTACCATGGGGTGTTGATGACTGTTTAGTACTGGGTACCATGGGGTGTTGTTGACTGTATAATACTGGGTACCATGGGGTGTTGTTGACAATATAGTACCGGGTACCATGGGGTGTTGATGACTGTATAGTACTGGGTACCATGGGGTGTTGATGACTGTTTAGTACTGGGTACCATGGGGTGTTGTTGACTGTATAGTACTGGGTACCATGGGGTGTTGATGACTGTTTAGTACTGGGTACCATGGGGTGTTGATGACTGTATAGTACTGGGTACGATGGGGTGTTGATGACTGTATAGTACTGGGTACCATGGGGTGTTGATGACTGTATAGTACCGGGTACCATGGGGTGTTGTTGACAGTATAGTACCGGGTACCATGGGGTGTTGATGATGTTTGGGTACCCTGTCTCTCTGACTGTGCTGTCCTCTGTATACTTGCAGGGTGCACACTATGCGATCGCTCGTACCCCTCTGACTGTCCAGAACACGGCCCAGTTACCTTCGTCCCAGACACTCCCATCGAAAGCCGCGCTCGCCTCTCCCTGCCCCGTCCGCTGTGCCTCAGAGTCTCTGTGGCCGATGAACCCCTAGGTATGACCTCTGTCATGTAGCCACTTACTGACTTTTCAGGGAGAAATTCAGGGGGGGGGGGTCCTATTTGTTTTTCTGAAATAACTCGGAACTTCACAGTTAAGGGTGATATAATTGCTCACATTTTCACTACACATACAGTTTGTACAGGCAGCTTTCAACTTGCGCAAAACCAGCTTAAGTACAGGCAGTTCCTGGGTTAAGAACGTTGACTCGTACTTAGGAAAGTACTTCCATGAAGTATATTGTATTAAAAATGTGAGTGAAATACAATAGTTCGTAATAACAAACGCACACACTACTTTGTGAGACTTGTGATAACATCGTACGGCTTTAGCTGTTTGTCAGCTTGATGTACAGTACAGAACTGTTTGTAGTTACTGTATTATTATGTTTATGATGATTTGTGTATTTAGAAGTGTTTCTAAAGTGTTTTATATGCATAGAAAGGTAAAGCATATACTATATACAAATCAACAATATAAAACAAATATTTGACTATCTGATGATAAATAAGAACCTTTTGTTGCTCTTCTGACTGTCCTGCAAATTCGACTTAAAGACAGACTTAGGGAATGGATCTCATTCGTAACCTGGGGACTGTCTGTAAATGCGGAATTACGCGAAAAATATTTACGATACTTTGTCAAAAAGGCAACATACGCCTGTGAGTAAATTTTACATTTTATCTTTTCATTTATTTAACATGTGTTCTTTATTACATATTAGTATATTTTGGCTTATGTGCTTTTTTGGCAGGTGTCTTGAATGATATTGGAAGTTAAATCTGACTTGCGCAAAATTTGACTGTGGAATGGATTGCTTACGTCAGTGGAGAACTGCCTGTATTTGTGTGTTTAATTTGTAGTTGTTTTGTTCACTGCCTGCTCATCTCTGACGGCATCATGCCGGCTCACAGTCATCGTGCTTGCTCTGCCGGTGCTTGCCGTCACGTTCCCTTTACTCACATGCAGGTGTTTTTGCACGAGAGGTCATACCGATTCGCACCTGCTTCGGGCCCTTAGTTGGTCAGCACTGTAGCACCATGGAGCTGACGGACTGGTCGGACAAGAACAATCCTCAAGTGTGGAAGGTGAGAAGCTCAGGATAGGATCAGTGAGGTCATCCCGATTTACACCACCAGATGGCAGCAATGGAATAGGTTAAAGTTGATTACACCCTCTACATGAATTGCAAAGATTACAATAAAAACAGAATTTTTGTATTGTTCTTTTGTTGTGAAGAATTTTCTATATGTTCTCTGTCATAGATGTTCCACAACAATGTATTGGAGTTCTACATTCTGACTACAGATGAGAATGTTTGCAACTGGATGATGTTTGTTCGTAAGGCGAGGTATGTGTCTCTAGCGGTGCTATGGAGTAGAAACGTGGATGGTGATGACCTGTAAAGGCTGCCCTGTGCTAACGCTGCTACCTCTAATTCTCTGTGTCGCTTGCATCCAGTTCGGAGGAGGAGCAGAACCTGGTGGCCTATCCTGACAATGGGAAGCTTTATTTCTTCTCATCCAGGGAGATCATGCCCGACCAGGAGCTTGTATACTACTACAGTCGGGACTATTGCAGACATCTAGGTGAGCGGTGATGACCTTACTCAACGACTGGCGTCTGGCTCAGCAGGTTGGGTCTCTGTGCCTGTGATCAGAAGGTCGGCATTTTGAATCCCATCCTCAACACAATAGTCATATGTGTTTGTTGGGCCCTGAAATGTCGTAGAGGCACCCGACATATACTATATGGACGAAGGTATTGGAACACCTGGCCATTTATACAAAAAATCAAGTAATCTATCGATTAATCTGATGATTAATTGAATAATCATTTATATATAACCTTATATAATTGGTGTGAGGCAGGAATCAACCAACCACTGCAGGATTCACACTCAGTGACACATACAGCTGAAGCGGTTCATTTAGGTTGCATGTTTTTGGACAGTTTAAGGAAACGGGAGGATCTGCAGATAAGTCACCACGCAAGGGCGAACATGCAATCTCCACACACACACACACACACACACACACACACACACACACACACTGACAGGCTCGCACGATGTGTGTCCAACTGTCACATCTCAGGGACCACAGTAGTCTGCTGGGTTCATACTTCAAAAAGTTGTGCTATTTTTTTTTTTATTTTTTTTTTTTAACTCACTGGACAACGAAATTTGGTAAGCTTTATTTTAATGATGATTCCTTTTCAAGATTATCAATGAAAAGGAAAAAAAAAAGTAAATAAAATTAGTCTAAAGTTAGACTTGGTAATCGAGTTATCATGGCAGCTCTGCTTTGCACCCCTCCCTGTGACGCATGGCATTGAGCTTGGTGATGTGAGGCTTGCATGCAGCTGCTCGGCCATGGAAGCTGGTGCACAGTTTTCATGCTGGGGTTAATGGCAGAGGAAGTTTGCCCCGCTCTGTTACTTTATGTGGTCCGCCACTTTGTAGCTAAGTTTCCGTTGTTCCTAAATGTTTCCACTTTGCAATTTTACCACTTACAGATGATTTCACGAACTGACGTATTGCAAAGGTACCACTCATGAATTCACAAATGTTCGTAAACCTGACTGTATGGCTAGGTGCTTGATTTTACACACCTGTGGCAAAGGGTCTGAATGAAATACCTGAATTCAGTGATTGAGAGGTGTGTTCCAATACTTTTGTCCCTATAGTCTATATACTGTATGTCTCAAAGGAAAGCAAGATGTTATATATGAAAAGGAGCCTCCCAGTTTACCTGTATAAAGAATCATTTTCGGCAGATTCTCAGTACCAAAAAAAAGGATCTAAAATTTCTAACAAAATAAACCAACAAGAATAATAAGGACAGGGGTATATCTTCGTATGTATAATATAATATATTATTCAATTGCGGCAAATACGTGAAGTGCAGTGTTACATTTCTCTATTTAAAGCGAGGTAGACGTCTGCGCAGGGTGTAATTTTAAGTCCCTCTCCCGTCCGCAAAATTCTGTCCTGTTTCTGCAGAAGCTTATCATATTTGGTTCTGCCCCCGCCTGCTTTGAAGGAAAAATGTGTTTTGTTTGACTGTTTATCTGAAGCATAAAGACAAACCTGTGGCCTCAACAAATAAGCTACCTTTTTCACGGTTAAGACGGGCAACGTTTTTTACATAACCGTCACTTAGTGAAACGCATTTCGCCCACAACAAAATTTGCAGTAACGGTATATGGACAAGCCTGCTAAAGACGTTTCCTGATAATATCCATGTAGGGAGAGGGTATGGTCCACTGGCGACGGCGTCAGAGCACCGCGCCTCCGCTTCAGGATACGGCTGCCAGTGCCGGAGGTGTTTTCCTGCAAGTGCACTGGAGGCAGGGACTCAGAGGACATGTGCACTAGTTGGGTTAAAGCTGCAAACTCGTCACTGTGCTTATTCCACCACTGGAGAATATTATGGGGTCCTTGTATTTCAGGTGTGTCCAGCTTAACGTTTAGATCAGGGCTTTTCAAATCTGGACCTCGATACCAAATCCAGGCCTTGTTTTCAGTTCTCCCAGGTAGTTAGTTTAATAATTACTGATTCTGATTGGTCAGAGGCTTCACACCTGGCTCACAGGGAAAGGAAGGCTGGAAAACCAGCAGGGCTCGGACCTCGAGGACCGTGATTTGAATAATAGGGGTTTAGATGGTCCTTGATCTCTGAATCCAACGGCTGCTATCCATGGTACCTAAATCCTCTCATTCCTGGAACTCATGGAAACCTGCCCTTTTAGGCAGGAGCTCATGGTCAGCATCTCCAACTGTAACGTGAAACCACCAGTTATCAGCCGTCTCTTTCACCACTCTTTGTGCAGCTTGTGGATGATATTTGGTTTTGAGCTGATAGGAGACATCCGCTCATCTAGACGTTGCATACACATTGAAGCAAGCCGGCACTTTCATCCTGAAGCGTTAAAGATTTTCGTCCTGCCTCTGCCGTCATTAGCCGGCTGCCCAAGAGAGTGACAAGTGATATTCGACATGGGAGCTAATGTCCCTATGGAAGTCCTGGGATAGGTTGGCTATGTCAAAACTAAATTAGCCTTTTTTTTTTTTTTTTTAGTTTTATTCGGTTAAAATTTTTAACGTAACTTTCTATTCACTTACGAACATAAATAACAATTTGATTAAATAACAAAAAGCATATTTGAGCAATATTTATTTAAATTCTTTTTGTGGGATCCTGCCAGTCACTTTTGTTCTCCTGCTCCCCCAGACATTATCAGTCACTTGCTGCTTTCTCCCGCATTCAGAAATTCAGAAATGAAAATTTGTCCCGTGCCACGCTCTACTGCTGAGGGTCTAGCGGGAAAGCACACCGCTATTGTGAGACGAGAGCGACCCCTTGCTTGGGCCCTCTTTCCAGGTTATAAGCGCTTATATTTTTAGAACAATAGAGGGCACCATTGAACAACGACGAAAGTAATTCATGATGAGTTGGATTTATTTATTTTTTTTGATGTGATACAGGATCCATTTATTTTGGGAAGCAGTACATCTTGTTGAGGTTTATCGTGAAAATATGGTCTACAGATTTGGATTATTGGATGTTTGCGTAATCTACATCTGTTCCACATCTACATCTGCTGTGTGTCATTGTGTGATTTTTTTTGCGACAGGCGTTCCCGAAGTTCCGGGCGGTCAACTCTGTCACTGTGACAAGGACTGCGGCTCCTTCGGAGAGCTCAAGTCCCACCTCGGGGACCACGCCCACGATCAGGAGCACGGCCACAGCCCCTGCCAGAACCACCCCGCGCACCACGGCCACCAAGAGGGCAAGCTGACCGGATCCGGCTCCGGGTCCTCGTGGCCGGGCCACGCACGAGAAAGGAAGTACAAGTGCAGCATATGCTCACGGGCGTTCACCTCCTCCACCAAGCTGAACGTTCACTACATGGGCCATGTGGGCATGAAGCCACACAAATGCGAGTACTGCAGCAAGGCCTTCAGCGACCCCAGCAACCTGCGCACCCACCTCAAGATCCACACAGGTAGGGGCGCAGAGCCTTGGTCCACTTCCTGCGAGCGGTGACTTCAACTCAAGTGCCGGTCTCATAGCCTCAGAGTTGCCAACTCTTTGTAAACTTAGGGAAAGTCTTTAAAAAAAATTTATTAAATTCAGCCAGTCCTTAAATCCATTTTAAAGCTTTTTAAAGGTAAAAATAGTAGGCTGATATAAAATATGTCAGTAAAATCAGAGTCTTTTTAGCAAAATCACAAATTCAAGGTCGTTAGCCCAGGATCGTGGCCATTATTCTGGCTGTGGCTCGTTCTAGGCACACGGACAGAATCCTTGCAAGGATCATTGCGACTAACAGTGGAAGTTCTGGTGATGATACTGTATCGGCCTGTCGTGTCTGGTAATAGATGGCAAATAATCTGAGCCGCCCGCTGCCGACCCCACCCCTCAGGGCAGAAGAATTACCGGTGCAGCATGTGCGAGAAGTCGTTCACCCAGAAAGCCCACCTGGCGTCTCACATGGTGATTCACACGGGAGCCAAGAACCTCAAATGTGACCACTGTGACCGGATGTTCATGAGGAGGCAGGACCTGAAGCAGCACGTGCTCACCCATACGCAGTAAGGCTGCACCGAGGACGCGCCTTGATGTCATGTTTAGGGCTGTATCTGCTACGTGGTCGGTTTACGTCAGCGTTGACGTCTGCCGGTCGTAGTTATTAATCTTGCTGCCGATTCCAATCGGTTCTTGTCCAAACTGTGTTTCTGTGATGTATCCCCCCCCACCCCCCACAGAGAAAGACAGATCCGCTGCCCCAAGTGCGACAAGCTCTTCTGGAAGTCCAACCACTTGAAGAAGCACCTGAACTCCCACGAGGGTCGCCGCGACTACATCTGCGAGAAGTGCAACAAGGCCTTCCTCACCAAGTACCACCTGACCCGACACCTCAAGATCTGCAAGGGCCCCAAGACGCCTGGCAAGACCCTGCAGGAGGAGGAAGAGGAGGATGACGACGAGGAGGAAGAGGATGAGGATGATGAGGAAGATGGGGACGTGGGCGGGCTGATCGACCCGGTCAGCAGGGAGGACTGTACCCTGGAACCGGCTGAATATGCTTCAGACAAAGCTCTCTCCCCGCTGCCCTGACCACCGTGGGGCACTGCTGGACCGCTTGGCCAGCCTGAGACATCCTATTTATTTCACCCTTTCCTTTAATAATATTTTTTTTTTGCCAAAAGCTTAATTTTTCTGTTTTTAGCCACTGTTTTCTTTATTTACGGCCGCAGGACTAAACGGTGGTTTCCCATTCTGGCACTATTTAATGAAACAGAGCCCGAGCTGACAGGTGTAACGGCATCTGCTGTTAACGACGGAGGCTCCGTCCTGTTTCCGCCGCGCTGGCCTTATTGGTCAATGAGCTGAAACGTTGCGAAACGACCGGGCGTCGGCGTTCGTGCCCGTCACCTACGTCATCAGGCGCCGCGGGGTGGTTCCGCGCGATTTGTAAGCGCGACCTGCTCAGCGTTCGGCGGAGGGTCACGCGTCTGAGGCGGCTGTAAAAGTGACTGTTCGGCCGCTTGGTGTGGGGGTCAGATCTTCGGCTGCAGGTGGTCGGGTGCCAATACCTGTGTGCACTCACCGCACAACTCATGTTTTTTTTCCCTTATCTTTTATTTTTATTATTATTATTGACACGCAGTGTTTCAGTTGTATGGATTTTTTGTTTACTGAGACGTTAAAGCCGTTAACCAAAAAAAACAACAACCCTGCCAAGAGTAATTTATCAGATCTCATGCCATACGACATGTATCACACCCTGTCTAACTGCCACCTCGGTTATGTTTGTTACACAGAATGTCTTGTGGAAAGGACCTTACACTGCATAAGAATGTATCAACGCTGCCAATCTTTTAATGCTATTTTAAAAAGCTTATTATCACATGATACAGTAAGAACGCTGTTGTCAATTAGACCGACGTGTTCGTGGCTTCTCACCTGAAGCTTTTGGCAAAATCATGAACTGCGTGCCAGCGGAGCGCAGCACCTATCCGGCCTTTCGCCTCTCGGTTCCCGGTGCGCCCAATCGCGGCGCGGCTCCGCCTATTTCGTGTTTCTTAAAAGGTTTTTAACAGTAAACTGTATATATTTTAAATGATTGTGCATAACCGCAGACAATTTAGCTAATTAATTGTGACAACAGTGATTTTATTTTTAATCGCAGAAAACTGAACTTTCAGAATGATGTTGAAAATGAAAACAGTAAACTGATGGTCTATTTGCTATGCGATTTTTAATTGCGTACGGTACATGGGAATGATTAGTTGTCACCCGAGTGCGCGAAACAGCAACGATTGATTGCTGATCATTGTCGTTTGCTGTAACTCCGTTACAGCATGGAAGGACTTTGTGAGTTACTGCGCGCGACATATGACAGTGATAACCAGTCATTACTGTTTCGCGGACACAGCTAACTGAACCAGCTGTTCTCATGTATTTTACAGGCTGCTCTAATCACCTAACTAATGCAAAACAACCCATTGTCACGATGACATTTAAAATTGAGCTGTCTTCGTGTATCTGCTATCAACTGTAGCAATAAGAAACCGCAGTGCTAATCATGAGCGCAGGATGCGATTTCACGACGATGGGGAACACAGTTCTTAACATTTTCTGAATTTCACAAATTTACATTTTCGTGACGGTGGATGCATACGCACCTTATGCACCATGTATGGCTACGCTTCTGAGTGCGAACCTATGTTTTTAAATTAGATTTTTTTTTCTAAAATGTTAATGTCAGTGACAGCTAACATCTCTCTGTAGACTTCCTGTTGCCTATTTAAATGTATGATTCTTTCATGTACATGTGTGGTAGAAATTTATGACACAGTCAGTGTTTCAGAGTATGACGTTTTATTTTCTGACTTCAGGGAGCAGCCACTTCACTGTTAGTTCCATAGTTATATTAGAAGAACTTTTGGTTAACATACCTTTTATAATTCGCACCCCCTCCCCGAACCAGATCGAACCAGCTGGGGTGGTGCACATGCACTCTAACATATATGCTTTCCTGTTAAACGCGACCCTAACTCACACCTCTGTTCTCTAGCCTGCATTTCTGCGAATTCTAACGAGCACAAAGTTTTAGCACAATTGTCACACTAAGGTTAACTCTTACTTCTCTTCAGCTTACATTCTTGGGCACTCTTGCATTGGTATATAAAAATACATTCCGAAGCTGTTTACAAAAATATCCGTCTAGTCAATTTTTCTCTCACACATGTAAAATACAAAGCACCTTTTGGTAAACCATTACCGACACACACAGACTGATTTTTAAAACGTCTCTCCTGATAGGTTAAAGGAGACTGATGGACCAGTGCAGACCTGCCGCGCGTGTGTTGTCTCGGTGTGCAGACATGCATTAGCACTGATAGTCACTTAAGTCATCACACGAAAGCATCGATGCCAGCTTCCGTGAACTTGATACTCGATGGAGACCTTTGTAAACCCTTAAAAGCCATTTCAGTGCACAGTTAACCCTGCAATAATTTAGATTTTGCCATTCCGCTGCTTTTCGTGCTCCTGTTAAATGTCTACGAGCTGTATCTAATACGTCACGTATTCTTTGGGTATTTTTTGCGCATATGCCTGCGTTGCCACTCGCAAATATTAGTAATTAAAGCTGTATTTTTTTTGTTTAAAATCAACCTTCTCCACTATAAAACATGTAAAAACATCATACATATAGCTCATTTATATAAACTATTTCATTGTTTACAAGTGACGTAAGAAACTAACTGGGTTACCGAGTTGGTACATTTGCCTTGCAGTTATAGAAATAAAACGTCCACAAACAACTAATTTCGTCACTGTCCTGCGATGGAAAATAAACTGACACTTGCGTAATATCCAGTTAGCAACTGAAACATGTTCTTGCGGCGGTAAGTTTGTCATACACAAGTGGCCGAGTATCTCTGCGGCGTGGTCACACTGCAGGACGGCCTCGGCGAGAAGCCACCCCCGGCGCTACGGGAGCGGAATGTCAGGTGAGTCCGCCTTTCTTACGGGCAAATTCAGCACACCTGTCTGTCTAGTGTATTAGACTGGAAGGGGGGGGGGGAAGCTCCTTAAATGAATTGCTCCGTTTCGGTAGTTTAAGATTTGGTTCCCCCGGGTTGCAGAAGAACTGGATTTTATTTCCCTAAACCACATTCCCACGACCCATGGGTTTTGCTATGAAGCATCCTCTGGTGTTTTAATAGGTGATATTCGATGGAAAGGAGTCGAATGCAAAGTCGAACTGTTCACATTCCTAGTCGTAGTCTGTAATCTACGCTATATACATGGGCTGCAGAGCTCAGAACGGGGTGATTTTCCACGGTTTTGTTTATGAAACGCCACAATAGAACATTCATTTACATAATTAAAATATTGAGCATATTTCATGATGCTTTAAATGTTGCAAAGTGAATTAAGTCCTTGGGACCAGGGGCGCAGATGGCGGGGGACTCTGCTCCGTTCCACCCACTTTGGAAGGGAAAAAAACTTAAATAAGTGTGGCATTTATAAATTGGGTTGGATTGCTAAATGTTTGAACTCATCAAACTGTCGACCATCACGAACTACTCATAGGACGTAGTTGCTGCAGGTGGGAGTCCCCTCACAGGCGCGCGCGCGATCCCCGTGCTACACCTACTGTTTCCCTTTATCCCCTTTGTACTGTAGGTATACAGTAAAACGCACGCACTCCTATTAGTCTATACATAGCTTTAAGATTTTCCATTTCCACGATGACCTACCGATTTAACGAAGGAAAAGTAACTCGAACACTGATGGCACTTTCTAAAACATTTTTGAAAAACATCTACACTGTATATCAGTATTTGCAGAATTTATGCATTGTGTTTATGTTTCACCCATGCGGGTTTTGGGCCCTGGGCAATTTGTGGTGGATGCAGTTTTTCTCACACAGAGTAAAGCGGTATGCAACACAGAAAAACAAATTGGAATAAACCAAAAACATATCATAGTGTTCTTTCAAATAGCAAGCGGTGTAAGTAGACTTAATATCTATACCAAGCCTATGTTGGATGCTGTTGTTAACCTACTTTTCATCTCAGGCTAATTCATATTGTTACAGCAAAGCTAACGATTTCATCTAAATCTTACGTAACATGAAATTATGTCTATTAGAATAAAGCAGTAAACCTATGAACGCATCTAATATGTAACATTACATATGCTGGGGCTCAGTACACAAACTTAAATCTGCAGCACATTGTAGAGACGGTTGTTTGCTGTTTAGGCTGCTGTCCATTTGTGGCTGACTGGCAAATCCACACCAGACAGGACATTAACAGTGTATGTATGTCGGCCAGTGTCAATCAAAATGTTTAGTGTATCGAACCGTTAGCCCAAATCTCGTCGATTGCCTCATGAAGCACGCCTGGGTAAGTTTAGAAGTTGAGACCTTTTGCTTCCTGTTCCCAAATCTCTCCCTCCACTTCACCTGCCGGGGAAAATTTCTGTATAGCGTGAGATGAGCGGGATCTAAAAATATACTTCAGTAGAAGTGGAAATCAAATATATTTTAATATTTACAATGAACCTGTTGAACAAAAACAACTCAAAGTCAATACCCTCATGCTGAAAGCTGTTAAAAATCCATTATTATTTTTTTTTGCCAAAAAATCCATTAAATACTTGTAGCACTTGCCCTTACTTATAACGAAAAATACTTTTGAATGGTTTTCGTGGCAGTGTATTGAAATAAGGGCCTTTTGAACATGGCTTGAAATGCATTATGGATAAATGCCAGCGAACGTGTACACAGTGGCTGCTTCCACCTATGAGAATTTGCGCGTTGACTTCATTTTAAGTCACGCTAGTCACTTTTTTTTATCCTCGTCGTGTAGGTTCTCTGCGAAACCCCCAGGGGGCGCTGTTAGTTTACTTATGCGAGCGGTCCCAGCGTTGTAACTTAAAATCGATGTGAACACCCAGGCAGCTAAAACGCGTGTTAATCGCATGCGCATCTCCTGCTGTCCACTTCACAAGAGCGACACTTGGCTTGTGATTTTATCCCACTCGTACGTGGACGAGATTGACGGCTTTGCCAAATCAGTCAGTCGTGTCATTTTCAAAATTAACCCCCATCTTCCGATGCAGGCATGTGGGTAGCAGCGGTGTTGAACCAATGTCGAACCTCTACAAGTGCAGCTAAATTTGGGGATCATACGTCGTGCCCAAATCCGTTATGCTCCTTATATCCCATACACACAGCATGACTTTTCAAAAATACAAAACACCTTTAAAGGCATTGTCATGGGACTTAAATGCTGTAAAAATAGTCAAACCATTTTTAAATGTTACATCCCCTGTAATATGATCCTATGTGAAAAATGGCTGGCTTGGGACATAGATGGACTGCATTATAAAGGAAAATTGTAAAGGATTTACCTGCGTGAGCCGGGAGTTTACAGATAGATTTATGCTTTGACTTTTCTGCTCTGCTAGTGTTTTAGCACCAGGGACAGTTATTTTAATGGAACTAATTTTGCAAAGCTCTCACACAGTTGCATTTATTTATTTAAAGGCTGCTTTTATCCAACGCAGTATGCAGCTGAACATCAGAGCAGGGTCAGCCAATCCCTGGGCCAATTGGCGTTAAGGGCCTTGCTCAAGGGCGACACAGCGATAAGGTCACTCTGCCATCGGGTATGAACCCAGAACCATGTAGACATGGGCACAGAGCTGTGCAGGTGAGATGTGCGCAGGTGAGATGTGCGCCATCCAGGTCCTGAAGCATTGTTCAGTGAACTTGTACACAATGGAAACGCCACTTGCCGATCATTTTCAGGGGGCATGAAATTCTACTATCTGTTACTGTCCAGTATACAGTAGTTTGCTTATGCTAGATGATGTTTTTTTGCTCTTAAAGGCAGGTTCCTCTTTTGGGTCTTTTGTAATGATCGAAATGATAATCGCTCTAGAAGAGACTTTTGCAGTTTCAAGTGGGATATGAGTCTGTTGCAAGGCGCATGTACACACACAGTCAGAGCCTTTAGGCAATGTAGACCATGCTAATCAGCCTAACTGCATGTCTTTGGGGCTGCAGGACGAAGCTGCAGGAGCCCTTTAGGCATCTGAGGAAATTGAGATGTTGGTGAAACTTCTGGATGTTGCAACCGAAGGGAACTGAAGTAACATTGAGGTGGCGTCCACTGTAGACCCATAGAATGAATGCATATAAAACACTTAACTCCGTGTCAGTGTTGTATTCGGTCTCGGCAGAATCACTGGGAATCCTTTATGATCCATCCTTTAGTGAAAGCTGCAGTCTTGCAAACGGTATCTGTGGCAATGTGATGTGCTGAATGTGAACAGTGAGCACAAAAGTGCAAAATGTTAAGCTTTTAATGGTCTCAACAGCAAGTAACCGGAAGATATTTCGGAAGATTTTGTAAACCCGAACATCTTCTCATGATTTTATCTTTGCATCCAAGAAGGCCATGTAAGTGAATTTCCCTTGTTCCAGCTTTTCTCCCACTAACAGTTCACTGCAGCAGGGAACAGTGGCGAGCAAATGGGGGCACAGGCCTGGGGAGTGCATTATTTTTGTTCTTGCTAATTATCTGACAAATGATTTGTCGTTAGGACATTTGTTGTTGTAAAGCTTAATATTTAGCCATTTGGGGTTTGGTCCATTTTTTTGCCCAGGAATGTATATAGAAAGGTACTTATAGATATTCTGTGTATAGCATGTCAAATTTATAGGTATGGCTTGGGGAAAAAATACAAAATCAGCAACTGAGTGGAGAAAGAACAAGGCTGAAGGGTTATCGGCAAACTTGTCCTTGACATTATTTCTATTTATGCTGGAAAAATATACTGGTTTCCGCTCTTCCCTGGGAACACAGCACATGTTGGTGTCAGTATAAAGGCCGTCGCTCTCAGAAAGTTCGCATCCCTTGGAAGTGACTGCTGATCCCAGACCATGAAGGGACTCCTGGTCATCGCCGCCTTCTTCATTGTGGCCCAGAGCGCGAAGCTGTTTGCGGGGTGAGTCGGCTAATGGAATTCTGTGCAGAAGTGAGTAGTTCAGGTCCATAGATTTTGTTCCCCAAGATTCTGTTTCAGCCAACCCACTGAGCATAAACAGTCACAGTCACAGAATACTCAACTGTTTGGTTGAAACAAAACCATGGTCTGGACTTTTACTCTCTGAACTTGAGTGTCAGTTGTACCCACCTCTGATACCCCGAGTGTGTGTTTGCTGGAAAGCTACAATTACTCATGATGACAGAGAGAATTAAATCTTCCTAGAATTTATACATTAATGTTGCAAATGTGTGAAATAGTACTGTAATATTAGATTTTACACACTTCTTAGATTTGTGTGTACAATAATACTGTATTAGTATTAGCAATTAAAATTCTGAATTGAAATCTGAATTGCTGAAACTTATTTAAACGTATTCTGTTTACTAATACACAAATTGCACTATACTTGATATTTAAAAATGACATTTTTTTTTTTTTGCGGTTTTCCACGAAGTTAGTATATTTTGAAAATTGACCACTAGAGGGAGACAGTGGAACAGTGAATGCTGTGCGCATTTCGTGGATTAAAATGTGAATCTGACAAATAGGATGTTCTTTGGATGACTTCCAAAGCTTATCCTACATGCAAGCTAGTCTAAAATGACTGTCTGCGTTACATCACTCTCACGAGGTTAATTTAGGGAAAATTTCTAAATTTAATTGAAGAACACGCTCATCAGCTGTACAAGTAACTGCAGATTTACGTTACCTTATGGGTGTTAATTACTGCGCCTTGACTTTCAGGTCCATGACAATAATTCAGTAGTGGTCTAAAAATTAAAAGCTGTTTAATTTATATAGTTATAACAGTTATATAGTTGTTATTCTTCCCCACTTTTTAGAGACCAAGTACTCAGAATCAATGCAGAGTCGGAGGAGCATATTCACCTTCTACAGGCCCTGGAGAAGCAGGAAAGCATTGAGGTAGAGGAGAACATGCCAGGAGTCATTTTCCACACACTGCAACACAACATTGTGCAACCAAAACAATATAGACGTTGAACCAGAAACAAAACTTTTAACATCCTTATTTTTTGTTACAGGAAACACTTTGTTGCACAATAGCACTGAAATACCGTTGAAATCACTGTCTACAACTGCAAAATAGTAGATTTACCAAAAACGGGGCTCTCATTCAGCCAGTGAATTGCTCAATTTGTACAGTATTTGAACTCTTCTCCAGTTTAATCTACATCTGCCGGCCCTCTATCTGCCCAAAAGCCACCGGCAAAATAGAATATGCGGGAAAAGATGAACGCAATGAGACGTGAGGCCGGGCTTTGAACGCCATTTGACAAAAAAAAAGTTATCTTTTTATGGAGAAAAGCCCAAGAGCTCCTGGAGTGAGAGACAGTGTCCTTTTGTCAGAGATAAAGAGAAGCTCAGATGCCACGTTGAGCCGTTTGCCCAGCCCTGAAGAGGGACAGAAGTCACCCCAGTCAGAGCGTCGTGCACAATGGATTCTCACTCGGTCCTGTCTCTTGTGATCATTCTCCCAGCTGGACTTCTGGCTTTCTCCCGTCTCCTCTGATCTGCCCATTGACGTCCGAGTTCCTTTCGCCAGCCTGCCGGCAGTCAAAGTTTTCCTGGAATCAAACAACATCCCTCACTATGTAATGATCAAAGACGTGCAGGTACCTCAGACATAAAGCCCCGTGCTGTTGTCATCTGAGACAGAAGACAATGTTCCTCGCCTGGATTTCTCTGAGTCTGTTTTAATGTCACAGAAGTAAAGTAAAGCCAATTAGTGGGAATAATTCTGCTTGGCCGTAGGAGCTCTGAGTGTTCTGTGTGTTTCAGGAACTGCTGGAAGAGGAGAGAGCCAACATGAAGGCCAGCAGATTAAGGGAGAGCAGAGCTAAGAGTTTCGATTTTGGGGCTTATCACACACTGGACGAGGTGGGTGCCTGGTGTGTCTTGGTAAGAGTTTGCTTAATTAAGCATGAGCTCACATCAAGTGGAAACAATCCCCGACCAAATGTGTGTGTGCATTTGCTTCCTTGTGACAGATCTACAGCTGGATGGACAGCCTGGTCGCTGGCCATCCTCGTCTAGTCACCAAGGTGCCAATTGGGTACTCCTATGAGAAACGCCCCATGTATGCTCTGAAGGTAGGACAGAGAACTTGAGTGAAGCTCCTCTAGGGATGAAAGGATGACTGCTTACATTACAACAAGTAAAAAAAGTGTGAATGTGAGATGTGCTCTTTGGGAGGGAAATCTCACAAAACGATGTAAAAGTCAGGAAGCTTTTCTGAATAAAGAGCATGTTTCAGGGTTGGGTGAGCTTCGCCGGCGCTGATCTTTATCCGTTTCGCTGAACCCGAAATGCAGTGGTGGCGTGCCTGGATTTTCAACTCAGAACCCTAGCCTTTAAGACAACTGTAATGTTAGTGTGTTCGGTGAATCAGAAACAGTCTGAACGAGGTATTCTTATAAGAAGTTGAGGTTAGCTTATCATCGATTGACATGCACATCACCTTTCTGGGAACACTGGGGGGCAGTGGGAGGAAAAATCCCAAGCATCACGGCAGGACTGTGTGGTGTGGCGTTAACACTGAAACTTTCTTGCAGTTCAGTACGGGTGGAAGCAAGCGTCCGGCCATCTGGATCGACGCTGGGATCCATGCCAGGGAGTGGGTGTCCCCAGCCACAGCTGTCTGGACAGCCAATAAGGTAAGAGCAGGGGTTCAATGAGAATCAGAGAAGAGGAGGAGTTAGGAACAGAGTGGGGGGGGGGGTCCTGCATAAGCTGCTCTCAGTTTATTATGTGTGATGTATTTTTGATCATAATCTTAAAAATGTCGTATGGTCATTTGTCAGCATGTGGTGTTACCCTTTAAAGCAACACAAAAGTAACCAAAAAATTAGATCAAAAAGTTATTTTTGTTTAATAGGGGTATTGTACATATCGCATGGTTAAATAGCACTTGAATTTTTTGAAACATAACATTTAAATGAAACATAAATTGCATCAGAATCCCTTATCACTACAAGTAATACTCTTGCTTAATCATTCAAATGCATTAAAATATCAAGTTATTCACCGATTGCTTCTTACACACTTCTTACCTCTAGCAGAGTCTAGCTTTTAAGTGAGGTTTTGGCAGTAGTACACTAAACAAAATAAATCAAAATACAGAAATATGGGACAGAAATCATTTAGGAATATCTCATCCATTCCAGAAATCAGAGCAACAAATGAAAATTCACATTAAAGCTTTTAAAAACTGTTAACTTTGAATCTTTATCTAAATTTAAGACATTAAGAAAAAAGGTTAATGTTGAAGGAGGCAGAGCTGTGCTCTGGCAAGGTGTGATTTGGACATAAGGAGGCGGAACTGAGCTCTGGCAAGGTGTGATTTGGACATAAGGAGGCGGAGCTGAGCTCTGGCAAGGTGAGATTTGGACATAAGGAGGCGGAGCTGTGCTCTGGCAAGGTGAGATTTGGACATAAGGAGGCGGAGCTGAGCTCTGGCAAGGTGAGATTTGGACATAAGGAGGCGGAGCTGTGCTCTGGCAAGGTGCCATTTGGACATAATGAGGCGGAGCTGTGCTCTGGCAAGGTGCCATTTGGACATAAGGAGGCGGAGCTGAGCTCTGGCAAGGTGCCATTTGGACATAAGGAGGCGGAGCTGTGCTCTGGCAAGGTGCCATTTGGACATAAGGAGGCGGAGCTGAGCTCTGGCAAGGTGCCATTTGGACATAAGGAGGCGGAGCTGTGCTCTGGCAAGGTGTGATTTGGACATAAGGAAGCGGAACTGAGCTCTGGCAAGGTGTGATTTGGACATAAGGAAGCGGAACTGAGCTCTGGCAAGGTGTGATTTGGACATAAGGAGGCGGAGCTGCCTTCCACCAGGCTCCGTCTTTATTTAAACCCTGGATAAGAGACACCAAGACACACCCTCTTTCCTTCTTTTAACACCCATGTATTTTTCCTTGAAGAGACTCCAGTCTAAGTCTTTCTTGTGTAGTGTTTATCTCTAACTGGCATCCCCTCACTGGTCTTCCCCTGCCATGTACCCTATGCTGCCTGGGACAGGCTGTAAGCTAGGGGTCAGTATTAGGCAGTGGAATTCTGGGAGTACAGTCATCGCCCATCATCCCGTTTCTTACTCGGATCATCCTGTATCATTCAGGGATCATCCCGTATTGTCCTGTATCATTCTCAGCATCCTGTATCATTCAGGGATCATCCCGTATTGTCCTGTATCATTATCAGCATCCTGTATCATTCAGGGATCACCCCGTATTGTGCTGTATCATTCTCAGCATCCTGCATCATTCAGGGATCATCCTGTATTGTCCTGTATCATTCTCAGCATCCTGCATCATTCAGGGATCACCCCGTATTGTGCTGTATCATTCTCAGCATCCTGCATCATTCAGGGATCACCCCGTATTGTGCTGTATCATTCTCAGCATCCTGCATCATTCAGGGATCATCCCGTATTGTGCTGTATCATTCTCAGCATCCTGCATCATTCAGGGATCACCCCGTATTGTGCTGTATCATTCTCAGCATCCTGCATCATTCAGGGATCATCCTGTATTGTAAACAAAACACAAGATTTGTCCTGTATTTTTGTACACATTTTGTACAGATTTTATCTCTGATACTCCGTTGACATCATTGACAGTAGTTTGAGCTTTTGTTTACCAAAATCACCTTCTATTTCTATATGTCGGCTTGTGTTGCTAGCATGTTGGTTGCATGTGGGGCTCTCTGCTTATGTGCTCCTTCAGATCGCAGCTGACTATGGCCACGATGCTTCAGTTACATCCCTCTTGGACAGCATGGACATTTACCTGTTGATTGTGACCAACCCTGATGGCTACGTCTTCACTCACACCAACGTAGGTGCCAACTGTTGCCTCTAATACTTTGCCCCTACACCGAACTCCATAGCCCATTGCCCTCCAAAACATTCTGGCAAGAATCACCCAGGTATCTATTTTCCAGTTCCAGAACCGCATGTGGCGTAAAACCCGCTCCGTGATCCCTGGCTCTACGTGCCGTGGTGTAGACCCCAACCGCAACTGGGATGCTGGTTTTGGAGGTATCGATTTGATTCTTCTATGCCTGTGGTCCTGTCGGCAAACATCACATATAAGCAGAAGTTTGACTCATGTGCCATCAGTTGGCTGAGGTTCCTCATTATCCAAATGAGTGATCACTATAAGTCATCAACCGGAGTGTATTGGAGATCATCGGGAATAGGTTTATCGAGGATGAAATCGGATTTGATGGTACTGCAGTAAACAGGGAGTGTTCCTCGCAGGTCCTGGAGCCAGTGGAGATCCCTGCTCGGAGTCCTACCACGGCCCGCGGGCGGAGTCAGAGGTGGAGGTCCGCAACGTGGTGGAGCTCATTAAGAGCCAAGGGAACTTCAAGAGCTTCATCTCAATCCACTCCTACTCCCAGCTGCTCATGTACCCTTATGGCTATAAATGTGCTGATGCCGCGGACTCCGTTGAATTGGTACGACCCTCTTACCCCAGCTCTGTTCTGCTATTGTCCTGCCCTCCTCTGTGAGAAGTGACTCTCCTGTCTGCTCCTTTCCAGGACTCCGTGGCCCAGTCCGCGGCCCGGGCACTCAGCTCTGTGTACGGCACCAGCTACCGTGTCGGGAGCATTTGTAAGATCATATGTAAGGACCAAGCTTTCTTTGGATCTCCATAGCCTGTTTCCGACCGGGGGATCTCTGTCCTTATCTTATTTTTGAACACTTCCATGAATATTTAGACACTGAAAAAAGAAGGCATTATCCTGGCACGAATTAAGCATAAATGTACAATACTGCCAACTCAAGAGAAGGCTAATTTGGTGCTCTCAGGCCCCCCTCCCTCTCATCACACCGCAGTGACACCTACAGGGTTCCAGTGGAATTCATTGTGTGGTGCTCACCTCAAGGCATGCTATGCCTGATGTCTTTACTGTGTGTTACCACCTCCATGTTGCAGTGGCTTTATGCCTTTCCACTGCCTGTTTTGGCCATAAACATAGACCTGATTGAGAGGGCATCCCAAAAACCCACACCCACACTGGCCCTCCATGGATCAGGTTGCCCACCCCAATCCAAAGGTTCATGCTAAAAAATCATTGTCTCCTAATGTCCAGGAATGACGGTAGTGACCCACAGTTTTTCTCTGCAATTCACAGATCAAGCTAGTGGGGGCAGCATTGATTGGTCATACAACTATGGCATCAAATACTCCTTTGCTTTCGAGCTACGCGACACGGGCCGCTACGGCTTTCTGCTGCCGGCCAATCAGATCGTCCCCACAGCCACAGAAACTTGGCAGGCTCTGAAGCATATCATGGAGTATGTTCGCACCCACTCTTTCTGAGGATCTGAGCCGGGCTGTCCAGAATCACCAACCTTCAGATCCTGCTCCTCTTTCCTGTCTCATGTCGACTGTCTTACATCAACCAGAAATGGACTGATGTAAAAGACCTGAAAGGGAATGTAACATTTCTGAAGGTTACCATTACAGGTCATATAATAAAGCAAATAAAAACCAGGCAGTGACTTGTCTTTCATGGAAAGATGTATCTATTTCCCCTAGGAACACAGTTCAAGGTCTTGAACTATAAGGACAGTCTTTCACATGACTGGGTATTTCATATGAGAGAAGCATAACATCTGAATCAACGCAGGCCTATACAGCTCTGGAAAAAATTAAGAGACCACTCTATATTTAAAAAAAAAACTACATTTTAAATCCTTGTTTTATCCTGATACTGTGAGGCAGGCTGCTTACAGGCTAATGTTTCTAAGACGGTGGTACCAAGATCAAGGTGAAGCAGGAGACGCTGGCAATAACCAAAATCCAGCCAGGTAGAGGGCAGAAGCAGCTTCCTAATGCCAGAGATGACGTTCTTCTTATCCGGCAGTGACTCATAAATCGGAGAATGACCTCAAGTGACCTTGAAAAAGAATGGGAAACATTAAGTGGTGTGAAGTGCATTGCTAAGACTGGTTCGTATCAGGCTTCTAGAAGCAGGACCCATAAAGCAAGGAAGAAGCCCTTCAACAGTGAGAAGCCAGGCTGGAGTTTGCAAAAAAAGATGTATGTTTTACACTGGCACATACCCATAAATTGAGAAATGAGTGAAACTGAAAGTTTTGCTTTGGTCTCTTAATTTTTTGCAGATTTGTACTGTGTTTGGACTACTGTCCACTAAGTAACATCAACAATAATAACAGTGCCCTTCCTGTAAGACATAAACAGCATTTGAAGTTTGTTTTTCTTTTTTTTTTTTTGAAAACCTCAAATCTCAAGTGTCGGAAAGCGTTATTTGGCAATTCTAGTGCAGCTTCTCCATGAATATTTCCCAAAGCTGTATGAGTTGCACATCAAAGAGCTCAAAGCTCAAAGGACGGCCCCGGAATGTTCCGTCTGTGTCTTGTTACACCTGTGTAGGACCCCCACTGCCCAGTCACATCCATTCAGTTCCTAAGGCATAAAACTGGCAATGTTCTCTCCCCGGGGCTGTGCTGTTAAAGTGAATTTACATTTTACACACCCTCAAGAAGGCTTGAGGCCTGGAGGCCAAAGCCGAGTTCAGGCTGGCTGTACTATCACGCTTCTGAATGGATGGACTTGTGGCTGTAGCAGGGTCAGCTGAATTCTGTCCACAAAACAGGTGACTCTACGTCTCTGAGTCTCTGTTAAATGTTCGTTTTGCCATCATGTGAGAGCTACAACCTGGGGGGGGGGGGGCTGACCTGAATGGCAATGCTTAGGAATATTGTCCATGACGATGGGCATGTGGGGGAAGGATTGATGAGCTGTCTGGCGTAGGGTGAGTGTAGGCAGCTAATGACATCACTTCCTCTTTTTTTGCGCCCAGTCTCATAGGTGGGAAAGAGGAATCGGGCTCTTTTATTAACTTGCTTTCACTTAGGATTACTGGCACACAGTGTCAACCTTGCGCTGGTTCCCTTGTCCGAAATGGCTGCTACACCTCAGACTTCAGGTAAAGCCTCTCCGTACTCATTTTTCTCATCGCAGGTGCCTGGCCCGGCCTGATAGATAACGCTGCACTCTCGGATATCATCGGGCTGTTAAATTCTTTTGGTCGTATTTCCAGATAGCGTAGCCAGCACCACAAGGGACGAGATGAACGTTGTATATTGACTTTGATTTTGAGATGATGAAATAATGACTGACCGATAAGCACATAGATTCCCCACACTCTTATTAAATGGCTTCTTCAAAGCATAAACATGTTGTTAAACGGGCAAAATATTTCACTCTGCTTGTTGCATAGTACACTTGACTTTTAGGGTAATTTTCCAGATTTATGTGAAAAGAGAAGCATTGCACTGAGTCTCCTCCGCATCTGAATGATCCTTTTCACTATAGAATCGACATTAGTTTCTTTGCAATGGTCTTCTAACGCTTCCCACACGAGTGGTTTCTCTGAAGTCATAGCAGAGGTCTTTTCTTCTTGGCATGGTGTTAACACAACCCTGAACCCATCAGAGCACCAAACTGCCAGAAATGGCCACCATGCTTCCTGGTGATCGGCCAATCGAATGCGCCTGATTAGCATCCCTAATTGGCTTCTTACTTCCTCTTAAAGCTGCAATGGTGCCCTAACTTTACATTAGTCTTTGGTTTTTAGTTTTATGTTTTTCTGCTTTTTAGTCTTTTTAGTCCTTTGTGACTGTTTTGTCTGTGAAAGGCGTTTAGTAAATAAACTTTACTTACTTAATAACTTCTTTCCCACCTGGCATTTTGGCTTAAATTTTCCAGAATTTTGTTACGCGTTGTCTGTTGGCTGAAGCCGGCTTTGTCTATTTCTGGAAGCTGATGAGCACCAGACAATTCTCATTTGCTCCCTGAAGAAAGCCGTACTTTCATTTCCACTTATTCCTGTATTACACACTGTATTACATTTGTTTCCATATTTCTGCATTGTGGCATTGATGTCAATCAGGCATTCTTGGCCTATCAGGTAAGTGGTGGCTAATAGCCAGTATCTACTGGTTAAACTGCTCATCTGAATTATATTGCATACTAATACCATATTTACATATATCTGTAACTGGGTTAATTGTTATTCCAAAGCGTGGTTTATTTTCACGGCTTACATATAATTCCTCCCTTGTTTTTCAAAAGAGCCTTCCCCGTGTCATTGATGAATTTGGGTTCCTTTATTAAAAGACTGAGGTAGCCTGTGGCTCATTATCTCAGTATCCCGTAACTGAAAATATTGGCCCATTTTCTTCTGGGTTGGTTGCAAATGAATTCCAATGACTTTTCATGGAAATGAATATCGTATAAAGCTGTTGATGACTGATATTGCAGTATCTAATATTAAAACAAATGTAAGTTATTGTGATATAGTAACTCTTAGTGATTCAATGGGGGGAAATGGGGTTAAGTGTGACCTAAACCCATGGACCTGGGCTGCCCTGAAGGTAGCCTGAGGGTCAGTATGTTCCTACACACCAAACCCAC
The DNA here is from genome assembly GCF_048594095.1 of Paramormyrops kingsleyae. Taxonomy (NCBI): domain Eukaryota; kingdom Metazoa; phylum Chordata; class Actinopteri; order Osteoglossiformes; family Mormyridae; genus Paramormyrops; species Paramormyrops kingsleyae. The sequence continues at coordinate 29,829,196 of NC_132799.1, read as the reverse complement.
ATCTGTGGATATGCCGACATGCTACAGTGGTGGCTTAGGGATTGGTTGGACATTTCTAGATTGTACCCAAAACTTGCCGTGTGGTTGACTGCTCTATTGACCACTATATCATGCATTTTTATATCCATGACCTAAGTATCACCTAGGAGTTTGTGCACCTGAGTGCCTTCAACAGACCAAAAAAATAGCGTATCTAGACTAAGCTGTGGGGTGATGTTCAGGCTGTGGTCTCATGGGTGGTCTCGTTACAAAGGCTTTTTCAGGGGCTCTGATGTGGAGGAACCTCTGGTTGTCTTTTGGGGAGGCGTGTTTGGAAAGGAGAGCAGAGAAGTCCTTAAATCAATGAGGGGAGGCGAAGAGAAAGGAGAACCTACACTCTGTGTTTGTTTTCGACGGCTGCTGTTGGTAGAGTAGATATTTTTCCCACGTAGCTGTTCTTCCAGGTACAGAATGACACAGCGTGATTAATCCCTGGGGCTGCCACTGAACGTGGGCTGTTCCTCTCTCTGAATGTCACTGTATCATTCTGCATCTTGGAAACTCCCATAGGTCCACGTGCGTGGGGAGATATGATTGTCACATGGGCTCTTCCCCTCCCATAAACACTGACTTCTTTAGGAAGGAAGTTGGCAAGTTGGCTCATGCAGAGCTGAGCTGAATCACTTGTGAGGGAGTAGGGCATGACTTGACAAAAACAGACATCTACCTACTTTAACGAACTCTCCACTGAGCTTATCTGTGGGCATATAATATGCAGGACAACTTGGCTACCAAAAGCCAAAGTCTTATTTATGGATATTCAAGGATTCAATGGATTCAAAAGCTTTACTGTCACTTTCAAGTACAAGTACAATGAAATACTTGTTTGCATACAACCCTTAAAATAGTGAACAATAACATACATGTGCATAATATATACAATATACAAGCAATAAACATATATGCATGCACACACAGACAATATACAATAGCACACAAGTTTGAAAACAAGGTGACATGAAATAAATACAAAGTGTGATAAATTAAAAGGTTGAATGAAGTTTCACATTTGTTTCAACCAATTTTTGTTGAGGAGTGTGTTATGTGTAAGCAGAGTTGAGTAATTTAGGTCCAGAGAGAGTCCAGACCGGGATTTTGTTTCAACCAACCAGTACAGTACTCTGTGACTTTGACTCTTTATGCTCAACTGGTTGGTTGAAACAAAATCTTAGTCTGGACTTTTACTCTCTGGACCTGAATTACCCAATGCTGTGTGTGAGTATATGAGAGAGACATGGACACAGTGCATTGTGGGAGAATGTATGAGAGAGGTGTGCAGCCACAGAGCCGGGTGTTATGCTGACTGTGGTTGGGAGGGATGTGTCTGAATGTGCAGTGTGTGGTGTGCCAGAGAGATGTGTGTAAAACTAGCTTGATCGGTTTCTTCCTTAAAGTATAAATAGCCTGTTGACCACAGAAATTGGCAGAGCGGAAAGTAGAAGGAGTGGAGGGATTTCTCAGAATGTGTTCCTACACCTCACAGTGGAACTACTCCTCTTAAGGGAGAATTCATTCATTCCATGTAAAAAATGTGGGAGGTATATGTTTATATAAGGGCCAGGGTAACAACCTCGTCAGGGTGATCCTGGCACGACAGGGTATGTGTGAGAATCAGATTTTATATACATTTATATATAATCACATGGGAAAATTGCATGTGAGCAAAAGGTACTTGTTCAAAGTTATTACCTTTGAATGTGTTAATTAAAAGCCAAAGACACCAAAGAAAGACTGATTTGTGTGTAACAAAATTTAAATGCCTGTTAAATGCCATATCTGTTTAACTAATGAAAAGCATTTGGGTCATTCTTATGTACTGAATTTCTCATAAAGCCAGCTAATTATACTGATGTGGCAAGCAACCAGAACCAAGTATAATGAATTGTTGATCTAATCATGCAGGTATTATCGGAAGTATGGTGACCCCTTGTGGCTCACTCAGAAATTACAGAAAATCCTTGATACTGTGTTGGTTATGTAACACTGCTTATTAATGCCCTGTTTAATATTCATTTTATGAATACTGAAAAAGAGCCAGAGTTGTTACCAGGAGTCTTTCAGCTGAGAATGGATTCCGGGCTGACAAGTGATGTGTGTGTTTTGTGTAGGATGAAAGTCTGCAAGTGCCTCATTCAGGGCAGGTCAGCGCTGCACACCTCCCGCCGGCTCTGTGCTGAGTGGCAGAGGGGATCGCCTCCCTAATACGGCCTCTTCCTGGGCAATAACATCCAAATCAAACGTACCGAATTTAAAAAACAGCGGCAGCTTCAGATGAAGGAGTTTCTGAATGACACTGAGGGTGTTTGGGTGTAAGAGACTCCCCAGGACTGAGCTCTGTGAGGCACACCGTCAGTGGGTGACGCCCTCTACAGGACATGTGATGCCACATCAATTCTCCAGTCATAGGTTTAACCCATAGAAAATATCCCCAAACACGTTTGCGGTTCAGTGCTAACTGCGGAATGAAAAGGCTTTAAGGTCTTGTGTTTCATACCAGGTCGACCAAATGAGACACGAAACTTTTTTGGAAATCCTCCATGACAGTGCGATGTGCTTCTCCGCCTGGGCGTCTGTGCCGTGTTCTGTTTAACACGCATGACGCTAAGTGGCAGGTTCCATAGTGTGAGCTGTCATGTCCTAGAGTGTGTTCTGTTACCTGCTACTCAGAGTGTATCCCGCACAGATGACTGGACGCAGCAATAGGGCTCTCAGAGACACGTCTGACTAGAGCAGGGCGGAGCTTAACCCTTTGGCGATCTCTGCCAGCTCAGCGTTTCCCATTCCTCCAAACACCTTCTTACTTACATTTAGTTATTTAGCAAATGTTTTTATTCAAAACATTGTACAAACAAACAAAAATTCCCTGGAGCGTTTGAGGGTTAAGGACCTTGTTCAAGTGGCTGACAGTGAAATCAGTCTGCTGAGCATGGGATATAAACCAGCGTCCATCTGATCCCAAGCACAGCGTCCTAACCCACTGAGCTACCAAGGGGGCTGCAGTAGGCAAAGTCCTTAAGTACTGTATGTGTCTGAGCCTTGTCATTTTAGGCCAGCGGGCTTGAACATGTATTCCATCCTGCCTGTTGTTGTCTTCCAGAGTAAATAAATATCTAGCCAAGAGCTAATGTTGCTGTCACGGTGTCAGACTCCCCTTCCGTTCCGGCTGACAGACGCCTTCGAAACACTTGTCCTCATTACCCCATAGCTGTGTCAGATCAGATAAACGCAAAGAGACACCACTGACTGTCTGGTTTGATTTGGGACCCGGAGTTTTCTGCTACCGCGATAAATAAACAAGGTCCCCTGTGGACGAATCGGGTGAGGGCAGGGAAAGGCGCTGGGTCGCAATGGGCCCACAAATCACAGGGGGTCTTCAAATGGCTTTGCCGTCATTCCCGACCCCTGGTTTTCGGTGGGGGGGGATTCCTTCGTGAAATGTCCCAGCGAGTGCTGGGGGGAAAGCAGCTGGGGATTAATGGCGAGAAGAGCAAATAAATAGATACTTTTACATAAAAGACTGGAAACAAAGAGCGACGAGGCCCTGAAAGCCGCCGTTGTGCTGAAGGAGAGCAAGGGGGGGGCTAAGAGAAGTGACCGTTTGGTCTTTCCACTGGTGCATGATCAAAACAAGCCCCCCTCCCCCACCAGATGAGCGGGAGCCACTATATAGCAGACAGAGATGCGTCCGCAGGAGGATTTAATGAGGAGACAAGGTCACCCGACTGTGACCTGGCTGCCTGGGGGCCCATCAGCTGGGCCCCCAGGGGCCTCTGGGTGAGGAGGGGGGTGGGGAGGGGGCGCTCGGCGCACTTCAGAAGTGTGTATCCAAGAGAGAGGGGGGGGAAAACGTTCGTTTTGTGTGTCATCCAAACACAGAAGAACGTCCACTCTCTCTCATGCTTGTTCACGAGACTTTTTCTCAGAGACAATGCGCACCAGACTCCGGGAAAGAGCAGGGCTCCGTTCCTACGCAGGACGGCATGGCTGTCTGCGGCTGTGGCGCGGAGCTCCCAGAGCCCTGCATTTTCAGATATTCCTCTGTTAACATCCACCAAGTAGCACCAGGATCACTCAAAGCAGACAGGTTCAATGACAAGGGAATGGAACTCAGCACCAAATGGTGCCATTTTCGAAGCATTTGTAAACAGAAACGCACGTCTTGCATAGATTGACAGAAATCAGGCTCGAATACAGTCTGAGAAATGTGCTTAGTGTAACAGCAAAGCATGAAATAAGCTGATGAAAGGATGAGAGATAAAGGTGGTGAAACATACTTTACAAAAAAAGTGTCATTTTGAGATGATCCCTGGCATTTTCTCGATGGGACTCGACTTGACAGCCTCAAGGTGTCAGGAACCAGCTCGATATTGACAGCATCTTTGCAGTTTAAAAATGTGTTACAGAATCACGGGAAGGTGAAAATGCCACAGTGAAGTTCAGAACTGATGTACTGATGTACATGCAATTTAACAGCAACACAATAAAAACTAACAGGAATTTCTTCTGTTCTCCAGAAAGTTACTGATATCATACTGGATGGGTATCTCAGCTGCTCCATATATTTGTTAAGTTTCATTACCAGCTTACCAATGAATTTATTTAATTTGTTTAAAAAGTCAATGAGGCATCGATTAGCCAAACATGGTGAACTAGTTGTCCGATCAAAGAATACTGCTGCAAATACTGGTGTGACTTTAGGAGCGGTGTTGATTGATATGGTAAAACTTTTACAGATATTATAGATTTACAACATCATAAAGATCATTTAAACATTTTCTTTGGCTGCCTAAGATTTTTGCACAGTACTGTACTTTAGACTTTATGGGATGATTTACAAATAACATTTAAACGGTCCACGGGTATAAACACACTTCCTTGGCTAAAACTGCACTGTGATTGAATTTACTGATAAACTGATTCCGTGTGACAGAGTAATGGAGGTCTGACAGAATTAATGGTTCGCAGAGAACACGCTGCTGTCTGTCCCTGCAATTCGAGCGTTCAGATAAAAATGTTATCATTATAAAAATCTGGCATCAAGTGTAAACATGTAGCTACTTATAAAGCTATAAAAAACACTGTACAAAAAAACAAGTAATAAAGAATGCGGATTTCCTTTGAAATCGCTTCTGAAAACCATGAATAATCAACATGCAATTTTTAATGAATGAAATTAGGGACAAGATTGTCTAATGAGGCATGTTATGGTCCAGAGCATGGTTATGAAACTGGAATCATGATGGGAATTTCTGCAATTAAAAGTAAATAAATGCCATTTATTTGGTGAATTGCAACTGGAATCGTAGATTTCACCTTGGAAAGTATGGAAAAAACTATTAAGGATCTGATCCATGCCAGGACACAGATTATATGTCTATGACTCTATGTTTGTTGTGTTGTGATGTGATGTTATGAGATTGCCTGTCCAGAAGTGTTCATTCACAAGCAGCAATTAAAGATTAAGAGGTTTATCGAGAAGTTAAAGATTTAAAGTAACTCAGATTCCAGAAACTAAAATATCAGATTCCTCGCCTGTCACGTGATGCTGTAATAATCGGCCTCCCTGTCTGTCCGTCTTTGGACAACCTCACCTCTTCCCATTGTGTCTCTGTGCAGCTTAACCATGTTCCGATCATCTATGGCCCTGCACACGCAGCTGAAGGGCCAGCAGGGGGAACAGCTGGGAGCTCTTCCATGGGGTCACCCGTACCCCCGCCGTCCTCCCATGACAGCCTGCTATAGACAGCGCCACCCGCCCTGGTCCGAGGCCCCCGCAGCACGGAAGGTAGGTGTGTCTCTGTCTAGGAGACTCAGATGGGCTGCCCTTCTGCATGCCTGCTGGGAAACCAAATTCACCAAATCCGTCGTAAAATAAACACGCTGCTATGGCTACTGTCGCTATGGCTACTGTCACTATGGCTACTGTCGCTCATCACTGATGTTAGGCTTTTGCCTGACAGAAATATTTTGTCATCATTATCATTGCTGGGGGGCAGTGTGTGGTTCTGCGAGTTAGGCCTCTATTCTTATGGCCAGAAGGTCACAGGTTTGAATCCGTTCTTCTGAAAAATGGTCACATGTCCTTTGGGAACTTGAGTAAGTAACCCCAAATGACCTGACCCTGGATTCAGACCTCAAACTGATGCATGATGGGATATGTGAAAAGACATATTCCAAAGTACTTGCACCAATGGCAAATAAATCATCATTTTGTGACTTTGGACTTCTACTCTCCTTAAAGAAGGGGACGGCAGCATGTCCGTGTGCATCCTGAGGGGCGTTATCTCTGTGGGATGAAAGGAAAGTGCAGCACGACCTGGAAGGAGGGGGTGTGACCTGTCACGGTGTCCTCAGTACTCCTCACCCTCCTGCTTTAGCCACATAACATACCTGGGTCACCATTCACCAATGTCCGCCCCCCTCTGCTTTGGGGCTCGTGTCACTGCTTCTCTGTAGAAACATGCCACGTTTGCTTCCATTAAGATGTGACTCAGAACCTGAGGATGAGACTCGATCCCATCCCGGCTGCTTCTCTGTAGAAACATGCCACGTTTGCTTCCATTAAGATGTGACTCAGAACCTGAGGATGAGACTCGATCCCATCCCGGCTGCTTCTCTGTAGAAACATGCCACGTTTGCTTCCATTAAGATGTGACTCAGAACCTGAGGATGAGACTCGATCCCATCCCGGCTGCTTCTCTGCGCCTGGTGGAATCTCTCTAACTGGCTGGACCTGAGGGAAGTCTCAGGGCTGAGCTGGAAGCTCTTCTTGGTGGTAGCATCTAGATCCAGTGCCAGGCCTTAAAGAAGCCCCCCCCCCACCCATCAAAGCACATACTTCAGTCCCCACACCCATTTCTCCTGGGTGGCTTTCATGTGGGCCACAGATCTACTCCTGACCAGGGGTAGTAACCTCACGCTCATGTCTTTGGGGCAGCTGGAGCGCCTGATGCCTTAGAACACCCCCCTCCAGCACATAAGCTGCTGGCTGAATCGTACCCTTGTTGGCAGCATCCAGGACTAACAGCTTGACCCCCACTGAGTGTCAAGCTGATTGAACTTTCAGGGGTCAGCAGCCCCTGATTGATCTGATTGGTCTGCTTTGTTCAGGAATGGCCTCATTGGCTGTCTGAGCCCTGCTCACTTCTCTCTCTAAGGGATTGTGCAAATGTATTCTCCATTTTGCCACTTTCTTTTTTCACTATTGCAAAACGTGTAAATTTTCCCTGGCTGAAAGTTATTTGAACTTGCACGCTTTTAATTTACCCGTCCTACTCCCATGCTAATGTGATAGGTTACCTTCTGAAAGTTCCTTGCATTTGGTCATTACGCTATAACGGGATTAGCTGGAGGACCTGTCATATACGCTCTCTCTCTCTCTCTCTCTGGCACCCTCTGAGTGAACCCTGATCACCATTCATCACGACCTGCGCTACGTGTCCCAAAAGCGTAGCTGCTAACTGAACGGCTATGTAAGCTGTTAAGGGGGCTTTTGAGAAACTCCCCCCCCCCCCCAATCAGTCTGACCACGGCCTGCTTTTATCCCGCACTCCTGATCCAACCCACGTGCCGAATGAAAGACAGAAAGCCCGTTATTTCAGAAGCAGAGGTTTTTAAATGATCTTCAACTGCTCCCTGAAGGGTAGTGTACTGGTTTAGCCTATTCGCAATTGTTAATGGTGGGGCAGTGGCTCGGTGGGTAATGCAGGCTCTGTCACCCTGACCAGTATAGGTGAGAAGCTGGGAGGGTGGAGTCACACTCATTAGGATTATACTTGCCTGTTCTGGGGCTGTCAATACAGTGATTGTGTTTTTTTTTTTTGCTCCTGAGATGTTTATTCAGTGATTAACATGCAGTCTCCAAAAAGAACTGAATAATTTAGTCTGTAATTTGCATTATGGTCCACGATGGCCCTTTTAACGTCAGCGATTACATGATATTGTCGGAAGACAATATTACAGGCTCCCATAACCCCATTAAAATAAGTGAACAGTCAACACTGTAAACAATTAACCCCTTTTAAAGAGGCAAACAATTCGCCCCGTTTGCCGGAGGTTGAGATCTGTACTCACCTGGGCCTCATCATAATTACTGAATGAATACGCAGAAAGTCAGTTATGCAATAAACACTTAGCGTAACTGTGCTGATATGCTCTCATGAAATGATACAGTCATTAGGGGATTGTACACAAATGAGAAACACTTTCATTGCCCCGTCACGGTGCGCACAGAGCAGGCTCATGGATTACCCAGAAGCCTCTGCTACATTCCAGAATGTGTCCAAGCTCAGACACATTCCTAACTCACCCCCCACTCCCCTCATAGGTATTCCCCCACCCCCCAGATCCCTTCTTGGCCACAGTGTTGGTCGGGTGGGTGGGGGGATTTGAGGGTTGAAGGCGGTCCTTGTTTTCTAGACTTAGTCGGGGGTGGGGGGTGCCTTTATGAGATTATTGCGGTACATGCAGTAGGTGTCTGCCAGAATTCCACCCCTGTTTAAAACGCCCATTCCATACCAGCACATAATCCTATTATGGCTAATTGTGAGAAGTTGCCAGTCTCCTCCAGTTTAACCAAGTTCAGGGAAAGGTACAGTGCTGCACACAGTGACCATTAGTGTGTGTCTAGCATGAAAGCCTGGGGGGGGGGCTGCACTTTAAGGGTCAAAGGTCATATAGAGGTCACTGTTAGGCCTGTTATAGTGCATACATTGAGTCAGGGGTGACTCATTATTACAACAGATCCACCCAACCAGTGAGTACTACGGGTGACAGACCATTTTATAGTGTGACAATATCTGAGTTATTAACCTGAAATCACTGCTGTAGCTTACAGATAAGTACTAAACTGTAGCTGATTGATTTGGCTTCAATAAAGATAGCGACATCACTCAGGGAAATAATGGTGTCTAGTCAATAATTTCCCTCTGTTTTGTTTGTTACACAGTGCTAGCGGGCACACAGTGCTTTCAATCGAGAAAGCCGTCAATCGAATGAATGCTGAATGCTTGTTCAGACACAATGTGTTGTGGGTAACATACAACAATGGGGTCACCTCTTGCATTGTGTGCCATAATATGTAGGGCCAGGGCTTACTGAAGTCTGACTAAAGCCTTTAGAGATAACGGTGATTGCATTAACATGGCCGCTGAGGAGACCTGACGAGCTTAACCCTGTCCCTAGCCCTCTTGTGAATCTAGCCGATCAGTGACGTGTCCTGCCTAACGATTGTCTATAGATGAAATCTGAACAAAATGAGGTTGAGTTATAAAATACTTACATTTGCAACTACTGTAAGTGCTAAATGTCTTGTGTTGTGATGCTGAACACAGAATACACACCAATGATGGTCTAAGCAACATCTTACATACCTGCTTCTGTAATAAAGTGGGTCCACGTGTCCTCGCACGCCTGTCTGGTGCGCAAACGTTCTGTCAACTGTAACTCGACCACGAATCCGCCGTATCTTCTCACTCTCTCCCTCTCTCATTCTTTCTCTCCTTCTCTCATTCTACATGAATGACCGTAGCTTCTGCTTCTTTCTCGTGCCTGCCGGTTTAAGTGCAGGGGGCTCTACACCAATGGCAAATTCGGAATTTTTTTGAGCAAAATGTAATTTATAACCATGGACGTGGTCTTTAAAGATATAGCCTACATAGTCGTTTTTCTATATCAAAACAATTTGCCACAGACACGCAGAAGTCTTGCACGTTTGTCCGCAGGGTTGCCAACTTTGGCCAGTTTGCAGGATAAGATTTTCAACTCGAGACAAGTCAGCACACACATGCAGACCGAAAATCCACGTTTCAGAGTATTTCAATTCAACTAAGACTCTAGCATGCGATTGTCTCACCTCTTGATTTCGTGACACAATGGATGGATGAGAATCCTCGTACCTGACGACAATTCGATGGTGCTGTGGTTAGAACAAGGCCCAACCCTGGACATCTACCACCCTGCAGAGCTTAGCTGCAGCACCTTAATTTAACACACCTGATACAGATAACCAGGTCCTTCAGTAGCATCGCAGTTTTAGATCCAGCTTAGCTTCAACATAGCCTGATTATCTGTATCAGGAGCAGGGTTGGGCAGCCCTGCCCTGGTCTTCGTAGCCTCACTAAAGGGGCACGTGATCTACCCACAGCACCATGGAATTGTCGTCTGGTATGAGGATTCTCTTACACCCAATTGTATGAGAAAACCAACCTTCTGTAGGGAAAAACAATACGATGTTCAGAGGGAAAACAAACTGGCCCCTTAAAACACTCCCCCCCCGCCCTAAAACCACCACTGGGACCTGCAGATTTCAACAAGTAAGATTACAGAACACAATGGGAGTTAGAGGCTTGCTGGGAAAAATGACAGCAAATGGATTAATCAGCAGAACACAAGGTGGCCGTGACCAGCCAGAGGGAGTGTGTCAGTTAGGAGAATCCTCGCCCCCACCCCCCCAGACCATCTGCATAATTAGCCATTTGACCTTTGACCCCAACAGAATAATTAATGAATAACACAAGGGATCAGGATAAAGGTGCAGGGTGATTCGGTGACTGCTGGAGAGTCATACATCAAAGAGTGTCCGTAATTGGCCCTGTGGCTGCAATTCTTCACCCATTCCTTTCAAGCCATTGACTCAAAATAATGGGTTCAGGTTCATTATCAACAGGTCTGCACGCCAAGTGTGGCGCTTCAGCGAGCGGGCACTAGTGCCCGAGTGGGGGCTGGCAGTGCCGGCAGACGGCTGGCGTGCGGAGGGGCCGCTAATGCTGCTAGCGCGAGGGAGCCTGCCACCCACTTTTCCGAACAGTTCCACCGCCGCCGTCGTCTTCCTCATGATGCTGGAATATAGCTGGTACGGACAGGTAAGTTCTCCGGAAGTTTCTCTGGAAGACGCTTGAATGTCAGAGGGAGGCTCCCCACACAATGATTCTTCAGGGCTGAGAGTGATTAGCTTGACTAAGTTGTTAGCTCTGGTTGGTTCACACATGTGTGTGGAACATCAGTTATTGTGTATGAGGTCCAGCTTCAGACTCATTTTTAGTGTCCTGAGACGGTGGCTGAAGTGCATTAACTTCATCTGATTGCCCTGTCAGTAAGAACATTTGAAAACGCTGGAGGTACGCCAGCCAATTCAGAAGCCTACAAATCTATCGCCCATTCACACTTACCATTGTGCTAAGTGATTGCTTTGGTTTTCACTGTAGCTGCAGAGCCACTGATGTAGCAGAATTAGCCATTATGGTACTCAGGTGAGGCAGAACGGGGAATTCATGTGATCAAACCTATTTTCACTTCTGTAATTGGGGTACAGAACATTGCATGCCAAAGTGTTGAGGAACAGCAATAATTTTAATATCGTTTAAAACACTGTCCCTCAACTGGTGGGTCGTGACCCAGAAGTGGGGTGTGGGATCACATTCATGAGAGTGTGTGGTTAAAAATATTTTTGATTTGTTGTTTAGCAGTGCATGAAGGCTTTGTGCTGCCGTTGCTGCGCTATGTTCTATTCAGTATTACTGCAGTGTTTTTATGACATAAATGTGGTTCAAAGTTATCCAAAGCTGGGTCGTGACCTAATGACCAAGGAAAATGTAGGTCCTGAGGCTGAAGTGGTTGAGAAGCCCTGATTTTAAAAACGTTGCTACTTTGCTTTTTGAGCAGATTTATTGCTATTCAAAGTATTTTTTATAATTTACTGATGTACTGGGTGTTTTCCAGTGCAAGTTACAATACATTTCAATATGTTTTCCTAATGTAATTTTTTTGAATTTGGGTCAAAATGATGAACTGAAAAGTACAACAGAAAGTAAAGAAACAAAAAGAAAAGAAAAGGAAAGAAAAGAACAATGGCTAGGGGCCAGGCTGCCTACATTCCTGTACTGACTCAGAGGTTATGGATGGATGGATAGATGGAGGGTGGCAGTACAATAGCATTTGGACTTTCCCTGGGACCTGAACCTGAACCATCAGAGCAGATCCCAGACATGTCCACCCACCCAGGAGTGCTGCTGGCCTGTGTCACCAACCCGGCCCAGGCGGGATCAGGTCCGCTGGTGCAGGTCTTTCCAAAAAGCGACTCTGTGTTCTGAATACTGCCTCACTGGTCATCCGTGCACAGTGGCGACCAGCTCCGGCCTTCTTGTCTATCAGCGCTGCGATATTTTCCATTTATTTAGCCGTTTATTTCTGCACCTCGCAGAAACCGAGTTCCGCTTGGTAATGAGAGTTTACGCTGTGATTTTTAAACCTTGCATCTGTGCCGCTATCTGTGAATGTCACAGAGGTGGAAAGTTCAGGTCCAGAAAGTACAAATCCGGACCAAGGTTTTGCTTCAACCAACCAGTACAGTACTCTGTGACTGTGACTCTTTGTGATCAACTGGTTGGTTGAAACGAAACCTGTGAAATACATAATATTCTCAGCGGAAGAGGAGAAATCGCTGTCTTACAGATGCACACAGGCCTCACTTCAGTGGTTAAAAAAACTAAAAAGCACATTCTACATGAGGACACTGAATCGCAGTCACCTTTTCCTCAACCTTTGGTACAGTACGCCCTCTTTATCCAGCAGATGGGATGCTTGAGAGAAGCACCATTCATGTCTCAAAGATCAGGACACATGCTATTGTGCCTTAATGAACACACGCTTAGGGCCCCTGAGGAAGCCTTAATTTGATTGGCAAAAATAGCCGAAAAGGCATCCATTCATGGGAGGCGGAGGGCCACAGCATGGGGGTGTTAGTGTTTGGAAGGTGTTCGTTTGAAATGAGCTCGATGAGCAAAGGTGGCGGAGAAGTTAACTTGGGCCGGCTTACTAAGAAGCTACAATGCAAACAACTGCAGTGGAAATATTTCACGGCCGACTGCAAGCCTCAGAAGTTCAAACAAACATTGATAATCTCTTTTTTTTTCCAAAGGAATTGCTTCTTTTTTAAATCTTGGACTGACATGTCGTGCAATTATTACCCTAATAAGCCCTAAGTCTTTCTTTTGGTCTAAGAGGCTGCCTGCTAGGATGAAAAGAAAATGTCACCTCACGTCAGCTTTACGGCGGGCTTTCCGCTCGCCGCACCGACTGGGGATGGCGCGCCGGTGGCTGGGAAGAAGATTACAGCTGGGAGTATGTGAGGAATGCGGGCGGGGCATGTGCTCGGCGGGCGAGAGGCAGTAAGCGGGGTACTCACGCGGCACGCCTCAGTCGGTCAGAGAGCTGCGTTCCTGCGTGGGGGCTGCGTGGGGGCTGCACCACCCCCCATACTGCAATCTGAACCAAGACACCTACTTAACACTTAAAACAGCTGCATCTGGTGAGGGGGGGGGGGTAAGCCTTTACTGGGGGGGTCTGATTTTAATGATTCGGAACAAGAGCATACTATTTCATCTAATTAACAGACATTTATTTGGGGGTGCTGAAGTGCATTTCAAGGCAGCAAAGCCCCCCCACCCCAACAGCCCTAGCAATGCTCCTGGTGCAGCGCATCCAGTCATACAGGTATCGCTGCACTTCTTTTAGTAGATTTGTTTGTTTACTTTTTATAGATTTATTCATATCTTAAAGTCGACAGGAGTCCACATTCCCAGCTTTTTACTGAAATCGATTTCCTCTGAACTCGCAAGACCAAAGGACCAGATGTTTATAGGGAGTGTTCAGATGTACATGTGGAGAGTTAGGCACCTCAGCTGCGCCTCAGAATGTGGTAAACATGTGATGCAGCCCAGAGGAACCCCTTGATGTCAATATCTAGGCAGGAGAAGCCATCTTATGTCTGCTGTGCCTCCTGGTCTTGACGGACCCGTCAGCGGTAGATGGGATGTGTTGTGTGATGAGGGACGAGATCATCTCCATCCCAGAAGTACGTGTACAGTGTGGAGTCAATGCTCGCTTCCACCTCTCATGAGATATGTGATTCAACTCAGGCTGAGCTGATTAATCAATTTGTGATGGGAAGTATGAGCTGGGGGAGGAATTACATTGATGCAATTTACAATAAATGAAACAGTACAGTATTAATCGGTATTAATCTAATTTGATTTTAGGAAATGACATTGTATTGTTGACTGGTAAAATACTGTAGTCATAGCTAAATTCAGGCAGGCTTGTGGTTTTTTTTTTGCTATATTTTTGGATAAAGCCTTCATCTGGCACAAAGGGCCTCTGTTTGTGGCTATTTATAGTGCAGCATTACTGTTCAGATGGACAGCGTCTCTTTGATAATGGGCACACTGCACAGAACAGCCCCGTGACACGGTACTACCCAGTACAGTTTACTGCCAAACCAGTGCCAGCCCAGATAGGCTTAAGCACTTAGCTTTAAAATCAATCAGTACAGATGCAGGCTATAGCTGAAAATGGATTAAGGACAGGTCAAAGTATTTCTTCATTTATACCAGGGCTCTTCGAATCTGGACCTCGATTCCAAATCCAGGCCTTGTTTTCAGTTCTCCCAGGTAGTTAGTTTAATAATTACTGATTCTGATTGGCCAGAGGCTTCACATCTGGTTCACAGGTAAAGGAAGGCCGGAAAACCAGCAGGGCTCGGACCTCGAGGACCGTGATTTGAATAACCCTGATCTATACCATGCTGCCTATCCCAGAAGTTTTCTGTATTCAGAATCGCAGACATCCCATGTTAGGGATATCGATTTCAGGGAGGCAGATGAGGGGCATCCAGGAAGGTGGGGGCACGGGCCAGTACTTGGTACCATGTTTACTGCCACGGGAAAAAATGAGACCACTCTATATTTTTAAACAAATCTGCATTGTTAAATCCTGGTTTAATCCTGGTTCTACTGGCAGAAGGATACGTTGAGCAGCAGGCTGCTTCCAAGTTCAAAATTTCTAAGACAGCAGCACACAAGAATAAGGTGAAGGAGTTGGGGTAGGGGGGGTGGGGGGGGATGACAGGTTTCCGGGACATTGCGCGTCATTTGCGGGTGTCCGGGAATTTGCGGGAGACTCCTGGAACTTCCGGGGGAGATGGGATCTCTGGAATCAGAATCAGGATCAGAATCGAGGTTTATTTGGCACTAACAAAGGTGCAAAAGGTGCAGACGTACAGACAGATAGACAGACGTGGCTATGCAGTAAATACAATAGATATGTCTGTGTCCTGCATTTTGTGCTTGACTGGTTGACTGGTTGACTGACCCATCCCAGGCTCTGTTGTATGCCTGACTGTTCCTGGGGGGTGCAGGGTGGGGGGGGGGGGGCTGGGACACTGTGCACATATTTAGCAGAGGGGTCACCCCAGGCTATGAGCAGGGGGCCGCTGTCACCTTGTCTCATGTGCTGTGGCCAATGGAACCCCCCACCCCCGCAATCCCCCCCAACGAGCAGCCAATCTTTCACAACCCCCCCCACTGAAATGCCAAGTCCTAAGGATGGCCGGCACAATCGGGCCCTTGTGTGTGTCCTAAACCGCTTATTAATAGTTTGGCTGAGGTCGAAGTTGATCTAATTTTCTGCTTAGCCCTTGTTAAACGGCTATATTATTTAATTTTTCTCAATCAAATTAGAATTGTAATGAATACACGTCCAGTGGAAGCTTTGAACAGTCTTTCACAAATTTAAGCCACAAAATGTTAATTATATATAACAGAAAATAAGGAACTGGAGTTGAAGGACAAGGATTAGTGCAGGGTGTATTTTGATGCGAGCCACCACTGGGGGCATGGAAGATTCATGTAGATTCAGCTTACCAGGGAGAGGGGGGGGTCCAATCCCCTTATTTTACTAAGTGACTATGTGCCTGTTACTCTAAGTCACCCCGATTGCTTGATCATGGAATTCAGAACAAAGTGCGTCACTAAATGTGAAACTTTACCAGTTTCTTGACATTAGCCATATATTTCCTGTACCCGCTGGTCCTATTCAGGGGTGGGGGGGTGGAGCCTATCCTGGATCTGTGGCTGCAAGGCAAGGAATAACCTAGGATTGAGGGGTCAACCCATTAAAGGACACATGCACACTTTGGTAACTGCACCACCATTTTCTTTGTTTATGTCTTTACTGACCCACACAGCAACTG
Source organism: Paramormyrops kingsleyae (assembly GCF_048594095.1). Lineage (NCBI taxonomy): Eukaryota > Metazoa > Chordata > Actinopteri > Osteoglossiformes > Mormyridae > Paramormyrops > Paramormyrops kingsleyae. The sequence continues at coordinate 29,813,130 of NC_132799.1, read as the reverse complement.
ATTCTGGGCCAGATCCGCCTGGTTCTCCTTAAACCTGGGTGCTAGGGACATTCGGGCAGGAGAGTCGGCACCAGAATCACACATTCGCCTGACCATATACGTACAATCAGTCACTTACCAGATGCGCAAAGAATCTGAGGGGCGATCGCCCCACATAGCAAGATGAGTCTGAAGCAGATCCGGGCTAAAGGTTGTTCAGAAATCACCACAGAGCCATAACCTGGATCTGGCCTGGCCCATATCTGCACCAGAGTCAAAGGTTAAATTCAGAGGATGCCCCTGTGGGGGCAGTGGGTGGCTCAGTGAGCTAAGTCTCTCTGCTAGTGATCAGAAGGTTGCTGGCTCAAGCCCCAGCCTCAGCAGAGGCCACTGCACATGAGAGGACCCTGTACTGTGACTCCCTAACTCTGGTGAGTAAGATGGGGTCAGTGAAGGGCAGCATTCCAAGGTACCTCTGCAAATAACACATTTGTTTGTTAAATGTGGTCCCGACTCTTTTTCTTTTTTCCAGTCACACTGTACCAAGGCCAACCAGTTTTGTTGTGGGACCCTCCCTTATCACACGTGGCCGGTGTGTGGCTCAGTGAGCTAAGTCTCTGTGCTTGTGAGTTGGAGGTCGGTGGTTTGAGCCCTGGCCCCAGTGGAATGGTTACATGTCAGTGGGCCCTTGAGCAAGGCCTTTAACCCCTGGCTCTGGGGGTATTGGCTGACACTGTGCTATGGCGATCAGGATGAAGTAGATAAAGAGAGGTGTTCCAAAGTAACTGTATGTATGCAAATTAAAGTGTGATACTCCAGCATCCTAGGTCAGGATGCTAAAGCGGAACCTAAACACAGCTACACTAGAATATTTCTCTTATACTATCATTACTCTCACTCCCAGCAGCAGTAAAAGGCCTCATAGACATGTAACCGCTCCACCAGGGCCAGGGCTCGAACCAGGGACCTCCTGCTCACAAACACAGAGACTTAGCTCACTGAGCCACTCACTGGCTACATGTGTTAAGGCAGGATCCTGGAGCAGAACTAGTCGGCACTCAGTCTGGGGAAAAAATGAGCCTGTGCCACATTTAACAAACAAGCTTTATTTGCACACACGTTCTTCTCTTCACTTACTCTCCCCAGTTTCGGGGTCACGGTGTGAGGTCAGCTAATGCACGGTGCCCTCTGTCAAGGCTGGGGCATGAACCAGCAAGTTTTTGTTTTTAAGCACAAAGACTTTGCTCACTGAGCCACAAATTGCCCCCATCTGAAGCACCTCTGAATTTAATATTTGACTCCGGTACAAATATAGGCCAGATTTGATAAAATTCAACATAAATCTGGCCCAAATGGCGCTTATCTGTTTCAAATCCAGAAAGCGGATTTGGACCAGTATTGGTCCGTTGTGCAAAAAGACACTGAGCCACATCCAGTTTACGGATCTGTGGCAATTTCTTAACAACATTTGGCCCGAGATCCAGTTTAGACTCATCTTGCTATGTGGGAATTCAAGAGCTCATCTGATCTGATGTAGGTCCAAAGTTTGGTCGTCTCTTAATCAAACACCTTCGATTTTCTGCCAAGGTATAAAATCACCAAATAAAATGTCCAAACCTCTCAAAACTGCACATGCTGTAAGTTTTCTATGGAATCACTTTTATTTTCATGTGGTTTTCTTGTGATACGTTATACAAAAAACATTTGTAGATCATTTAAAAATTATTGCAATGTTCGTCTGCAATGCATTTTCATTACCAGATAAAAGAACACATACACTCACCTAAAGGATTATTAGGAACACCTGTTCAATTTCTCATTAATGCAATTATCTAATCAACCAATCACATGGCAGTTGCTTCAATGCATTTAGGGGTGTGGTCCTGGTCAAGACAATCTCCTGAACTCCAAACTGAATGTCAGAATGGGAAAGAAAGGTGATTTAAGCAATTTTGAGCGTGGCATGGTTGTTGGTGCCAGACGGGCCGGTCTGAGTATTTCACAATCTGCTCAGTTACTGGGATTTTCACGCACAACCATTTCTAGGGTTTACAAAGAATGGTGTGCAAAGGGAAAAACATCCAGTATGCGGCAGTCCTGTGGGCGAAAATGCCTTGTTGATGCTAGAGGTCAGAGGAGAATGGGCTGACTGATTCAAGCTGATAGAAGAGCAACTTTGACTGAAATAACCACTCGTTACAACCGAGGTATGCAGCAAAGCATTTGTGAAGCCACAACACGCACAACCTTGAGGCGGATGGGCTACCACAGCAGAAGACCCCACCGGGTACCACTCATCTCCACTACAAATAGGAAAAAGAGGCTACAATTTGCACGAGCTCACCAAAATTGGACAGTTGAAGACTGGAAAAATGTTGCCTGGTCTGATGAGTCTCGATTTCTGTTGAGACATTCAAATGGTAGAGTCAGAATTTGCCGTAAACAGAATGAGAACATGGATCCATCATGCCTTGTTACCACTGTGCAGGCTGGTGGTGGTGGTGTAATGGTGTGGGGGATGTTTTCTTGGCACACTTTAGGCCCCTTAGTGCCAATTGAGCATCGTTTACTGTAAATGCCACGGCCTACCTGAGCATTGTTTCTGACCATGTCCATCCCTTTATGACCACCATGTACCCATCCTCTGATGGCTACTTCCAGCAGGATAATGCACCATGTCACAAAGCTCGAATCATTTCAAATTGGTTTCTTGAACATGACAATGAGTTCACTGTACTACAATGGCCCCCACAGTCACCAGATCTCAACCCAATAGAGCATCTTTGGGATGTGGTGGAACGGGAGCTTCGTGCATCCCACAAATCAACTGCAAGATGCTATCCTATCAATATGGGCCAACATTTCTAAAGAATGCTTTCAGCACCTTGTTGAATCAATGCCACGTAGAATTAAGGCAGTTCTGAAGCCGAAAGGGGGTCAAACACCGTATTAGTATGGTGTTCCTAATAATCCTTTAGGTGAGTGTATAACTATTTATATTTTAGAATCTTTTTTCATTATTTGTTGCCATTATTTGTAACAAATTATTTAATTTATTTTGTTTGAAATCCAGAAGACTTATAACACGTCATTTGTATATGCTATGTTATAAGCAACCAAAACGTTTTCTTTATAACATAAGGAGGTGATTGAAATCCTGGTTGGACACCTGTGTTTTTGTTGTGAAAAGGTAAACAGTTTGGGTATTAGCACAGGTGTGAAAGCTTTATTTATACACTGAAACCAAATCACATGGCACGTACAAGTGATTTGAAATACAATAGTGTTTCTTTTCCATTGTTTAGCCACACGGCTGTACAGAGACATTTAATATTTGTTTAGAGGTGATGAAATGCATTTTTTTTGATAACCCCAATGGCCCTAAACAGCACCTCCCAAATCCTGCTGATTCTAATTACAGGTGAAGTGACACCTTTGATATTTTTAATTACTGTCACAAAGACCTGTCTTCCAATTGAATCTTAAGGGATTTCCTACGGCATTAGCACAGACTTTTGAGCAACGCTTAACGAATTTAACGGGGGGATGGGGGGGACTAAAGGCAGGTGAAGAACTGGCAGCGTAATGATAGATTATTTGAGGCTCTTTGTTGTTTGGAATATTGGGCACATTAACATTTTTCCGTCAAAGCAGTTCCTGCATCCGGTACAAACATTCAGCTTCCAGGTAACGGTCTGCCTGACGTATAATAATATCTGCCAAAATGGCTGTAATCTTTAATTTATATCTAAATCATTAAAGTGCCGGGGCCATTACGCATTCTCTCTCTACTTGGATAAAACAGTTCTCAGATGTAGAAGCTGCACTTTGAAGTCCTCTCTCAGAAGCAACCCAACTCTTACAGGAAGTGCCTCATGTTTTATACATGTTGTATGTGGGATTAACAAAGGTGAGTATTCTATGTCTGACCCCTATGCGGGGGCTGAGAGCCCGAGGAGTGCCTACAGCCGGCGTAAACACCCTCCAAACAGCCTCAGAGGATCGGCGGCGAAATTCCAACATGGCAGACATGAAACAAACTTCCCAAGCTGCACCGTTCTGGACCAGATCGAGCGATTCAGACTAGAGAGGAAAAATATATTCATGACCGTAAAATACGAGCAGGATGGAGCCACACTGAATGCTAACACCTGCTAAGAAATGTGCTCAGTTTATGGCAATCCATGCTACTATAGCCGTGCACGGTGAGGCAAATCCATCACGCTGTTATCGGGAAGCCCACTCCTGGGGGATGGGAGCGCGTTGGCACTTATGATGCTGATTGCTGTTTAAATTGGCTGTCAAAGCTCTCCGCTACTGCTCTGTCAAGAGCGTGTGCTTATTGGCATATTTACAACATGGCTGTGTGCTGCGATGATTTACGTCACGTTTAATTTACTGGCTTTAGGCCGTTTGATGTTGAATGATCAGTTTTTCATTTTTTTAATTCCGTCACTCATCAGCAACACAGACAAACTGTGAATTGAGGTTGACTCAATGTCTGTCTGACTCCCCCCCCTCCCCCCACCCTCTGCCCCCCGCCCCCTGGCCTTGGTACAGTGTGAGCAGTGGGGCTCATGTCTGCGCAGATCTTTAAGACGTGTGGGGCTCATGTCTGTGCAGATCTTTAAGACGTGTGGAGGTCACGTCTGCACAGATCTTTAAGACGTGTGGGGCTCACCTCTGTGCAGATCTTTAAGACGTGTGGAGGTCACGTCTGTGCAGATTTTTAAGACGTGTGGGGCTCACCTCTGTGCAGATCTTTAAGACGTGTGGGGCTCATGTCTGTGCAGATCTTTAAGACGTATGGAGGTCACGTCTGCACAGATCTTTAAGACGTATGGAGGTCACGTCTGCACAGATCTTTAAGACGTGTGGAGGTCACATCTGCACAGATCTTTAAGACGTGTGGGGCTCACGTCTGTGCAGATATTTAACACGTGTGGGGCTCACGTCTGTGCAGATCTTTAAGACGTGTGGGGCTCACGTCTGCGCAGATCTTTAAGATGTGTGGGGCTCACCTCTGTGCAGATCTTTAAGATGTGTGGGGCTCACCTCTGTGCAGATCTTTAAGACGTGTGGGGCTCACGTCTGCGCAGATCTTTAAGACGTGTGGGGCTCACCTCTGCACAGATCTTTAAGACGTGTGGGGCTCACCTCTGTGCAGATCTTTAAGATGTGTGGGGCTCAGGTCCGCGCAGATCTTTAAGACGTGTGGGGCTCACCTCTGTGCAGATCTTTAAGACGTGAGGGGCTCACGTCCGCGCAGATCTTTAAGACATGTGGGGCTCATGTCTGCGCAGATCTTTAAGACGTGAGGGGTTCATGTCTGCGCAGATCTTTAAGACATGTGGGGCTCATGTCTGCGCAGATCTTTAAGACGTGTGGGAACACTTGAATCCAAACAAAAGTCTCACTGGAAAGACTATGTTATGCCATTGGTGCATGCGTACAACTGCACCCGTAGCGATGTAACAGGGTTAGGGGTTAGGGTCTACGCAGATCTTTAAGACGTGTGGGGCTCATGTCTGCGCAGATCTTTAAGACGTGTGGGGCTCATGTCTGTGCAGATCTTTAAGACGTGTGGAGGTCACGTCTGCACAGATCTTTAAGACGTGTGGAGGTCACGTCTGCACAGATCTTTAAGACGTGTGGAGGTCATGTCTGCACAGATCTTTAAGACGTGTGGGGCTCACATCTGTGCAGATCTTTAAGACGTGTGGGGCTCACGTCTGTGCAGATTTTTAAGACGTGTGGGGCTCACGTCTGCGCAGATCTTTAAGATGTGTGGGGCTCACCTCTGTGCAGATCTTTAAGACGTGTGGGGCTCACGTCTGCGCAGATCTTTAAGACGTGTGGGGCTCACCTCTGTGCAGATCTTTAAGACGTGTGGGGCTCATGTCTGCGCAGATCTTTAAGACGTGTGGGGCTCACCTCTATGCAGATCTTCAAGACGTGTGGGGCTCATGTCTGCACAGATCTTTAAGACGTATGGGGTTCACGTCTGCACAGATCTTTAAGAAGTGTGGGGCTCACCTCTGTGCAGATCTTTAAGATGTGTGGGGCTCACGTCTGCGCAGATCTTTAAGACGTGTGGGGCTCACCTCTGTGCAGATCTTTAAGACCTGTGGGGCTCATGTCTGCGCAGATCTTTAAGATGTGCGGGGCTCATGTTTGCGCAGATCTTTAAGATTTCTTGGCAAGAAGAAATGCGCACAAGCAGGTGCGTAGTTAGAAATTCCGGGCTCCCTGACAAAATGTCACCTTGGGCCATATCCCACTAAACATTGGACGTCGGATAGGCGTGCAGATCATGTCTATATTAGGTCCGTCAGTCCATGACCAATTCTGGACATCTATACAACGTCCAAACTAGGTCCACAATTTGAACGTCCATCCATGACCCAACTTGCACGTCAATATGACATTCAACATTTGAACGTAATTTTTTTTGACGTTATTTGGACGACTATGACAGGTGCAGGAAATATAGTTTTATTTACAAATATCAACATTGTTGTTATCAACATAATAAATGTGAATACAGATGATTATTTCGAAACAAACATGATTTATTATGCCAATGCGTACGTATTTTATGTGCATTTGCCCTGATATGACAATAAATTATATCGTGCATTGTTTTTTATGTTCGTTCTGAAAACCATGTGAAAACTGAGTAGTGCAGAGCAGCTGTAACAGTTTTATCCACGTCCCTCGCGGACACATTTGTGCACGTGCAGAACGCGGTATTTCAAAATCTGGCAGCAGCTTGATGCCCGGTCGAACAAATTAACATCCAGCTTGCTAAACCAGGTTAATGCTAAATTATGTTTTTTACTTTTCATGATACTTTAGCTCTGTACTGTTCTGTTGTATACACTGTCGCACCGGCGGGGCTCATATCCCAGCATGCCCCGCGTGCAGTTGTAAATAGCCATTGTTGTGTTGTTGCTGTTATTGTTAATTAATAGGTAATTCCTTATTGTTGCGCATGTGTTTACATGTGTCTTGTGTGTACCCTGTCTGATCCTCGTGTGTAATTAGCTTACATAAATGTCCCACCGTGGATGCGTCTTACAGTTCGTTGTCTGACAACTTTGTGTTTCTTACGTATAATTATGTTTGGTGCTCTTTGGGTGCCTGGTGTAATCCTTGTACGGATTATTAATTGACGGGATGTTCCCCGACAGAGTAGCCTCTGTGTTTCTCTGCTCGCGATACCTCCATCTGCCCGTCGCAGCAATACGTTGTTTAAATTTAAGTTTTAAGTGAAAGCGTAGTGAAATTGTTCATGTATATATGAATTTAGTCCTAACACGACATACACAATGTCTAGAATTAGTCTGCTTTTGGTATTATAAGACGTCCACAACGACCACATTTGGACTATAAATAGCCCATACATGGAGGTCCCACGGGCGTCAATACTAGACGTTCATTAGACGTCAAAAAAAGACGTCGCCTGGCGTTACAAAACAACCCCTTCAGTGGACCAAAATTGGACGTCCAAAAACGACATATTAAAGATGTCATTCCGACGTCACTATGCGCAGTGGGATATTTCACAAATAATTTACCCTTTGAATCTGCTGGGGTCTTTCTGCCCCCCACTGTGCCCCAAAAAAGCAGCTTTGTCTTTTTTTTGCTTCCCTGTCCCTGACCAGTCCTAGAAGCGCTGAGTCATTAATGCTTTCTGGGAAGCTGCTGACGGGTGTCCGCAGTGACCCCACGGCGACCTCCGAGTGTCACGGCGTGCCGGCGTATCCGGGCCTGCAAGAGAAGATATCCCAGGGCAGCAGGAAGGGAGAGAATGCGCTGATGCAGCTGCAGAAGTCAGAAACAGGAAGTGCCTGAGAGAGAGGTGGCAGAAACCGGCCCCCCCACAAAACCTTTTTGCCATCTGAACTGCAGGCCTTGCTCTGCAAAGCTGTGTACTCAGGAAGCACAGTACCCCGCCCCTAACGCCTCCCTGCCACCCCCTGCTCAGGGCACGCCAGGTCTGCCGGGAACTCTGCTTGTGTCTAGCGGTCAGTGCCGCATTCGTGCCATCTGACCCAGCCATGAGTCGTTCCTGCGTCGTCAAGGTGATAGCGCTGACCGAGATCCACGTGCTGCCAGTAGGTAACGGCGCCTCCTCTGATGGGGCATCCTGATGCAGGGCGTCTCTGGAACACTCCGTGTACTCGTGCTGTATAGTTATGTGTTTGCGCCGTGTTGCTGCAGCGCCGCACTCCATGCGACAAGTCGTGCATGGGTTGCCCCGCCGCTCATGCCGGCCGTGACGGTTTCTGCTTGGCCGTGAAAGAAGGACACGACAGTACTGTGCTGATAACGCACAGTCAGAGATGGGTGAGCAAACGCAATCCAGCATCAATCTGGGAGCGAGTGCTCGACAGCGAGCATCAACAGGCTCCTCTAAGGGTACGGGGAGCCGTGGGGGGGAAATGGGAGACGCCGACTTGCTGTCGTGACGTGTGCTGGCTGCAGATTCGTCCTCGGGGATCGTTAAGCCGCTAATGCGGTTAGCGCTGTGCTAATGCATACAGAGGTAGTTAAACCTAAAATTGATTTAACGAAGTAACAGTCTGTAGAACCATGTAAAAATGCCAGCTGCTTGATATTGCTTGCTATGAAAATGTCTGATACTAATGGCTGAAAAAGGAAATGGCTTTTCACCTGGCTAGCTGCCAAGAAGCTAATTAGTCTATGGTTTTAATTGTGCATTATATGATGCTATTATATTACTGCTAGAGAAGACACGTATTTTGTTTTGAAATATATAATACAGTTGACAATGCAGGGGGAATATAAGGATTTATTTCATAAAAAAAAAATCACATTTTCATATTATTCTATTGGGGTATTAACCTTGTTCTATATAAGTGGTTATAGGAAATGGATAGATATTTTATTACTATCCTGTGTTCACTGCCTCGTGCCCCTGTGCATGTCGCATGTCGTCTTTAGTGCACAACAGGAATAAATACGTTTCCCAACATCAGTGAAAAGACAGATGCAAAAATAAAATGTCCACTACAATGGACATAAATGAATGGGTGGGGCCTCAGGAGGATATAGTGTTGGGTAGCAGTGGATTCTGGGTGCATGCTTTGCCTTGGCCGCTATCATACCTGAATTACCTTTACTAGATAAATAGCTGGATGAATCTTATCAATGATCAGCTGAATCCATTGATTCTTAGAAAGATCAAATGTCCGATAGCAAGAAGGATTTTGAATCTCTTGCATATTGTAATTTGTGATGTATTGATGTAAAAAATGTCCAGGTGTAATCTGTGTGCTATTAGTGTGTTATTAGTGTGTTATTAGTGTGTTATTTGTGTGTTATTAGTGTGCTATTAGTGTGTTATTAGTGTGTTATTAGTGTGTAATCTGTGTGCTATTAGTGTGTTATTAGTGTGCTATTAGTGTGTTATTAGTGTGTTATTAGTGTGTAATCTGTGTGCTATTAGTGTGTTATTAGTGTGCTATTAGTGTGTTATTAGTGTGTTATTAGTGTGTAATCTGTGTGCTATTAGTGTGTTATTAGTGTGCTATTAGTGTGTTATTAGTGTGCTATTAGTGTGCTATTAGTGTGCTATTAGTGTGTTATTAGTGAATTATTACTGCGTTATTTGCAGTGCTCATAAAATAACCAACACATATAGAGGTCTCTTTGTTTCATTGTCATTGTTTTGGAGTTGCTGAAGTACCTGAAGAACTTTGATGTAAAGGAAAAGTACAGAAGCGGGTTTTGCGTTTGTAACACTTAAGAATCATTTAATGTTATTCACGGCAACTGAAATTATTTCCTGTCTAGATGGCAAGTTTAAGTAATTAGCACCTTGACAGCATTGTGAAGCATGTGCTTCCTGGAGGAGCAGTCTGAAGATGCAAATGCATGATGGTGTGTGAAATAATCAGAGATTTGTTTCCCCCGAGCTTGTGTATGAATTACACACACACACACACACACACACACACAGTGAGAAAACATTAATCTCTCAGCACAGGCCTGGTATGATGTATAGTAACTTGTAATCATTTATGACTTGTGAATACTTGTGCTGTAAATCCTGTGTACAGACTTCCTCAAAGGAGCAATTTCCACTGGTATTAAAGGCTGTTTGTTGATATCCCTCAGCTCAGCTACAAGCGCTTTACAATGGATAGGGAAAGCAATCGGATTTCACGGCGGCGGTATCTTACAGAGGCAGGGTTGCCTGTGCACAGAGGGCAATGGGGAAATGCCACGCTTTGGATAAACATGCTGCTAAAGCACTGCGGAGAGTATAGTTCATGCAGTGTATGAATTGTGAGCACAGCGTTTGACATAGCTTAATTTATATACAAAGACCTGTTTATTGGGGGGATGAATGAAGCCAAATTAAATACTGGGGTGTTCATGTCTGCCCCCCCAGTCCCCCAGGTTCCTATGCTCCTCTTTACCACTTCTGGTGTCATCTTCGTACTGATGCTGTATCGTCACTGACATACACTACTCAAAATCTCAGGCTCGGCTAAATTTTATCAGGGACAAAAAAAGGGTATGAGGGTAATTCCCAAGAAGTTAAGGTGGACTGAGTGGACTCTGACCATCATGGGGGGTCATCAAAAGCGGCTGTGGATTTAGGGCAGATCGAGTGTCGACTGTGTTTCACCGGAGGAAAAGTTGCGGCCAGCTGTGTGCCGACACGCGAGCTAGCCGCCACGGTCAGTGTGCACTGTGCACTGTACACTGTACACTGTGCACACCACCACGTGCTCGGCTCCCATCTGTGTGGCGGCGGCCCCTCAGGGCGGCTGCCACGCCGTAAAGACCCAGATTCCGAGAAAGACACACAGAAGGGCGATGTGTCTGCGGGCTGCGAGCAGCGGCCAGCCAGACAAACAGACTGTTGTCCCCACGGTCATTGTCCCAGCAGCCATAAACATGACCCATGATGTTTTTTCAATTGCTGCAGGCCCCCCCCCAACTCTCTCTGCCGTTTACACGGACGCAGATCGCCACAGTGACGTGCTTTGTGCCGTGACAACATAGGACGACCCATTAATGAAACGGGACAGGCCAAAAAAAGAAAACAGCTGGGTCTATATATAGTCTAAAAATAAAAAGCAGGCTAAAAATAGACCGGCATAAAGTTCACGTCGGTGATTCTTCGGCGACGGGGGCTGGACAGTGTCCTTTGCACAGGCGTGGTAAATGCGGCAAAATGGGCTTCTTAAAAAAAGCTGGGGAGCAGTTTATGCGCGATGCCTTGAGGGGACGCTATCAAAACGAAACTTGTTGATTGGCTGATTTCCAGACGGGGGCGGAGCCAGCGAATTAGCTACAAACAGAGATGCGGGCATCCTAATGATCAAAACCACGCTAATCTGATGGACTCGTTTGAAGCCATTGTCGTATTATGACAGTCAAAGGGGGCAGCCTTAACCCTGACTAATTAGGTTATTCAGCATTGGGCCTGATGGTTTATAAGCTCAATAAAGACCTCTGAGAGGAGCTGAAGCCACCAAGCAGGACAGCTGGCAGGGGCCGCGATCTCTAACAGGACAGGAGAACTTTCCGGAGAATGCCACACTTAACCGACTGCAGCTTTTACAAGATGGGAGATGGGACCAGAATTTCAAACGTAAAGATTTCATTCCTTTTTTTCTCCCCACCTCGACCAGTACTGAATGATTTTGGACTACAGCTAAAGCAGCCGAACATTCACAAGGATTCAGGTGTGATCAGTTGCAGGCTTCAACTTCGGGAGAAATTGACATAATTGTACTTTTTTCCTGCAGCAGTCAGAATATTCAGTGAGCGTGTTTAGCATTACCCATGAGCCTGGTCTGGGAGAGCGAGGCAGGAGGGAGGGACCACTGGCTGCTTTTACTTTTGGAATTTATTGTTAATATTGTTATTGGTAATAATATTACTCTGTTATTTTTGAAGAAATAGAAGAATATTTGTTGGCCTTAGCAATCTCATCATCATCATCATCATCATTCTAATGCAAAGTTAGCTGTGTGTGTTTGTTTGTTTGCTTGTAATTATTACTTTGTAGAGTCCAGATTTCCCCACAATGTGATAAACCTTGTTTTTGGGGATTTTTTTGGTCCCCACAAGGATAATTTCAATTTTATAAAAATCTGTGACAGCAATCAAAAAAGTGAACATGCCAGAAGTCTTGTTTTTAGATTGGTTACTTATGGTTATGGTTAGGGATATGAATGGGGTTAGGGTTAGGGTTAGGGTTAGGGCTAGGGCTGGGTTGGGGTTAAAGTTGTCATTGTTGGGATTAAGGTTATGCTCATAGAAATGAGTTGAGAGTTCCCACAATGATAGGAATATGTGAACTCTGTGTGTGTACCAGCTGTAGTGTCAGTCAGTGTGTGTTTGGGGATGCTGTAATGTCAGTCAGTGTGTGTTTGGGGACGCTGTAATGTCAGTCAGTGTGTGTTTGGGGACGCTGTAATGTCAGTCAGTGTGTTTTTGGGGATGCTGTAATGTCAGTCAGTGTGTGTTTGGGGACGCTGTAATGTCAGTCAGTGTGTGTTTGGGGACGCTGTAATGTCAGTCAGTGTGTTTTTGGGGATGCTGTAATGTCAGTCAGTGTGTGTTTGGGGACGCTGTAATGTCAGTCAGTGTGTGTTTGGGGACGCTGTAGTGTCAGTCAGTGTGTGTTTGGGGATGCTGTAATGTCAGTCAGTGTGTGTTTGGGGACGCTGTAGTGTCAGTCAGTGTGTGTTTGGGGACGCTGTAATGTCAGTCAGTGTGTGTTTGGGGATGCTGTAGTGTCAGTCAGTGTGTGTTTGGGGACACTGTAGTGTCAGTCAGTGTGTTTTTGGGGATGATGTAATGTCAGTCAGTGTGTGTTTGGGGACACTGTAGTGTCAGTCAGTGTGTGTTTGGGGATGCTGTAGTGTCAGTGAGTGTTTGGGGTCACTGTAGTGTCAGTGTGTTTTTGGGGACGCTGTAGTGTCAGTGAGTGTTTGGGGACACTGTAGCGTCAGTCAGTGTGTGGTTCTGGGAGTGACGGTACCAGTTCTGGTCTGATGTGTGCCGCTGTGTCTGCTGCAGGTCCAGACTCACCTGGAGAACTCCAAGTTCCATCTGCACTCAGCCCAGGCGCAGCAGGTAAAGCAGTACCTGGCGCTGGGGGCCCATGTGGGCCAGCCAATGGGCTCCATCCCCATGATGCGCAACGGACACGCCCCCACCACAGGCGACGGCAACAACCCTGGCAGCCCCGTCACCCTGATGTCCCTTCCAGCTGCCGGCCAAGACAGCGAGGTGAGCCACAGCGGCCACCTGTGACCTTTGACATCAGCCCCTCCTCTAGGTGGCGATGCAGAGATCCTTCTTAACTGCCGGTTTCTCCCCAAGTTCCCCATGGATGGAGTCATCGATGATCTGATCAGCCTTGAGTCCGGTTTCGCCGACGAGAGTCTGGGATGTGTGGAGTCCAACATGATGATGCAGAGCAACGTGAGTATGAAGCCTCAGGCTCACAGAAGCTGCAGGAGCACCGTCTCACCGCAGTGATCAAATGCCAGCAATGACAGTCATACTTTTGCCTTGAAATATCATGTTAAGCTTTTTTACCCTTTTTATCTAAATTATGCCACCTCAGTAAACAAACACTAGACATAAATACTGTTAGATTGGGCTGTGCAGTAGCTCTTACAAGAGCTGTCTAGTGATGTAGGTCAAAGCTGACAGTCATACCTGTGATATAACCGATTACCATAAGCAAAGTACAAATACTATGCAAAGACACATCAAAATAAAACCTTATATTTATATTATTTACAACTGTAAATTCTAAGCCCTGGGTTAAAGTTGTTCCTGTTATATTTGAAAGGATCATTCAGGAATACCGGTGTCATCACATAATATCGCCTTTCTTTTTTCACGCTCTCCCACTCCACAGACACAATCAATCCAATACCCCTCACTACAGCATAACATAATGATTGCAGCACATTCACTAACTCATTGCATCACCACAGAATAACGCTACCTCACTGCATCACCACAGAATAACACTACCTCACTGCATCACCACAGAATAACACTACCTCACTGCATCACCACAGAATAACACTACCTCGCTGCATCACCACAGAATAACACTACCTCACTGCATCACCACAGAACAACGCTACCTCACTGCATCACCACAGAATAACGCTACCTCACTGCATCACCACAGAACAACGCTACCTCACTGCATCACCACATAACAATAGTAACTCAATGCATCACCACAGAACAACGATATCTCCGTCCCTGCGAACCTAGTATGCAGACATGACAGTTCCAACATTATGCATCAGATAAGAGACTATTTTCAGATTCCGGTGTTCGTCACTGTATTAGCAGTATGGGTCTCGCTCCCGGTATGCAAACCTGCAATCTTCTCGTCAGCGGTCTAATTCCCTAACTGCTATTCTTACCCACCTGTGGGACTAGGTGTCAAGACGTCTGAATATTCAATTTCGCAATATTCCGATTTGTCCTGAATAACTATAAATGTGAAATATGCGAACATTATGAACATAATTTATTTTAATTTTCATGTTATGAAAAAATATATCTAATCTGATGAAATATTCCCAGTGGAAGCAGCTTCGACACAGCAAGGCAAAATTAGGTGCGTGTGGATTTAATGAAAGTGCCAGATGTCGCCACACAATAATTGCTTAGTAATCCAATATCGTTAAGTCAGGGAATTGCCTTCTCGATACACGGGTTAACAAAGTTACGGATGTAATGTGATAACTTATGAGACACTTAATGGGACCTGCCAGCAGAAAATTCAGACCTTATCTATTTTTTTTTTTTCAAATTTCAGTCTTACCTGAAATAAATTCTAACTGTCCCATTCCATGCCTGTCCCAAAAGCAGACATCGGACACTGATATGAATTAATAAAAGAAGACCTTTTTTGAGGATAGAAATGGGTTTTTTATGGGGTTTTTAAATGCCTCAGTTGTAGATACTTTTGATGAATCGCTTGTGAAAGATTAACGCTCTATCTCAGTGAGTATGGGAATCCAGAGTGCTTCCATTTTGCAAATATAATTCAGGTCAAATTAAATCCACGAAGGAATTAGAGTCCATCTTCTAACTGGAGAGAGAGAGCTTAAGAAAGCCTAGACAGAGATAGGTCAGGTTTACAGAAACGGTGCTTATGTCACCACACAACAGTGCGGATTGTGAGCTCGAGTGTGAAACTCCGACCTTCTAGAAAGTAGATGGAGAGTGCTTATTTCAAAGGCCATTGAAAAAAAATTTTCAGTATGAAAAGACAATAGAAGTCAAATAAAACCAAAAAAGTTTTTTTTTATAATGTAGAGGATTGGGGAGGGGGGGGGGGTATGACGGTGCAGTCATTAGCACTAGCCTCACACTCATGGGTCCAGGGTTCGAGTCTCCATGTGGCTGGAGTTTACATGTTCTTCTCGTGTCATCATGGGGTTTTCACTGGGTAATCCAGTCCCCCCCCCCATGTGTGAATGTGCCTGTGAAGGGTTGGTGCCCCATCACCCCCCCACAACCCTGAAGAGAATAAGCAGTTACAGAAAGCTGATACCAAGGGGGGTTTTTTTTTAGCCAATGTTGAATTAGATTTAAGGGATTATGTGCCAATGTGGATGAATTGATGAATATCAAATAAAATCAGAACTGATTTCATAAATCTGAGGGTGTAAAGGTCTGTATGTATTGTAATTGGTGTTTATGTCTGTCTCACATCCTACATGTAATACAGTGCAAATATGCTGGTAATGCACCTAAGAAAAGTGTTTCTCAATCCAGTCCTCAGGGTCAACAGCCAGTCCACATTTTTGCTCCCTCCCAGCTCCCTACCAGCCAGTCCACATTTTTGCTCCCTCCCAGCTCCCAGCACCCCTGAACCAGGTATTCACTCTTCTTGATTGTTTGTTACAGGTGTGCTGGGAGCTGGGAGGGAGCAAAAATGTGGACTGGCTGGGGACCCTGAGGACTGGATTGAGAAACACTGACCTAGGGGTAGCGACCCTGTAACTCCAGTGCACTCTCTCAGTGTGTCTGGATCATGTGACCTGGGGAGACCCTCTGTGTGTCTGATGGACTTCATACCTGGAAAGTAAAGAAAACAGCCCCCAGTGTATCGCATTGCCGCTAATAACACTGCCCCCCCACCCATACAGGTATCCCTCGGTGGTGGCTTGCTGGATGGATATGGCGGCGATCAAGGTATGACTGCCCCTAGTGGTGGACTGGCACCTGCACTATGCCTCACAAAGCTCAGTGTTAAGAGGGAGGTCACAGGTACGCGTCACAGCACACTGTTCATCCCCAGACTGCTCGTGCTGCCTTGCGATTCATGAGGAAGTATGACACACGAATGTTCTCCTGTCGTTCACTATTCTCAGAGTCAAGGGCAAGGGCGATTCTAGGATTTTTTAAGGTGGGGGGGGGCATAATTCATACAGAGGGGCCAATCTTATCTGTCTGCAGCCTGATGGAGGGCTTTTGTGGTGAAAGAATCCGGTTTCCTTCACACAGCTACATTTGGGTTTGGGGGGGGGGGGGGGGTGTGCAGATGCCCCCACACCTCTCCCAGTGGCTGAGACACAAGGTGCACATTGTGAGCCTTTATGAATGTCACGCGTCACGTAAACTTCATTGACTTTGGAAGTATAGAGGACGGCCTGAGACCTTTGCACTCCAGAGAGCATAAGTAAATTACGCTACTCGGCACACGTGCTGAAGGAGGGAGCAAAAACACGGACCGTCTGTGGGGCCCCGAGGACCAGGTTGGGAAACACTGACATAGAGACATTGGGATCATCTGTATTATATAGTGAATAATATTTGGACTTCAGCCTGAGAAGGGAAGAGAGAAATATGAGGGCAGGAGGACAATAGCTTTCTCCACAGAGCTAAATTGACCTTATTAAACTGGCAAAAATGTAGAGGGAAATCCAGTCAAGGACTCCACTTTTATAATTCGTAAGAATACACGTCTGAGAATTTTGGCTACCCTGTCTTGCCCTCCTGGCACCCCATGAGATCCAGTGTAACACAACATGAGATCCAGTGTAACACAACATGAGATCCAGTGTGAAACACTATGAGATCCAGTGTGAAACACCATGAGATCCAGTGTGACACACCATGAGATCCAGTGTGACACACCATGAGATCCAGTGTGAAACACTATGAGATCCAGTGTGAAACACCATGAGATCCAGTGTGACACAGCATGAGATCCAGTGTGGGTCCAGTTTCGGGATTAATGCAGAGAATGGTCCGCGTTGACCCGGAGACGTGCGGACTCCACATCCGCTGATCTGCCCCGTCGTCTCTCTCACTCTAACTCTTCTTGTCTTGCAGAACATGAAACCAGAGTTCTCGCCAAAGAACGGCAGAAAAAAGACAACCACAATTTAAGTAAGCGAGCCGTCCTCGAAAGGGAAGGATTATAGGAAAAAAAATTCCCATGGCCACATGTATCTGCAGTTTTTCATAGTTTCCGTGGCTCTGCTGTTTAATTTTCTTCTTGCAATACTGTGCAATTTTACAAAGACTAGCTGAACAGTTACTATGAAGGTCATTCTTAATACTGTACCTTAAAAAGCAAAGCAGTGTGTGAGTTTGGGGCACGCTGAGGCACCTCGAGCCAATGGTGACCAAGGTGTGTTCAGGGCAGCACACGTTAAATGTCTAACGGCAACCTTCTGTGTGTCACCATCAGTTGAAAGAAGAAGAAGGTACAACATTAACTACAGAATCAAGGAGCTGGGAACTTTAATACCGAAGTCAAACGACCCGTAAGTAACTGGAACCTTCTCATCTTCTGCTACTTTGTGAAGGATGAGGCTAACTGCTGTTCATAAGAAGAGCAAACAAATCTCAGGATTTTAGCCTTTTTTAAGTCTATGCAAATGCTGAAGGCTAATAAAAAGGCTAATGAAAGCGGTCAACAGTTAGAGTGAATGTTCACAAAAGGAGCTGAAAGATCGGCTGAGATCCTGAACTGACGTCTGTGATTCCGTCCAGCGTCCTTGGGGTTCGAGGGTGGGCCTTCCCATTCTGTGCTAAATCCAGCTGACGATTATCACTGGCGATCAGACAAATGCCCCCCCCCCCCCTTCCGTGAAAAGGGGGAAATATTCCCGCTGCCCACTTCTTAAAAAGCAATCGGCTTGGAAATGCTGCGGGGGTCCTCGCTCATCCCAAGCTGTTCCTGACTTCCCCTGACACGGATGCCTCCCTGTGGGATTAATGTGGCCTCACAAAGGATCCAGAATTGACTTTCTGCAAAATGTACTTAAGTATTCTATTAAAATTATCATCTAAAAGCAGCCAGGGCTGGGAATGAAGGATAGGGACAGGAGTGGGAGCTTCTTATCGGGGCCGAGTGGCTGAAACACGTTGCCTGTGCTCCCCACAGGGACATGCGTTGGAACAAGGGCACCATCCTTAAGGCCTCGGTGGAGTACATCAAGTGGCTGCAAAAGGAGCAGCAGCACGGACGTGAGCTGGAGGGCCGGCAGCGGAGGCTGGAGCAGGCCAACCGGAGGCTGTTGCTCAGGATCCAGGTCTGTGGCTGGTGCCAGCGGCGTATGCAGGGGTGGGGCCACGGGACACGAGCTGAATGCTAATTGGCCGCCAGTTCTGTCACTCACTGACTCAAAACATGTCATTGGCTAATGATAAGGTTGGACCTTCTGTATGAATTATGGTGCCTCTTATATTCAAAGAAAATCCAAAATCCCAGAATTGCCCCTGGTTGGCACAGCACTGGGGGAGGGGGGTGTTTGGGGACACGTTGGGGACTATTGAGGGCGTTGCCATGGAAAAAAGGGGGGAATAGCCAAACTTTAAAGAGGCCTTCAGGATAACCGTAAAGCCTTCACAAACATTTGTAAATGGCCTCCCTCGCTCTCAGCACGCATATCTGAATATCTTCTGAACAGAGTAGCAGTAGCATCTGTGAACTTAAGAGGAACAGAATCTAGGACCTGGATCCCAGCAGCCCAATGAAGCCCTAGGACCTCCCCACTCACGCATTAGCCGTAGTGGTTAGCGATGCGCTTATACGGCAAACCGAGGGGGTGGCACGCTAACGAGACACGCTAATTACGCATGGGATTAATTACCCCATTCACTACCCCAGAGTGCCCTTAACTTGATGTGGAAAGCAATGGCTGGGAAAAGCTACCCATTTAGCCATTAATCGCGGCACCCTCGTCCGCTAATGTCGCTCAGACGTGTATCGGTAACCAGAGAAATGCTTCTTTGTGTTTTGAGGTTCTAGACTATGGTTCTGAGTTCACACATTAGTCATTCTTTCCCGACAACGTAGAGCAGTGTTTCCCAATCTGGTCCTCGAAGACCTGCAGACGGTCCAGGGTTTTTGCTTCCATCCAATAGGAAGTGGGTCCGGGATGGGGAACACTGACTTAGAGACACTGAGATTATCTGTATTAAATAGCGAAAAATATTTAGATTTCAGCCTGAGAAGGGAAGAGAGAAATATGAGGGCAGACAGTGGCCTGTGGTAATCCTTTCCAGGAGACCGAATCTGCACAAGTTAATCAGGAGACTGCAGGGGCCATGGGGAATGGGATTAGTGCCTGAATTACCTGAATTTCTCGGTAGGAATGTTGAATTAGTGCTGTAGTTTATTTCCAAATTCATCCACAGTATTTCAGATTCATAGCTTATATTAGTTTTTAAAATAATGTGAGTTTCCTTGCTGATTAAAAATCCAGGTGTTAAAATACGAAATGCAAATGCAAACTCACGGAGGAGAGGGTGCAGGAGAACGATGGAGACAAGTAAAACTGCATCAGACCGTGGGCTGTAATTCATACGCGGGCTCAGCCGCACCCATTGCACCGCCATGCCGCTCACCCACAGCACAAATACACGCAGATCACGTTCGAAAACTGCACTACTATTGATTACTGGATGGATACTTTAAAACCTGCATCACTGATGCTGGAATCCATTTTTATTTTTTTTTTTACTGAATATTAAGTCTGGATTTGAAAACAAACTATAATACCTACTCAATGTTATTTCAGTAATGTCACTCCACAGAGCTAATTTCATATGGAATTGCAATCACAATTGCTAATTACCATTGTAATTATAATTACAATATTATCAAAAATAGGCAAAATGAGGAGGGTGATGCAGAGCCATGCCCTGAGAGTTTGAATAAGCTCTATATTCAGTTCTCTCTATGGTTTAATGGACAGGACCGGAGCAGTTATGCGAAGGTTACATCCTTGCTGACCTGCTGCCCTATGCACCTGCAGGAGCTTGAGATTCAGGCGCGAGCCCATGGGCTCCCCAACATGGCGCCCCCTGTCCTGGGGCAGGTGGAGCTGTCCTCGCCCCTCCAGAGCCAGCCGGCCCTGCCCATGCACCAGGAGGGCTCCAGCGGGGAATACGCACAGAGCACAGTGAGTGCGGCCGCGGCCGCCTTCTCCGACCCGCTGACGCATTTCACGGACTTCTTTGGTGCCACGCTCAAGGAGGAGCAGCGGCTAGAGCACATCCTGATGGACGGGCCGTTGTCTCCGTTTGGCGCCGACCCACTCCTTTCCTCCACCTCTCCGGCCGCCTCAAAGGGAAGCAGTCGACGGAGCAGCTTCAGCACAGATGAGGGTGAAGGCCAGTGACCCGCCCTCTTACTGACCACGCCCCTTGCTGACCACGCCCCTCGCTGGCACGCCCTCGAGTGACACGCCCCTGAGACCCCTTCCAACCTGTGCTGGCCACTCCCTGGAATGGTATCTGGGATACTTTCACTCTTCCTGGGCCAGACACCCTACCAGAGATGCTCGGGCTAGGACATGCTCTCTGGAATACACCCCCAGGATTGTTTGAGTTTGGGACAACCCCCCAGTCTGTTAATGCTAATATAAGTAAGGCGATAAATCCAGTTATCATTTAAACTAGTAAACCCTCCCTTTTCCAAAGACTCAACAAACTACGATCCCAGTACAATCAAGATCCAAGCCTTCAGGTGCTGAACCTTCAAAGGACAGCACCCCCTGCTGTCATCTGGACTCCAATGCCAATGGTGCCTAACATGCTAGAACAAAAGGGAGATCAATGACCAGATTTACCAGTTTAACCAAATTAACCAGCCAACAGCCTGTTTCGATATCGTACACTGAATGAATGTATATGAAAATAATAACCTTCAATATACATACATATAGCTATAACATTTTTACTTGTGTTATATATTTAATTATATTATATTTTATTACGTTTTAACCCTTCTGATCCAAAAATCTTTTGATAGCTTGCCTGTACATACACTGCCTTTACACTTAAATATAAATAAACTTTTTTGGATAAATATGCCTCACTGTGATCCAGCAGATCCCCGAGTCTCTTCCTGCCTCTTCAAGTCGCCCATAACACGTACGGACGGATGATAAATACTGCAGCTACAAGTAAAATTTAGCACAGCAACCCAACATAACAATAAGAGAAAAAAAAAAACAGATATAGCTGAACAATAACTTTAATTAAAGAAATTTTTCATCAAAAACTTCGAATCATAAATTTTTCAGCCACAGCGGTACACATCTGACACAGAATCTGTTTGAGAGGATGTACCACCTTAACTATATGTATATATAAAAAACTAATTATTTATTACTTGTGCTTGAAGTTAATAAAGTCTTTCATTTATTTATCAGGGCAGCAAATAATTACATGGTTTTGCCACTTTTGTTTTTTTGTATTTGTATCTCAGTGATCAAAGACACCCCAGAACTAGCCAGCATGTCATGCTTGAATACCAATGAATGCGGTATTACGAGCCGCACCGCTGAGCAGGACGTGGGCCAAGAGAGGCCCACGGCTTTTATTGTATTGTACCTGAATTTTTTCCTAATTTGTGAGGTCTCAGATTCAAACACCAGAACACCCCTCACGGGCAGCTGTGCAGAGATGATGCCAGTGGAATGGTGACTATGCGGATGGCAAGAAAATGATGCCAGCTCGCAGAATGCTAATACAATCTTCAAGGTGCCAGTATGGCATGATGATGAAAACAGCATGGTGATGATGTGAGCAGCATGCTGATGATGTCAGCAGTATGGTGATGATGTCAGAAGGATGGTGATGATAATGGTGGCATGGTGATGACCACAGCTTAGACCACAAATTCTATCGGAATGGCAAATATGTCAGCAGAAAACCACAAGGCTGTAAACCAGTCCAGCAAGTAACACATCCCTACTCACTGATGGGGGGTCGTGCGCATGGTCACAGGCATATAACAGAGTCTCTCTCTGCATTCCTACAAGAACTACAGTAGGTGATGGAAGGGTACTCCATCTCCATGGATACGGGCGACAGATGTGCAGAGAAGGTAGGGTGGCATCACACCAATGCCAAACAAGCATCTAATGTGGATATCCTTAAAATCATTAATGCCTACATGGATTCAGGTTCGTTATTTATTTTTTGTAGCGCGCATTCCTTATTTATCATCGGATAAATAATTTGGTTAATTTCTAATTAGTGATCTTTCACAATAATACTATTAACATTAATTTCTTTTTTTTTCCTAGTGGAATCACAGAAATATAAAAACACCTTTCGGCTTTGAGAATCGCGCTCTCTTCCTTTGGGAAGCCATTAAAAGTTTGACTCGACGCGGCGCGTTTTTTTTAATGGGTTCACATCTTTCAAGAACACTTCATAAGGACACGCGAGTTTTTTAGCGGAAATGTAAAAATAACGTATTAATAATACAACACAGGCGCCCGCCTGAACCATGTTAATGCCACTCGGACGATACCCGGTAATTCTAATCAGAGCCGCTCTCAATTACAGCTTCTTTGCGTCTGGCGCGTTTCTCTTGTTAAACCGCAATATTCGGCCGAAAATCCACACAATCGCTGTCAGGTATAAAGTAACGGATGTGCACGGGTAACTGGGCGGCGTAATTAAACAAAGTAAATATGGACTTTTAACCCCTCCCCCGTCCAGAAACAGGCAGCAAGCAACTAATTAAAGAAACTTGACTGACTTTCGAGTCTTGAACTGGGAGACCTACTGCACAAATGTGTCGCGATTGCAGGAATAACAGTTCTTGTAGTTGTCACAACTGGGATAACAGAGTCACACTCTTCTGCTCTGCTACGAAAAAAAAAATCAGAAATATGTTGCAGTTCCTGCTTAGAAAAAAGAGGTGCATGTCCAATACCTTTAAAAAAGAGGTTTAAAGAACAAACAAAGCAATACTTGTCTCCTGCTGTGCGATTCACGATATGAGGGCATAATGGCTGAAGAAATCGACCCGTTAAACAGAATCCCCGATGGGCCTGTTACACCTCTGAGGACCTGGGATCCTTCACCCCTCTTGATTCAGTAGAATAGCTGACAGTGACGCTTTTAAATACGCAAAATGAAGCAGGGGTTGAGGTGTTATTAACATACGATGGTTAAATTGTTCACTGTCAGTGTTAATTGAAAAATGAAAATCACGAAGCTGATACACATCACAGGAGACTTACCAGAACCTGATAAACAGATACATAAAAACATGTTAAATATGTTTAAATGCTTCATCTTTTCAGCTTACCCTGCTGCCGTCAGTAAACGTCTGATTACTGCTATTCACTCTGGGTCTAAAAAAATCCAAGGATTCCATTAGCTCTTATTTACAGGAAGTACATAAATAAGGTAATTATGGTTAATTATGTTTTCTCTGTTTCTGTAATACCTGGAATCATTCTTTTCTATATGTAATGGTGGTGGTTGCTTTGCTGAATGTGTTTTGGTCTGCCTAATGTTAACTAATGCTGTGTATGCATGCACTGTTCACACATATATTAGATCCATTTTTTTTTTCCAGGTACAAAACACCAGTTCTAAGCAGTTT
The DNA here is from genome assembly GCF_048594095.1 of Paramormyrops kingsleyae. NCBI lineage: Eukaryota > Metazoa > Chordata > Actinopteri > Osteoglossiformes > Mormyridae > Paramormyrops > Paramormyrops kingsleyae. The sequence continues at coordinate 29,789,243 of NC_132799.1, read as the reverse complement.
TTAAATTTCCGTGGAAGCACCTCACATGCCTTTCTGTGAATATGTCAGAGCAGGTAACCTTTGGAGGGGGGAGGGGGGGGGTCATTGGACTCGAAGCCCACTGGTCCTCATGGTTCCCGAACCTTGCTTTAGTACAGCATCATCAGTGGTGCAGACCTGCCTAGTGACAGCGGGGTGGGGGGGGGGGGTTAACATCAGGCAACCAACAAACTCCCCAGCTTGGTGCTGGTGTGTGCGTGGGAGCCCCCACAGAAAGGCCCCCCACCTCAACAATTCGCACCCCCATCCGCATCATGAACCCCCCTGCCACAGCTCTGCCAGCACTTTTAACGGCCCCCGCCACCCAAGGAGAAATGCTGGTTACCAAGGCTTGGCAGCGTCTGTGTGGAGGTACACACCCCTCTGAAGAAGTTTCCAGAACCAGGATTACTTCATCCTACCATTCAGATGTAATACCAAACTTGTAAGCTTGATGTGTTCCTTTGAAGACGTCTCTTTGGACTGGAGTCCCTGGGGGAGGTGGGAGGGACAGATTCCAACAAGCCAATCACGAAGCCCCATTTTATGCCACATTAGAGCCAATCAGAGCGGAGGTATTAAGAACACAGGAGAGGGTATGGAATCTGTGAGATGGTCGCATTATTTACAGGGTGGAGTTTAAAAAACTTCCCTGCCAAATGTCCGATTTTTGAACGTCGTTCACGTACTGATCTCCAACCGCCAGCTGGCTGCCCCCATTTTTTCTGAGAAACTCATCTGACAGACCCCACTGTGCCGGGCCCAGTAAAGACCACTGTGATGTCTGGAGGTCTATGAATCAAACCAGACGCCACGAGGAGAAAGAAAAAAAGAATCATCAAACAAATTGCCATTAAATGGACTCCTACTCATTTTTCCAAACGCACAACAGATGGGATCATGAGACAGGAGGGGTTACCACGGAGACCCGTTTGCCAGAGCAGGCCAAAACGAAATGAGTTCCTGTTCGAGGCATGAAGAGATGCTAGGCTCTATTAGGAACATGAAGCTGTGCAGTTTGACTGCTGCCCTTTGCACTATGCAGTGATGCTGAGCTTGCAGAGGAGGGAGAGTAAACCTTATTCTAAAGATACACTCTGCAAGACAGACAGATAATCATACTGGCCTTCGAAGGCGAGACAGTGACTACGCTGACGGGGAAACTGAGAAAAGGGGCTTGTATGTTTTTTGGCTGTCCCCCTGTGCATATTGTTGTTAGGTAAATGATACCGTTTTCTATTTTATCACATGATAAAGCAAAGCCAAAGAGACCTGATTTTGGTTATAACTCCGTTTTGATAAAATATGCAGTTACAGTGTTTTGCCTATGCAGGGCAACATAAGCCACCCCACACCTGTACCTTCTGCTGGAAATAGGCCCACCCGCCTCCCTGTGCCCCCCCGGCCCCCCCGGCCCTCCCCATGGACCTGCCAGCAGAGTTTTGCTGATAATAGACGGGGTTACAGGTTACGCTTCCTGTCCTCCTCCTAATGGGCAAAAAAAACAACAAAAATCCCCCCCCACAACTTTTCAGCCTCCATTTAGTTTCTGGAGGAACGATACTCAACCTCAGCCATGACCTCTAACCCCTCCCCGTATCATGTGACCTGGGGGACGTCAAGTGCTGCCGGTTCATTTGCAATTCCGAACATGGGGGGAGGCAACGGGACCAGCACACGCAAACAGCACGTGCCCCCACCTTCGAAACACGGGAGGACGCAGGCAAATAAGGAGTTTAATATGTAGGCTGGGGGTCCTGCCCGCTCACTATGTCCCCCCCCCCGGTGCCACGGTTCTGAGTAAATGTCAGCTTTGGGATGATTATGACGGGGCCCAGGATAATTGGCTGTGTGTGAGGCTTCAGGTTGAGCTCTCTGATAGGCACGCCACCTGCATTATTCATCCCCCCCTGCCCCCCTCCCCGTTCCCCCAGCCAAGCCCCCGCTCTTTGGAGACGCGCTCATTCATAATTAATCCGTAATTGTTTATTAAATGCAGAACCCTGACCCTAACCCAGCATAACTTTCTGCCGCTCGCTGCTTTTTACAGTTTTTTTTCCCCTCCTTCCCTCATTTTAAAGACTTCAAATCCCCTGGCGATGCAGCCCTTTTATTAGTTAGAGGAACTTTAAAATAAAAAGCGGAATTTGAATATCTGTGTACCTGCGCACGCACACGTAGGGCAATTAACGAGGCCACCAGCCCAGCTCAGGACAACGCATCCATATTTATGCTTTAGGTCTGTGCTGGCTGATGCCCCCCTCAGAGGGCAATTTGGCAGAGGGCTCTGAAACGTACCGGAAGGGGCTTTGAAAAGCCAAGTGCGACCGTCTTCTCCCTCTTTGTCCAGAAAAGCGATTCCCCCGAATATCTCCACCTACGCAAGTGTGGCTGGCATGTGTGAGGAAATGCAAAGGTGTTCCTCTCAGAGGATATCTCGGCGTAGAAGGAAATTATTCCATCTATCCGATATTAAATTAATTAAAAACACGATATATTCTGCGTTTGTGCAACGGCTTAAAACTCTGTAGGTGGTGCAGGATTCACCGATGTAGTAATTAAATTTGCCACTAGAGGTCAGCGTTGGCACAGGTTTAGGGCGCAGTTCGCCGCTCGTGTAATCATCTCCAGGGTTCCATACAGTACAGACAGCGTGGCAGTGCAAACCTACCGCTACAAATTAAAATTAAATGATTAAATTAGGCAACATGATATCAAAACCAGTTTTAAATAATACAAAATACTTTACTGTATCTCTGTCTCCTCAGCGACTCTAAAACCTGAACAGATTGCAGCAATCCTTCAATCCTTTACGCAAAGACATCCAACTGACCCGAGTCTAAATCTTGTCTGTCGTGACCTTGACCTCCCTACAGAATGGTACCTCACAGCGATCAGGTAAGGACTCAGGGTACTGCTCTTTTGAACACACCTCAGAGCTAAAGTCCTGAGTCCTTCCTGAACTATCTGACGCATCTGCCGAGTGACTCCATAGCATGTAAGCCTTAACCTGCAAACGATTACGTATTCAGATTCACCTTCATTAATTTATTGGATTTTAATTCCATGAGTCCCATGTGACCATGCAGCCTTGTCCAGGATAATCATTTGGAAAATGGATAGTTGGATGGATCCTTTGTGAAGGATTAACAGTTCCCTATCAATACCAGACCTTAAATTCTCATACCGCTTCTTATAGTGACTCGCATCTCATTGCCAAAACGCTTACCGTACTGATTATTTCCATATGTTAGTCACCTTAAACATACTTATGATTAATAACTCCTTACTCATTGTCAGTCACCTATAAGCCTCCTGTTAGACATTTGCATCTATTTCTTTTGCCATATAAATAAATGAATAGTGTTAACATTGTGTTAATCTTCAGGGGTTCAGCGTCAAAGTGTTTAGTCCGATACCAGCTTTTCTGTGATTTCTGAGACCGACAGGTTTATTAACAATAACGGTTTCTCTAGACTGGATCGTCTTTACTGTTTTCATATTAATAGTTGTATTAAAATTCCATAGTATTTTTCCATAATGTTCACGTCAAAAAATGACTTCACTTAATTTTAACGACGCCAAACTTTCCGAATCTGCCGTAACTGTATTTATTGGAGTGTAAAAAATAAAAGCGTCAGCCGTTAAAATATTTAAGTAAAAAAAAAAACATTCTGGAGACAGCGTGACGGACACCCGACGCATTTCTGCGACACCGGACGCCAGGTGCTGCGGCCGCCGTCGCAAAAATTCTTTCCATATTTCTGCACGGACGTATAAAAGTGTGACGTCCTGGTTTTTATTCTAGAGCAGGCCGGGTGCAACTAACAAAACAAGTCCCCACAATGTTGGGCCGTAGCACCTCATTAGAATAGCTACAAATAAAATAAATACAGAATATGTAACTGATGGCCTGGGGCCCCAGAACTGGGCCCATTACATAGTGCATTGCAACGACAAATCTGCTTTATTTGAGCTGTTTTTCACAGTACAGTGAAAATAAAGCAATTGTGTTTATTAAATTCTCTTTGTTGATTTTATTAATTTAGACTTCCCGCTAAAATAATGGTCATAAATTTTACCATGTCGCGCGGGGTGTGTTGGAGGGCCCCATGGATCATTTTGTCAAGGGCCCCCGGTGGCCCTAGAATGGCCTCTGCCAATCAGACAAAATGCAGCATCCCGTCAGCTTTGTGTGCAGGAAGGTGGCATGGCTACCTAGCCGCCGAATGACAGGCAGCATGAGCCTTCCGGTCGTGCAGGGCCTTGAAAAGGAGGGTCTGGCAGGCTCTCAGACCAGCACGGTGGAAGTAAACCCCTTCCCGGGATTTGAAATTAATGCCCTCTTATCCTGGCAGCTTGAGAGTGGTGAGGGCCGGCAGCTCCGAGGTAAATAAATAAGCAGGCATTTAAATAAGCCGACGGCTCGCTGGGGAGGGTCCGCCCCCAGCCAAGACAGGGCCCAAACGCTCTCCCCCTCGGTCCGGATTACCGCCCCGTCACGGGACTGATGCCACCACACGCCACACTGTTTATGAGACTCCCCCCGTCACCCCCCCCCAACACCCCTCAACGTAACAAATAAACCCCGAGTGGGGATTAGAGAGCGACACACGCACGCACCCCCTCACGCACGCACACACACGGCTAATACCCAGCACACCTTCTTATAGCCACATTATGGAATTTGTCATGTTAAGTTGGAGCTGTCACAGCTAAAACTGTGTGCGCTAATGTGTGTAATCTGCTTCGCAACACATCAATTATGATGGATATAGCAGCTGTGTGAGTTTTTATTGCGGCCTGCATGGTAATCAGTCTCTGCTCGTTACAAAGGCCTGTTTGGTAAATACGCGACTGCACCGCGCAGCCAACCAGCTGCACGCCCACCTCATTAAGAAGCCCGGGCCCGGCGACGGAGGTCCCGACCCCTGGGGTCCCAGCGGCTCCGCCCCTCCTCTCGGGTGATGTCATCCTGTCTGGGAAACGGTGCTCAAGACAAAAAAATAATAAAAAAAAATGCAAGGCAAAAAAATAAAGAGAAAGGTAGAGCGAGAGTTGTGGAGTATGTATGAAAGCCGCTCGATACTGCGGTACAGTTATCCGTTCCTCACTTTTCACGGAAGAATTGCTCATGTCTCCCTGTATTTTAAGTAGCTTTTTAAACTTTTTTCCTACTTCCTTCACGTGTTCATTAATGCTAAGGATTGTGGGTAGTACTGTTCGATGACTGGCATCCATTTCTGTATACCCGTGTGCGGATGTCGTGATGCGTTTAGGATGGTCCTAGAGCGAGCAGGGGGCACAGAGCTGCCCCCCCCCCCCCATGAATGGCCCAGTCCTATTTGGTCTGAATCAGACTGCAAAGCAGCTGACAGCTGAGAACTGAGAGTCTCAGAAAGTTCTGTCCTTGTGCACAAAACCCCACACTTCACAGAAGCCTTAAATGCCACTGAAGTCTTTATGGTGGCCGCATACTCTGACCGCTATGTGGAAAGGAAGATGAGAAATAAACATCTCCTAGCAAATCAGAGCTTCCTGCCTGTTTCGGAAATACGGAAGATGCTTGTTACTCTGCCCCAAATCGATAAATCCGAAGCGTGTTAATTAGTCAACGAAAACACCATAATGTTTAATCTGATCTGTCAATGAATCAGCTGACGTGGCTGTATATACACCATTAATGGCCGCTGTGGGTTGGGTGCTACACCACGTTAACGTGACTTTGGGAGGCAAACTGACCCATGGCAGCTGTGATCGTCATGGTAACTTTGGGTGACAGTGTGTCATGGTGATAAGCCAACGGGCAGGGGTGTATGCAGGGGGCGGGGCCACAAGGGCACTGGCCACATCTGAAAGCTGATTGGCCCCCTACCTTGTCACTCACTGAATGAAAGCCAATCATTAGATAATTATAAGGTTGGTCCCTCTGCATGAATTATGCCCCGCACGTTTGAAGAAAACCTAGAATTGCCCCTGCAAACAGGAGAGGGCCACCATCAACAGGACCGTACACGAGGAGGGGCCACCACGCCCTCCCCTCCCCAACAAACGAAGTTACCTTTGAGCTTTGGCGGGCTGACTTGTCCCTGCAGTTCCGCCTGGTGCTATCTGGGGCCCCAGGAGAAATGTAAGCGGACCCGCACAGCTTGGCGTGAGCGTGCTGTAAATACCATGGCATATGAGCCATCGATGACTGCCACTGGCTGCTGGACCGCGCCAGTCTCCTCTCCCACAGAAGCTTCCAGAAAAATAAAATTGAACTGAAAACACCAGCTAGTTATTCCCCTGTGAAAGCCAACATGGTCCATAAGTAACATGCTCTTGGGAGGGTAGTCATTGGGATATGGCCTCTCATTGGTTAGCTCGAACCCAGGGCCACTTTAGTATCACTAAGGGTCACTGCTAGAGATTGTGGGCCCCATGAAAGCATAGCATGTTGGCCCTCAGGGGCCCTTGGAACTGTCCTAACTCTCCCCCTTTTACGGGGCCCCTGGTAGCACCAGCCAACTGAAGCAAGGCTCTGACTCCTGGTCACCTCAAGAGTTTCCCACCCAAAATCCAACAAACTTTGACACATCTCTTGCTGGCTCTGTGGAGGAAGGCGATCCAAATGCCCCCCCTAATGAAGTCTCATGGCCAGACAGCACCACCTGGGCCCAGACCTCACCATTAGGCCCTAGTTGGGTGTTGGAACTCAACAAATTTTATAATTCAGGTAAGAAGATCTTAATTTGGTCATGTGGCCAAGCTATTGAACAGCAAAACCAAACACCCCACGATGGCCTTTAAAGTCACGGCCGTTGTTTTTTTTCTCTTTTTCAGAAAAAGGCCGAAAGCGTACTGTCACTCCAGCACACGCCTCCGATACACAGCTGTGTCCCAGCTTTGAGGCATCCAGCCGTCGGACGGACCAGCTGTGACCAGTTTAGTCTGAGAAATTAAATCTTGCTCACAAGTATTCTTTGGCTCGGGATGTTACTGTGTCTGCCAGTAATTAGCGATACATGTCGGGCGGGGGGGGGGGGGTGGTCATAATTTGAAGACCCATTTTGATGAAAGAGTACAGAGTTGGGCTCTGGGGGCATTACTCACGGGGACCCCCTCTCCTCCGCGGGGATCAGCAGTAGTGACCCGTGCAGTATCTGTGGTCAGTCCCTTCTCAGCCACACGGAGTGAGACTGCAGCAGCGCAAATTGCAGAAGGCGTGTTTTCTTCATCTTTCTCCTTCGTCTCCGGGATGTCAGGCTGATTGAAGCTAAATCGTAACACGCGACTCCCCCGTGAGTATTAAAATCGTAATAAGCAAGGAAAAGCTTTTGTGGCGATGGCACAGAAGTGAAAAGGCTTGTGCACACGGCCCCTGACTCGTGGTGAGCCTTGTTTTTCTGCCTGACAATGCATCTCCGGGCCTCCGGAGGGTGGGGGGTGGCGGGTGAGGGGGGGGGCTGGCTTCTCTGTTGTTTCCATTGGCACTCCTGTCTTTGAACTGACTGCCTTTTACAGGAAGGGCCCGGAGCAGCAAAAACAAAACAGAAAGTTGTGCACTGAAGTCACCGGATAATAATTTGAGTTCTGATGACAATTATGAAGCGATCGCCGTGACGACCGGAATTCAGAAAAGGCTTCCCGTTCTATCCCCGTTCAGCATCCCCCCCCCCTTCTATTTCCCCAATCCGCTCACTCGATGCAAAGCCCCCACGCTTCTCTTACTCTTCTGCTTTTGATAAATAGTGAAGATGTTTCTGAGAGTTTATTTGCACAAGCCAGCCTGGAAGATCTTGTGCGAGCAAAAGCTGAAGTCTGACACAGTCTTAGTGAACGAAATAATGAGCCGGATTGCCAGCGATATGCGGGAACTTCACTACAGGAAGGCTGCAAGGTTAGCAAAGCTCTCGGAAAGCAAGAGTGATTCCCACAAAATTGAAATTCACTCGCGTAAACATTGACTCGGACTCTATCGTCATACATATCCATCAAGAATAAACCTTTACTCTTATTCTTTGAGCAGTCTGTTTGGACAGCGACTTATCTCTGCAGATGTAAAAGCAGCCCCTGGATGTCCTAAGAGGCTGTGCTGCATTCTGGGATTTGCTGCGGGGTAACCATAGGAAGCCTGGAAATACCCTATTGCATTGTGGGTATTTGTAATTAAAGTGTCAGCAGTGCACCTTCGGTATGAAGAAATTAGTGTAAGAATGCAGCAGATGCTGCTTTGCAGTGTGGGAGTTGCAGTGTGGGAGTCGCAGGGAGGGACCACAGACATCGTGTAACATTTTGGGAGTCTTACAGTGATGATCGGGGACATTATTCTGTGACAGAGGGTGACACCGCTTTGCATTATGGGAAGATGTCTGTAGCTCCAGGGGGCAGTGTGCTCCATCTGCCTTCATTAGGTGTGCCTTGCCTTATTCCTCTGTTCCACAGTGCCGCTCCCAGCTAATCACTCTTAATTTCCAAATCCCTGCAGGTCACATGACAACAGAGAACCAATCCTGGCAATGAAAGAGAATCCTGAGTGACATGGTTGGTCCATAAGACCAACACACTAAAAAAAAACATGGCTGACCAGCACAAGAGGCTTGGACGAGACTGTGACTCCATTTCCCCCACAATTCAGAGCGCTGACATACATAACCTATGCTCTGCCTCTATGACTTGTTGCCATAGAAATCGGTCCTCTGTCACGGCAGCCTTGGGCATCCTTGAAATCCACCCCCCCTCGAAGTCTGACACAGCTGCACGGACGTTAAATGGTTGAGCGATCGTAATTAATCATTCATTGCTGAGGGGTGTTGCCGAGCAGCACTGGCATAGCCCATCCTGATAAGCCACGTCTGGAGGCGGCCGCCAGTGAAGACGCAGTGAAGGGAGGCTGTAGAGCGGAGCACGGAAACATCCTCTCCGGGTTGGCGGTTCACGCGTAGGAGTCGGTCACTCAGGAGACACCATCGGTGGCTCAAACCCACCCACGACCACAGCGGCTTGTAGGATAATTAATATTAATCGCTTCCACCTAATTTCATCTTATTCGGATTTACCGACAACATTATTCAGCTGCTACCAACAACAACAGTGTGTGTGATGGTCGAGCATCGAGCCACATGGAAACAGTTCCAGTTCCAGATGACAGTTCCAGTTGTGACACATGCCTTTTTGCTCCCCCCAAAGGGCACTGGGTGTTACTGCATCCCACTGCTGGCCTGGATCAGACCGCAAGGTCACAGTAATGGATTTCAGAGCAAATTTCCCAGTGTCCCACAGCGGATTACTGTGCTGGGCCCATTGGGTCACACATGTTCACCTGGGACCACATCTGGATGCAGCAGGCCCTGGCCCCGCCCCCTCTTGCCGTGGAAAGGTGGGGTAGACGGCACCCCAAGCAGGCACCCCCAGAGACTTCACACTGTCACATGGTGAATGGAGGAACACAAAGCGAGAGACACGGTGCACCTGCATATCGGAATTCCGACCAACTGAATCTGCTAATCCAGTACAGCAGTGTTTCCCGATCCGGTCCTTGGGGACCCACAGAACGGTCCACGTTTTTGCTCCGGGATTTAGGAGGGAGCAAAAATGTGTACTATCTGTAGGTCCCCAAGGACCGGATTTTGAAACACCACATTACAGGGTCACAGAGACCCCGGAGCCCATCCCAGGAAGCACAAGGCACAAGGCAGGGGACACCCTGGACAGGATAATACTGTAATAGCCCAGTTTCTCAATTTTTATATAAAAATGTGTCACATTTTCGCCTGTTAAATAGCCATTGCTTTAACATCCAGAACCTCATGGTCACTTTCTGAATTCAGAGCTGCGCATCCCAACCTGGAAATTTTGCTGCCCTTACCCCGGACTCAAAGCCGGATGGGATTTGGAAGCAAAGAGCCCTGTCTCCTCATCCCCCTCAGTCACATTCCAATCCGAAGGAGCCACAGCAAAGAGCGTAGCATCTTGAAAGGAAGCATCTTGAAATCCTGCAACATAATTCATCTCATCAATACCGCTCGCTTAAAAACGAGTCTGGCTCCTCTTCATTTAAAAGGAATATTATATTACACGGCCCTTAAAGGTAGAAACCGAAATTAATTTAAAGTCAGAGAAAGAACGTAGCGTTTGAAAAGTTGAATAAAGGCCTTCTTTGTTTTGATGCTTAGTGCAATAAACAAACGTGTCTGTTGGGGCAGCTATGGCCCTTTGTTTACCCGTTTGCAAGATACATTATGGAAGAATCCCCTCTTTAGCCGAACGGAGCCCGATCGATCGGATGTAAAACCTCATCTGGTCCGTGCCGAAACGCCTCTCCGCATCGCCAATGCAGCTGCCTCTGTTTGTTCAGTCATCAAACAATTTCCTGGCCCCTCATTGCTTTCAGGAAGCGCCGTCGTCCCCAAGGCCCAGCTCTGCTTTTATTTCACGCATCGCTGTTTGTTTTTGTTCCGCGAGACCCATCAGTTTCAGGGCCATTTTTTCAAATTATTTCGCACGATGGCCAGGAAACAAACTAAACCCAACAAAAAGAAAACAAAATCAAATTAATGAAATACTACTAGAGAAACAAAAAAAAAAACAGCAAATAGGCAGTTCTCTCGATTAGGGGTTTAAGTGAACGTTGCTCTAACAGCCTTCCGCGTCAAAACCTGCGGGCATCTCTGAAGACCTCAGCACGAGTCTGAGAAAACCCATATCCCTCAACGTCCCACCATATCCCTCAACGTCCCACCATATCCCTCAACGTCCCACCATATCCCTCAACGTCCCACCATATCCCTCAACGTCCCACCATATCCCTCAACGTCCCAAACTCCAGCTCCAAAATAACATACATAAGCAAAGGTCAGAGCAGAAATGCCAAACAGATGCGGCTTTGCCTTTCAATAAAGCGTGCTATAAATACTACTCCCAAAACTGATACATTAAAGTTTATTTGACTGTGGCTGGAATCTCTGGTAGCGTATTTCACTGTATCGGCAGGAATCCCTAACTGGAATCTTCTGGAAGGCTTCTTTGGATGGCTCCGTGCCCTCCGGCACCATTTTGCCTGCGAGATGGAGGCCAAAGTGTCAGGTGTGTGTTTATCTACCAAGGGATGCATGTGTGACATAATCGCCGCCCCCCCCGGAACACGCCGCTTTATGTGAGTGTCATGTGGGTTCAGTGGTTGCTTGATGCAAAATGCTGAATGAGGTGTTGAATATGAGACAAAGATCTGACCTAGGTGCAAAAAAATAGGCCGCGTGAGCAGAGGCATGCACAGGGGCGGGGCCACATGGGCACAGCCCTCAGCTGAAAGCTGATTGGCCCCTGGAGTCCCACGCCCCCTCGTCACTCACAGATTCAAAACATATCATAAGCAAATGATACGGTTGGCCCCAGTGTATGAATCATGACCCCTCTTTTGCTCCCCACCTAGAACTGCCCCTGCCCCTGGGCCAGCTGGGGCTCTACGGCTAGTCAACAACATCCTTGGGAGATCATTGAGATGTTAGTAAGCCTTGCAGATCGATACGCTGAGGAGGCCCATATCTCGTAAATCCTCCCCAGAGAGGAAACGCCAGAGGCGATAGCGGAGCCCTATTCAGCTGCAATATAGCTCTTTCACCACCAGGGCTCCATTCAGGCAGTGCCAGATACACTCCATATACCCCTGTGCAGTAGCAGGTAGGATCCCCCTTTGCCTTCAAAACCCCTTCTGGCAAACTCCTGTTCTACTGAGCTGTTATTTTTGCACTCGGGGCGTTCCTGTTAGCTTTAACGAGTCCGGCCATTCTCCTCTCTCGGAATCTCTCTCATCGACATGGTGTTTCTGTCCTCAGCCTAGACGTTTTCTGTTTATTCTCTGTAAACTCCTCACGCTACAGTGTCTGTAAATCCCAGGAGGGAGGCTGTGTCTGCGATGCCGGAACCCACCACGTCTGGCACCAACTATCACACCACGTTCAAAATCTCTTAGGTCATGTATCTTAGTCCTTAAACAGTAACAGTCACTGCACAGTAAAACAGAAACAGTCACTGCGTTGCTGTGTGTATTCAGTTGCAGCCACATGATTTGCTGTTGCATTAACAAGCAGGTATACCTAATAAAGTGGCCACTGAGGGCATTTTTTTTTACATACCAAAAACACCGCCTTTAATTAAACTGATGAGATCACTGGACATCAGTCTGATGAATGATGTGTGATTGTTCATAGCTTTCAATAAATAAATAGAACAATGCAAAGTATCTCATAATCTGCCTGCCTGCCACAATGGAAGTTGTAAAATCCATCCATCCATTTATTAAATGTGTTGCATAAAAAATACCGTCACACCCTGATGTCTTTTTACCTTGTTTACCCACAATATCTCCTCCTCAAAAAGATGCTGTGGCTCTTGAGCTTTCCCTTTCTTCACCTCCACTTCAGTGCTTATCATCTCCATGGTTTAGCAAAACAGTAGCATGTGCTCCGCTAACTGAACTTAATAAACGTAAAGATATGCCAAATTTATACAAAGTACTAACCTTTGGGTGTCACAATGTGCCACTCATTAATATTTTAGGTGTACTACTGTACTAACCTGTTTACCAAACTGTGGACTTACATAAACATCAGTATGGTGCCAAAAAGCTCCAGGATTTGGGAGGGAGCAAAAATGTCCAGACAAATGTTTACACCTGTTGCAAAAAGCCTCGGTGATTACTGTGCATGCAAACCGATCGTGATGATATCACCCTAGTCTGGATACCTAGAACAAAACACCAGCCTGACGGACACCTTCGCCTCCTTCGGGCTTCAAGGTGCCCGGCCCTGCCTGGATGTACCGACCCCTACCCCAGAGTATCCGACCGCTGCTCAGGCACGCCGGGGGAGCAGGAGCGACCCAGAACGGGAGTGAGCTCTATCTGTTTTCCTGGGGCTGTTTGCCTTGCATTTTGCCATGTTGTGGTTCTGCCTTCAGCCAGGCCTGGACTGGGTGCTTCCTCCCTGCTTTAAAAAGCCCTTTTGTTGTCATTTCCTCATCTCCCCCGCTTCTTTCACGCAAGGCAGGAACGGGCCCATATCGGATGGGCTGGGACCCGCTCCTGCGCTGGCCGCGAGGCCTGGCACCCCGCACTACTCCTGCTCTGTCTCCTCCTGTAATAGACCCTTCAAAGCCTTAACCTCCATCTATATTTTATTTGTGTGTTTAGACTGTGTCCCTCACCCCCTCCACCTCGCCCCCCCCCCAGCCAGGCTGTCTTTTAGCCCTTATTTTTCTCACACATCCCTTTAGCGCAAAGCTCTGCTCATCAGTCAGCTGGAAGATCGGCAGAAAGCAGCCCCCCCCCAGTTGGCTGGCGGCCCCGTCTACCCACGATGCACTGCCTGCCTCCAGACGGCCATTATTCAGTGGGTCAACACAGCCTCGGGCAAGTATTCACACTTAAATTATGTTCCCGAACACTCAAGATGTCCTTTTTTATTCTGACAGCAGTTTACAGTAGCAAATAAATAAGAGCCCCCCCCCCACTCCCTACCCCAAGCCGGCCTACATGCCGGCCACGCACCGGGAAGCACAGGACGCCCAGAGAGGGGTACTTTTATTGTGATATGCTGGGAGTGAGTGAAACACAAAGAGGAGATGCACTTTTCATATCGGGGCCTCTGCAGAGATACAAGTAAAAGAGAATAGCAGCACAGGGCGGGGGCTACAAAGGCAGAGACTCAGAGCATTAAAATGATAAGGGGGGGGAGACTCCCAGCAGCCCCCAGCGCCGCTCAGACCCACTCGCGCCCACTTTGACACTCGGCGAGAAATCTCAAAGCATTATGTAAAGCATTATTAATGCATTGTACTCCTCATTAGTATGCAAAGTTATGCAAATGTGACCCCACCCACCCCTCTCCTTTTTTGGGCAAATCTGATACTTTCCACCACGTACAGTAAACGCTCTGCACCAGGAAAGCGCAATGGGGACTGATTGTTTAAATGATTGTTTATATGGAGCTGTTTATCCCGAAAGAGCTATTCAAATACAAGAATTATTTCAAATACCGCCAGACAGACACATTTTAGAATTCCTGGTCAGAATCTAATTTTTTGTTTGTATTGTCATGGTTTGGCTATTTGTGTTAATATATGTGTGTATATGTGTAAATGTATGTAAAAACAGAAATACAGACTGACAAAGGTTTATGTTTGGTTACAGCATTGGTAGGGTTCAAATCAGCCCCGAACCCCCACCACCCTAAACACACACAATACAGTAGTGCATTGTCCCTACCATCCATACAAATCTGTGCTCTCGCAGACTGAAGTTATTGACAAGAACAAGTGGATCAGCTAAATCTGAGCATGAATCAGATGCGACAGCAAAAGAACCTCCTTAAAAATGACTTGCTCACCCCCCCGCTGTGGAGTCCCGGTTATTAATCAGAGTTAATTTTCCTGCATATTGGGGAAACTTGGTGGGGGGGGGGGGGGCTCTGTCAGTCTCCAGAGTACCAGGCTTCAACAGTGCTCCCCCCTCCCCCCCCCCCCGATGCCAGGGCCGGGGTCCGGGGTCCGGGCGGGGGAGGTCTTCCTAATTAGTGGCCCACAGAGGGGCTGGGAAGGGAATGAATAGCAGAAAAATACAAAATAAAGGGGGGGGGGGCACCTGCTGCGTTCTGGAACTTGAAGCTGCCTCAACAATGAGTAATTAGCGTGGGCCGTGGACCTGGCGAAGCCTGGAGGACACCGGACCTTCTAGGGCCTCAGATGTGGGGGTGGGGGGGGGACGTCACAATCTCCCCCCCCCCTTTAATTAGAGTACCTCGGTGCCCAGTGGAGGGGGGGCTCTGGGGCACACTAACACTGACTGACATGGCAGGCTCAGAATCCCACCAATATAATTAGGAACATGGCAGGCTGGGGGGAGGGGTGGGGTGTATATGTGTACGGGGGGGGGAGGGGGGGGCGTCACCAGGAGGGACTATCCTTTGGCATTTGCTAGGGGACAGGATCTTGTTTGGTCTTGCAGGGGGGAGGGGCTTTCGTGACACAGCCCCCAACGCAAACCCATCATGTCCGTGTCTGCTATGAAGAGGAGACTTTGCGCAGTGCAATATTAATGCGGGGAGTGTGTGTATGTGGGGGGGGGGGGGGGGATTGAATAAATGATAACCAGGCTGACAGTCTTCTGGGTTGTGAAGGTGTATTTTTAATGCAAGGGGCACACACTCGACATGCCACATCCTTTGCCGTTTGAATCATCTGCGCCGTGTTGCATATGAATTATGCAACACGATTCCTTCATTAACACTCGTTGTTTCGGTAAACAAATCGCTAACTTTTCCTTTGACAAGATGTTATGTACATACTGCATATTTAAGTTGACTCTCCCAGTTTAGCTGCCGCGGTGTTTGAGCACAGTGCAAACAAACAAAAGCGAGCGAGACGCAAACAAACAAAAATAAAGAAAATGGGCGATAATCTGTTTCAATTTAATTTATTTGCTTATTTTCCCCAGCAAACTACCAAATTGCATTGTCAACCCCCCCCCCCCCCCCCCCCCGATGAATGCATTATCACCATTTGAATCTCTTTTGACATGAATGTTTTTCAGGCTAATATATATATATATATTTATATCTATCCAGTGACGAGAGATCTCTGCTGCTGGAATTTAAATCAAAGAAATCAATCGAATAAATATTCTATTTCAGAATACAGCAGAGGATCCCGACACAGAAATCAGCAGCACCCCCTTGTGGTTCGGGCAGTTTTAATTAGGCCCGTAACCCGCTGAGAGCGCTGCATGGAAGTGGCCAGAGAGGGCGCTACAGTACGGCATACGCCAGCCCGTCATGGCGCCATGCCTGGATCTGAGCCGATAGACTCTGTTTTGGCCTCAAGTGTGTTTTTTAATCCACAGAGGAAATCAGACGTTTCTGCTAAATGAGGAGAGGGAGATACCCAGAGTCAGACTGAGGGGGTGTAAGGAGAGGTATGAGATACAGGAGGCCCATGCTGGTTCCAGGCCGACACCCCCTGCCATCGCCTTCTGGGTGGGCCGGCTCACTGCTGAGGATCCTCGCTGCTGTCTGAGCACAGAGGTGTAAACAGCAGCCTGACATCCCTGTGCTTCATGTTTCCCAAACATCCAGACCAATGATTCACGTTCCCCGCAGATATCGGGAGCAGAGGTGAAGCAGAGGTGAAGCAGAGGTGAAGCAGAGGCTTCTGGGAGGTGAATGGGAGGCGAGGCGGGGGTCACCTCCAGCAAGCGCCCACCCCAGCATCCTACCTGCCTGCGTGATCCCGCACAGCCAGCTTGCTGGGTTTTTACTGACAGCCTTCACAGCTGTGGCACAAACCATTAGGCATTATCTCACCTGCCAACTGCTGTCCACTAGGAACAAACCACTCCAGAGAATCCTCAGCCTATTATTCTGGTTTTACACGCACTCATTTTGGTCAAATATTTACTTAATTTCAAGTTAATTACATGTCACACTAATATAAAAAAACATCATTATATTGATGTCATTTGGTAACTATATTAACATACATAAACCACCTTGCTTTCCTTCTCCATTCACTTTATATTTAAATTTATCCATAATTTATTATGAAAGACAACAACGGGGAAGTTTATTCCTGAACCTACCGTTTAATTACAAAGAAAGTTCTGGAAAGGCCTGTAAATGCCCATGAATGCTGTGCAGGTTTCAGGCCTGACGGAGGGCCTCACCTACACAGCATCTGAAAGCCATTATCGTCGGCGATACATCCTCCGCATCGACTGGGGAAACGTGAAAAGGAGACCTTCCACATGTGAGGGCGGCACTCGGCAGGCGGGACGTGGAGCGGCGCGGGGTGATTCATCACGAGGCGCGCTCACAAGGAATCTTTGTTCCAGAAAAAAAAAAAAAACGTGGGTGGGTGTAGGGGGGGGGGGGACGAGATGAAAACAGACAGGAACAATAACGCTTAAGCGGCGGGAAATTGCAACCACATTGTGAGGCGCGGCATTAGCCGGCGTTGTGAGTTTCTTTTTATTTGCCAGCGAGTTCCGGGGGCACGCGGCTCTGGCAGCGGCCCAGCGTGGAGCCGAGGGGGTGGGGGGCGGTAGAGACTGGCGGCGGCGCAGCCCCTAATGCGTGTCGTTAAACTGCTGTAAACACTCGGTGCCAAACTGCGAGGCGTAAACAACAATCTGTTGGCAAATAGGACTGGATTAATAAAAGGGGGTTTCCCCAGCCCTGGGGATGGCACCGTGCCAGCCGTCAGCGGGCTGGCACATCAGGCCCCCCCCCCGACGCCCCACGGGGGGGCTGTCACTGGCGCCTGTGCGTGTGTGTGTGTGTGTGTGTGTGTGAGAGGTGGGGGGCGGAGGGGACTTTCACACGACTTCTTAACCAGCACATGCTTCTGTACAGTGTTGCGTGGCGCCCCCTGGTGGCGGGCATGGCGTATGGGCCACACACAGCAGTTTCACCCCCGTACTGCACCCCAGCACACTGTTGGGCCCTCTTAACCCTTAAGGAGCTGTTTCTGGACAGCGGGACAGCGAACCTTAAACCCAGAGTGGCCTGGGAGGGAGGCTGGACAAGCGGCTCGCCGTCACGCTCGGCCCGCTCTCACGCTGCCCCTGCCTCCGAGCCCCCCCCCCCGCCCCCACACCCACCCGCCACCGCCCCCATGGTATCTCCCGGCGCTCTCCTTTGGGACTGCTGTGATATTTAACTACAGCTACAGTGGCATTTACTAATTTTATATGTGTAGAATTTATGTCAGATTTTTATTCAGAAATTTCCGGAAAGAGGAGCAAAGGTGCAGGGTCTCTGTCCGCTGTGTATACGCTGGTATTAAGTGAACTATTCACAACACGGACGATGACATATACATTGTTATTTTGTCTATATTCGGCGCCTTTCCCCGATGTTAAAATTAAATAACATGAGCAGCCTTTGAAGACAGTGACCTGCATGCTCCACTTTGTTTTCTGGTACGATTCACCTTTTTAGAGAACTGGGCTGAGATGGTGTGTGTGTGTGTGCGTGTGCGCGCGTGTGTCTGTGGCTGTCTGTGTGTGTGTTTTAAAGGTGCGTAGGGGGGGACAGAATTGCCAGGGGAGAGACTTTTATTGAAAAACCAGAGCGTCATGCCAGATTCCTCAATGCCACCTGATCATAGACACACCACACCAGCCCCCCCAGAACGGAACCTAGAGCTTTGCCTCCTTAGGAAGGAAGGCAGCCAACCAGTCGATAAGTTAATAGTTTTAAAGTTTAAAAGAATGTTCCAGACCCAAAGCAATATTGAAAGTTTTGCCCCCCCCCCACTTTCTCCCTCCCCATGGCCGGTGTGTACAGACCTGGAAAAGCATGATAATACTGCTGCTTTAACAGTGGTCCCCAGGATTGACCTGCAGGGCTTAAGTCCAGCTGGGGAGGCACTGGCTTTGAGCTGCCCCCCACTGCTTGCCCTGTAGGTAAGCCTCTTATTGATACACAGGAGATGAGACCATTGCGCCCCCCCCCCCCCCCCAAGTCTAACACCATCCCTGCTTTAACATCACCGGCCATCCTCCCTTAAAGTGTGAGATAAGTCCTTTGCATAGGAACCCTCAAAAAAATAATTAGGTTTCGAGCCACACCACCATTAATCAGCCAGATCACAATATGTAAAAAGGCCACCCCTGTACTCTGTTCACATTGGCTACTTCGCCGCTCTCGTCTCTCTAAACTTGCTGATGTGCAGTTCTCGATTCCACCACCCCCCCCCCCCCAAAAAAAAAACGCATTACAGATCTTACTTTCATTCTCTGTTTAGTCTGAAAAGTGCCCAGATTAATACACTCTGGATTAGATTCAACAAATAATGCAAATATCAGCACAACTGCTTCCCTTTGATTCCCACTTAAAATAAATCTGCTCTGAGCCACTGGCCAGGCGAGCATTATAATGGTTTTGTTTAAATAAACATATGGCGTTTCTTTGGCAATGCATTCTCAAGATGTTGTGGCCAGAGGTAACGAGGAACAGCTGTCCGGCTTGCCGCTTTCAGTTAAACAGCGGCCCCGGCAAACGCGAACCGCTCTAAGAAAACAAAACAAGCACCCAGGGCATGTGTTTGCCCCGTGGGCGTGTGGGTGGCCGTCAAACGGAACGCGGGTATCGCGTGTGCTTGTGTCCAGGCGACCTTGCCTGCATTTTCTATGAGACTTCTTAAAGTATTGCCTTATCCGACGTTTTGTACGAGAATCAATTTAAATAGCTAAGCAACGTAGGCGTGATTTGAGCTAGAGTGGAGGAAGCCGCGAGCACAAAGATGGCTCTATCCGCTTCGAGCAGAGCGCCCCCCACCGGACCTGGAAACGTTTCGTTCAGGTATGCTGGGCCTCCTCCCATCTGGTCATGAAAACTACTCAAGCTGACTTTTTGTACCCCCCCCCCCAAAAAAAACCTCTTTAGACTTGTTGTTTTGTGCATTAACCTGGAGTGGTTACACATGTCTGGCACGCAGATGCTTACTGCACCTTTCCGGACAACGAACAAAAGGGGGTCTGGCTTTTCGCCAGCGTGATCACGGCATTCGATTAATGCCGTCGCTGTCAGGAGTGCACGCCTCGACCCGCAACGACGGTGGGTCTGGCCAGCCTCTCAGGATGTCATGGGAAAGCAGAAGGGCCTTCGCCATGGGCGCAATTAACGGCACCTCTAATTTAAACCAGTGAGATATGAAATCAAAGATGGGGCCAACGATGACCACGTCCCTTTAAACAAAACGTTTTCGTTTGTTAGCAAGTCAACGCACCTTTCGGCGGGAAGAAAGATGCATTAAGAGCCGCTGGGAGTGAAGGGGTGCCTGACATCGGGCCCGATTACGCCGCACAGGGGCCATGCAAGCGCAGCGTTAAATATGGGGTGTTAATTCAAGCCCTGACACCTCGCTGCCGCTCCTCCTTCTTCTTTTTAACAAACAGAAACATGCGATGTTAAGCGAAGGGCTACACAAGGCATGTAATTAAAATTTAACAGTTACCTCCCCCGTTCTGTATAAAAAAAAACGTTATTTCACTTGTGCTCGGAATTCAAATGCAGATTGAAGTCGCGTATATAAACTTAATCATCATACTGCCCTTGCAATCCCCACGCTCAAGCACAGACACAGACACAGACACATGGAAACGCACAAGTGTCATGTGATCGGGGACACTTCCTGTCTTCCTCATTCTGAGGACGCTGGCAGAGCATTTGTAAATGTGAGAACACGGCCCTCGCCGGGCCGCGGCCCCCTGGGGACGAGGCTCACCCACGCGCCCATTCCACGGGCATCTGCCGGCGTAAATGTCAGTGCGACTGCGCGAGCAGAGCCTGGACAAACAGAGAGGGCCGTGGGTGAACGGCCAGGCGATGCGGAAAGCAGATTTGTGGATAGGCTTGTGGTCGCAACAGGGCCCGCCGGCCCCAGCCATGCAGATCTCTGTAGGTTAAATGCGTCCATGCCTGGCTGGCTGCGATGGTGCTTTCAAGAAGGTACTGAATAAGAAAAATCTGCCACCTTTTACAGCAGCCGGGCCTGGCGGACATTTCACACATATACCTAAAAGCCCACCTACTGATCAGACATGGAATCAATGACATTCAGGGTGCAAGTTCCCCAGCTCTAAGGATTATGGTAAAAGCTAACATCCATCGGGAGTCGACCTACGTCCGGAGAAGACAGGATGGAAGGGGAATTTTGAGATTTTTGCTGAGGGGGGTAATTTGTAAACAGAAAACAGAATACTGATGATAGGGGAGAAATTATGGTTCTGTTCTTCTGAGAGATAAATATGTTAGAAGATAGTAGTAACTCTGCAGAACCTGTGAATCCATCCATCTTCCAGCCACTTACCTAGTACAGGATCAACTAGATCCATTAATTATTCAAAATTCCTCGGTTTATATACCTTGACAGACAATACGTGCAATTTCCCTACTTATATTACTGCTGTTCAGATTTTTTTAAGGCATAATCAAGCCCTCCAGCTAAACAACAGCCCAGCAGTCAAGACCTCCCCCAGAAACACCCCATCAGGAAATTCACGTGTGACAAACGGGTCACTGTAATTGGCCAGGTCCCGAATTCCAGATTGCATCAGATTACCATCATGCAGGGTGCGGGATTGGTCGAGAATGGGTTCTGTCGTCCTACATGCCCATCAACCCGCCCAACCCCCCCCCCCCCAAACCCAGTGGATCAGCCTCCGGATCCCCCACCCCCCCCCACTTCCTGTCCGTCACTGGTCTCTGCGGCAACACCTGCCTATCACTCCATGTCTGCCGTCCTCAATCTATAATATCACCCCCCCCACGCCCCCAGAGACTCCTTTCATTCCACTTATGGTGAAGATTACTTTGGGGGGGGGGGGGGGGGGAATGTAATAAATAAATAAGAGCAGGCGTTCTTTATAAATTTTAGATGACAAAATATTGACTGCATGTGTTTAAAGATAAATAAGAATATCCACAGCCCAAGAAGTTAGCGGCCGTGCTGCTAATTATTTATGACACAATTGGCCAACAGAAAAGGATGGGAGGGGGGCACCTGCTCGGAGTGCCCAGGCCATGGGTGCGGGGGGTGGGGGATATGTACTCATACCCAGATACCTCATAAGGGTGGGGGTCAATAGGCGCTTTCACACTGAAGTTCTGGAACCTGAACCCGGTTCACAAGTCCCTGTGTCGTCTGCAACTCCTGGTCAGTTTTGTGTGTCGCTTGTACACCATACAACAGGAACTGGAGCCTTTATGTTAACTCAGCATGGGAGATGTAAAAGCTCATAGGTTAAACTTCACACGTAATTTCATACGAAACTACAACACCACCCCAAAACAACAGAGGATAAATAAGTTGTTTTGTTAGTTATTAGTTAGTTATTGGGGGATCGATTGTGATCAAAATGGGACACAGACTTTTAGTTATATTTTATTTATACCACCTGTGACATGTTTATATTTCTTATTAAATCTGGCCAGCAAATCGATCTTTCATTTTCCACAGAATAAAAAAAGGATGCAACTTTATCCTGCTAATAATCACTGGCAAGTTTCAGTACCAGCACCGGCGATATTAGACAGAAGCACATTGGTTGTCAATCGAACTTTCCGATGCAGAAATATAAAGACGCAAACAAAAATTGTATTTGTTGATGCAATTAATGTAACGGGCACAAAAATAATTCCATCTGCTCAATTTTTACTCTGGTACGTAATTTTCTGCGCTTCCACATAACTTCCAAGTTACCGCCAGTGCTTGTGGTCAACCAAACAGCAAGCTATCGCTGTAAGTACCAACCAATCAGCAAGCTATCGCTGTAAGTACCAACCAATCAGCAAGCTATCGCTGTAAGAGCCTCCCCAGTAGTTTGCGTTTGCACGAAAAGTACCTAGTCTGGAGTAGGTACTAAAAAAGGGTTCCAGAACTGCCCTTGAGGAACTACAATAGGGCTGAGTGAAAATGACAAAGGTTCCAGGTTCCGGAAAATGGTTCTGGTTCCAGAAAAAAGTTCCGGCAATGTGAAAGTGCCTGATAACACACCACAGCAGGGACCCTCCTCCTCACAGATGTAACTGCATAACTGTTCTCTCCTTCCTGCTCACCTCTCTCTATCCCTCATTCTCCTCCTTCCTCCCTCATCTCCTGCTATCTTCAGGATCATACAGGTTTATACCCATGACTCTTGACTTCTTCACTTAAAGCTAAACATGTTAAACTCGTTAAGATCGTGGAGGTTCTACTGTGTAATGACATTGTGGAGAAGGTGTGTCCCTCCTCTTGAGTGCATTTATTGTGTCACCACAACAATGCAGAGTTAGCTGTGACAGTGGACACGTCCCCATTTAAATGACCAACTAATCAAACAATAATTGTCTTTTTCTTAAACCCTCTAATGGGTTACCTGTGTATATCGCTGGCCAGGTGAGGAAGACATCATCCAGGAATTCGTTTGTCCTTTCGTCAGTGCATCGCGGCGAGTGGAACCTCATCAAAGGCATTTAACGCCCCAGTCACAGACCCGCTGCACCGCCGCCACGCCCGCCACAGCTGCCCACCAAAGCCCGCAAACGCACAAGCCCGGGGACACCGTGCGCGCGCTGCGGTGACGGATGACGCACTTCACATTTACCGGGCTTATGCGGCAGTGTGTCTGCACATACAAACCACCGGTAAGTAGCTTACTGATCGATGGCCTATGAACAGAGTGCTTCCTGGGCCTACGTTCCGTCAGCACCGGGCGGACAGGGGCTTACAGCCCTCCGATCTGTGGTTCATTTTGCGGGAAGAGGAGGGAAAACAGCTTCTGATCTGGGCCCAATAAAAATGGAGAAATTAGCAGTAATAAAGTGCCAATCAAGCCAGCTGGCAGTAATCAAGCCCCCCCCCACCCCCACCCCCGGCCTCCTTAAAACCACATTCAGCCTCCAGACATGATCTCACACAGGTGGTGGTGGGGGGGGGGGGGGACACAGACACAGTGCTGACCCCAGCTGGTGGAGTCATGAAAAGTCTCGTTTAAGTACAAGCCCGTCAATTTCATTCACAGCATTCGCTGCGCAGCAGTTCTGTATGAAGGCTTGTGTGGGCTGAGGGCACGGTGTGGGGGGGGGGGGGCATGCGTCCGTTTGTGAGGCTTCTCTAAGCGAAGGGTCCCCAAAAAAAAATACATTTCAACATTCAAAATGAAAAAAAATAAACATAAAAAATATGAGGATATCTCCTTAAAAAAAATAGTAATTTCAGGAAAGGCTGTTTTTAAAGTGTCAGAACTTTCTTGTGATTGTTTTGTGTAATATATTATACTTTATTATATATATAAGTATATATTTATACTTACATGTCATTTTTCGCAACTTAGGAATCATCTGAAGGAATCAAAAATCTACAGTAAAACCAGTGAATTTCCGACAAAAGCAAACAGCATGTGTGACAGTGTTTATGTGGGGGGTGGGGGGGGGGGTGGGTCTGTGTGGGGTCACAGCCACACACACGCCAGGACCGGCTGCAGAACAGGAAGAGAGGCCTGTGGAGGTCACTATGGCGATGTCACGGCTCCCCACGGCCATACTACCCAATAATGGACCAGCTGCGATCCAATAAACCATAAACACTCTTCCCAGTGCATGATGAGGAAGAAACAGTGACAAGAGTATGGCTGGTGTTCAGTGAGAGTTCATGAAAAGGGGTAATAAACAGTAATAAAGCAACGTTTTAAAGATCCCACCCCCCCCACACACACACACACACACAGACATATACATATATCTTTGTGGGGACCATCCATTCATTTCTATGTGCAAAACCGCAATCCCAACAATGACGACCTTATCCCATACCCAGCCATAACCTTAGCCATACCAACCAAACAAATTTAAAGTTTTTTGGCATTTTTAGATTTTTGATTGCAGTCACAGGTTTTTGTAAAGTTTAATTTCCCCTTGTGGAGACCGTAAAAAAATGGTCCCTACAATGTCAAAATAACAGGTTTTTCATTACATTGTGGGGACATTTGGTCCCCACAATGTAATGTATACTGGACCACACACACACACACACACACACAATGTGTAGCAGCCATCCCCTCAGATGAGACCCGAGATGCGTCCTGATAGATTTCACCTCTGCATATCACAAGACCTTGACAGGAGAAGGTGCCATTATCTGCCCCAATTAAAAAGCATTATGAGATTCCCTTCGCTAATTAATTTCTTACCTGTCACTCCTATCGCCTTCGCCTATCACAGTGACACGGTATCGTGTACGCGGAGGACCTGCACTCACAGGGCAACGCCACGTTTACTACCGGTACCAAAGTAATTGTCTCCCTCTCTCGTTCTCTCTCACCCTTTCTCTCTCTCCCTCTCACTTTCCCCCCCTGCCCCCAACCCCCTGGCCCACCCCACTCCATCCAAAAAAATTTTTAATTGCGAGGTGTGAAGTGGGATTGCTGTAGCAGGCGATATTGCCGCTGAAACGGGGTGTCAATGAGACGGGGAAGGTGACAGACGCCGAGCTCGTCCCCAGGGTCCTCTCAGAAGAGCTTTGGATAAAGATTCCCTTGGGAGATTTTTCTCATTACTTCTCAGACACAGTTCAGTAATTCAATAGTGTCAGGTTACCATTTGTCATGAGACAAAAATATGTCAGTCTGCGGGCTTTGGTTTATTCCGCGGATGTGTCACTTCAAAGGGCCAATAATAAGCCCTGATAGCGGCGGGCCGGGTCCACTGCGATGTTTACGCCCAGGAATCTGAATAAACAGCCGCAGGCCCCCCAGCGATGCCCCATGACCCGCACGCCCCATTAGTTCCCAAATCTCTTCCTTGACACATTCTGCCAAAAACACATCCTGTCAGGTGCCGGGCCAAAATGTTATTTTTTCGGTTCAAAAATCAAAAATACGCATTAAAATTAGCACGTACGCTGGGTATTTGCGTGTATTAAAAACACCAGGCGACAGTTAAAGCATTGTAGCGGCCCCTCCCTCAGCTACTCACCGCACAAACACTCGGGACAGACAAATGGGGGGGGGGGGGTACTGGAACGTGGAGGGACATGCTTCCCGCCAAAACAAACAAAGCGGACCTGCCGTCGGTCCACTGATGTTTTCATCATGCCGTTTGCTGCGTCCTCCGGCGCAGAAGGAGCTCTCTCCAACTGCTACCGCGTCACGTCCTGGACAAAACCGCGTGAAGATGAACGGAATTGAGGTGACCTGCTTATTTAAGGAGCGGCTACGTACCTGTGAGGGAGCACCGCGGGGCACCGAAACGGCGAGAGGCAGCCTAACGCCTATCTATTTATAGATTTGTCACTTTTTTGTTAATGTCGCTCGCGTGGCTTCTGAGTGGAAAGGGAATGAATTATGAAACAGAAAATGATGGGGGAGGGGTAATTCACCAGTGTGTGTTAATTACACACCAGCTACGGAGCCGGCTAACACAAAGCGCGTCTCAATTGCGCCATTTTGATGCCGGACCGGAGGCCGAGAACGGGCCGGCATGGAACCGCCCGGCGTAGAACCGGCCGGCGTGGAACCAGCCACGTTCATGAAAAAAAAATTAAGAACGCTCTGATTCATTAAAGTATGAGAATTTGTCTTCAAAAAAAAGGCAGAGCGAGAACAAGGGATGGACGACCCATTCAGCCGACGTTCCACTTCCTGTTGCTCGTTCTCTGTCTGTCAAAAAACAGACAGTGCCCTATTAAGGTGTAAAAAGCACGCAGGGGCCGGCTCTCTAATTGCGCAGTCAGAGGCGGAGCTCGTCTCCGCGGTAATCCCGAAACGGCAACCTCATCGCCACAGGGACCCTTAATACGCGGCGGTATCAGGGCCGTGTGGTGGCAAGCCCCCGCCATCGTGAAATCTTAATAAAGGCAGGAGTCACCGAGCTCATTACCCCCGGGGTCAGGGGTGAGGGGGGAATCTGTCCCAGATGGTCATTTAACTCCTCTTAATACAACACAGAATGCAGATCATATCCCGATTGCATAAAAGAGGTTACATACTTTGGGCAGAAAGGTCTCTCGCTCTTGTTGCATATTTAAGGGAAATGAGATGGGAAAGGCCAGAGCCCCCATCGCCCGACACGGGATACGGTGAGGGTTTGATGCGGACACACATGGTGGGGGCTAACAGCCACTCTGCTGGTGACCTTGGAGACGGCACGCAGCTATTGCTTTAATGACCTCCTTATTCCGAATTTATGAATGCCTCCCGTATACGTATAATAAAAACATGAGAGCGGAATGGTGTGCGTGCTCATTATGCCATTTCCCAGGGATCCGGGGGCCGTGCAGCCGGCGGGTTTGGAGTTCGTCTTGGCGGGAGGGCGATGTAACTTTCCTGAGTGACCCTCACAGGTAAAATTAGTCCGCTTCACAAAACTCTGAGTCCGGGGAGACCCTCAGGAGGCCATATGGGCAGTGGGAGCAGCCGGCCATGTTGGCGCTCGCTGTCCGTCTCTTCTAACTGGACCGGAACTGGAATTGGGCCCAGCATGGGGCTACATGAAGTCGTTTAAGTAGAGCAAGTGGCCCAGAATTAGGTTATGCAACCCAGATGAACCCCCTGGTCACTGTGAAAGCCTGTGCCATTTCATAACAATAGGGTTCACATAAACAAGCGTTCGGTATGCAATCAAACAGCAGGTGGCGTAGCGGCTAAAGTTCTGTGGTTCAAATACCACCAAAGGAAATGCTTGTATGTCTATGCTGGACCCCCACACCATAAAATAAATAATAATGTGGATAAATGTGGGTTTTGCAGAAACCAAGTGAATCACAGACCTATGGGTCAGAAATGCCTGCAATGGCATCCTTCACAGGGAATCAATTATCAGCCTTTGGACCCCCCCCCCCAAATCTGTCCAACAGCACAGGAAATGCTGATGCCTTGACATTCATTAAAAAATGCCGGCCATCAATAACTCCCGGATGATGCGGAAAAGACAACAGGGAGTCACAAGGATGAGAGGATGAGACCCTGCCAGCCCTCAGAGGACCGTCAGATGGGGGGGGGACAAAACAGTCGCAGGTTTGGCTCCTGCGCGGCAAACCCCGGGACCCCCAAAAGGGGGCGCCGTGATGGCGGCCGCCCTCTGCCCTCCCCTGACGCAGCAGTGAGTCCCCGCGTGACGCGCCTCAGTCAGGATGCCGGTACACTGCTGCCAGCAGGAATCACAGCACTCAGGAAGGCGTCAGGCTGATCTCCATGGGGGGGGGGGGGGGGGGCGAGGCACGCAGTCCCTTTGAAGTTGTGTTTAGTCGAGCGTTTTTTTTACCTGCCCGGGTGGGGCTGCGCTATCGCCGCAAGTCGACATCACGTCGGCCCGGCTGTTCTGAAATCCTAGGAACAGGGAGGGGGGCATGCAGTGTGCTTCACAATGGGATGGTTTCTCAGGTGATGGAACCTCCCCCCCCCCCACACACAGGTTAGTAATTATATCTTATTCATTTCTAATGGGAAATCCCTAATCACAACATGACGACCTTAAGCCCTACCCAGCCCCAGCCCTAACCTTAACCATAACCATAACCATAACCATAACCATAACCATAACCATAACCATAACCTTAACCATAAGTAACTAAACAAAATACGAGTTTGCATTTTTAGTTTTTCGTTTGCATACATCTTTGTGGGGACCTGAAAAATGATCCCAATAACGTCAAAATAGCAGGTTTTCATTACATTGTGGGGGACATTTGGCCCCCCCAATATAATAGAACCCTAATCCACACACACACACACACACACACACATAGATGCATGCCCTGCCTTGCCACGGTAATAAGCACTCCTTAATTATTTTAATTTATTACAGAGTTAAAAACACACATGCACAGGCGCCTCTCGCCGTGTCCTCAGGAAGACGCACGGGGCCAGTTAGGAGCCACACCGCGCGCCAGCCGAAGACGACGCGTGTTTGTGAAGGTGCTGAAGGAAAAGGTTAATTCCGATCCGTGAGGAGAGCTGACAGGCAGTAACCCTGAGGAGCTCGCGCCGCGCGGAGACGAAGAGCCCAGGGACTTTAATCTTCATATTCGCTGCACCCTTTGTTCTCTTCATGAAACTTCAAATTTATTGCCGGGCTTTAAAGGGGCTGCGGTGACCTTGAGAGGAAGCCCGAGTCGTATATTCCAGTCAAACCACACCTAATTAGCGCTCCCACCACTAAAGGTTTGCTAAATCGCGGCACGTGGCAAGTAAAGCGGAGCCTGACGAGCCGGGACGGGGGCAGCGGGGCGCACGACAGCCGTGGCGGGGGGGAAGTGGCGGAGGGGCCCGCGGACGTACGCGGCGACACAATCACCAACGATTCAGGGGTTCGGGCTGTGAACCAACACACACACGGTTATATGGATATACGTTCTTCCTGTGGCTTTACGTAGGGGTGATGTGAGACTCAATGGGATAAGGTGCTGTGCCTATGCTCAGTAAGTCATTGGTTCAAATCCCAAAGGTGCCACAGTGATTACACCATCGGGCCATTCAGCAAGGCCCTTTCATGCAGGCTTCAGGGACTAGCTGACCCTACTTGCTCAAAAATATATGGTGCTTTGGCGAGAGTGTTCCTGTAGCTTAACCATTAGAACACTGTGCTAACAACACAAAGGTTGTGTGTTCAAATCCCAGAGAGCACACATAAATTCTCTCTCTACTGTAAGTCACTTTGGATAAAAAGCATTAAGTTAATAATAAAACCATCTACTAACTAAACATATGAAGACGGAAAAACATTGCAGACAGATAAATATATCAATGCACACCCACAAGAAAGCATGAGGATGCAGCCGGCTCTGGGATCAATTAAATCTTTATTTCTGCTAATATAACAAAACCTGTCTTACCTTTAGGTAGAAGTTTGCAGGAGTGTTAAAACAGAGATTTTATTCTCCATTCAGCTTTGCACCTTCACTATGACTGTGTGTAAACACCCACAAAGGCTATATAACATGATTAAAATTTACACGCCCATGCACTGTGGTAACGTGCAAGACTCTCTACAATTCCTGACCCGTCAGCGATGGTGGAGGTGCAGAGGCCAAGGAAATCAGGGCGGCCCCCATGGCCTGTCCCTCCCCCCCACCCCACTCTCCGCGGCCGTGGAATCGGCCAGTTCCAATCTCTCACTCTAATTCGCATTCAGTTTCACCACAACAATTAAGTTTTTTTTTTTTTTTTGAACATTCACCTCCAAAAGCTGCAAAGAAAAAAAAATACAGCAATTCAGCAGAATAATTGGTGCATTTTACAGCGGCTTTCCGTACGATTCCGACTGCCGAAACTGTTAATAATTCAATTTCTTGGATGGTGTAATTGATATTTCTCTGCCTAAAGGTCATACCCGCCTTTGAAAAAGGAGGGGAAAAAAATGCATTTAATGCCCCCAATTTAGGCAAAGGGTAATAATTAGAATGTGACTAAAAAGGGCAAAGCAGCGGAGATGCCCGGTGTGGGGATGGAGGGTGGCAAGCGGGCATCTCCAGGAAAGCGGCATCGAAGGCCGGAGAGCGATTTGACAGCCGGTTTTGGAGCACTTGGGTTCAGGATGGCAGCGATTCAAACAGCCAACGAACTGACCCCGGTGTGTCTGTATGTCTCTGGAGGGGGCGGGGCCAGCGTGGAGGGGGGTGGCGGCCTTAATGTAATTGGCTAATACAGTAAGGGTATTAAAGTCACAGAGTGCCAAAAGGGAACAGTGTGTCTCTTGACCCTGAGCCACTTTGGAGTAATCTAGCATTCAATCCAGCGTGTAATGACTGCAGGGCCTGTCAATCTGCCAGGCTCTGCCTGGAAATGCCTCTAGATAGGGCTGACTTACGGCTCGGGGACGGCAGTGCCGGAGAGGGGGGCCACTCAGCGACCGAGCCCGCAGCTCTGTCCCCAGACATGCTGGCCCGCTATCCGGCTCAGCCAAATCTGCATCGGCCCCCCTCAGAAAAAAAAACAAGCGCAACATTGATGAAAAAACACCTTGTTAACTAGCACTGGGAACCTGGCTCATTTATTTAAGTATTTATTTAGCAGTCGGCATACATTTTTTGAGACAGCAGGGTTAGCTAGTTCCTGGAGGCAGAGGCACTTTTACCAGGGGTGAATCTGTACCCCCTACCCGTCAAATGAAAATGCAATTTCAACATATTTCAATAGAATGAGATTATTTTGTAAAGCTATGTTTGAAAATGTGGCTTGCGTTTCTCACATCACTGTGTAATAATAATTTATTGTAAATGTATTTACTAATCTTTTTTACAATTTTATCTGGATGAATGGGTTGGACACTCTCACCTTGCACCCCCCTACATGAAAAGCCAAGAGTCACCAATGCCTGGAGCCACTGGGATTAAAAGCCTTGCTCAAGCGCCCGACGGTGAAATCACTCTGCCGACGCTGGGATATGAACCAGCGACCTTCTGATCACAGGAGCACTGCTAGTTAACCCCTGATAGGAGGACTTGGCTTGCTTTTGCCACACATGATGTTTCTTATAATAATAATCAATTTTCTAATATAATAATCATATTTTCTGCCCTTACTGTAGGCCGATTATATATTACTGTCACACACGCAGCGTGCAGTGTGTGTGTGTGTGTGTGTGTGTGGAGTGTGGTTATGCTTCTCCTGTGCCCTGTTTTCTGTGTCTTTTCTGATGTTCTCTGTGCTACATAATATTTTTAGCCACAAAAATGACATTTGTCGTTTTTTGGGACGGTTGACTGCGTTTAAATGGCCCCTTATGTGTCTTTTCTGATCTTCTGTGATTTCCTTGGATTTATGTGGTGGCGGCAGTTTGGGGGGGGGGGTGGCGCTCTCGCGGCTGCCAGCTCCATGCACCTTTGAAGTCGCTGCGCGCTGAAGCGGATCGTCGGACTAATGCCGAGGATGACAATGAAACGACTCATTTTCGGGCCCCCCCCCCCCAGCTCGGAGATAAAGTGAGCATCCTGCGATTTTCAAAGCAGGAAGCCAAGCGGACGTCATGGCTGACGGAGCTAACAGGTGAGCCCACCCCGACCCCCCCCCCCTCGGGGGAGTGTTTATGCGAGGAAGGGCGTGTAACACGCTGCAAAGCATCGCCAAGTCACCGCTCACGGCGGCATCGGCGTCAAACCACCGCGTTCCTGCTACACACCTCCGCTGGAGGCCCAGACAGGCGCCAAACGCAGGACGGATTTGTTTTCTTTCATCCTGCTGTTTCTCCAAAAAAAAGAGGAAAAAAAACAGAGGGAGACAGAGAGCGTGTCATTAATGAGCATCTCCCTGTGAGGCAGGCGTGCCCACCGCCGTGCACGGGGAGTAATTCCCAACAGGAAGTAAGCGCCACGGTGCTGAGGAGGGAAGTCGCAGTTACTGGAGTTTTCCGAGGCCCCTCCGTGTGACACGGAGGACGGGCTCCTCCGGAGCAGCGCGGCGCAGATGTAAGGCGCTCCGTCAGACCCGGCCTGGGAGCCATTAAATCACCCTAAATCACTGTAACGTCCCATTAGCGGCAACGGCGGCTCTGCCTAATGCTCTCTATTACTGACTTCACCTCCGCGGCCCGATTGAGGTAAATCACTCCGCTGGCATGGCCCTGCTGGCCTGTGGGGGAGGGGGGCATGGGCGCAGGGGCCGCCCAGGTCGGCGGTGGGGGGGGAGACGCGTCGGTTAGTCAGCCGACCCAACAGCCACAGCTTGTTTTTCCTATTCTTATGGATATAGATTTCTGGAAAAAAATCTAAAAAAAAAACTCTAATTTGTTGGCAAACGGCTGCTTGAAGCTGATGCTGAGTATTTTAGGTTTGGGGGAGGACAAGGAAGGCAGACCTGGAGGCCAGGTGTGGGGATTGCTATGGGGGGGGGGGGGGGGGGGCTGTTATGATATCTTTGGGGGGGGGGGGGCAATATGGTTTCAGGACCATCCGACAGACTCTCACAGTAGACACACGTCAGGACACCCAGGAAAGAAAATCCAGCAATGATTTAGTAAAAAGCACCTTTTTCCTTTCCTGTTCAGTCACGTAATTAACGGTGAATACAGCCATTTAGCAGGAAACGTCCACCATGTGTAGAATAGCAAGATATCTTAATTTATAGATATTTCCAGAAACACAAAGCCTGAAAGGCTGAGAAAAGTTTCCAGTGAAATATATATTCCTGCCCTTATCTTCCTGCTTTTCTTGCGATGATAAATAGCTCCATCCAGAGGCCTTCGGCTGGCCTTAAAGGGACAAAGCGATGATGAATGGATTAAAGCTGGAGCGTGAGCAAACACACCTGAAGCTGATAAAAAAGATTCCGCAATGACAACTGGGGACACAGGTGACCCCCCCAGTAACGTCCCCCGAAACCCCCCCAGGAGGAAGCGAGTGATAGGCCGGAATTGCCATTAGAGGGAAGATTAAGTGCTCTCGCTTCTTTTGTTGTTTAATTATACATGCACCGTTCAGATGCTCCCTGGTTCCCCCCCCCCCTTAACAATTCCGATTGTCTATTGGCTGCTTCTTTTGACAACTCCAACCAGAGGATCAAATCCCATTGGCAGAGGTGCATCTGTCAAGATACATGGATCGAGGGGGTGGGGGAAGGGTGGGGAAAAGAAAAAACAAGATGTGCGTGTTTAGTTTTCATTACGGACGGAACCTGGGGTCCACAGGAGGGGACAAAAAAATGTACCTGTCAGGCTGCCAACGTCTCATGAGGGTTCCGGCCGAATGTTTGCCATTTGGAAAGTCAGCTGACAAATATGCGCCGTCTCGTCGGTCGGGCGGAGGCGAAGTCAAACACGGAGCGGCGCCGCCGACGCGCTTTATCAGCTGCAGCGCCGCTGCTGCCGATACCAGCCCCCAAATGTCACTGCAATAAAGCGCAACTGTCCTCAAGAGGTTAATTACGACACGCGCCAGTGAGGAGTGCGACTGCGGCCATACAAAAGACGGGGAAATACCAAAAAATAAAAGAAAACACAATTCCGTATAGAACGTGAGAGACTTTCCAGCAGTTCAAGGAAAACAACATTAAAAAAACTTCAATACCAAATAAAATACAAAAGGCCCTCTCTTTCGTATCCTAGCTATTGCGCATTTTGCAGGACTCTCCTAAACTGCAAAGGCTACTCCAACCTCTCCACCAATCGGTTTTCCACCATCCACATCAGGCTTCTCTGGTGTCGCATTACCCGCAGTGAGGTTTAAACACGGTGGACAAAAATGGTGGTATCACGCCTTTAAAGAAAATGACCTATAGACCATTCTCTTTCCTTTCACTTCACTGTCTTTCTTGGAACTAGTGCAGGCGTTCATTTAACGTTTCAACTGATGCGTTTTCATCGTTTCATGCTGACTGGCGCATTGGGGACTGTGGGCACGCAGTCTGGCTCGCAGACGTACGGGGCCGCAGCGAGCTCCTCACATGACTCTCAGGACTGTATCATGTGACTCTGCATGGACAATGTGTCTTGGCAGGGGCGTGCATTCCTGTGAAAATGAGAACAGGCGCTACGCAAGAAAACTTCAATAAACAAGCTCCTCTTCACAGGGGCTATGTAAGTTAGCAAAAACCCGCCTCGCCTCGCAGTAACGTCCACGTAAATGCCTGGAACAGAAGAATCATCGAGATTATATCCTCAGGTTGCTCTTTCGTTACCTGTACACGGTGCGTAAGTATGCTGCAACAGCCTGAAATCGTTTACGATAAAGATGGTTGTCAATAACTCAACACACAAATGAATAGGCTTAGAATAAAATCTCGACCATTAAGAGAAAATCTCTTAAAGATATTTACACAAATTTCACAGAGATGTCAGATTACTATAAAGGGTCATGGACATAGTATTTTCTGCTGGGATGGTAACAGGAATAGCAGCAGACTACTTAGACTCTGTTAAGCACATGGATCCTTGAAGAAGAAGGAACGTCCACATTTTGCATTTACGTTTATTTGTTTAGCAGACGCTTTTGGACAAAGAGACGGGGCAGACATCACAAGCTGGGCCAAGCCCGATGTTTTGAAATATGAAAACCACTCACCGCTAATTTCTAATGCTCATAACAATAAATAACGCAAGTGTACAGCGCCCTGCAAGCGCACGTTTCTGTGGAATTTTCCGGCAATAAATCATCTAAATGAAACACTTCAATATGGATTTTGCAAGCACGAACTATATTACCTCTTTTTGTCACATTGCGGCTGAATCGGACATGAGGTACACACTAAACGAGGCCAGGGTCGGAATCGTTTTAAAAGTTAGCAGAAACTATGAGCGATTGTGTGGAAAGTTGTATACAGACAGTGATTTGGTAAGAAGACAGAAATGCTGCTACAAATATTGAGAGGCTCAATACCCACCGTCATTTTCAAGATGTGAAATTTGAAGTCGTTCCACATTAACATTTATGCCCGAAAGCCATCCATTATTAAATATAATTTCAGTGTGATGAGCTCGGAGTGACATTAATGGCAGTAACGAGATTGATACAGTCGGAATGCTGAGTTCACCTACAAGTGGGTGTGCGATGGTTCGTGCGTGTATAGATACGCAGACACTCAGTCACACGCGTGTGCACGCACACACGCACACGTATACATATGCACACACACACGCGCAATATATGGACCGCAGAACCATAATTTTAGCATTTCAAAGCTACAAGCCTATAAGTTTTATAAGCAGATTCAGTGCACTACAATAATTTCCAAATGATTATAATAGCTAGATGGTCAATAAAAAGAATTCTCTTTATATAAAGAGTACAGTTTGAAAACATACTAAGTATGTCAGCCTTGTGACCGAGCTGCCTGCCCCCTCACTGACAGGTTGTGTCACTGCTAAGGACAAGGGTCCCCAGCTAGCGATAATCAAGCCCCCCAGCTGCAAGTCCTTCCAAGCCCCCTGCCTGCCGTTGGACGCACAGAGACGAGGAAAAGGAACTCCCCGAGCTTGTGAACGGGCCAAATGTCACATTTTCCAGCGCTGCCTTGTGTTTACTGCTGTTTGTTAATAAATCAAATTACATCTGAGACCTACCCCACCTCAGTCCCTTCCCAGAATGCACAGGAGCACCTGTGCCAAATAAGGGTTCACAGGTAAACATCCAGCCTCCTTGGAACTGGAAGACACAAGCTGAACTGCGACACAAAAAAACAAATGTATTTCAAAGCCCACCAGCAGGGGGCAGACTCCACAGAGCCACATCTACCACAATGTACCATTGCTTATTTCCCAACTCACTTGCTTCTAAAGCCATACAACAGCAATCATGTACATGCTGTATGTTAGGCCTGTCATTTTAAGCTTGACTGTTTCACGCTGTGAGAGGGGGAGGAGACCATTGAATCGATCTAGACCAGTGGGCCGATTTAACAGCTTGTGCCAGCTCTGTATATATCCTGCAGAGTGTATATAACCGCAGAGATATTAAAGCTGAGTGGCGTATTTCCCACAATGCATGGCGGGAGGGAGGGTCTTCCCTTGTGCAGGAAGCAGCTCTGCTGCAGACTATGCAGCTGTCCTGTCAAACAAGCCGGTTAGCATCGGCTCTTTAAAAGGAATCACGCAGACAGACCGTAATTTCTCGACGGGCCACGGAAACGAAAGCCTGCACACTCTCAGAGAGCACCTGACCCCAGAAATCGCCCACAGCACTTTAATAAAACACAAAAACACGAAAACCTCAAAAACGGTGCACTGACAAAAAAAAACAGCAGTGACTGGACGTCATGAGCAGAACCGGCTTATTCTATTATTTGGCCAGTCGATCATTTCCTTCAGTCTTCAAAACATGTGATCTGAAAAATAATTTGTCTAAACAATAAACAGACAGTAATGAAAAATGACAATAACACCATGGAAATAGGTGAGAGGGAGGCGAGGCGGGGCTTGGGCCCCCCGATTCCCGCAGTCGCGAGTTGTGGCGGTGGTGCGGGTCAGCGTGAGAAGCCCGCGTCATCCCCCGGTTGGATGTAATTACAGGAGCCGCGTGTCCGGGCCGGCAGAGACGCCCCTGACAGCTAACTGACTGATGACCTTCACCAGGGAACTCGCTCCCTCTCAACTCTCAGTACCCCCCAGACCCCCGCCCCCAGAACACCACCGTACATCTGTGACACGATCATTCAGACACAGCTATTGACAAATCGGCACGCGTTCCTCAGCAGCCCGCCCCCCTATCACTCCTCATCAAGCACCTATCACTCGGTGCGCGGCGGCTCTGTGGCTCCGCGGCTCTGCGGCGCCGCGGCTGAGGGCCGGGCCGCCGGAGCGGGTGGCTAATTTGACACAGCTCGCTTACCCTGCCATAATTGCTCCGTCACTGTCAGCCCGCCGGTTCGAGGGCTCGTTCCTGAGAGCCCCTGCTGTACAATTTGGACACGATTACCACCCATTTACGGTGCCATTACGGCCCTGATGTGGCCCAGGCTGCACACTGACACAGCTCATTAAGCCGGGATGCAGTCCATTAATGAGCACTGTTAGCATTTCTCTGCACCTCTCTCGCCTCCGATAAACAGCCAGTGTTCCATGAAAAGCTGCCATCTTTACCGTAGCATATTTATTACCTTCTGGGAGCAGGAGGCCCCACAGGAGCTAAGAAAAGTCCCCTCGTGTGTACACCTATATCTGGATATTTGATGTATAACCTATGGAGTATGGCTGACAATATACACGCACGTCTGCATGGTGACCTTATCGTGCCTCGGGCCACGGAAAACCG
Organism: Paramormyrops kingsleyae; assembly: GCF_048594095.1. Classification (NCBI taxonomy): domain Eukaryota; kingdom Metazoa; phylum Chordata; class Actinopteri; order Osteoglossiformes; family Mormyridae; genus Paramormyrops; species Paramormyrops kingsleyae. Next base: position 29,752,034 of record NC_132799.1, on the reverse strand, counting down.
CTCGCGCCGTCCACCTCCTGCCACCAGGTGGCGCTGCGCCACTAGCCGGGGTGGGGGGGGGGGTGGTGGGGCAACTCAAACTTTGCACCAGGGAGACAATGAACAGGCAGGGGACATTATTCATCTCAGCCTAGCGGTCAGGGCATCGCTCTGCTTCTGGAGACGACCGCGAACCCGTTGGGATAGTGAGCAATGATGCCCCCCATGGCCGGGGGGGGAGGAGGAGCTGAGAGCGGCCAAGAGACAATGCGCTCTCCTCTCAGCGGGGGGACCTGCAGAACGAGCCGCCCTTCCCGCGCGTCTTAAGGAGGCTGGAACGCCTTCCGCAAACGAGACCGCCATTATCTGTCAGCAGGTAGCATGATATTTAAAGACACAGCACTTTAACCTGAAGTCTGTCAGTGCAAATCTCATAAGGGATCTGTTGTTGTACCCTTGTAGGAATGTGTCATCAATATATGGATAAACTTATAAGCTACTTCGGATAAAAGTCCAAATAAAACGGCAGCATGTGAGCAAAATTGTGTTTATTTGCTGTGAGAGTTTGTGTAGAACACAGCTTAACCCACAGTACAGCTTGAGGTTGTTAGTGAAACAATTCAGGTCAAATACTTTGACCAGGGGCAGTCATGCTTCTCCTCCTGGGCTTTGAACCCACAGCAGTCTGGTTTTATGTGCATTCAGCAAAATATCCCTCACTGGTCTAATTACTTGCTCCGAGACAGCACTTTGAATTTGAAAGCAAGTTGTTTATTAGTACCTGATTCCAGAATTCGTTATATCCTTAATTTGATGATTAATTCCCCATTTTGGTTCTTCACAGCCAAGAACAGGCACAGGAAAGGGGAAAAATTATGGTAAATCTAAATATAAATGCCATTAAATAGGGGGAATCTATAAAAGCTTTTTCTCTTTGCAGATTAAATTCATTCAGCTCCTGGGGAAAAGAGGTGACTAGTTTCAGATCCGCTGGTTGCGTTAACGAAGGCATGGAATTGACTCCACTAAACGAGTCCTTCTGAAATGAAGCATCTATGACCATAATCTGCGATCATACACATGTGGACAATGAAATGGCGTTTGATTTGAATGACTCTCCTGTTAGGCTCTCACAGTGATTTGTGATGTAGTACTTAGCTCTTGCTCCGATGTTAACTGGCACTTGTTACTGGTCACTCATCAGACACGCAGCCAGACAGCACTCACACCTGAGTTGGCTTCCTGACAGCTGTATGCGTGTGACACACTAACCGCTGTGCTCATGCGTCACTTTGGGCAAAAGCTTTGCTAAACAAATTAATGTACATGTCACAAAACACTGCAAGTGGAGCATGCAGTCCTCGTCTTATGCATATACATCACCTTGTTTCTCATTGTCAATAAATGAATTACGAGCCAGATCTGTGTATAAAGCTGTGTTTTCAGAGACAGTGACATAATGTACATATCTAACGCTGGTCAACAGAGTTTGGGCAATGTGCACATGAACACATCTGTTTAAACAGATACAGGAATGAATTTCCGGTGGTTGGGACACTAGCTAGAGGCTGGATGGATGGATGGATGGATGCACAGTGGCCCATAGCCACATACCTCTACGGCTGGGCTTTGAATCTTCTTTGTAATTTACATTCGTCCCGTAATCACATGGATTTCCTCTTGCAGATGACCCCCCCCCCCCCCCCCCACCTAGTGGCGGGAGGTAGACGGCGCAAGCAGTTTTCCGTGGCCCCAGTTAAATGAATGAGAACACACAATTTCAGTGTACTTTTTTTTTTCTCGGGGCGCTAAAACTTCTGTAAAACAGCTGAGCATCGCCCCCCGCTGGCCAGGACAAACGCTCGGCGGAGGGATGCTGTCCCATGTCATGAGATGAATGGGTTTGGTTTCGCTTATTCTGCGAGCTTGTGATCCTGACGGCAGCGGCGTGACACGCGATGCTCTCTGTCACGTTACGGCCGCTTGTTTATCTATAAACATCCCTCTGGGTCTCCCGGGCCGTTGTTGCGTTTACCTCGGCCCTGTACCCCCACACTCACTGTACTGGTAGCTGGGCACCTTTTGCATATCAACACGCACGCAACCCGTGCACAAACGAGCGATTGCAGAAGCCAGGATCGCACCGACGGGCTCGTGGAATTTTCCCATCATCCTCACGCTGTCACCTCTAACATAAAAAAATGGCTAATTAGCATGATTAAGTCGGTTTCCACCCCAGGCTTTTTGTGTATCAGACAATGAGCATTATACGGTAAGCACGTACGCGCGCTGTCATCGCCATCCAAAGCCCTCCTTGGCAGATTTAACCTTCTCCTCAACATTTATTCCTACATTTACCCTCAGTGAACCGGCAGCGAGCAGGGAAATAACAAGGCGAGTGGCAGGAGGAAACCGTCCCTTAGTCACTTCCAGTTAAATGTCCCCTGGCTTTTGCTGCCCTTTAATCTCCATTTAATTAAATCGTGAAACTTAAGGAGCAAAAAGCCATTATTCAGGGAATATCTGACAGATAATTTAGCCTCCGCCAGCGCGGGCTAATTACCAAACAAACGGCCCAAGCATGCCGCCACAACGCTCCTTTCATTATCTTTGCAGGGATTCGGGTTTTTAACTCACCAAAGCGGAGCCCGGACAGGAAGTGGAGTGGAACAGGAAGCGGAGCACAGACAGGAAGTGGGGCCCAGAGCCCAGACAATAAGTGGGGCCCACACAGGAATGGACACCAGAATACCTGCTGTGTTTTTATGGGCTGCATCACCTGTTGCTTTACGCGTTCTTCCTGTGTTTCCTCTGCATATTCCAGTCTCATCTTGCAGTGCAGAAACATCTGGACAGGTGATCTGGTGCATATGTGTGTGTGTGTGTGTGTGTGTGCAGGGGCACTGTTAAGGGGGGAAAAGTCAGGATGATTCCAGGGGCCCTTGAGTGACAGGTGCCCTAAAAAATCTGGAAGATAATTGTATTGGTCTGGGTTGGGGGCCCAATGTGATGTGCTTTCAAGTGGTCCAGAATCTGGGGCTGGGTGTGTCCTGTGAGGGATGGATTTGAGGGTCAGTAAAGCTATGGATCATCACTTTAAAGAGAATATTTATTGGCAAAATGCAGGATAGGGTCAGACACCGAAGTGTGATTCAGTTCTCAGTATATCAGATGTTCCAGATAATTGACAGTGTGACCTTTGACCCTGCACCTCTGCCATATTTGGTTGCGAGACATAGTAATGGCTGCCGGTCAGTGGGCTCTACTGGTGGCTCCCTGATGCCAGCCTTTGATTAGAAACGCCCCAGCCTGCTCTAAGCTGCCGATTTCTCAGCTCCCTGCTCGCTACTTCACATGTGGAGGAGTGCCAGAGGGGGGTCGGGGTTGGCTCCATGTGTGTTAGCACATTAGCATGCTAGCATGTTAGCACGTTAGCGTGCAAGCATGCGAACGCTGGCCTTGTAGCTGCCTGCATTTACAGTCTGGCAGTGTCAGAGTCACGCGTGCCTCTAACATATGTGTCCACTGGGAAAAGACGATACCCTAGGAGTCCCGATCATGCTGGGCAGTGTACAAAAACGGTCAGGATCATTTGCCCAGAGCCAACGAAATGTAGGTATTAAACATTAAACACATTACGGTCATTTTCACACGTCTCTGTGATGAATTTTTACATCACCAAGCCTGCTGTGGGAGAGCATTAAAGGCAGTTTAAGGGCAATTTCCTAAATGTTGATAATACTTCTAAAAAAATAAGGACAAGCGAATGAGAATAAATGTTAAACTATAAGAAGGATGTTTTAGGGACCATCATCCAATGCACTGACAGAGGGAAAAACGGCGTCACGTCGAGGAGCTTGCCGTCAAGGGCGGGGTGGCGTGGAACGTGTGGATCTGGGGCCCGGGCTGCCACACTGCAGCCTGTTCTTTGGTGGTCGCAGACGGAGGGAAACGGCAGCATTTATGTGAAACCGTGATGACGAGAGGCAGGTCTGATCCATATCTGCGCTCCCTAAACGGAACACACGTGTGTGTGTGAGCATGGGCGCGTGCGACACGCCGGGATTTTAATTTCCCTCTCTTGCTGGTTGACAAAACGTCTCTCTCTGCTGTAATCACTTCAATCTACCCAAAGATTAATAACACTGGAAAGATAATTTCGGCTCTTTGGGATGCGAGATGAAAGATACCCTAATTGTACCCCGTATTAATCACGGCTCCCATCGGGCTCCGCTCAACCAATTGAAACATCTTAATAAACATGATGGCCGAGATAAAGAAAAGCTATATTTAAAAAAAAAAAAACATTAAAAAACTGGATTTTAACTGTACAATTTATTAATTTATTAAATTTAATTACTTTTATTTTACACAGCACCCTTCCAACGTGGTTCCCCTAAAGCAAATTAAATGATTCACTGAATGAGATCAGCGTTACTCAAGACACTGAGGGAGCTGCGTTTCTGAAATAAATAGATGATTGTAGGTCTGAAAAGAAAAAAACCAAATAACTCATTTCATTGCCGTGTTACGAACCCAGACTCCAGGCAGATACATTTAGGATTCAGTCTGATGGATATTTACCTGGGTCTCTCTGTCTTATACTCAGAACAAGCACATATGTTAAATCAATTTCTTCCTATCCATAAAACAACCATTTGTTTAGTATAAAATGAGTATACATATAAATAGCCCTTCAACCTAAGTGTGCATAAATTCCACTCGAGATAAAATGGGAATTTTCCCCCCGAATAACATGACACGCTAAGCTGCATATATTTGGCCAGAAGCTACCTTATAGAGGGGTACCAAGCTGTCAGTCAGAACGCTTATAAACCAGCAATTAGACACCAAGCAGGAAGGAGGGAAATGTAGAAAATAGCAGGCAAACAAAGCATTACGGCTGTCAAGGAGACACTGGGTAGATGAAAAGATGTATATTTTATAAATATAAATACAATAAAACTGCACTGTGCCCATATGAGAGAAACAGCCCCCTTATCACTGGGGTGCCAACGGACCCCGGCCTCGTTTAACGTCTGACAGCAGCACCGTCCAATGGGACGGTGGAACGGACCTCGAGAGGAGCACGTGGTCCTAGCAGAACTGGCGGAACCGCAGGAAGGATCGACTCCGAATGGGGGGGGGGGGGGCTTCTTGAAGACAGCTGCGGACAGAGATCTTTCTGTTCCAGTTCACAGCATCACTTCGGGGGAGGGGTGGGGGGGGGGGTCAGACACCAGGGGCCCAATCATGCCTCTATTATTCGGGCTTCAAAGATGACCTCCAATGAGAAATATGTGTCTCCTATTAATATCCAGCGGAAAGGCGAGTGGCGATCGCTGCGTGCTGCCTGTTTCCTGCCTGAGTGATGGATCTGGGCAGATGTCTTCAGCTGCCACGTAAACAGAACCGTTTGACGGGGAGAGAGCCCGCAAAACTCTCGCTCGGGAGAGGAACACCTGCGCGGTTCCGCGCCGCCATGCGCGGTTCTTCTGAGAGCCGCAGGTCAGCCCTGGATTGCATTAATCAGCGGTGGGGGTCTCCGGCCCGGCCGCCTCAACCAAGGGCAAGTGGAAGACGATCGCTGATGAGGCTTTCGGGGCCTGGACGCCCTTCGCCAGGTTACGCCACCTGCTGTTAAACCGTGGGGTGAGCACAGCAGCCAGGGCAGAGATCTAACGCAAGGTCAGATACGCGGTGGCGCTGCCCTGCTTAGACGCCGCCCCTGACAGCCTCGTGGTGCCGGTTAATTAATAAAGCGGCGCCCACTGACAGCCCCGACTGCTGAATCGCCACAGCTTCCCAGCGTTGACATATACTTTAAAAACGGATCCCTCTCCCTGTTCTCTGTGTCTGCTTCATGAGCTCACTCAGCCGAGCTCCCGATTAAGGTCGTACGAGAGAGATCAGGCCAGAGGAGCCCGCGTTTTAATGGCTGTTAACCCTAACACAGGTAACCTGACATAGGTCCGTGAGGCTTGGTTCCGAAAAACTCTGCGTGGGCCAGAGACAGAGCTGAGAAGGCAGCCTCTCAGAGAGGCGGCGACGGGCTTCGCTCTCGCTCCGTCCCGTCTCCATACGGCCCCCGATGGGGGGCAGGGCAGGCCCAGGTCCTGAAAGAAGCCCTCGAGGCCCTTTTGGGGGAGCCCCGTTTCCATCGGCAACAGCGTAACTGCACGGATAACTCAGAGGGAGATGTGAAGGGAGCCAGAAAATGGCAGAAAGAGAGAGAAAGACAGAAGCTGAACTGAAGGGAGGGAAAAACAGCTGGACAGACAAAACTCCTGGGAAAGAATAAAAGGGCAGTGAGGTCCCAGAACCTCTTTGAAACCGTTTTTCTCAGGATGTAATTTTGCTCTGTATTATTCTGTATTATTGGATTTAATCACCCATTTTCCCCATATCAAGAGGAAGGTCCCAGTGATATCAATCAATCAATCAATCAATCAATCAATCAATCAATCAATCACTCGACAGTCATAAAACTGAACATGCTACAATTATAATTTGCACCCGTATTTCCCAGGATAGGCTCTGGACCCCCAACAACCCAGCATAGGATCCAGCAGGTATAGAAAATGGATGGATGGATAGATGGATAAACGGACAATTACAAAAGTTCGAACAGTTAACATCTTTTTAAAAATTATAATTAACATTTTATTTTAAACTGTATTTAACTTATTTATTTGATTGTACCTGCTACATTGTATGTAAATTTGGCATTTGGATTCTGTGTTCTATATTTTATTTGTGCTGCATTTAGGGGATCATGGCGGGGGGGGGGGGGGGGGGGGGTCGTCATCCCTTCGTGTTACTTCCTGTCCTGTCCACTCCACCCCACCCCTCACAAGTCCACTAAAAGCACCCGTAAGGGGGGGGGTCAAGGCTGGATGGACTGCCATTAATCCTGCATGTACAGAGCTTTCTGTACCGCACACGGGCGTGGCTGCAGTACACCTGCCACACACATGTTCACCCCCCCCCCCCTACCCCGTAAGAGCGCGTTTCATCGCAGGAAAATGCACGATATCTCAGTGCATGCAGGGGTCTTGCCATCTTCACAGAAATTAGCGCACTTAGCATTAATACCTAGGAGGCGGAGGGCGCTGGTACAGACTGAGATTAGTCACTGATTTAATGTGTGACCCAGGGCCAGCTTTGGGCCGGCCCATAACAGCAGAGCAGCCAGAAATGTGCAGCATAATTCTGTCCCAGGCATCCGCATTGTTTCATTTCTATGCAAATTCACCCGCCGTTCCATGCTACACTCTGCACTTTGCATTAACCAGATTTAAACTTAAAAAAAAAAAAAAAACAGGCCCAAGTCCTATATGATATTCTGGTAATCTGGTTAATTTATGCACAAACATTGCAATTTCAAACAAGCTCATTCTATATGCATGTATGTAGCTTAAGTCTTTAATCATATTTTACACAATGTCCCTATAATCTCAACACAAATTACTACCAGAATCTGTTCCTTTTTTTGGATCTATCTGAGACTGTGGAGATTTGGATCATAACGAAACACAAATAGAAAACATTTTTTTTTTTATTAAATGCAGATAAATGCATTTAATTGGAAAAATGCTAAAAATCTTTTTTCCCTTCTTGAGAAATGCTCAAAAATATCAGATATTCTCAAGCATTAGCTAAGAATGTCTGATAGAAAACAGGGCTTTTAACCTTGGTCTTGATGTACGAGACGGAGCCTGAATTCAGATCTTCAGAAAGGATGGACGTCTTGTGCCCTCCACTGGAAATAATTGTTTTATCTCATTTGCTTCATTATTCATTTTCTGGAACGTTGTAAAACGTCGGGGTGAAAATAAACGCTCAGGAAAAGGCTGCGTGTTATCTGACTGTGTCAACTTCTGTCCTCGCCTCTCGAACAGAGCGACTCGCGGAACATCCATTTGTGAATTTTATTGCTCGCTGCTCCTCTTTTATGAACATTAAAAAGCATCAGTCACATGTTACACGGGCTGAAAAAATTAATCTAGAAAAAGTCTCTGAGGGATTCGCCGCAATTCAGCATCAGGACTAAAGAATAGAAATAAAATTAACAATCAAAACATCAAGGGGAGAAAAATGCAGAGATAATTAAATGTACTTTGCTATTTTACAAAATATTACAGATAATGCACAGGACAGTTTGCATTTAAAATGCCCTAAAAAATATTCATAGCATGTTGTTTGGCACGGTAACATGACATTACTACTGGTTCAGAATAGGTGCTCCAGATCAAAATTTCCCATGCTGTTTTATGATACGGAGAGCAGTCCAACCTTATTTGCTAAAAATTCAGATCAATTGAATTTTAATGAGAGGCCCGTACGCAAGGGCAACATCCACAAGGAATTCTGGGAATGTTTGAAATTAGTCCCGTATTTGCCAGGAGACAGTTGGGTACATAAACTTTTTTATTTCCAGATTCATAGGTCCATTCGGGCCGAAGATTGCTCTGCTGTTCTGAGTTGAGCAATTTGAATAAATTATGCTGAAAATCACTTGGTGGTTCATTTTGTGTGAAATTATATTTTCGCTGGAAAGGTTAATTTTGAAGGGAGCTTGAATGGGTGGAAATTGTGCAGCTAGGGAGGCAGCATGTATAGACGGAAGCCTTTATTAGAAGCGATTGCCTTTCCTCCTGGATCTCTCCAGAGAGCAGAATCAGTGGAGATGTTAAACCTTGCTTGACACCCCAGTTGGATAATTGTGGGTGTGGAAGCTAATCAGCAGAAGATGTCTCCTCAATTTAAATCTTGTCAGTTAGTCAAGATTAGGGCCTCCTGTATTGAGCACCATTAGCTTTGTTGCATGTCATTGTGCTAGTGAAGATGTTGGAAAGGTCCGGCTGCAAGGGTAAAAGTGGGAAGTTGAAGGATACCGGGGAATTATTCTGGCTAAAAGCAGTCACAGATTTACTCGAGTTAAAAAAAAGGGAAAAGCCGTAAATGCAATCACAGAGTCTATTATTTCCGCCCATGTGACCTGAAAAGTTCTTCTATTTAAAATTCCAATCAAATTAACTTCATAACCGACTGCATTATACATGATTAGTAAATATCGAGGTGTAGCGAGCTGCGTGATTTCGTCCCAAAAATACGAGTATTACACAAAATCCCAGTCGTCCTACAATATTCTTTAGAAAGAGGGGCAACTCTTACCCTGCTCTTGAGAAACTGAATTACAGAGTGCCTCTAAGATGGAGGAAATTATAAAATCCATAATTGACAGCAAAAATGAGTAGTAATACACGTGAGCATGATCTCTCTCTTTTTTTTTTTTTAAAGTTCAACTTTAGCCCAGTTTGATTGGAGGCTAATCCCGAAATGTGCGGCGGATTTTAGAGGCCCGTCTGGCTGGCACGTCGCCAGACTCCTGTGCTCTCCCGACGGTAAATATTTGTAACAGATTCCTCCTGCAGCACAAAAGGCCCTTTCAGAGAGAGAGCCATGTAACCCTGCAGTGAAAGCAAGGTCAGGCCAGATAAACAAGGCGGCCGTGCCAAGTTCGCTAGTCCCAATAACTCCAGGCCGTCCTGAGCACACAAGGCCCACTCCTCATCTGAAGCGCTTGAGTGCTGACAGATGTCTTTGCCGTGCAGCGATCGGAAAGGAGAATGCCCCCCCCCCCCCCCTCTCTCTCCCTCTCCCAGCTGTAACACCTCTCCAGCAGTATGGAGGGATTGTCTCTTTTTTTAAGTGATTCAGCTGTTGGAGGAAATATATTAGCCTTCACAGAGCCCTAAAGCAACACAAAAGAAGAGGCAAAATTTTAATACATCTAATGCCAAAAACAGATAAATCACGCTAATAAAAATGCATTATTATTATTATTCAACCATTTATTGACCTTATTGTTTTTAACAACAATTATTGCTAAAGGACCATTAATAATTAACATATGCATTTCTATTCTGATTTATCAAAATGCATAGTGTTTTAAACGTAAAATTAATATAATGTGGAATTTACAGATGTAGATGCAGACCAACAGTCTCCCCTCCACCATACACACACATGCATACACACTAACAGACAAATTCTAACCAGAATTTAACATGCTCTCTTAAGGAATAGAAAGAAACACGATAGGCACTGTCACTGAAGGATGACATGACACACGAGGCAAAACACAAAAAATTACAGTCAGTTAATTAAAGTGAAACCGTTTTCCTCGCTGTGGCATCAAAACCCTGATAACGTATCAGAAAAAAGGCAACTGGGATATACATAAGAATGTAAGGCTTCTCTGCCTACAGCAATTAATAAGCCATATTACGTGTGTGTGTATCATATATATATATATATATATATATATTTGGTGGCGATATAGGTTTGCCAATCTAAAATAATAATTTATAAACTTCATAGGCATTTAACCAATGGGAACGGGTATTGTGAGTTATCTCACGTATGAACGGGAGCGAGCTTTCGAGAAATGTCACAGTAAAGTGAATTGTGCGTCTTAACAGAGGAGGTCGTACGCTGGGTGCGGCTATGCAGAATTTCACCAAGCCGCCACGCCATTAATTTGCTTCCCTGGCGAGCGATCGTCGCCTTAACACGAGACTCCAGCATTCAGGCGCCCTGTCAGGCGGGTCGCGTGTATTTCTGCATCGTCAAGAGGTGTCTCCACTGCCTCAGTTTTCACTCTCCATCCCAAGCGCACTGCATTATACCCTGCAGGAGATCCAGCTCTCAAAGCGAGTATTGATTTTAGTATCTTCCGCAATGAATGGTCCTCCTTCAAAAAATTTCAGCTCCACAATGAGCTCGGTTCCGATAATAATAGTGGAAGAAGCCCTCGCTTTGGCGCAAGTGCTGAGCTGGAATGATCAAATCATTTCGGGATGTGAAATATTTGTATCTGTGCAAAGTAGAGGAGGAGATAAACCCAGATTGTGCATGCCCCCTTCGAGGAATAAAAAGTGTCTATATTCATGCGGTTTTATATCCTTAAAATAATTTAAATTAATGCCAGTTGTGTCTCTTCAGTTTATTATTGTAATTTGTTCCCCGGAATAATAATCTCTTTAATAATTTATATTAGCTCATCTTCCACCATGCATCCTCTTTTTTATTTTGTAATATAACGTTTAGTACCGCTTTTTATTTAACAGCAAACGAACTTTTTTTAAATGAATAATATATTTCAAATAGCCACACGTGAAAATAACTTGCATTTCGGGGGGGTGGTGGTTGGGGGGTGCTCATTCGGTATATCTGACATGCAACCTGCGTGGAAACGAATTATGTATATCAAAGATTTTTTTAAAAAGATTACAGAGATACGAGTGGTTATTACATTGTCGAGTAGGTTACCGTGTCTCCTTTCTTATGTAGACGCACGTCTATTCGTTATTCAGTAATAAAACGCCACAATAAAGCCTCGAAAACACGGACCTCGGATCAGCTCTCGAACTTGTTGCTTTGTAAAAAAAAAGAAAAGAAAAGAAGCACTATCACAGGTGATGGGGGTGGGGGTGCCTGTCCTATTAGAAACCAGGCATCTGTCTTTTATTTCGGGAATCGGTGTCCTGCCGGTGCGTTAATTCAGCTCCATACTTAAAAGGTGCAGATTAATAGATAAAGGAGGTGTGAACTAAGGTCAAACGGATATGGATTTAATGTGCAATCTTGCTTATCGATTGCCTGATTGGATTAAACCTTAACTTTTTTAAGGTTGCCGTTTAGCCTATCCAGTTCCGTGCTACATCATTTTTTTTTTTCTGCAGTAGGCTGAAAGGGGAGATATTCCAAAGACTTACAGTATATACCACAATGAGCTATAAACCACATATAATATATCACCATAAAATGAGTTTTATTAAAGAACAGGGAATCCTCGAGACAATAGTGGGTTTTTTTTAAACCTATTTGCATTCATGGTTTAAACGCAAATACAAAATACACAGACTTAAAAATGGAAAAAAAATGTATAATGTACCTTTCCATTAAAACAAAGCATTCGTATCATTTTTCTATATTTTTAAAGAAAGAATGAGGGAAAACTGTTGAAAATTAATAATATAGAACATGAAACTCTGCAAATTTGACTTACAACTGGCAAAATTACTTCCTGCTGTCATTTAAATTATAGCTGCCCTCTATAAAGGTGTCTTTAGGTGTATTAATTGAATTCGGCACTATTTTCCAATAATAATCTGTAAAGTTCATCCGTCCGTTCGTCACAGGGGAGCCGCTGTGTGTGAGAGAAGGACGTATCTATTTCAGTGGCTTAATTTATTTTCATGATTCACTGATAATGACTGTCATGCAGGTTGTACATCAGAATTAACCTTCATTTCGCCGAGGTATATTACGGCGACAGTCCCCGTCACATTTCACCTACACAAAAGGGCATTTTCTCCCTGCTTTATAATCATCCTCCGCCGCTGAAGATTGTTTGATAGCCGATTAATTTTCATAGGAAATCAAGCACTAGCTCTCCGAGAAGGAATAGCCCGCGCGTTGCTCTGCTAAGTGACTTTCGCGGTAATTATGTATTTTTTTAAAATTGCATTTCGCAAACTTCAAACTCGACCATTCCTGGACCGCGATTTATTTTCAGAACAAAGGTACTGCAAATTAATCAGCGATATCGAGAAAGAAGGGTTTTCTAATTTCTATGCAAACCATTAAGTCGCAGATCTAAATTCCACCATTTGCTGTGGTTTCAGTCAAAAGATTTCATTAGGGAGCTGACATCATATTGAAACTAGTGCTAGATCATTTTTGTCCTATTTTCCCCCTCATGAGCTCTTTGTTCTTTCAGCCTTTGTAGGTTCCTTCCCCCCCCCAATAAAGCGAATATGCAAATTGCGGTAATAGATTTCTACCGAGGACTCTACCTAAAGTATCATCGGCTATTTAGAAAAAGAGACCAAAGCAACATCTAATATACGGCATTAACCTGGGCATTCATGAAGTTCGTCGAAAAAAAAGAAGTGATTAAGAAATGACAGCGCTGGCCTCCGCTGTTTGATGTCACTCACGGTGACATAACATCCAAAATAGGATGGGGCGACAATTACCCCTCTTCAAGGAGAGCATCTGCAAACGAGAACAAGGAGACCACGCACACTTCACTTCATATTTTATATTTATTTATTTTACACTTTTTCTCACATTGGTTTTATTAGACTCCTCACGGCGCTTTATAGGGGTAAACAGGGAAACAGTGCATGTCACTAATCTGACTCATTCACCGTGTCACCCTGATAGCGCTGCATGCTCACGCGGTGTCACTTTAAAAACATCGGCGATCAAAAGCGCCATCCCTCTTCGCTGCGAGGTGACGTGCCCCAAATGGGGGGTTAATTTTTTATTCTTTGGTTAAGCACATGGCAAAGGCACACTTGCATCAGGTTAATTCCTGAGTCCTATCCAGAGATTAAGGGGAAAGACTCATTTGCTGTCAGATCTAAACAAAGTTGCCCCGATTACCTGAAGACTAAAGATGTGATTTCGCCTTATATATTAATGCGACTTTCCGGTGGACTTTTGGTGCAGTTTTCCACAAATCCGCCCAGAGCAAAGATATCTAGTTCCCGTCTCGTTTTGTTTTCAAACGGTCACTTATTGTTAGACCGTAATAAGCATTAATCCGGAGCACGGGTATGTTTTTCGTGTTGTCAGATCTAATCTTGGCGCGCTTCATCTCTCCAAAAATGCATCCTGTCACTTTGTGTAATTAAACTGTCAAATTCAGCCCGATTTCACATGCAGTCACTCTCCCATTTTTTGTTTGAATATGTAACCCTTTATTTTGTTATGCATAAAAATCACCAAGCTACTTTTCTATTAACCGTTTCACTCACCCTAAGTTGGCCTTTTAATTGGAGTTTAATAGCAGTTATTAACACATTAAGGGGCGTTAGGAGAACATTAGGAGCCCCCGTGACTTCGAACAAAGTTGACACTTCAATGCTATAGTAATTTCAGAGATTCATTTATTTAATAGTGACCTATGCAAATGTGTATCCTGCCATTTTACAAATTGACTGCAATAATTAACCAGAAAGGCTGAGGAGAATACATTAAACATAAATGGAAGCATATTACGTCATCTCTTAAAAAATAGTAGAAATGGTTTAATTGGCTTCATTTGAAATCTCTACTGCAAAATTGAGAAAATCTTCCCTGTTTGGTGAAATGAATCCATCCTCCTATATCCAGGGTCACAACTGAACGACTGTTTCGTGCTACCTCCAGTCCAGTGTGGGAACAAACACACATTTTGCAAATACCTTTGCAAAACACAGTCGCCCTATTTAAACGTCTAATCAGCTCAACCAAAATCATTGCCGCAGTTGATAACCGAAATGTGTAAAATTCCCCATCCGTCTGGTGAGCGCTAGAAAAAAAGCCTTCCTGAATAGGATAGGCGTATATCATTTTTTGCCATTTAAGGGAAAAGCGAATTTAGTGAAGTCTCACTACCTTGTGCATGAAGGCAGCTCGAATAGCTGAACCATATGCACTGTTTCCTGGGTGCTGGGACCCGTGGCTGCGCGTTACTCCGATTATTTGATACAAAAATGCCCCCCTCCCCCCGCTGGCACTACGTTACCCTCTCATAACCAGCACGTATAAATAATAGAATTATCCAGCACGAGAATTTTACTGCCAAAATACTTGTATCTTAAAAACACATATATACATCAACGGTCCATTTGGATAGTGAAATGTAGTCTATTAGCAACTTTGTAATGGTTATTTTTTTTATTCAGGCAACGCCAGCTCACAGCGAACCGTCAGGTAGAAATTACAGCGCTGCTGTACGAAGAATTCCCAACAACGCCGCTTTCATTTAAGCTGTTAATCATGACTTCCTATAAAACACGCACACGCGAGATGCTTATTAGGTAAAGGAGGTGCCCCCCAATCAGCCATCACACCTAAATAAGATACCTGGGTGCACTGAGGAGGGAAACTGACATTTTATTTCACCGTCGGCATGACGCCCAGGGCAAAGTTTGATCTGAAAACTTGCAAATTAACCAAAACTGTCACTCAGGAGTTATGGGACTGAATACTGCAAAATATGTTCTTTGAAGTCCTCATTTCAGCAAAATTATTAAAAACTTTATATCTAATTAAAATGATAACTGCATTCCCATTTTTCAAATTCTCCATATCCTGGAGGCCAATTGGGATGAGTGAGCACACACCCTGCACGCCAAGGCAGAGCCAAACTGCTCCTACAGCAATATCACATCATTACCATGTCCCCAGCTGGGTGGGGGGGGGGGGAGCATTATCATGCAGCATTATTAATCTTCTTGTCTTATCAACTTGCAAATCGCCAGCCATTGAGCCTTATGGTGTGGTTCTGGGTCCACAGTTATTCATTTTGTAGGTCCGCCTAGCCTCTGAGTCCTCCTAATCACCTGAAGATTGTCATTCCCTTACTGAGGCCTGCACCCGTGGCCTTCAAAGCGTCTTTTTTTAAAAAAAAAATGGCGGCGTTGGGAGCAGTTGTGTGTGTGTGTGTGTGTGTGTGTGTGGGGGGGGGGGTGGTCTGGGATGGGGGTGCCATCTTTTTTTTTTTTTTGGAAAGCAGAGACAGAGGGGAATTAACACTCAGTTGGAAGCGGATGACCCCCCCCCCCCCCTCACCCTGGCATCACTTGCCCAAGTCGTTCTTGTCATTTTTCCCGCCATTAATACATAAATATAGAAAAAAAAATGACGGAACGAGGAAAAGACGACTGCGGAGGAGAAAAGCGAAGAGGACCACATAGGGAGCGGCTGCTTTAAGCAGGAGCCACTGACCTGGCTTTGGTTCCTGCTTTAATTTGCTTTTCTTCATTATAAAATATTCATCCTGTTGAAAATGCAGTGTAGCTAATGTTATGCTATTTGATGGGAACATGCTCTCGCTCTGTGTGTGTATGTGTGTGTGTGTGTGAAGGAGAGAGTGGGGAAGAGATCTAGAGAGGCTGTGAGTGTTCCTCTTATTTTCCCTTCCTTTGAAGACTCGCCAGTAAAAACGAGGATGGTTTCTTGGTTCCTAAAACTGCTCCAACAGGTAGACGTCTTTAATTATTCAAAACGGACCTTCCGCTTTTATGTGTGATTCGCAGGCTGCGGAGGCAGACAGATAAATAAAAATATACACTTTGTTTATAAATGACATTACCGAAGACGCAT
Organism: Paramormyrops kingsleyae; assembly: GCF_048594095.1. Lineage (NCBI taxonomy): Eukaryota > Metazoa > Chordata > Actinopteri > Osteoglossiformes > Mormyridae > Paramormyrops > Paramormyrops kingsleyae. The sequence goes on along the minus strand of NC_132799.1, from coordinate 29,735,885 downwards.
TTCCTTTTAAATATTTTACATTTTGCTCCTTTTTCTGGATATTAAATCCTGGCGGTTATTATTGTAATGAACAGACTGAGAGGACCCAAATGCCGGGTGAATCGATGTTTAATTCGGAGGGTCGTGTGGAGGTCGACAAGATATGGTCAAAACCGGTGGGAGAGAAACATGAAACAGGCCAAAGGCGGAATCCGAAAGGCGAAACGCAGGTACAGACAGGGGGTTGATCAGGAGAAGGCGATCGGCGAGGCGACCGAATCCAGGAAACATGCAGGCGGGGATTGGAAGTCCAGAAATTCAGAAACACAGGCCAAGCACAGCGATCGATAAAACATGGGAACTGCTGAGGAAGGTGCAGGAAGCGCCGGCCCTAAACCCGGTGTCTAATTACGGGGGAGCTGTTCAGTATTCCGGCGGGACGGTGACCTCTGGAGGCGTGGCCGTCCAGGTGAGTTTAGGAGCGGGCGTGACAGTCATTTTTATTCATGAAAATGTGCTTGATAAACTCCTCTATACAGCTGTTATTTCACAGGCATTTTTTAAATGCTCGCATTTACTGTACACTCAATTATTGATCTAGTATTAGATCAAACGCTACATCAAATATGATACAGTATGATTCCTGGTGTGTGTTTACAACTTCAGTCTGTTTCTATTACTTATGATTCAGTCCAATTTTGACACTGGCTTGTACAATTATGTCAAAAATAAGCGTTTCTTAAGACTGTATAAATCTGCTTACCACAAGTTTCGGGGAATTTTCTAAAATAAAAAAAAACAGCACACCCTGTAAAGTGTGATTTTTTTTCCCCGAGTAGAGTAGTAATCTTAATATGAATACAGGTAGCATTTAAGAAACCAGAGGCTTCGTTAACTTACTTTCCCTGAAATCTCTGGGAGTAATGAAAGTTTATGATCAATCGCCCAGACAGCCCAGAGCAGACAGGCAATAAGGGTCTCGTTTATGAAAATCACTAGGATGTGAGCAGGGGGACATGTTAGGAAGCCTCGCGACCAGCAGGACCTAATGCCTCTTGTGGGTCTCGTGACTGTCAAATTTAATAGCAGCGGCAGTTAAAATGTGCCACGCAACACACTGTCCACAGCGGGACACGGGGGGGGGCGGCGTCATTCGTCCTGGCTGACAAGAGGAACAGCCGAATTTGGGCACCAAGTGAGAGACTGTTAAAATTTCACCGTAAAAGCCAAACAACGGCAGTCATGGTCAGATATACTAAACTAATCACAAGAAAACTGTTTTCTTTTTAAATTAATCATTTATTTTAATCCCAAGTATTTTCATATGGCTTACATTATATTGCCAGTGATGTAAAATAGTTCCTGGCACTGCATTTTATTGCAATCACAGATGCTGTATATACAGTGTGTACCATGTGTATCACTATATAAATGTGCACTGTCTAGATATTTATTTATTACACACAGGGCTGGACTGAGATTAAAAATCGGTTCTGGACGTTTGCCCATACAGGCACACCACGTATACTAACATACAATAAAATTTGCTGGGTGGGAGGGGGCACCAGGACAAATTTTGCAAACAACGCCCTCAGCCCACTGAGCAAACGGCCCGTATGCCAGAAGGCCAGTCCAGCCCTGATCACACATGCATATATTGCACCAATGTTTCACTTTTACACTATTCTGCACTTTCGTATTAGATGCCAAACCATGTTTCTTTGAGTAAGTAGTGCAAAGACAATTGAGTTGATTATAAGGTAACATAAAGTCATCTAATATAATCTAATGGCAAGAACATCACTAGTCACTCCATGTACATAAGGTTGTGTCTATTTATAAGATTTCACCAATTTCTTTGTGGGTTTTATGCATTCGCAAAATAGCAAAATATATGGTTTTATAAAAAGACACACACACTCACCACCCTATACAGTATGACATGTATGGAGAGTTATATATATATATATATATATATATATATATATATATATATATATATATATATATATATATATATATATATATATATATATATATAACAAAAACATGCACCAGGCATGGAGCAACATTCCATAAGCTATATGCAATAGCTAGCACTCAATAAAGCTAAAAACTATTTCCTGCTTTCTTAGTATTTATAAAGATTTTTCCCATGAGATGACAAAATGCAGAGTTCAGATTCTGATCTACAGAAGGGGAGGCTTCCCCAGCTCTGAATTCTGAGTCAGGGTTTAAAAAATGATTAAGGATATTGCAGTTTAGACAGAAATGCTACTTTAAATGCATTACGCGTGGACACAGGGACATGCCCAAATACGGCTCCGCGTGAAGACATTTTAAAAACTAAATTATAAAGAATAACCGAGAAAGATGATAATTTCCATGCTGCTCAGAATCAAATCCATGAGCTTCCAGCCCCGCTCATCAATGGAGAGTGCTTGCACGAAATCAGCCGCGTAGCACATGGAGAACACTTTAAATCAAGAAAACATTTTAAAAGAGAACACAGGACCGCCTCGGGACGGGAATGAAATTGTTGATTGCGTTTAATCCCTAAGTTTCAATCTTCACACTCTGAAAACACCGAACCCTGAGGAGTGGGTTGTTACACGCAGCTCAGGGAGGTAAGATGAAGGTAAAATGTGCTTATGCTAATTAAACAAGCGCTGGAGACACCTTGGCACAAACGAAGGCGTCTGGGAGAAGCCCTCCTTCCTGCTGTTGTGTGTGTGATGGCATGGATACCCTAGTAGATTCAGGGGCGAGGGGAGGAAAAATGTACTCCCCCTCCCCCTCCCGCTTGGCAAAATCTATCTAAGTGCCAAACCCTAACCAGGGAGCCCAAAGTGACATTTTGTCAGGGAGCTTAAAATTTCTAGTTATCTGCCTGTGGGGAAGTATCTGTCGATACTTCACCAGTATCATGGTATGGTGTGGTTTTCGGGCTCATTTACACTGCTTGGGGGTGAGGGAAGGGGGCTGGTGGGGGGGTGAGTGAGGTAGAGAATGCAAGAGCATCAAAACGTCAAGAACGTCATTACTCCTCACGTCACAAATGACACACCCGCCCCATGCCGGAAAAGAACTGTTACCAAACAGTACTGTGGCAGGATCGATCTCCAATCCTTCATCTAACAGGACTTAATTTATGAGGTTTACCTTTCCATCAGATACGACGAAACATCACAGCCTCCTCAAGAACAGAGGCTAATGCTAGGCTACATTCAACACATGGCACCGAAAACTGAACTCTTTGGAAAAATTACACTCAGAAGGAATGAATTGATCTATCCGTAAAACCGGGGCCCATTTCAAACGGGCAGCTAAGGCCTGCATTAGCTCTGTACAGTTAAGCACTAATTGATTACAGTTCCTAATTAACGCCTCCACCTCTCTGCTCCTTGGGGGAGATACGTTCCTTGAAGGAGTGGGCTCTCATTCAGGAGAGGAGGTAAGAGGGTCCAGGAACGAGGCTAAGAACAAAGACTAATGATTAATTTAGATCTGAAAATGGATACAAGGTGCAGAGAACTTCGGCGCTAATCACTGTTAATGGGTGGATGTTACACGGTTCAATCTGGATGACAAGGAAATGAGTGTGATGCTCCCCTCACAGCCTGCAAGTATTTGTCAGCTGCAATAAAATGAAGACTGGTATGGCCAATGATTAAGTTGAGCCTTTGGCTGATTGGCCAATAGGGGGAGAGCCTAGCCGGAACACAGCTAACGGAGGGAGAGCCTAGCCTGGATACAGCCAATGGAGGGAGAGCCTAGCCTGGATACAGCCAATGGAGGGAGAGCCTAGCCTGCATACAGCCAATGGAGGGAGAGCCTAGCCTGCATACAGCCAATGGGGAACAGGGGACAATAAGCAGGATGATTATTGGAGACATCACGGTGCACTCATACACACACACACACACACACACATTATCAATCTATATGATTCCTAACCTTATCCTAACAAAACACAAACAACGAAAGCTGATAGCAAATAAGCTTCATCGCTGTTGGTTTAGAGAAAAAGCAGCCTCCCTTTAAATGGAAAGGGGCACCTTCTCATGTCTTTTTTGTAGTTTACTGTCCTTGTTGGGGTATTTTTTGGGACAGTGGCCCCACAACGGCAGGATAGCCGCCACGCGCTCAAACACACGTTGCCTCACACAGACACTCGCATGCGCACACAGCGGACAGCTACATCGTCATGCGCGCTCTCTCTCCCGCTCCCTCCCGCCCTCCTTCACTCTCGCCCCCAGGTTCTCCTTGTGCATGAAGCGAGGGAGACGTTTGGGCCGTGTGGTACCAGCCAGCTGCAGGCAGTGCTCGTTACCCCCCAGTGAAGATTCCCATGTAGCTCCTGGGAGCCGGACCAGAAAATTGGCCGGCAGAGGAAGAGGAGGGTCCTCAGCTCCACACACACACACACTTGATGGTCACTCCCTTGGGGGGTGGTGAGGGTTTAGGGGGTGGTATGGGGAGCCAGGGGGGCACCTAACATGGCTTTTTCATTCCTCAGACCCCCCCCACTCTAGCTACTGGACAATCACTCCCCATCGGCCTACCAGGTTGGGGGGGGGGGGGCATAAGGTCGATGCCCCCGCAAGGCAGCCGTGGGCCGAGAGCCTCAGGCTACAGCATACAAATCGCTGCAGTTTCCTATCAAAGCGGCCAGGAGGCCTGCAGAGCCGCTCACGACCGTGAATAATTTACATGGCGGCGGCAGCAGCGAGCCCCACAAACCCTGGCTGGAGAAGAGCCGCGCGGCTCGGCCTTACGGTGGCCACAGAGACGCGGCAAGCGGGGGGCCCCGGCAGCCAGATCAAAGCCAGCACTCACTCTCATCACGCTCAGCTAACGCGCCGATTAGCCCGCTAGCCGGCTAATTAGGTTCCCGCGGCACCTCATGGGTGATACCCAGGGCAGGGGGGGGGTGGGGTCGCTGAGAGGACGAATAACCCTGAACGCCCCCCATGCAGCGGGGGTAGCGGCATGGACATGATGGGTGAGAGTAAGAGAGAGAGCATACAGCACGAGTGCTTCAGGCCATTTACGGCGTGGGGACTGGGCCCAGGGCTGGGAGTGTGCCAGTGATTCCCCAGAAGCCGTACAGAGTCACAGTGGTTCTGACACGGCCCGTATGGGGAGCAGAAACACTGGCAGCCAATCAGAACAATAAATACGTTTTTCCTTCCAAAACGGTGTTGGAAAAATAGCAGGCCCCATCCCAATCAATCTGGTATGTGTGTGTGTGTGGGGGGGAGGCTAATTGTGCAATGGCTCCTTTTTGGGAGGGGAGCAGGAACACCCCAATATCATCAAAATCTATACCCCCCCCCCCATCCTGAGCATTAGGCATGTAACGATGAATCGCGAATTGGTTAAAAATCGATGTAAATGTATGACGATTTAAACCGGCTGATGTGGAAAATGAATCACTACTTTAGGAGTACTTCACGGTACTTCACTTAACAGAAAAACTGGTGCAATTTTACATTTGATTTCACGTCGTCAGTTCGACGTCAGATGTCACTGCGCATTCACGTTGACGACGTTTTTAGTTCTTGGTTTTTGAACGAAGGCGAGATGGCGAGCGAATTTGAAATTGAGGACGCCCCCCCCCCCCCCCGATCTTAAATCGGCGGTGTGGTAGCGTTTTAGCTTTCCGCCAAGAAAAGCACAGACAAGACAAACATTGTAAAAGACTGATAACATACACAAATAACACAACGAACAAACTTCAGCATGTCCTCCGGCACCACAGCGGCTCATTCCACCACCGCCAGAGCGAAGATTATTAAAAGGGAAAACTACACTAAATAGCTGCACATGCAAGCCCTAGTTTATTTGGTCACGCTTAATATTCAGTGCACCTTCATAATGCATTCATAGAACATTCAGTGCACCTTCATAATGCATTCATAGAACATTCAGTGCACCTTCATAATGCATTCATAGAACATTCAGTGCACCTTCATAATGCATTCATAGAACATTCAGTGCACCTTCATAATGCATTCATAGAACATTCAGTGCACCTTCATAATGCATTCATAGAACATTCATAAGCAGCATGCAAGTACACCTTAACATCCTAACATACCTTAACAGTTTTAATATACATTAATAACAAACATTACATGATAATACAATTATAATGTTTGTTATTATATAATATTTGTTATTAATGCATATTACAGCTGTTAAGGGATGTTAGGATATAAAGGTAAACATGCATGATGTTTATGAATGATTTCTGAATACTTGAATACATTATGAAGGTGTACTGAACATTTTATAAATGCAATATAAATCATTATGAAGGTGCAGTTAATGTAAAGTGTTACCATTTATTTCTTTGAAGATTATTTTATTTGGATTTTTTTAAAAAAACAGAATTTTAATCAATGTCCGTTGCACTGTTAAGAGGAGGACACGTTTTGCACAGTTTAGAAAGATAAAGGAATATTTTAAAATAAATTTGTCTGCAGCTCATTCTGTTAAAAAATCGTGAGAAAATCGTATCGTGAGCTCAGAATGGTATCGAATCGTGAGTTGAGTGTATCGCTACATCCCTACTGAGCACGCTGCCATTTACATTCACACATTGGCCAACGCACCCCCCTGCTGGCCCAACATACTGCGCCGGGCAGATGGGCCGCACCAGCTCACGGGCCCAGTGTGAAGCATCGCGTTTATTTAATTAAACACGGCAGCGACACTAATTCTCAGAGGCAAGTTTCGCCCTGATTGGCTAAAGGGAGGTACGGGAGTGGGCAGGCCTTCTGCGCTCCCAATTGGCTAAAGGAAGGTACGGGAGTGGGCGGGCCTTCTGCGCTCCCGATTGGCTAAAGGGAGGTACGGGAGAGGGCGGGCCTTCTGCGCTCCTGCTGGGCCAGCATCTTGAACCTCTCAGGATCAGCCTCCCACCCAAGAGCAAATGACAGGCCAGACTACATGTGCGAGTGCAGTCACACTGTTTACACGCCGAGAAAGTCTGCCATCGTGATCAGTGCGTAAGGCGGAGCCGGTGCAGGAGAAGCCGGGAATTTAAAAGCACGGACAGGCACATGGCCGCTTCGCTTTAACGCGTGCCGTTTATTTCCCCGTAAACACTGCCTCTCGGGCTGTTTGTTCTGGACTTCCAGGGAAGGGTCACTCCGGGTTCCAGGACTGGAGACAGCATAATGAATATTTATCCCCTTAATTGGGTTGTTACAGAAAAAGAATCTCAAGAGTCCTTTTACAGGGGAGAGATTTGCAATGTTAGTTTAGTTCTGATTATTAGAATTCCCTTGTGGGCCATTATGTTGCATTTAAAGGCAGTCTGGATGCATTATACTGCAGCGTATGTGTGTGTGTGTTTAAACATGAGTGTGTGTGTGTGTAATAGTCTGTATGAGTTCCAGCGTGTATGGTTGACAGTGCGACTACACAGGTGCGTGAGAGCAGGTTTGTGTATGTGTGTGTGGGGTAGGCATGAGCGCGCGTGTGTGTGTGTGTGTGTGTACGCGCGCAGATGCGGACGAGTGTGTTTTTCAGCGCAAGGGCCCACTCGCCCCACGACGCGCAGATTTACCAGCGGTCGCAGAATAATGACAATAATCCTGTGTTTTTCATTGACCTCGACGGCGGGTGCGTCGAGCAATCAGCCAAATGTACTGCAATCACGCGTCATCGTGGAGAATTACTCCAGCGTGCATGTTGCACGGAGACAATCCAAATGCGCACTTAAGTACACTCATGAAACAAAATTGTAAATCCAGGGGCCTCCTCGCTCCAAAGTTCCACCTCACCAGGATGAAACGTATCCCTTTCACTCGCTCGTCATCCTCAGTTTACATGCTCACATATGAAAAAAAAAAACAAAACAAAGAACGGCGGAGGGAGTGTTGAGAGTCTCAGTCTCACACAGAACTGGTACTCGCATTGGTGGGGGTGGGGGGGGGGGGGTGGATACCACTCCCAAGTTGACCATCACTGAGCTGGAATATGACTCAAAATTTAAGACTCACCTTCAATTGTTCTGTCTCCTCAGATACTCACGCATACACACGTGTAACCATAAAAGAACTCGGATCTTCCAGACGGTGAACAGGTCCATGGGAATTTTGGAGGAAATTTATTGGTCCCCCCGCGATACAATGGGCAGGCAAACTGAACAACATATAAAATAACTGTTTTGCTTTGAAACTCAAATGGACAAACCAGATTCCACAGAGAGCAAACCAGACCACTGGCCCCTCTATCTCACATAGAGAGCAAATCTCTTCTATTCAATTACAAATTGATCGCAGATGAATAGAGTGGCTGATCTCCCCCCCCCCCCCCCCAAAAAAAAAACATGCAGAACATGTCTTACAGTATCCTGAATGCCCACTCTGGTAGGAAATGTTTCCTTGGTCTACCCAGTTGCAAACTAAGACATCTCATCAGTTCCAGAAAGGCTAGATGATCATAAGAGACCACCTGACAGGACAGGGAATTGTGGGTAGTCACAAAACCCCGCTCTGTTTATTTGTATCTCATTTCTTGTGGGAGTTGGAAGCACAAGAGATGTTACAACAAACAGAACAGCAACAAACATAAGAAAGACATAAAAAGAAAAGTCCCAGCCGAGTTTTAACATTCTCGCTGTTCATAATTTATCAGCTATCATAATGGGTGTTTGATGTCCCCGGTGGGCCTTATTTACAGTCAACAGAGTACCACCACGCCTCACCGTCTTTCGGCACGATCCAGAAGAAGAACTCGCATTCCCCAAGTGAGTCAGATCTGTCAGGAAGAAAAGTTACGCGGTGGCTTGTCGTGCCGCGCAGCAACTTCTAAATCATTCACAAGATTTGGCGAAAAACAAACACGCCGCGGACTTGCTTTTCGGGGCTGAGGAGACGCGCTCCTTCCGCATCCAGATACCGGGAGACGGCTGCTGTAACAGTCAGGAGTGGAGGGTCTCGGGCCGGAACAGCCGGAAGCTGCAATGATATGAAGAGGAGAGAAGCACGGAACCAACTCTATACCGGCGCCGGGGAAGACCAGAGGGCCACGGGGAGGAGGAGCAGCAAGGAGGTGCAGTGGGGAGTCACCACAGGCTGGTCACAGCGATAAAACAGGACACACGTGTGTGTGTGTGTGTGGGGGGGGGGGGGGGGGGTCGGGGGGGCTGATATCATGGCACTTAATATGTTGGGAGTGGGATCACTTAAGGCCTGCCTGAATATAAAACATGCCCCCCTCCAGCCTCCGCTCCCTGACAGCTTCTCCTCCACTCTCTTTATCAGCCTCCCTTTCCCCCTCCCTGGCTTCCTGTTCATGGTGCTCATGAGGGCTCGTGTTTACAGCCTGACACTAACTGCGACGTTGCGGTATTTTAGACACATAAACGTGTGGTGGACCGTCAGCGGAGCAAATAGAGGGGAACCTGGAGAAGATTCCAGAATTGCTGACGTGGACGAGCTAAAGCCGTCCACAGCACTACAAGCATCCGGCAGGTTTTCCTCCGTTTGTGTCGAAGCCCTTCAATGTCTAAAGCCTCCCAACGGAGCACTCTGGCTGGGGGGGGGGTGGGGGGACAGGCAGGGTCCCTGTTCACCTGCTCTAGCATCCTGGTGAGTATACTGACTCGGGGAGATGCTTCCGGCCGGCACGCGATAGCCTGGAAGCTATCAGTGTGGCTAATTACCGCACGCTGGAAAATCTGCGCATCAGCAGAACAGCGGCGGAATCCATGTCGATCCCCGCCATGCCCCACAGGGGGCAGTCCCGAGCTCCCCCCAGTCATGAGCCCGGCAAAGACTATTCCTTAACGTACACTGGGAGGGCTATCAGGGGCACGTCAGATAAAGCTGACTGATGCACTTGTTCTTTCCGCCGCGGGCTAACCATCTCCTCTTGTCGGAGGTCCAGCTTGGACATCTCATCTCTGGTGCGTGACGGAGGTGGACAGGGGGAGGGTGAGACCCCCCCCCCCCCCGATGTTTATTCAGAGCACACCACTTAAAATCCCCCCCCCCACTTTATTTAGCACCCAGAAACACAGTCCAGGTTATTTAAATCTAAAAAAAAAACAGCTAGGGTGGATGTTAGCAAGCAAGCATGGCGAGGCACTGCCAGCAGCAGCCTGTGCCGATTAAACCCCCCCCCCCCCCCCGTTAAATAGTGACACAAGTTTTTGCATTTGGGCCTAACGGGGCATCAGGGCTCGGAACGTGCACTAGAGAACGGCGTAGGGCACCCAGGAAGGCGCAGACCAGGACGACGGGGGGGGGGGGGGGGATTAAGCCTCCCATTTCGGCCACCTTGATTTTCCTGGACAGAAGGCGACTGCGCAGGACATGCGACACGCGATGCGGCGAGCTTCCCACCCCATCGCCCCGCCCGGCGTCTGATTCTGCCGGGGGTTCCTTTAAGATTCTTGCCCGGGACTAATTACGCCGATCCGCACCTGTCCTGGCTGCGCCCGCTCCACATGTCAGGGGCCTGCTATTCTGGGGCCTCGGCTCGGAAATAACGGCGCACTTAAATTATTTAAAAACAGCAAGCCAATAAATATCTGAGCAGAGGTTAATTTATAAGGGGGAAGCGAGCCACAATTACCCTGCCGGATTGCTTCTCCTGCCCCCAGGGCGTCCGTCTCGAATGTCATGCGTGGAAACCACTCGGCACCGAGCAGCGCAACAAATAACGGGCATTTTAACTAGCTCCCCGAATGCGACACTGGCACCTCAGCCATTGTCAGGACATGCCACTTCCTCCATCACAATATGCTAAATATTTTCCCAACACCGGCAGCCGGATTGGGTGGGTTGGGCGGGGGGGGGGGTACTGCACTACAAGCATCCATCCATCTCACTCTCTTACCCAGAATTCCTAAGGATTTATTGCGCGGGCGTTTATCGATGGCGCCCACCTGAGGGCTTTGAGACACTCAGGACAGTTTATATGGTGGACAGGGTCTGCTTTCAGGGTTTTGTACACAGAAATTGAATGTTAATGAACACTATTTCATGTGTTTTTGTCACACATGCTTGTTTCTCTATCACTTAGATTTTTTTTGAGACGGAGACAGAGAGAGAGATAATATTCAGTGTTTTGGCTGGTCACACCCTGATTCCGTGCTTCCGGTCCAATCAGGAGCCCCCCCCCTCACCCACAGACACACCAGCAGACATCCTACCCTGTAATTCAACCTCCCGATATCCTGCGGACCCCCATCCGTGACACAAATAATTACATCATAGGGAAAGACTGAAAATGACCTGAGGTCTGCCTCTAACTGGTCAAGAATAAACACATGAAGCCCATGAAGACGAGGCTGACCAGACTGAGATCAGCGGGCGAAGGCCTGAATGTAACCTGATACACACGCTTGTCGAGAAAAAGACACGGGGAGGTATTAAAAACCATCACATACACCGCCTGTGTATGAGATCACTCAGCTGGGCCCCAGAACGCCTCCGATCCTGCCTGATCCCCTCAGATCCTGCCCGATCGCAGCCCCAAACTCCTTGCTGAGCATTATTGGCCAGCGGAGGCTCTCATTTGCACTTCAGATGAGCCGCGGAGGGGGCTGCGCTTATGCAGAGGCGCTGCCATGCCCAACAACGCTGAACACCCCCGCCCACCCCACAAATCAGTAAACCGTTTAAGGCCGCATCGGCTGCATTTAAAACAAACAGCATGAATTTTTCATCATAAATAATCTCTCCCTTCTGATGTTTGTGGTGCCGACGCTTAAACGTTACGCGGCATCTCGTTAGCTAATTGAGTGGGAGTGCCGACCAGGCCCCCGGAATGAGAGCGTAGCCCGCCGACGCTAATCGCTCTCCCTGGGCCTGCTGTCTGCTGCTTCGCCTGCCGCCGCGGCACGCCGGCTCCTCTTCCTGGGAGTTCCGCCGCCCCGGGCCCCTCACCCAAGAGCGTAAGCTCCAGGACAACCGCAACTAGATGAACCATTACGGAAGATGGATGGATAGATGATGGATGATTGCATTTCAGCCTAGCCAATCAGAATGCACTTTACCGCCCGGCAAACGCCCGAACGTCAGCCGCTGCCGTTAGTTAATATGTTGTGTCTTTGATAAATGTCCTGGTACCAAAGGGAACTGTTTGATGACACGTACAATGACAGTTACAGGAAATACGATAAACTTGTGGAGATTTTTCATAGGGTGCACCCCACGCTGCCGACGGGACGTCCTCTGCGCCTGGCGGACCCCCGTCCCGCGCACGGGGCTGTAAAGGTAATAATACGATAACGCAGTCGAACTCAGGCAGCGTGTGTGTGGGGGCAGCAATAGGACTCACCCCCGCAGAGATAACTATAATCACAACTCCCGGGGTGCGTCGCGGCCGGGACGACCCAAATCGAATCATCGCAGCGGATGCATCTTCTTTAAAGGAGAGATCGGAAAGTCTGCCCAATCCCCATGGATACAGTGCTTTGTCCTGGGGGCCAGGGGGGGCTGGGGGGGCTTGCAAGAGTGTGCAGCCTGGTACACCTCATCGAGTCACATATCGCTTACTTACAGATCAAATTTTGCTTCCCTGGGGGGGTCGGTGTGTCGCTCGGCGGTTTAGTCCTCCGTGCCTGCAACCAGAAGGTTGCTGGTTCAGATTCCATCCTCAGTGGAATAGTCACAAACTCGCTGAGCCCTTGAACAAGGCCCTTAACTCCCCCCCCCCCCTCCCCTCCCCACCCCGAAATGCTCCAGGGATGTCGGATGAATGGCTGACCCTGCACTCGAACCCCAAGCTTCACTGTATATATGTGTATGTGTTCATCTCAAAGCAGAGCATTATGGGATACGTGAACAGAAACACATCGATTGTACTTTTGCAAATGGCAAATAACGCTTTGTCTCTCCTTTTTTTTTTACATTTAGAACAAAGAGCCTGTATGGCCATGCCCCACCCCCCCCCATGTGGGACTCCTGATGGGGCCGGGCCGCACGACGAGACACGCCGGCCGCCCACACCGCGCGTGGAGCCCAGGGACAAACAGGCAGTTAGGGGGGAAACGCTTCTTGATCCCAGACATCAGGGCGAATGTGGAGCCGCGGCTCACACTGGTAGCTGAGGAGAAGTGACAAGAGCAGCGGAAAGGGAATATATTAAAACTGTCAGTCCTGCTGAGGTTCCCCTGCCCCTCTCTCTAACAAGAAGGAATTTATGAACCCTTTGCCCGCTAATTAAAGTGCTTCAGCTAAGAACTAAATGGCACAGACACCCCCCGTCTCCGCCGGAACAGGGAGGAGCCGTGAAAATACAGGCTATATGTGGCGGCGGTTTTTACGGTGACACGCCGGACTGTCATTGGGGGTTAATTTGTAGATTTTCTGTATGGCCACGTCAGAAAAAATGGGCCGAATCCACCCCCCCCCCCCCTTCCCCTCAGAGAAAGGCCGATTTATTCCACGTAGCCTGGGGAGGGGGGAAGATTTATTGTGTACATGGAATATTGGGCGTATCGACAAGCTATCATTTTAATCCACGCGATCGGTGAGCAGCGAGACGGTGGCGTGACGACACCCGCGTTCAGCCCCCTTCACAGTCGCAAGGAATTCCACATAGCCACCAAAACAATGCATCAATAAAACAATTAGCGCAGCACAAACTGGGACGCTTTCCAAGCCCCCGTCCCATTAAGCTCCTCTGCCAAGGGAGCTTGTATCAGGAATGCCACAAAGCGGGATCCTTCCCATCGTACGCCAAGTGGAGGCATCTGTCAGCCAGAGGGGGGATTAGGAACGAGTGCCAGCCGCTGCAGGGCATTCTGGGTACTGCTTTGCCGCTTCTTAAGTCATGCTGATCATGTGACTGAGAAAAATGCAAAGATTATGGTGAAAAAACAATGTACAATTAAACACTTGCTTGTGTACCTACAATATAAGGACACCAGTATTGGGATACCAGGCCATTAGACCCACTGGAACTTTTATGACATCACATTCTAAATCCATAGGTGTCAATATGGAGTTTTTGCCCCCTGTGCCGCTATAACAGCTGCCACTGTCCTGGGGAGGCTTTCCACAAGATTTTGCAGTGTGCATCTGGGAATTTTTGCCCATTCACCCAGAAAAACATTTGTGAGGTCAGTCACTGTGAGCCAGGCCTTCACGTCCAACATCAATCTCCGTTCTAGATCATTCTAAAGGTGTTAGATGGGGTTGAGGTCAGGGCTCTGTATGGGCCGGTCAAGTTGTTCCACGGCAAACTCACTCAACCATGTCTTTTTGGACCTTGTTTTGTGCACTGGGGCTCAGTCATGCTGGAACAGAAGAGGACCTTCCCCACAAAGATGGAAGCGTAGAATTATCCAAAAAGTCTTGGTACGCATCCACACGCCAAAATCTAGTGGAAAGCCTTCCCAGGACAGTGGCAGCTGTTATAGCTGCAAAGGGGAGACCAACTCCATATTGGTGCCTATGGATTCAGAAAGGGATGTCATAAAAGACCATATCATGTACATTTTGTCCATATAGCGTACCTTTGCAGTGAGGTACATAAGCCAGTTACTTCATTGTTCATGTATCTGTATTTGTACAAATCACAATAAAGCTTTTGAATCCGGAAATATGGTTCAGGACTTTCCTCTGAAGACAAGTGATAAATCAGAATGACTAAGTGCAGGTATGCAGATTATTAACTAATAAAAATGCTCACTATTGCCACCCTATAAAAGCAAGAGGCGGAAGTCCAGAAAGTAAAAATCCAGACCACAATTTAGTTTCAACGAACCAGGTGAGTATAAAGTTTTCCAGTCACGGAGTACTCAACTGGTTGGTTGAAATAAAGTCTTGGTCTGGATTTGTAGTTTCTGGACCTGAAATTTCCACCTCTGCCGAAAAGACACCAATACACACGACTCAAAGACCCAAAGCATTTTGGCAGCTAAATTTTTAAACCTCATTGACTATAAAACATTCACACTGGACTTTCCCACGGCATTTCTGACCCCTTCGGAGCACATTACCAAACGCAAGCATGGCGATGCTTCGATTTCAGGAAGAAAAGTTCTAAGGGGCTAACTGACCTCAGGACAACGCCCATAAAGGGGACACTAGCATTAGATGTCATGAGGTCTCTCCCCTGCACCCATCAGGACCCTCTGAAGAGCTGCACAATAGCACACGTAGCCCTCCAGGGCAAGAGTTTGGTTGGCCTGACCTAGCCATCAGTGATTCCATTGCCAGCTGCGCCCCATGTGACCCTGAGAGTGTTCAGCCATTGGCTGGCTGTGAGCTGGCTCTGGGAAGCTACAACCCACAAAAAAAAAAAAAAAAAAAACGAAAACGTCCGAGTCAAACTGCCGTAAGAGGTTCCCCCAAACTGGGTCAGTAATATTTCATCCTGGCGGTGGGAAGCCATCTGTCGCCAACGCACAAAAAGCCAGAGATGTGTCTCTGTAACATCTCATCCACAGGAAAACTGCTTGAAGCAGGAAATCAATATGACAAAGTTGGCTATTATTAAGGGGAATATCAGCACTGGGTAAACAGTGCGCTGCTCGGGGTGTCTGTTTATCGTCCTCCAGTTGTCCTGTTGATATAACAGAGAAATATAGGTAAACCAGAAATGTACCAGTTATAAACACATATAAGGGACTAGAGGCGCAGTGGGGGGGTAGGGAGGCAGTAATATATCAATGAACTCTATGGGATGAGTGTTTATTTTCACTGCTAGCTGGTGAGGCACCGCTAATTCTGGGAAAACACCACAGCACTCATGGAAACCAGAAGCATGCTCCAGTAATCGCATCCCGCAAGCCCGGCCACACGCTCCCGGGCACAGCCTGGCCCGGCCCCCCTTACTGTCAGGTGTTGGGGCGCGAGCAAGAGACGACACCCCCCCCCGCCAATTAATCACCGTCAGATCTGCCTGGGCACACAGAGTCGCTGCTGATCCTTGTCCCAGGCTCTCGTGTTCTTCCTGTCTCTGTATCTGTGTGTGTGTGTGTGTGTGTGTGCGTGTGTTGGGGGGGGGGTGGGGGGGGCGCCTGAAGGGCTTGCATGGTAAGTCAATGTGAAATTATCTCAGCAGGAGAAAACTGCGTCTCAGTGCAAATGATTTAAGGCGGCAATTTTTCACACTCTCTCAACTCTGACGAACGCGACGTCCAACAACCAAACAGTCAGAAGAACCAGAAAAGCATTTTTTTTTGGGGTGGAGGGGTGAGCTAGCCACTGTCTGCTGCACCCCCCTCTTCCTCCTTCGTTGAATGCAGATCACACGTACTTCCTGTAACGTTACGCATGTGGAAAATGGAGCTAATTACCTCCGGGGTATCTGGAGCACCGTTCAGCATCTGTTTCCATCTGAATACGGTAGCCTGTGAAACACTTAGCAGTCCATATGACCCCCCCCCCCTCCCGCCACCCAGTGTTAGCAAAGACATCATTAGCAGTGAGGAAGCGAGTCCACGCTTGCCATCACCCCTGATTAAAGCGGCGACCATAAAGGGGCATTTTAGTGAAATATTCAGCACTGACTTACACAATCTAACTGGTTTTGTCCAGTTCCAGTGAGATGAGGATCTGAGCGCGGCATTTTGATTTGCTCTTCTGCGTTCTAGCTAAAGTGAAAATACCAGTGAACAGGATTCATGGAATGAGAGTAAGTTTTGCTGTGTGCCATATGGGACTCTGTCTTGGCACATTGATTCTCCAGCCCCAGACAGTCCACGTTTTTTTGGTCTCCCAACACACCTGAAGCAAAAAATCATAGATGCTGGATACCTGGCGGAAATGTACTGGGGGCAGCAAAAACGTGGACTGTCTGAGGGATCCCACATGCCTGGATTGAGAAACACTGACCTGATAAACATGTAGTACAGGTGTTACGTTATCTTTAAATTCTTCTTTAAAGCATGCGTGATGAGACGGTCTCACGGGCTTGCTGTCGCGTCGTGGTCACGGGCACGGCAAGGATCTCAGGTGCAATGCATGATGGGCAGGACCGCCAGGACCCACCGGAGCAGACTATTACGGCACGCGCGTGTGGCGCTAAGCGTGTCAGATAACCGCCGCGACAGGCACGCGTGTCAGGAGATATGATCTCAGCACTTCAGCGTGCTCCACACGTCAGGCCTGACAGGCAGAAAAATCGAGCTCAGGCCGATAACCATGCCCAAGATAGCGTGAGCCTGTCTGAGAGCTCTGATTAATGGGCCTTGTTTTTGGGCTCGCCGACGCTGTCGGAGTGGGAGGAGTGTGGGCGGTACTAAGCTGATCCCGCATAATCAGTGCCTGACAGAATCTGGCTCGCTCCCCGCTCCAATTGACTCCGCCCTGTTCCCGCCCCAAATGCCCCACCCCATCCTGCATTCGCTGCCTCTACATGAGATTCCCTCTTTCGGAGCCCGGGGAGGCTCCGGGGTCCCAGAAGCCCGCCGGGATGAACGCAGTGGCACCGGTCTGAGCATAACGGGCTCTTCAGATCCGTGCCGAGAAGAACACGGTGGGATTCTCTGCCGCTTTGGGCCGCTTTGATCTCCGGCGATGTTTAACATACTCGCTCCTTTATCCATCAGACATGGGGAACCCCCACGAAACTCATGGCTCTCCTTGCGTAACTGCAAAAGCCGATCTCACGGGCCCTGCGCTCAGCTCCGGGCGGGACCACACCAGCGTCTGACCCTCAGTATCGACACGCCGGAGCGCCTAAAGGTCTTAGATCGGGGGGGGGGGCGCAATCTTATCCGCAAAGGGCCACAGTGTGTGCGGGTTTTCGCTGCAACTCCCTAATTAGATTACTAATTAGAGGACAGATTGACTGAAGAGTCCTCACACCTGGGTTTGAACAGCTGACCTGCAGGTTATCCCAAAAACCTGCATACACAGCAGCCCTTTGCGGATAAGATTGGCCTCCCCTGTCTTAGATCTAAAATAAACTCAACTGACTTATAACCATTGCAAAAATATCATACATTTTTTAATTGGTCCGTCTTCCAGCTGTTTATGCAGGTCAGGGGTGCAGGGAGGTCTGAAGCCTTTCCTGTACAGCACAGGGCACAAATCTGATCATTAAATTTGTTTTATTTTAGCAGACAGTTTTATCCAAGGTGACAGTTTTTTTTTTTTTTTTTTTTAAGAAAGCAGGGTCAAACCATCCCTGGAGCATTTTCTCCACTATAGGGGGAAAACGTGTGAACTCCACTCAAACAGGGCGAACAGGCGGGATTTGAACCTTCACCCCTAGAGTTCTGAAACGACACACCTACCCATAAGCCACCACTCTCACCTTAAAACACCATCTCCAAGACTACTACTATTCATTTCATCTGGGGGGGGGGGGGGTACTGAAAACCAACCCGCAGACCCGGAAACATTCACCTGAGTTTTATTCTGCATCTCACTTCAATTCTAAGTACGAAGATTAAACTCATAAGTTATTTTGCCATTTCTACGAAGTTGTTAGAAGGCCGCAGCACAGAACAATGGCTGACCTTATCCTGGTAGGGTGACGATGTAAAACTGCCGCTGACCTTTAAAGTATATTATGCTAATAACTAGCAGTGCTGAGGCAGGCCCCACTGTACAAAGCAACGTGGGCGGGGGACTCGGGTTCTAATCAGCCGGGGGCTCCGTACAGAACAAGCTTCGGCCCCATAATTGCTCCCAAAAGGAAGGTCTCACCTACAAAGCAGGTGCGGAACGCGAGTGTTATGAAGGAGCATGCCGGCCTCTGTAGACGGCCCCTGAGAGCGTGGGGCTGGGGGGGGGGCAACGTGCGGTCCAGCGTCCAGAGCTCTTGCTGGAAGCAGCGAGGCGAGACGTTCCAGCAGGTAAGTGACCTCGGAGAAGCAGGTCCAGTGGATTTTAAGTGGTACACTTAATACCGTCATCTGATTTATAACCAGGGTAAAAATTAACAATAATAATAAAAGATCAATGAAAAGCTGCGTCCGTCACCTGGCGGGCTGGGTGGGAGAGGGGCAGCATGCCTGCCCCCCTCCCTGGCAGGCAGGACCTTTTATAAAAATAAAAGTAAGCAAAGCTGCCTTGTGTTAAAAGTCTAAAATTTTTACCGTAAATTCAGTTATATTGGGGTCCTCAGGAGTACTGTTTCTCACCCTGACAAACACCCCCACCCACAAATACAGCACTGTCGCGCAGGCCTTTGGTATGCTGTCCTCTGAAGGTGAAGCAGGACCCCCCCCCCCCGATTATGGCAGGACAAGCGCATTCAGTTTCTGTTAATCGCTGCGGAATCTTCAGGGGAAACAAAAAAGAACAACTAAAAAAGATTATCCCTAAAACAATTAGTCTACGGTTTCCTCTTCCGGGGGCCGTGATCGATTTTGCGATAAACAAGAGATTTATGGACATCGATCTCGGGGCTTTCTTTCTGCAGCCGGGGGGACGTCCGCCTCAATACCATCCAAGGGGGCAGGGTGTAAAGACACGGAACGGACATGGGGGGGGGGGGCGTTCACCGAAATCCTGTGCTAGCTTGTCTCCCCGGTGACCAGACGCAGGGTCCCCCCCCCCAGCGTGGTGACTGTCCCACTTTGTCCAAGACGTGGTTCTGTCTGCCGAAGATATGGGCAAGGCACGGCCGTGAAGATCATGTTACTCTGAGTGAAAGTGTCACGTTCCGCACGAGCGCGTGCTCGACGTGAGCGATAACGCTGCTATGTTAACCGCAGCCCCTTGAAGCACATCTAACTCATTCCTTAATTTCCTGCCATGTTCCAGATGAAAGAAAGGGGAAAAAAAGAAAAGAACGATTTTAATGAGCGAGTGTTTTGACCGTTTCGCGACATGTTGCAAGGGTAAGAATAACAAACACACGTGTCAGCGCTCGGCCAGGCGTGACATTTTGCAGGTGCGCGGTTCCGGTGGGCCGGGTCCGGTGGCTTTGTTCACCTGATGGCGCGGAACCACCGCCTTAACGGGCTAACAGCGTGTTAGCATCTCACTGGATCGCGCGGCAAAGAAATAAAAAGGGGAAAGAAAAAAAAAAAAGCACATCAGAAAAAACGGTGGGAATGAGGGGCTGGGTACACGTGTCGGAGACGGGGGAAGATGGACATCCACCGATGTCAGACCCTTTCGTTAAGCACCGAAGCCAAAACAAAGTAGTACTGAGAGTAAATAAAAGTACAACTAGGATATAGATGACAGGTTAGGGAATGGTAGGTGGGGAGACTCTCTAGGAAGAGATCAAAGGTGGGTGGCTGAGGACCAGCACTGAGATGGTTTATTCCAGAAACACACGAGGCTGCACACCTCACCTGCTTACCAAGATGAAGAACTAAATCTTTAAACAGCCTTCCGAAAGATGAAGAGTCTATCCGGACGGGGAGAGAATTTCAAAGCAAATGACTCAAAAACAGAGAAACGACTTCCCTCCCAGGGGCCTGGAAACTTCTACGGTACGTATGTGTAGCGGGGTTTGGGAAGAGACGGGCCAGAGCGCATGATTAACTGTCAGGAGGCTCAGACCCGAGTCCCGACGGCGAGTCGGCCATGTGACACAAACGCCCCGTCGCACTTACGCAGATCTGGCGCACGGCGGTCAAATTTATCGTGTTATTAGCTGGGATTTTTATGCCCCTGCACCGTCCTCCTCTGAATTATGATCCCTCACTTAAGGCCCAGGCTCTAAATTTAAAGAAGGCCCATCCGGGGGGAGGGGGGAGGGGGGTCTCCTTGTCTCAAAACCCCTCATGAAAACACATTACTGCCGTTAATTGTTCAATACCAAATCAATGCATTGGGGGTAATTCAAACCTTTAACTCAAATGAATGTGCGCCTTTGTCTCTGTGTGTGGCTCTAATTTAATGTCGCCCGTGATGAATGATTGGCTCAGTGTTGCCATCTCTGCCGATTGAGGTCACCGTCACCATCAAGCGCCGTAATGGAATAGTTAGTGGCAATTTCCCCCCCCTAATTTCCGTACGCGGAAAGCCGGGCTTTGGTGCCGATGAACAGCACCTATGCCGTCACGGCCCGGCGTCGACCACAACGTTTATAAAATAAAAGACTTCCCAGGATAGAGGAACATCGCATGGCATTTTAAACGTCTGAGAGGTTCCTGAGATGCAAAACCTGGATGAGAGAAGGTCCACACACACACAGCAGCCCTGTGAAGATACAGACGCAGTAACGGTGACTTGGGGCACGGGGGGCGCTGTGCGGCTCAGCGGCTGAAGATGCTGCGCCCCCGCGATTGGAAGGTTGCTGGTTCAAATCCCAGCCTCAGCTGAACGATTTTAGCGTTAGTGAGGCCCTCAACCCGCAGCTGCCGAACCAGCTTTCTCAGAAAGGTGCAAAGCATGCCCTAAAACGAGGATCATGCCTAATATTTACTGCCTCCGTAATTCAAAACGCATCCATGAGCATTTTCTGCGTCTGCATCCGTGGTAATTTAAGAAGGACGTCAAAAAATAAAGGCAAACTACAAAAACGCCTGGCGACAGCTAACTTCACGAATGATTACACACGGCGCGTCATGGAGACACGCGCACAAAGGCTCTGTGTCCTTCTCCTCCGCCAAGCAGAAAATGAAGGCTTTATTCAGAACCTAATGATGCTCTTTACAGAGCAGGAAGAATGTTTTGGAAAATGTTATTTAAAATAATACATTAAGCACCATAATCTTGGGACACAATTTTCCCCTCCCGAACATAAATTTGATTTTGTAACATCTCGAAGAAAAGAATCTCTTAGCAATTCCATAATTACCCCATCGCGCCACATCAAAGAGGAGGTGATAATAGTTGTAATTTGGTCTATTCACAGCGAGTTGTCTCATAAAGTCCGGCCCTCTGCCGCGCGCATTTCATTCATTATTTATAATGCGACTGGAGGCGGGGAGACGACAATGTCATTGTTTTTACACTTGCTGGTGATTCAGGGGGAATTGTCATCAGGATATGCGCTGCCCGGACCATGTAGAGCAAACATTAACATGAGACACAGCGGAGCCAGCGGTGGGCGGGGCTTCCACCGCACGCACCAATCAGAAGGCTCTGGGCTTTAAGGGTTTTAAGTTTAAGAACTCCATTATCTGAATATGAGTACGATTCATATTTTAATCTCTTTTCAGGTTGCTGTATTCAAAGGGAGAAATCCCAAAAGATGCAAAAATATATGATAAACATTTAACAGACTTTTATATTTTTTAATTTTGGGGGGAATATTTCCCTTCCTTGGCTGAGATCAGTGGTAAACTGATATAAATCAAAGAAAACCCCTGATTTCTGTTTCCGTCCACCTGTCTGTCTATCCAAATTAACATGTGCATAGTGTATCTGCATGCGTGATGCATACTCCGTCATGTGTGCGTCTGCAGACGTGCGCAGGTGGGATGCGTAGAGGCCCGGGGTAGCGACTGAACCGCTTTGGAGAATAATACACTAAGCGTGTCTCAGAAAGCAGGGAACCAACACAGGAGCAGATGGGGGAGCCTGAACGAGGAGACGAAGCTGCCAGAGAGCCTCAGGAAGACGGTACCTAGAACGAGGAGCCCCAGTGCCATGAGAGAGAGGCTCTGGAACCTGGAAAGTGAAGCCTGGAGCTCCGGAGGAGGACCCCGGCTGGAGAGAGGAGCCCAGGAGCTCCAAGAGAAGACAGCATCTAAAGTGCAGAACCCCACTTTGGCAGAAGACAGTGAGAGCAGAGAGAGCGGGTTGGAAGAGGCGTCACTGCCGTCTCTGGATCGGCGGCAAACTGCTCGGGAATGACACCAAAGAAGGAAAGGCTTCACAGTACAGGCGGAATTTTATTAAGGAGCTGGGACAGCATGCATTTTTAAAAGCTACTCAATAAAATATCATAGTTACATATTCCTCAGTATTATAATGACATAAATATTTAAATTTAAACGCATCCTGGTATTGGGTTTCTCCTTCGTCAGGGCATCAAAACTCATTTCCTACTTAAGCTTTCTTCTCATGTTTATCCAGATTCACATGCATGATATATTTCAAAGGCATTTAATGGATCCCCTCTGTTTTGGGTTAAAACTCGACTCCTGAAGCATACTTAACGGGTAATAACTTCTCATCCGTCCTGCCATCTTTCTCCGCAACATCATTTGGCTCTTTGGAAAACTTTGGAAAAAAAAAAGCAGTGAATCGGATACAGGGAGCCTGTTTCCTCTCCTCCGGAGTGCCGGGTAACCTGGGCTCCGATCCGGCGCGGCCGTCCGAGCCCCATCAGATATGACAAAAAGTGACCGATGCGTTGTTAGCTAACTTTCGGAACTCTCCGCTCTGGCAGCGTGCCGTGCTAACGTTTAGCAGCTCTGCAGTGGAAGGATTATTCTTAAAATAAAAAAATAAAAAACACACACACAAATAAGCAGTGTGGTTGGGGGTAAATTACGGTATCGGGCGGCGTTCTGCCTGCTCTGTCCGTCTGGGCTTCTTGGAAAGCTGAGCAAAGGCACTTCTGAAGGAATTTCGACACTCGGCTGTGATCTCACGGTTCTGTGACAGTGGTGATCGCTCCATTATAAAAGTGCAGAAATGGTGTGTGTGGGGGCGGGGGGGGGGGGCGAGGTTGCTGAGCAGAGTAGTGTGTTCAGAACCGGCGAACACTATGTACATCTGGCGAACATTTCATTAAAGAAGTTTGAAGAATTTGTCTTCTTTCTGTGGCAGAGCTGAACAATGATTGGGCTGGTGAAGCAGAAAGATGCGTCCCTCTTTACAACATTTAAGACATGTTTGAGGAGGGGGGGGGGGCACACAACTCTGAGAAGAGAGCAGCATCACTCAGGAGATGAACCTGCCATGGTGTTGGGGTGGGGGGGGGCTGCGGGAACAGGAAGGAGGTGCTGTGTCGGAGTGGCAAACAGATTTATAGGAGATAATATGCCAACCGCTGGGCGCGGAGGCGCGGGGCGAGCGGATAAATCACGACTGCGTCGCCACGCGCTGCTCCGTCCGGCGCTCATAATTAAAAAGACAAATGTATCAATTAGAGCACAGTGACTGCGGCAAGCCAAGTCTGAAATGGAACGGCGGTGCATCGACGTCGAGCGGGTGGGAGCCTCATCACACGCGGTTATGAATGCAATCAATTACACCACTGGGCTGGGGGGGGGGGCTCTGCCAGGACGACGCCGGGATTCAGTTTGGGAGACTTGTGTTTGAAGTGGTAAGACAGATTCTGGGACTGGGACTGCTGAATGGAAGGTTTGGGGGGCGTGTTTTGGGCTCCCTGGGAGACTTTGGGGCCAGCTGAGAGGGGGGGGGGGACACCTGCCTGACACGGCCTCGTAACTGGACACACTGGGTAAACAGGAACCTTAAGGGACGGGTCGGCGCCTCAGCCTGTGATCGGACGGTCACTGTTCCAGGGGCCAAGCGCTCGGACCCCCAGCTTCACCTGAAGCTGCGTCTCAAAGCAGAGCATGATGGGATATGTGAAAAGAAGCAATCCTATGTACCTGTACTCATACATAGCAAATAAAACGTCTTTTTGTCCCCATTTCGCCTGCAGGACACTAGTTTCGAAAAGCAAAATTATGTGAAAAAATAAATAAGTGATACAGCACAAACATGCGGTTGTCATCAGTATAGTTGCGTAAACTGAGAAATTCACAGTGAAACTGCTCAAGCTGAAACAAGACTTTGACCTTTGATGTATTGCATAAGCCAACAGGTATGTGGGGGGGGGGGGGTGTCCATTCAAACCCAAACTCACCAGCACCAGCGCTGTCCCGGCGGTCACCACGCCTCATGGGTGGCAGATCTGGGCCCCCACCTCGAGAGGGGCTAATGGAACCTTTATGCGAGACACCAGGACCGTCACATCTATCAATCACCCAAAGGTCAGATATGAAATTACAATGGCGGCGCCGGCCCAGAGACGTCTCTCTAATGCAGCGTAACTCGGAAAGCCTGGCCGGCTCCGTGACACTCCCCCCCTGCGGAAGGGGTGTGAAAACAGGCAAAAATGTAAATGCATGGGAGAGGATCCTCGGAGCTAGAGGAAGGGGCCCGATCGCACCCTGGACGTCAGATCCGAACGCCCAAACCCAGAATGTACCACCTCAATAGGGAGAGGGGGGAGTCGGGCCTATGGATGTGTGTGGTGTGTGTGAGAGTGTGCCGGGGAGGGAGGGCTTTGATGTTGGGGGGGACGGCGAGCGGGTCAAGTGCGGAGCGGGGGAGATGAACGGCAAAATGGCGATCTCCAGACTCCTCAGATAAAACAGATACAAGCACTTGGCATTTGCAGCACAGAGGAGTCGGCTTGTTTGTGGGCCCTAATGAGCACTCAGGCTCCTTTAATGAGCCGACCGAATCCATTATCATCGGAATTTCAAAGGGCGGCGCGACTCTAAACAGCTCGCCGCGTCTGCCGCCGTCACCCTTGTTCTTCCATTTGATCAGCGCCGGTAGCTCGGCGTTCCTGGCACTCAAACCGGCCCCCCGACCCCTCATCTGGCTTTTTACCCCCCCGCCAACTGCAAAACTAGAGAGGGAAAATTAGTCAGCGGACCTGTGACCCAGGGAGAGCCGCACCACGGCGGAAAAGAAACCGGACTTTTAAAAAAAAAAAAAAAAAAAAAAAATGTAAATATGCATTTCCTTTTTTTTCCCCCGGTAAACCGCAGACCTGCAGTGGGGTGTGACGCTGCCCCCCCCCCCGCCGTCTTTCTGAGACACATCAAAGGGCCAATTAACTTCCCTGTGAAACCGGGTCGCGCCGCTGCTCTGGAAGGTTGTCAGGGGCAGCAACAGTCACCCGTCGCCCCCCCCCCCACCCACCACCACCGGTGACAGCCCCCTGTGAAGAGCAGCTCCCACACACATACGGCATTCTTTCCCTCCTCTCAATCCATTAAAGGGTTTTAATTAGGCCCTCGCTGCTTGCCGCTGCTGCCCGCCCGCCCCGCCACCGCCCGCCCGCCCGCCCGGGAGAGCGACGGTTTGAGCGGCGTGAACAAGGCGCTTTCATTCCTGCGTGTGGCACTTGGTCGCGTCCTGCCTCCTCTTTGTGTCCTCTCCCTTTGTCGTCGGCGAATTATTAAAATGTTAACATGACGGTGGAGTCTTTGGTATTTAAGACAAAGGGGTGGGGAGGGGGGGGGGGGCGCGTGGCGGAAAAACCGCGGCGGCAGCAAATGGAAAAATCCTAATCCTCTGCCCCCCTCCCTGGGTCTGCCAGGACGCAGAGCCAGCACAGAGTCGCCGTCCACCCTCCCCTACACTGCTTCAGCGCGTACGTCTTAGGATCGCCCCATATATATATATTTTTTTTTTTAAAAGAGAGCATTAATGCTGAGAGCATTAAATTTTATTCAGGTATTAAACATCCCCCCCCCCCCCGAAACAAATCAGGAAATTAGCCACTAAAAATGACCATCAGTATGACCCCGAAAACGACACGTGACATTCCTCTAAAAAACAAACAAACAAAATTAAGAAGAAATGAAGTGTGAGATATATAAATATGGCTATGGCCCTGCGCAGTCCTGAAGTCCAGCCCCCACGCCCCTGCCAGTGCCACGGCCCCCCCCCCCCAAGCCGAAATTAGCAGTGCCAGCGGGATCCTTTCATCGGCTCTGCGACGAGGAAGAATTCTCTTTGCTTTCTTGACAGTTCTATCTGACAGGATTTTACATCCAGCCGCACTGCCTTTTGCGCATTCAACTGTCAGACAAAGAAATTAATACCCCAAGTGACTGTATTTTAATTAAGCAATTTCATGCAAATTACAAATTTTAGATTGTCAAATAATATATTGAGCGGAATAGGAGGCAGGCTGATCTGATATGCATGGAGTGTAATTCTTCTGGGCGCTGTGCACACATGGAAATGAACAAAAATGCTAATTTCTAATCTATTATGCAAACAGTGAGATACTTACATAGATATACATGCTTTTTCTGGCATAGCTAAACACGGGACTTTAATGTGTTTGATGGGTGAATTTTAAAGCAACCTTTGTGTTCTTTTTCCTCTCCTCCTCTCCACCGATGCCTTTTCCTCACGTCCCCAAAGGCCAGCATCTTAGGAGCTCTTCCTCTCACCGGCAGGGTGGCGGGGGCAGGGTGGCGGGGGATGTCCGACATTCCCAATTCGGCAGCCCCCCCGCTGGACCCATCATGTATGTCTTGATTGGGCTTGTCTCCCCCCCCCCCCCACATTGTAAGCATTACTGGGAGCTAAAGGGAGTGAAGTGTAAACTGCAAACGACGGCACAAGTCTCCCATAATTCCCTTTGTCCGTTCCAGTGGTTCCACACCTGGAATATGTCATCATTTTAAAATAACAATTTGCACTAAATTTGACGAGAGTGTTTGCACTCAAATAATAATAATATTAGTGCCAAAATATAAGTGTCAGAATGTGGGCCGGGGGGGGGGGTGTCCGTCTCAGGAAAGAGAGGCAGGTGACCATGTTTATGAGCAATAATTCAGTTCCACCCTCTCCAAGTCCCAACATCATATAAAACCTGCTGTTCTGGTTGACAGCCCAACACCCACAGCACCAAGCTTCCTGTTAGCATTTCTGTTGTCTTTGCCTGACCTTCTGATTTTTTCCCTCAAAAACAGAATGGGTACCTTTATTTTTCATGTTTACTTTTCGTGTCGTGCAGATCCTGGCCCTGCCTAGGCTCTGCCAAGCCTGGAAGTACAACCTACCTCAATACACCTGTCATTCACTCTTCTGTTCACTATCCAATCCATATCCAATGTTCTCAAACCACAGCACAATAATGCAGGTCTTGGATAAATCCTGTATGACTGAAACGTTTACCGGACAATAATATAGTCTTTGGATTCTGTATTTCATGGAGTAAGTCACTTTTAGCCTGTGCAATTCTGTAGTGTATAGAGCTAGTGTTACCTTTAGACTTCGCAATTTTGTACTTTTGATGAGTCACTTTTATCCTCTGCTGCTATATTATATCGAATAAGAGTCACTCAGCCTTTGCTGCCTGTGCTGCTGTACTTGATAGAGTAAGAGTGATTTTTAGTCTGTGTGATTCTGTACTCTACGGAGTAAGAGTCACTCTTAGCCTGCGCCGCCTGTGATGCTGTACTCCATGGAGTAAGAGTCACTCAGCCTGTGATGCTGTACTCCATGGAGTAAGAGTCACTCAGCCTGTGCCGCCTGCGATGCTGTACTCTATGGAATAAGAGTCACTCTTAGCCTGCGCCGCCTGTGATGCTGTACTCCATGGAGTAAGAGTCACTCAGCCTGTGATGCTGTACTCCATGGAGTAAGAGTCACTCAGCCTGTGCCGCCTGCGATGCTGTACTCTATGGAATAAGAGTCACTTTTAGCCTGTGCCGCCTGTGATGCTGTACTCTATGGAATAAGAGTCACTTTTGGCCTGTGCCGCCTGCGATGCTGTACTCTATGGAATAAGAGTCACTTTTGGCCTGTGCCGCCTGCGATGCTGTACTCTATGGAATAAGAGTCACTTTTGGCCTGTGCCGCCTGCGATGCTGTACTCTATGGAATAAGAGTCACTTTTGGCCTGTGCCGCCTGCGATGCTGTACTCTATGGAATAAGAGTCACTTTTGGCCTGTGCCGCCTGCGATGCTGTACTCTATGGAATAAGAGTCACTTTTGGCCTGTGCCGCCTGCGATGCTGTACTCTATGGAATAAGAGTCACTTTTGGCCTGTGCCGCCTGCGATGCTGTACTCTATGGAATAAGAGTCACTTTTGGCCTGTGCCGCCTGTGATGCTGTACTCTATGGAATAAGAGTCACTTTTGGCCTGTGCCGCCTGTGATGCTGTACTCTATGGAATAAGAGTCACTTTTGGCCTGTGCCGCCTGCGATGCTGTACTCTATGGAATAAGAGTCACTTTTGGCCTGTGCCGCCTGCGATGCTGTACTCTATGGAATAAGAGTCACTTTTGGCCTGTGCCGCCTGCGATGCTGTACTCTATGGAATAAGAGTCACTTTTGGCCTGTGCCGCCTGCGATGCTGTACTCTATGGAATAAGAGTCACTTTTGGCCTGTGCCGCCTGCGATGCTGTACTCTATGGAATAAGAGTCACTTTTGGCCTGTGCCGCCTGCGATGCTGTACTCTATGGAATAAGAGTCACTTTTGGCCTGTGCCGCCTGTGATGCTGTACTCTATGGAATAAGAGTCACTTTTGGCCTGTGCCGCCTGCGATGCTGTACTCTATGGAATAAGAGTCACTTTTGGCCTGTGCCGCCTGCGATGCTGTACTCTATGGAATAAGAGTCACTTTTGGCCTGTGCCGCCTGTGATGCTGTACTCTATGGAATAAGAGTCACTTTTGGCCTGTGCCGCCTGCGATGCTGTACTCTATGGAATAAGAGTCACTTTTGGCCTGTGCCGCCTGCGATGCTGTACTCTATGGAATAAGAGTCACTTTTGGCCTGTGCCGCCTGTGATGCTGTACTCTATGGAATAAGAGTCACTTTTGGCCTGTGCCGCCTGTGATGCTGTACTCTATGGAATAAGAGTCACTTTTGGCCTGTGCCGCCTGCGATGCTGTACTCTATGGAATAAGAGTCACTCAGCCTGTGCCGCCTGTGATGCTGTACTCTATGGAAAAAGAGTAACTCTTAGCCTGAGCTGGCATATGCTTCTCGCTGTGCTGTACCATAGTTAGCGTTACCTTTTGGCTACACTGCCTGCACCTCCCCGTACGGTAGTTTAATTAGTGCGATTAAGCTCGTGCTAATCAGAATTTCAGGGTGCCAGAAGCAATATTCCAGGAGAAGATTAGGGAAAACATCTGGCTGTTCTCTTCATCTGCGCGTTCTAAAGGCGTACACTTTAAAGGGGAAACCGAAATCACTGTTGTTGCAACTAATTTGCCTGCAATTAAGGCTTATGTTGGGTCAAATCATTTATGCTGATAAAAGAAATATGCTAATTCACATTTACTTTCATATGTTTATCGCAATTAGGATCTTGGCTATCAAGCTCCAAAAATAGATGCTTTCAAAAATAGACTCATTACAGAATTCAAATATTAAAATTATGCATATTACATAATGCATTACGCATATTACATAATGTTACTTAGATTTATATATTCAAAGCAACGATGCAGTTTCATATTCAGAAAGAACAGAGTTGTTTTGACCTTCAATGCTTGCAGATGGAATAATGTGGAATATACTGTGTGTACAGATACACAAACTGACATGCAGCTGCGTAGCGGCAACTCCTAACTACACTGGTGCAATAACTGCAACGTACCGTCGGGAAATGCAACATCTGAAGAAGGTCATCATAAATCTGCTGTAAGAAACAGCACACTGCGGCGCTGGTCTGATTTTCGGATTTGGTCACACGTCACACAATCGCAACCGAGCGAATACAATCTGCGGCCGCGTACATCTCCGTGTAAATTGCGCCTAACAAGATCCACCGCAAACAGCAGCGTTAATAAAGTACAGGGGGATTCACAGCAGTAGAAGACGTTTTGCTTTATAGGTATAATCTGTCACCCACAGCAAGCACCATCAGATGGCTCATTTCACAAACAGATTGAGTAAACACCGTTAAATTACGCTAACTCAGTCGCAGACCCCAGACACGCACACTTCGGAGCGGCTGACTTGATTTAATCCTGCCGCTCGCAGTGAGAGAGCCCCTCCGTCCAGGCCAGTGCAAAAGCCTCTTCAGACAAGAGGCAGCAAAGTCAGCCAGCCCAGGCATTACACTAAGAGGCCCGCTAACAAAAGGGAAAGGGGGAAAGCTTGCTGTTTCTTTGTGATTCAAATACATTTAATCAAAGGTCTGTTTCTATACGCTGGCACTTGATAGTGTACATTAGTGGATTCAATGAGACTGAATAAATTACAAGCCTTCCGATGCGTTTTTAAAGAGAAGAACAGCGGGATAAGTACAGTACGGAAGACTTTAATAGCGGGGTACGGCAATTTAAAAAAAAAAAAAAATCCAAGCGAGGCCGTATCCTCACCTTTAAAGCAGACCTGCTTAATGAAAGTCCTTCAGTATAATAATAGTCAGACTCTGGACTGCGAGGCGCATATGAAATCAATGACATCACAAGGGGACTTTTAGCCCCTAGTGGAAATAACTTTTTCAAGTTACTATATCATGAATGTGCTCATTAGAGACAAAACTGTATCTCGGCCACAGCGGCAGAGTGGGTGTACAGCTACCCCACGCAGTTACGGTAAGAGTGTTTCGTGCAACACCTGCAGAAATGCAAGCAATAATGCGGAAAAGATGCGACCCACCTCCTAAGGAACGGGACCTGCGTTCCAGCAACTTGCATCTCTGAGCTGGGCTGGGGACACTGCACATCTCAGCTGACCAGCGGTGACAGGGGGCTTCGGACAGCGAGGGATCCTCTGTCCTATATATATCTGCAGGGATGGCCAATCTTATCCGAAAAGGGCCGGTGTGTATGCATGGAGCCGATGACATTAACAGCGTCTGTGTCGAGCTGGGGGCAGAGGGAAATATGGAGCCATTGGGAAATTGTTCAAATAGCAGGAGACAAACCATTAAATTGACTAAATTGCACTTAAGATCCATGCATTTGAAAATATAGGTTATTTTATATAGTTGCGGCATTTTCTGTAGCCTAAGCA
Source organism: Paramormyrops kingsleyae (assembly GCF_048594095.1). NCBI lineage: Eukaryota > Metazoa > Chordata > Actinopteri > Osteoglossiformes > Mormyridae > Paramormyrops > Paramormyrops kingsleyae. The sequence goes on along the minus strand of NC_132799.1, from coordinate 29,704,373 downwards.
TCGCCCTAAAAACTACGAACTACCAATCATTACAACGTTTAAAATCAAGCCCTTCTTGGACAAGGACCTGTGGCAATCACGATTAAGTATTTCATAATCAATATTGATGTCTGCTAAGAACATACAGGCTGTGATAATTTCACAGACGGCTGGTTTACATCGCGCTGTAGACGCTGTACATGTGCGATCAGCAAAATCCTCCACCTTCGGCGTTGAATCAAAGCAGGCAAACTTTACAAAGACACAAGCAGGGAAAAGCCACATGAAACTAGCTCGCCTTCACGCGTAATAACACATTGCGGTGCAGAGCCGTCCAGCAAAACTGCTTGCGATAAAGATCATTTTGCAGACGGCAGAAAGCGAGCAGATTCGCCATTGAAATAAGTCGGAGAAAAGCGCATATAAACGAAGCTGCGGAACTCATTATGTCCGCCTCCAGGTGATCCAATTGATCTGCAATTCATTTTAAGGAGCGTTAAATCGATATGAAAAGACATGAAAAGCAGCCGTGAATACACCTGCAACACTCTGTAACATTGATACAATCTGTTTTGGGGATCCTTCTCTTTTATTAATGCAAATCGTCACTGTTTGCGACTCCGCGGTTAATCTTATCGGGAAATGAAAAGCTGCAGCCCGAAGGACTCAATTTCGCACGATAACAATGCGGAGAGACGCGTCTCGCCGGCACTTTGTTTGCACGAAGGCACTATTTATTTTCGCCGGCTAATTAGAGGAACGCTTTAAAAAAAAAAAAAAAAAACATACATTATTCATGGACAGCGCCGAAACGCGGCCGGGACCCTCATCTGTGACAGCGATGACAGTAAAGTTACACCCCCTCGCCGTCAAAGTGTCCCGCTCGCTAAACTCTTCATCCAGGAACTTCGTGAATTAAAACTGCCGCTAACTCCATCAGACTAAAATTACCAAGAATTAATATCCTCCTTCGACAGGCTCACCTAGGAAACTGTAATGGATAAGCAGTTATGCAAGGTGGGTGTATGCATCTATGTGTAAAGGTCAATACGTTTAAAAATACGTATCTATGTTAAAGAAAACAGACAGTTACTCTAATTAGATAGCTGTGAGTTTTGTCGGCAAGAACATCCTCCTAGTTTTCTCTCTTAGCCTGGCAGGTCCACACCAAATTCTAAGATTCTTGATTGATCAGGAAAACAACCACTTAGAAATGTATTACGTCATAATGAATAGAAGCCCCGCCCCCTTTAATCCCTTTCAACCAGGCCCCTCATCAATAGGGTGTAATTAAGGGAGGCTGTTCATTATTAATATCCTCGGAAATCACAACTGTGTTTAGCACAGAACATGCCGCTGATGGGTGGGAACTTGTGGACAGTACACTTCCTCCCTCAAGGAGTGCACTGCGTCGTGTCACATGTGCCGTCCAGTGGACCAATCTGTTATTGCATTGCCGCGATTGGTAAGTTCCACTACCGAAATTCAAGCTTAGATGGACTCCAGTCCAGAAATATCTATAACACCATAACTTACAGTCTGTTAACCTAGGGGTATGGCCACAGGGGCACTGGCCCCAGCTGAAAGCTGATTGGCCTCATTCCCTGTCACTCACAAATTCCAAATATGTCATTGGCTAATGATGAGGTAATGCCCTCTGTGTGAATTATGGCCCCTTTTATGCCCCCCACCTTCCTTCTGTTTCATAACTGAGTACAGAAACTGGCTGTTTTGAGACCTGGTCCCCATACAGCTTCTCTGTTGGATGTACAGAGTTTCTAGGTTAAGAACTTGTTCCTACACCAGAACCAGCACCTACAGAACTTCAGGCCTGGCTTGTCTCCCAGGGTGGGCCCCAAGGTCTTCCTGTGGAGGTTTGTCCCCTCTTCACCATTATGTCTACCTAGAACCACATTAGTGGGCGAGCCCAGTTTGGTCTTCAGCGATGGAGAGGATGGAGGTGCGTGTTCAGTAGTCTGCGTAGCGATTCGCGCTAACAAGGGGCGACGCGGTCGACTGGGAAACGAGCTTCGGAGGAGGATCTGTGCAGCTTCCATCTTCGGAATTCAAGCGCTCGTTTCAGACACTCATCTAGAAGTTCCCCCCCTCAGCGAATCAGCTGCAGCACTTATAATCTGCACATGGAGTACACGAGGCTAAAATTGTAAACCAGCTCTCCACACCTAAAGTGCCCCTGATATTTAGACATCCTTTGGTGTACTGTGGGTGAAAAGGTTAACTATACAAATTTTCACCTCTGGTTCTAGTAAAATCCCCGAGTAGAGCTTCAGGGAGACAAGGCACACAGTCAGAATGCAGATGCAGGCTTATTAACAGGTCTGCCTGCTCTTGGGCTATGATGCACTGCAGAGGTGCATTGTGGGGAAAAAGCCTCCCATAGTTATGCTAATTTTCACACTGCCAAAGGAGCTCTCGTCCTGTTCTGTGATTCCACTTATTTCATTATGTTTTTTTCAGTGATAAAAAGTGTTGTCACACTCCCATCAAAAAAAATTGAGACATTTTTCTGATCCTAGGATTATGGTTGTGTGAAACGTACTTCTGTCTGCCCCCAGTACCTAAGGTGTACTCTGCATTTCAGGTCCAGAAGCTACAAATCCAGCCAAAGATTTTGTTTCTACCAACCAGCTGAGTACTCTGAGTCTCTTTATGCTCAACTGGTTGGTAGAAACAAAATCTTGGGCTGGATTTGTAGCTACTGAACCCAAAATGCCCAACGCTGGCAATCTTTACCATGCCTGAGCATGATTGACCCCCAAAGTCCTCGGAATCTTCTGGCAAATGGCTCACCCACCATTCCCAGAACTGATCATAGCCCATATCTCCCCTCACTCCAACCGAGGGGGCCATAAATGGGGGGGGGGGGACTAACCTGAATGATTCAGGGGGCCCAGATGTAGAAAGGGGCCCTGGAACATGTCCACACTCCGGGGGGGCAGGGTGACTTTTTGTTAGGGGGGGGCTTAGAGCTGCCAACCTGGCCCGTCTGCAGTGTATTCTGTGGCTGATAGGTGAGATAGGAGTTTTTTTTTTTTCTTGTAGCTTAAATGCTACGCTAGCACCTTCCATCTTCTCAGACTCTCTAAATGTCTCCCTGAAACGTTAACTGTTCACTTGGCAAATAGCCTTGTGCGTGCATTAAGCACAACAATGGTGATGCTAAAAATATATATATATATATATATATATATATATATATATATATATATATATATATATATATATATATAATAAATAACAGGCTTGCAATGATCACCGGCATTAACCCGAAACAATCCTGCTCACCCGCTCCGGGAAGTCAAATTAAAAGCCGGCATCCTGAAATAAATTGAGGGAACGCTGTCAGAGCAAAGGAATTGCTGGATGGAGGATTAATAAAATGGCAGCTAAAACAGTATTAGCTGGTTATGAGGCCCATTCGTTAGCGGCCCGGCTGACGATGCATCACGAGGGCGCAGTGGCCTTCGATGGGGCTGCATGGCATAATGGCACATTTCTGAAATTAAAATTCACAGATAGGAGATGTGTCACTCGAGCTGAGGGACAGGGAGACAGTAAAGGCGGCACGGGCAGCGGTAAATAACAGGTACGGAACGACCGCCGTGAAACAAGTTACAGCCGGCGCGCATTATCACAGCAGCGGAGCCCCGGGCTGTTTATCCGCTTGGCATCTCTCTTTAAATAACGACCGGTGCCTGGTGCTGAACCTGGTGGGAAAATAAGCCACTATAGAGATAAAGGGACGATAACAGTGATCATAGAGGAAAGGCAGTTTTAAAGATAAATAAAGTGTACAGCGCGTGTAGCTCAGTGGGTTAGGCTGCTGAACCTCTCATCAGATGGTTGTTGGTTCAAATCCCAGGGTCGGCAGAGTGATATCACAGGTGGGCCCTTGAGTTAGGCACTAAACCCTTTATCCTGTTTTAGGATAAGAGCGCCAGTGACCTAAAGTCAGACTTCCTCATCATATGTTACGGGAACCAAAACTCACCCAGTTCTCATATAATCCAGAAGAACTTTTGTTAAATTTGCTCAAGTGCTCCAGGGACTGTCTGGCCCTGCTTTCTCGAAAATGTACATAGCTTTGGATAAATTTAAAAAAATGCAAGAAAAGAGCTTGGGAGATATATATATATATATTCCTGTTTGTTTGCATGTTTGCTTTACAGCCGGCTCCTAAAGTGGAGCACATGTGGGTCAACACCCCCCCACCACCCACCAATTACTCTGCCCTGTCCCGATCACATGCAGGCCACCTACCCTGTTTGCTGGCGAGTCACCCGTCTATCCACTGCACAACATCACTTTTCGCTTCCAGGTCAGCTGGGGGTCACAGACGGCCCCCCCCTCTCCGCGCTCCTCCTGTGATTTTTACCTCCCTGCCTTCAATTATTTATGATTTGAAAATAAGGAGTCATGCTCGCCGCCTCCCGCCATCATCTGCGCCACTTTGCTCCGAAATCTCATGCATATTTAAAATTAATAAAGCATAATGCTCACCTTTTAAACAGCCTTTTAGCGTCACTTATTGAACGGGGCCAGTGAGGCCCTCACTGCCCGCCACGGGCTCCGCGTCCTCTTCCGATATGAACTCCGGGCCCACGGTCCCAATATCAGCCCGCTGCTCCCTGAAGGTACGGACACGCAAGGAGCAATAAGGTAACGGGAAGAAAATAAAATCGGAGCACGATTAAAACGAATGAACCTGCCTATTTAATGATCAGGCAACATCTAACCTTGCACCGGTGACAGGCCCCGCTGTGTTGGCTTTCTGCGCCACGTGGGTCCGGTGCAAAAGCCTGGCGTGATTATGGAGATGGCTCGGGGGAGACTTCTGATTGGATGACAGCTTCTATTTCGTTGTAACGGCTTGATTTAAGTGCAGTTAGATACAGGATGTGGTCCGGTGATGACCCCCGCCAGAATTCCGGGCTCCCCTCCCCTTATACGTGCAAGTTGCCGTGTGACGGTTTCCGTGTTGGCGTGTATGTGTACACACACGTGCATGGGCTCAGCGCTGGGTCTACGAGAACCCGGGAAACATGGGGACCAAATGCCTGATGCACAGGCTGAATCTATTGATCCCTTAGTTGTCTTCCTTCTCCCCAACCACCTGCCAGCCCGGCGTCTTCCCTCGTTCGCGCCTAGCAGAGAATCCGAGGCTCTGTCACTGCTACTCCGGCATGTGACGCGTTGGTCAATCGGGCATCTGCATCAAACAAAGGCTTCTGCAGGTGCCCGTCCCGGCACGTCTCGGAGGCGGTCATAAATCACCAGCGAGCCACAGGATCCTGACATCTTGGTGAACGGCTCCTCAGCCATCTGCCTCCTGCCTTTTGCATATCCGCTGGAAATCCCACCCCTAGAAGAGCGGCGCCCGGAATCTCAAGGCCTCCACCGGCCCAGACACCTCGGAGAGATTTAGCTCCCCGTTCCCTTAATTGATTCTGTTGGGGCAAAAATATACCTTATCATTTATTTACACGCCCTTTGATATGTGTGATTTTTTTAAAAGGGTTAATATGTATAGGGTCAAACTCGTGGGAAGGATGAAACTTTCATGAAGGAAGGACTGACCAGAAAACGTAGTGGGGGTGGAGGATTCTCCTTAGGTGCCGTGCCGGGTTTTGTGGGGCTGGTGTGTTTGTTGATCACGACAGGAAGAGGAGGACAGGAAAAAACAGAATTCTCCAGAAACGAAAATCCAACCTGGTCGACGCTTCTCGACCCTGTACGCGTTTCCGCCGACCACGTCAACCGGCGGGAAAAACCGAAGAACAGCAGGCCTAAAAATGAATGATCGTAGTGCCTGAAAATCAGCCCTGCTCAATGAGAAGTGCGAGGAGCTTGGTAACCCCCAGCAGGGCCAGCATCTCGCCCCAGGAGCGGGGGCCCCGAGACGTGGGGCCGGTGTGGGGGCCCGGCCACGCGCCGCATTCATAAATCAGGCCTTTCAAGAGCTGTCAGCGGCACCATAATGAGGGTCATTATTCAGGCAGGGTGTCAGAGCCGCTACGGGAGGAACCGACCCGGGATCCAAGTCACCCCGCATCTCGTTAAATAAGCAACGCACTACACACCAAGTGGCAAACAAGAGGCGGGGTCAATCCGATACAGGGGAGGGGCAGCAGGACCTCAGGAGTAACTCACCCTGTGGGAATAGCCCTGGCTGGGACAGATCGTGTAAGCCTCTCAAAAAAGATTAATGAAAATAAGGGGGCGAGAAAATGAACAAGCAGAGATCAGCTCACATGTGACACGGATACCGTGGAGAAGCGTGGACAAAACATCTGTAGATGCTGGGTTTTACAGGGACACTGTGAGGATGGAGGAACATCTCGAAAGATCTGTAGATGTTGGGCTTTACAGGGACACTGTGGGGAATGTGGAATTTGTAAGATTGTAGAAAAAGTGTCAAAATGATTCCCCCCCCCCCCATTTCAAAATTTCTCGATTTACACCCTGTTTTTAGATATTTTCAGACTACGGTAAACACAGTACAAGAATGAGGGAGTGACGTGTAGCTGAGAGTGTGTGGTTTACAGTATAGGCTGGATGATGGACAGAGATAAGCAGTGAAGGGGTTAAGGGAGCGTGAGTAAATTCAAGTTTAGGTGAAAAAAGTCCAGCTGAGAATAAAATGTTACCGAAGAGACGGAAAGTGCCCCTTTGACTCGGGTCAACTTCATATTCTCTGTACAGGAGATGATTAACAGCGACTGGAACTAAATAATGTTCTTTATTTCTGGGCTTCTGGAGCAGTTATTAATTATTTATCCCTTTATAATGCATTGCTAATATCTGACAGTGCCTTCATGTAACTCTATTATTAATTTGGTATTTCATTTCTAAAAGTGAGTTTCTTTGTGTTTGGGTGAAATCAGTGGAAACAGCATTACGGACCTGGGTTTAATATGTGAGAGCAGAGGTGCATGCTGGGTAGTAGTATGACAACTAAATCCTAATTTCTGAGGAGAGACACCACATGTGATTGGTGCAAGAATCAGCTAAAGGACTGGGGGGGGGAGGGGGGACAGAATGCAAAGACAGATGCATGACTGACATATGGCTGATGTCGCTCTAAGCGCCACAATCACACTCACACGTGGTGAAGTGTCTGGCATTTCTGGGAGACGCTTAGAGTCCACAGTACCGTCTCTGCATGATAGGGCGGGTTAAAAACAGGGGGGGGGGCATCATCTCCATCAGTGCCAGGGAGCAAACATCCATAAATAAAGGATGAGGACGTCTTTGCCGATAAGCAGTGGTGCTAAAATTAAGGGTGCTGTGGATGGGGGGGGGGGGGGGGGTGCCCCCCCCTGTCTTTTTCGTCAAAGAAAACAACATTATGTGATTCATTGGCTCAGGGGTGACTTTATGGTTTACAGCTACTGATGGTTTACAAGAACTTTGAGCTCCTTGGACTCAAAATGTCTTCTCATCAGTAAGAGTCACGCTTTCCAAACCAACATGACACAGTACTGACCAATGGACATAGGGGACGTCTCGCATGCCGTCAGGGCTGAAAATAAATCAGCGAGGAGACTGACGAAGGGATGGATACGGCGTCATAACAGACACACCGATACCATGGCGAATGCGGTCAGCTCCTCTCCGGCTTGAAACGTCCTGCCTTCAAAGGACCATTGAAGGACAAAACAAATTTGCCCAGGAAAAACTAATGGGTCCCCCCCTCTCCACAAAACAGTGAGAAGCCCCCCCCCTCCAAAACAGCGATTTCCATGTAACCTACCTGAAGGCAGTAGATTAATCTTTAACATGTGTAAGCTTCCGACAAGCCGCCATGCTGAGAGAAGCTCCTCGCTGCCAGTTTACACAACGTCAATTAATGATTTTGTCACGCCGGGCGGGGGTGCATGTGGCGCATTCCGACGGAGCGACATCGCCGTGGAGATGGTGGCACCATCTGCTCAAGGAGAGGACCAGGGGACGCGTGCCAGTGACATCTGAGGACGGGCATGCGTCAATTTCGGTGGCCTCTGGGGCTGACATTGAGGAAGAGGAAAGACAGCGCTCTGAGGAAGTCAGGCTGCCGGCAGGAGAGCTGCCAGAAGCGGCGGGCTGCAGCGTTGCGGCGGGTCTCCGGTGAGCCGCGCTGCGCGGTGATTTACGTGTGGTTACGGGGCGCTCCTCAGCGAACCAGGGCTGGGGAAGTCACTTTCGAGGAACATTCCTAGGGAAAGAAGAGTCCGAAAATGAGGGCAGCCCAACCCAGCAGCCGCGGGACCGATAAACCACCCCCCCAAGTCTGGGACACCCGCGCAGGCTTGTGTGTGACGCTTTATTTTAGCTCCCTTATGATGAATTGTTCAGGTTTATAATGATGATATAAGTACAGGTACATAGGAATTGCTTGGCTTTCACGTAGCCTACGTATCCTGTGAGACACACACACAGGTGAGAGTACAGTTTGGGGTCAGAGCACAGGGGCAGCAATTTTTCCCAGCACCCCTGGGACAGATTGTGGGGTTACGAACTCAGCAATGATAATATCACTCTACCAGATACGGGATTTGAACTGATGACCTTCCGGACTGGGGGGGGGGGGACAGTCACCGAAACCACACACAGCCCTACAGCAGGGATAAATAAGGGCGACTCATTACAATAGTGTCCGGGGGGGTTAAGTCCCATTTGAGGAGCGGCATGGAAGCATGATTAATTGCAGAAGGACAGATCGTCGCCATTGGAGAGCAGAGGAGAAGTCGGAGAGGGGGATGAAGAAAAAAAAAGAGCTTTGGCAGTCGGCTCCTTGCAGAGAGCGGTGCTTTCACTACAAAGGAAATGGATGACAAGCCAACTTTACACAGAACCTACGGCTCGGGTAAATATCACCGGGTTTTGAGACGAGTGCCTCCGAATTCATAATCGTCTGAAGGAACAGGCACATCAGAGCGAGTCCTCGGCCGAAAGACAAACGATCCTCGGGGAGGACAAAATGGTGGCTTTCGGGGGGGGCGACGGGAAAAAACAAATGGCACTTTCGCAAGTCGGCCCCGACTGCCTGCTGACGCGAGCGTGACTGGGCGACTCAGCAGATATGATAACCGTGGGCACACAGAGACACGGGCATCCACCGCACGGGCCTGGGGGCGGCGATCAGCCTGAAGGTTTGCTGGCATCGTCCTGGTGACTGGAGCGCCGGGACTGGGTGCTAACTTTCGACTGGGCTCAGTGTGCGGCCCCTGGACCCAGGAACTTTGAGTGGTTTTCAGGTGCTTAGAAAGCGCAGAGCATGCTGGGTAAATGTCAGGCAGGATGCCGGGGAGGGGGTGTGGCAGTCGGGTGACGACCACGCTCACTCGGCTCAGCCGTGCCCGTTCGCCTGCTTTGGACCCTGACATCCATCCATCCACCCTCCCTGACTCGCTCCTGGGGAGCTTCCTGTCCCGACACACACACAGCATCATTGATCCCTGCTGCATTTCTTAAACCCATTTCCACTGCCGTCCCCAAAAGGTCCCTCTTCCTTCGTCCCTGGTCATGATCACCCTGACAATGCATTTCCAGCAAAGGTCCCAAGGCAATAAATGATAATAAATAATGATAAAGTGACCCTCTCACAAGTCTTCCCACAGTGCCCACAGGATTAGTGATGGTGACTTGCTGCTTGGGAGGGGGGCAGAGAGGAGATGAGGGCTCCTGTCAAAGCGTTACACTCCCACAGCCAGCAGCAAGTTATACTGGAAACGAAGCTGGAGGGGGGCGGGTTATTAAAAGCCAAACCGACCCCCCCCGAAATCTCCCCAATAACTGAAAGTTGCTGCACCCAGCTCTTGGATGTCATTAGATTAGACTACATACAGGCTCTTAGATTGATTCTGTCCTGCTGGGAAGGTGGGGGGGCAGGCAGAGGGGCTGTGGTTGTAGTGGTGGGAACTGAAGGAATTAAAGTTACAGATTGTTTTCAAAGTAGAAGTCGGTTCTTGCGACAGGAGGCAGTTGCAGAAGGTACCGGAAAGGGTCTCCTTTCGCTATCAGGCTCCTCAGCGTGATGTGGCCTCGTCTGCTCCTACAATACAGTGGGCCGACAGTGACGCCAACCTCCCCTTCACAGCACAGTCCACAGGCAGAGCTGGGCACTTTGTGTGCTCACTGTGACCCGAACCAATGCATAATGGGAAGTTAACACAGCCAAAGCAGACAGGGGTCGGCTGCTCAGAGACCACCATGGCCACCATGCTGCTTTCTGGCCGCTTTGGACCCAGAGAAAGCTCGAGGACCCTTCTGATTACCTCATAGACCATGTGACCAAAAAATAAGGCCGTGATTGGCTCCTGCCTCCCAGGCAATATTTCCACAGAGAACAAATAAGGGACTCGTCTATAGAGTTTACAAATAAGACAGAAGAGGAGTGGCCCTGAAAACAGACCCCTGTTCATGCCTCATGTCTGAACGCCGCCCATAAGACAAAAGCACCTTAGGAGACAATTACAGAGCCAGGCGCCCACCATGTGCACGCATCTGATTGGCCAGCGCACAGCTGTAATTAAATCAAAACAGAAATGTAATTTCTCACGAGTCTTCTTTACACAGCCGTGCCTGGAAACGGGTCCGGCGTGTGAATGTGGTTCCGCTCCCCCGTTTCTAATCACCATTGTTTACCCTCCAGCTCGATCCGGCAGGTGAAGGTCTCATAAAAATGCAATTTAGGCCTGCATTTCCAAGCTGACCATCGATTAAAGCAAATCGAACAGAAGTGCGCACCAGTGCTTGGATATTATTATTAAAGGTGCTAATTAAGCGGGTTGTTTATCAGGACCGTAGTAGTAGCATGGTGATGTTCCTTTAGGACCAGATAGAAATCAGAGGTGGAGATTTCAGGTCCAGAGAGTGCAAATCCAGACCAAGATTTTGTTTCAACCAACCAGTTGAGTATAAAGAGTCACAGTCACAGAGTACTCAACTGGTTGGTTGAAACAAAATCATGGTCTGGATTTGCACTCTCTGGACCTGAAATCTCCACTTCTGGAAATCAAGGGTCATTCACTCACGTAACTTTCCAGGTAGCTGCTGTGCTCACAGTCTCTGTCCCTTTAGCCCTATAGACAGGTGGAGTCCAGGGTACCTCCCTGCTTGAGAATAGAGATAGAAACCTAGCCTGCCAAGACTTTAACCAGCAACGATTCAGGGTACGAGCCAGCGTCCTTAACCGCATTAAAGCCAGGAACCCTGGAACTTGTAGGACAGGTGGGCAATGGAGAAAGAGCGTCTTAATTTAACCATGATAATCAGGGTTAGGTGCTGGCCTGCTCACCCTCAGTCCTGCAGTGGGACACTTCCAGGATTTACAGCCAAGCGAAGAAAGAGATGCAAACGGCACAGACCACCGCCTAAGGAAAGCGCTGCAGAAATGCCTGCAAGTCCTGAGCAAAGAGCTGACTGACTCTTCATCGTCGTAATCATGCCTTTTTTGGGATAAGACATGTTTCGAAAACTCGCGTGTCAGGTGAGTGAATGTTCCAGAAGGAAAAATACACACATGTACATATGCACACTTATGGCGGTGGCATCCAACATGCTCACACACACACACACGTACGCACGCACACACACACACACACACGTACGCACACACACAGAGGAAGAGTGACATGCGGGGGGCACTGGATGATGGAAGAGCAGGCGGGCAGATAGGCATGTTTGGCGGGACGCACGATTAGCGGCCTAATTGCAGCTGCTGAGCAGTCACCTTCCAGGACCTCCAGGCCTTAACCAATGAGATGCGCCGCATCCAAGGTACTGTCAGATGGCACATGAGCCAATCATGGGCTGAGCCACACCCACGCCTCCAGTCATGCACTAGGATTTATGCACACCAACCGACTGTGGCCCAAGTGAGCGGGAGTGGGGGGATTGAGGAGTACAGTGGGGGGGGGGGGCCCAAAGAAAGAGCTCAGAAGGAAGCTCATTATACAGCACTTAAAGGTTTGACGGGAGTGTTAGACCGCTTTCATTAACTACCCTCTGCCTGTCTTTCTGCCTCCATATTTCCTGACCTGGGGTATTAAATGATGAGCCCTGCTGTTTGTACTGCAGAGTGGAATGGAGGTGGGTAAGGGGGGGTGGGGGAGAAAAAGGTCAATACAAAATTGATGAGTATTAATATTCCTTATGCAAACGCGCCACTCTCACGAACCCCCGTTTGGGCTGCGGCCCACCCCTACTTTCATTTCAGCAGTGCAGGGGCTTTTCGAGAAGGCCGGCCCCCCGTCCGTCACATCACCGCTGTCATTCCCGCTCACTCACACACGCGTGCCGCGGCCTCACATCACTCCCCCCAAAACAGGTAACAAATGATTATTTAAAATAAGAAGTGGGGGAAGGATGACGTACATAAACATTACCCCACAGGCCAGACACTAGTAATGAGAGGCTTGCAAAACAGCCATAAGCAAGTATAAACACACAGAATTATATAACAGTATTCACATAAAAATAAACCACGCCGTCTAAACAAACAGTGCAAACAGGAGAAAAGTGATCCGAATCGGTGCCTGATGCGGCTGAACATGGCTCCCTGCCGCGGTTACGGTACACCGCAAGTATTAACGCTATTATGTTACATAGCAATTCCTCCACCTGGTAAAATGTGCGCAAGAAGCCAGAAAATTACCGCGGCTTTGTGAAATTCTCTCATACGAGCCCAGCAGTGAATCAGCACACATCAGGCATAGTGTAACAATAACAACGACCAGCTGGTCATCACAGTCTGAAGAAGGAAACTTTACATGAGGAAACACCAGCATCGCCTTAATGATTCAGGTTTACGGTAACCACCCCCCGGAGTTTCAGCACCTTTTTTCCGTACTGGACAATTACACATTGCCAGTGCGTAGTAATCAGTGTGTACTGGGACGCCGATCTGAGAAATACTGCTTAGGCCGTTTCCAATAATGTCCGTGACAAGTTATAAGCGGGAAGAAAGGAATCGGCGATTTGTACGGGCCGCTTTCAAAGGAAAACAATTCCTTCCCTTACATCTTGTATTCCTTTTGAAGTCAAAACCTGTCACATCTAGTCTGACAAACACGGTCTTATTTTCCTGCACTTCTACAGAGACCGCTACTCTCAGAAGCAATTAAACAAGCCGTGCGTTAAAGAGACAAAAGCAATAATAGTAACTTATTGTGATATTAAATAGCCACGCTGAAATGGACCGAAGCAAAACAGGACAAACAAATCACCGCAACAATGTTACGGCTCCTCTTAATTACTCTAGGTGACGAGAGGCGGAAACCGGGGGGGAGAGAAGTACACTTAAAGTACAGCACAAGTTACAGAAGAGACCCCCCATCTGTTTGCTGGTACCTGTTATTATTTATGAGGGTCCTGGTTAGAGACGCGGTCTGCACGTGCGCATAATTAATCCTGCAGACAATTAGATATTGTTCTATTCGCAGCTGAACGCAATTAGCATCGGGGAGTTTACATATGTTGGCAATAACACAGATTAGGTGCTGAAGCGCTTGTTAAAATTTTTAACCTGAGGCTGCTGGAGCAGAACTCCCTTAATGATGCCTTAAATGTTGTTGATGAAGAAATAATCTATTTTCTTTTAGAAAGAGTAAATTTAGAGTTTGAAACCTAATTAACTCAGCCATTGACCTCATTGTTTAACATATTTCCCCACACAATCTGGGGCCATACTTCCTCTGCTTAGATTAACAGAAAAACAGCATGCAACAAAGGTACATTTTAAAGGACAGAAATGACACTGTCACTTTGACTTAAAAATCACAGGCAGTAGATTTTTCAGGAAAACCGCCCGTGTCCCGTATCCTTATGGATCCCCCTGTCTCTGCTCTCTCTGCGTTCAGTGGGAAGCCCCAGTTATTTACTTTACACAGAGCAAACTTCAAATGACGAGGGCCAACTGTCAGCCAGGAGGAGCTGTGCTGGTCAACTCATGACCATAAACTTAAAATGGTCAATTCCTTGAGCCACGCCTTAAATATAAAACCACAACATAGACACTCAGCCGTATAAACAGATAGAGGAACAGCCTATTAGACTCCAGGCTACCATGTGACCAGGATAGGTGGATGGATGGATGGATGGATGGGTGACTGTGCTGCTGGGTAATTAAGCAAGGCAAGGTGGGGAGCGGAGAGCAAACCAGATCTACCAGCTAACTGAGGGCTTCAGAAGTCACCCTGAGCTCAGAGCTCCAGACATCAGTCTGAGAGCAGGGCTACACCCGTCCCCCTCATCAGGCTAATCACATGGCACTCTCAGCCCCGGTGCTGGCCGGGGACGCCTTGGGGGGCGGGGTCACTCGGGCACATGCTCACCGAGGTTCTCCTGCAGCACGACGGTCCCGCCCTCCATCAGACAGCTTGGCTTATTACTGAGAGGTCCTCAACCAAATCATGGATGTCTGAGAAAGATGCCCCCCCTTCAAAAACAGGGTGTTATTCCACTCCTCCACCCTTCAGAGGAGCAACAACAGTTCATCTGGACACTAGTCCCTGATCCAGAACACTTTAAAAAGATAATTTAACCCCTTCACACCCAGCATAAGTCATTAGGCAGAAGAACATGAAAGATATTCCTTGCTGAAGTGCCAAATTGCTACCCGAAATCTATTCCTAATCTTTGGTTAATCAGACTTATTCAAATCTCATCTATTTTTTTTTTATTTCAACTCCTTTACTTCGCAGTGTCACCCTAAGGCAGACAGCGTTCACACTAACCCTAGAGAGAGATCCTCCTGGACCAGAGGACGTCCCCCAGCTCCCGTTCTGGGCATCTGGGACGTAAAAAGGGCCGCCACCGTTTCCTAATAACCATCTGCGCTGTGCTAATTACATTATCTACATTAAAGAGGGGGGCGTTTCTTTTATTCGTTATACATTCTAATGTGCAAACATACAGAGTGGGGAGGCGGGACGGACAGGTGGAAATACATCGGCAACAACCAATCAGAGGAAAGTCAGCGAAGGGGTGCCGTCCAATGGCGGGAAGTGTCTCCTCGGTTCAGCCATTTGCAGGGAGTGTCTCTTCAGTTCAGCCAATGGTGAGGAGTGTCTCTTTGGTTCAGCCAATGACAAACAGTGTCTCTTTGGTTCAGCTGATGGTGGAGAGTGTCTCCGGTTTAGCTAAAGGAGCCTTTGCCTCCCTTAGATGTCCTTCAGGAATAAAGAGAGAAATTTCATACACTCCTGTCATTTGTTTAACTGCCGATCCGGTGAAGGACTGGGGGACGTAACAGGGAGGTTGTTGCGTCGAGGTAAATGGACACGTAACACATGTGTCCCATGTGTTTATGCTGAGCCTGTTGGCTGTCGGGTGGCTCAGGGTCACTCTCCCAGGGCAGAGATTAATTACCACATGGCCGCAGGTTCAAAACAAGACAAATCCGGACAAGATGGCAGGGTGCCTTATAGCTTTGACTCAGGAATCTATTTCCATCTCTAAGTCTACTCTGATGTGATCCCGCAATGGTCGATGCTGTTTTACCCACGTGTATGACAAAAATAGGGTAATAAAATCAGATAATTCTGATCCTGTGTTAAACTAAGCAGGCCTCCACTGGCCCTGTGTTAAACCAAGCAGGCCTCTATTGGCCCTTTGTTAACCAAATAGGCCTCTATTGGCCGTGTTAACCAGGCAGGCCTTTGCTACCTTTACTTGCAGATAAAAATACATACATACAGATGCACATGCAAAGTTGAACTATAGTAGGAGGCCAGGGACTAATTAGGCAAAAAAAAGTTAAAGTCTGGGGGGGCTCATGGCACAGTGACCAGGGGGATTTGTATTGATTGATTCCAGCTGTCCCTTTTGTGCTGGATTTTCTGTTTACCTGATAACCTAGCTAGCAGCCGACGGCTGTCCCAAACACGCTGATCCCGAAGCCACCTCCCCTGTCCGTCGCAGGCAACTCAAGGTCACGTTGGCTTATTTCGTCCGTGAAATTAGCTCCCCATTTTCCGTCCTTGTCTCGGTCACAGTTCTGTCTCCGCCCCATCCAACTCTGAGAAGGGAAACTTCTGGAAAACAAACTTCTTTGCCAGGTGCCAAATCACCGTCACACGGTCCCTTTGCCACCCCGCGGAGATTTTCTTGCAGTTCAGAATAATTTCTGGGATGAGAACCTTGAGGCATCGGTGACAGTAACACAGCTGTCCCCTATGATTGTGACAGTAACACAGCTGTCCCCTATGATTGTGACAGTAACACAGCTGTCCCCTATGATTGTGACAGTAACACAGCTGTCCCCTATGATTGTGACAGTAACACAGCTGTCCCCTATGATGGCGGTGGCATCCAACTGCTTGTGTCTCTTGATATTCCGGTGCATCTATCTGTCCAGAAACAGCTGGCTTCATCTTTTTCAGTCCCTAAACTCAGCATTCCTCTTCCCCTCCTGCTCCCTCGAACAAGGCGCACAAGGTAACAAAAGGGAAGCTGGACTGGGCACAAGCATCAGCTATATAGAAACGTTCCGTCTTTCCTGACTAACCAGGAATGCAGTGCAGAGGAGGTTTAACGAGTGGCTCTGAGAACGACATTATTCTTAAGGTTCTCGCCCAACCAGGTGGCCGCAGTCGGTGTCCAATCATGCCAGTTTGCAATCTGTGAAATACATAGGGCTTAAGTCCTCCTGCATTGGAACTTATAGCGACGTTGCTGCCTCCGAGCTACGACTTTCAGTGGATTTTATATAGCCGCTGGATGGGAACCCTGGGTTTAATGTGGGAGTCCTTCTCGGACACTTCCTTAACTGCACAGCACAGTGCGCTATTGATCACGGATGCCACCAGAGGAGGCAGTCAAAAACACACATAGAGTAAACCGCTTCATATTTGGCTAATGTAAAGGTTAAGTGCTCAGGAATATTGGCGGGATCAATAAGGGACTAAAATTTCATGTACGACAAACTATATTATCCGCTTACACGTTTGGCCGATAGAGTAAAATGTCGCGGAATCGCAGCGGCGAGGGGGGGAAAAAAATCGGTGAAAAGGCATTTATTTTAATAAGAAGCCCATCCGAAACGTGTCTGGGGGGGTCCCTCGGCCGGTCCTAACGATCTCGCCGCGGCCGTTGATGAGCTGCTATCAAACGGCGCTTATTAGGATTTAATTAACGTTGTATTTCTACATGCATTTAAGGCAGAGGCTTCTCCTT
The DNA here is from genome assembly GCF_048594095.1 of Paramormyrops kingsleyae. Taxonomy (NCBI): domain Eukaryota; kingdom Metazoa; phylum Chordata; class Actinopteri; order Osteoglossiformes; family Mormyridae; genus Paramormyrops; species Paramormyrops kingsleyae. The sequence goes on along the minus strand of NC_132799.1, from coordinate 29,687,216 downwards.
GGGAGGGAAAAAAGAGAGAGAACAGCTCTTTAAGGAAGACAAATGAAGGGTTTGACGCGCAGACTAACAACATTAGCTGGCTAATTAAACAACAAAAGACAACGGCAGAGCTCTTCTTCACAAGCCCTAATGAAAGAGCTAACAATGCGGAAGACAATGCCGGCTACGGCCCTCCTCCGACACCTCGAGTGCATGTGCGATTCCTAGCGGAGGACCATGGAAGAAATGCATTATGGTCTTGTAGCGTAACACACTTTTCATGTGATGCATAGCCAACAGCACCGTGACTGTTTATGTTAGATGGATATACCCTATGGCCACTGCACACCTGCATGTGACATGTATGTGTATGAAGCTGGTCATATGGCCTCATATGCTCCACAAATATTTTCAGACCATAATCTATTACTGCACTTTCCGGCCCATACAGCTCATCACCATTTGGACAACTGTATCTATGTGTGTGTGTGTGTGTGTGTGTGTGTGTGTATATATATATATATATATATGTACACACACACACACACACACACCCTTGCACGCACACAGTTCTTTATTGTTTTTTTTTTGACATCTCACATCCATCTCAGTATGTCATGTTTAAACTATCAGATTGTCACTCTTTTATCTGTCTTTCGCCCGTAGCCTCCGGGATTGGCTCCGGACCCCCCGCGACCCTGAATAGGATAATGGGTTACAGCAAATGGGTGGATGGATGGATGGATGGTCTTTTATACTTGTATTGTATTTGTCACGGTTCTTCATCTACTGTGACCAACAAATTCATAATTTCATCTCAGCATATGACCCAAGGATCATACAGCTGAAGATGACAGTAGTGATATTTTGACATTAATTTTGCCAAATGACACAGAGAAACACTCAATGATTTTTGCATCAAGAAATTTTGGAAATAACCCTCAGCAAAGTAAGCTGCTGTTGATAAAGGCCATAAACTATAATCAAATGCAAAAATGACAACTAAAAGATCCATACTACATGCGTTTTACGTGGCACTCAAATCCTGTGGCTTCTGCCATGACATTCATAGGAAAAGATGTAGATCTACAGAAGAGAGGTTCCTTTAATTTTAATGACTTGGGGTTAAATCTGGGGCCTATTGCTCTAGCTGTGAGCCTTCATCACGCCTTGTCACTGCAACTTCCTTCCAGCTGTGCTCTTCTCTGACTTGACACTGCCCATCACCAATAATTAGCTTAATTTCTGCGGTCAGAGGATTGGGGCACACGGAGACACGTGCCAAACACGACAGGAAGGCAGCGTTCTCGTCGACGCCTTTTGTGAGATTACACTACGGCGGGGTATCCCACACGTTCATTCCCGTGTTGGGTGTCTCCTCGTTCACCAAAGATCATTACCATCAACGTCTGTTGAAGTAGTAATGAAGACTCCCCAATGTCAGGACTGTACCACAACCAAGGCCCAGGGAGACTTCAAAACCACAAAGGATTCAACATTATGAAGTAAAAACACTCCTACTTGGTAACAGTGTAACTTTAGGGGCTTTGCATAAGGTCCTTGTCATGCCTACATTAGCATTGCATAGGTATTTGTAAGCACTTACGTTAGTAAAACCTTAGCACTTCTTAATACCTTTATGCACCATGCGCTGCGCTTCAACACTAATGCAGTGGATGCTTAGTGTGCACTCCAGAAGAGTAACAACCTCGTTCATAATGAAGATCACAAGATCAACAACACAACAATTCCTCATCATCAGGTTAATTGCTAATAAGATAATTGCTGCTTGTGTGCTGGCTTTTGTAGCATCGGTGCTTGAAAAGGCTAAACTGATACCTTATGAGGAATGAATGGTATCATACGACACGAAACACAATCTGCTCATTTCCGCTGCAGCTCTCGTGTAAGGGGGGGGGGGCGGGCTGATGTATGGGGTGGGGGCTGTTAAAAAATAAATGTGCTGCAAACACGATTCTCAGAGCCAGCAATTTGAGAGCTTTGTTCATTAATTCATCATCCGACATTAGTTGACAAATAGCAAAACATAAATATTGAAAGCGTTTACAAGACTTCATTTTACGGGGTGACACATTTAATATGCTAGCTAAAAGCTACATTCTAAGTAAGTGCTTCTTTTTTATCTCTGGAAGTTTAAATACATTTATCATCCCGGGCGCTCGCAAACTGCGCTGTGGGGCTGCATAAATTACGTTGCATTATTTACAAACCATGCTGTTTTCAGCGTAAACACGGCCCACGCGATCAGAACTTAGGTACGCAGGAAGTGACACGAGCGATAACGCTCCGCGGATACCGTGACAGATGCAACGCAGTCACGAAACTTTTAATAACTGCAAATTTATGTATTTATAGAGTTTATATTACATATTTAAACATCCTCAAAGCCTGTCTAATGCTTCACCGGAACCAAACAGCAGCTTCCTGCTTAGAGTTTTGATAAGCAATCTAATGACGCTAATCTTTCGGTGCACGTCTATGAAATATCACTTAGCAACAATTAAAAGCACTGAGCAGGAATTGCTAGCTAATTAAATTAGATCTTAATCTGAAGACAAGGGCCTCAAACACACATCCGCTTTCAGGCGCAGCGATCTGCACGGCTTGGTGCTAAACGATGCGATTCCGAGGCAGAGACGCAGCTGGGTGCAGGCGTTGTGACTGATTTTGCGCTCCTTTCAATATCGGTCTTTAAAACACAAACACCTGTCATTGACACGGCAATCGGCATGGAGACGTGGTAAACAGCCGCACAATGGGGGTGATTGAATGCTGTTATCTGAAGATCACAGCTCCGAAATTGCACCTGACATTTCAAACGGGGGAAAAGTTCTGTACACACACACTTTCTCCCCTGTCTCTCTCCCCGGGGGTGCATCTTTATTAATGAGTCTCACATAAAACGCGTCAGTACCACTGCAAGTGTCAGTCCTCAGAAAGTGTGTTTTGATCTGTCTCTTAGCATGTCCTAGAAAATATTCTCTTTTATGAGGACAAGAGACAATCAGTGATTTGCCTGCTCTTTCAAATGACCAGACCTTGAAGTTTCACTCCCAGACTTGAGTAAATATTGCATGCAGACCTGAAGTGGTAGGAGATGCAGGCAGCTTGCTGGGAAGATGTGACATGCTTATGCACTCCCCCATTTGTGTGGAGGGCATTTCCTGGGAGGGAAGTGTTGCTCTGTGAGACACGATGCTTCAGCCTGCCAGGAGTTTACGAAGCGCCAAGAGAGCTGTGTGCTTTTTTCCCCTCTCTTATTCAAAAGCAAGATTGACTGAGAGCAGCTTCACAATCTCCTGGCCTAACACACCCACAATCCCCACTTAAACCTAATATCTGCCAGTTTGAAGACATCTCCCATTCCTTTCTTTCAAGCTTGCGGGAGCGGCGATGGGCTTCGTGCTCAAAGGGTGCCGCTTCTCCAAACCTTCACTCCTGCGCGGTTTGGGCAGCTGGAGAATGAAGCCCTTTGGAAGGCGGGGAACACCATTCAGAAGCATACGGACACTGGTCACATGATGAGACATGTCTGCATCCAGCATTTCTGCATATTGATACCCACCACCAACTCCCCCACACCTCAGACAATGCCACCACACGCTAAGAGAAATTTTCCTGAATATTGTCATGTTACAGCTATGTAAAGGTACTATAAGTTAATAAAATAATAATAAAAAGCAAAAAATATGAACAATTACCCCCCCCCCCCAAAAAAAAACTCTTACAAGTTAGCATCTCTGTTAAGGCCTGGAATGGACGGCTACACATGCGGCCCTGGGCCATGGGAAAGCAGGGGTCAGGGTTAAGTAGCAGTCAGCCCTCTGCCTGTTAGCAGCCCAAGTGTTTACTGCTCATGGGGGCTTGACACTTGCTTGTGCCCTGGACCGAACATGAGGGGAAATCGTTAGCCGCCGCAGGCCATTAGCCGTCTGGTTGAGGAGGTGACAAGGAGGTGACGAGGAGGTGGAGCAGCAAAGCGTCTCTCTGAGATCTCGGTCTGGTGTGACCCTTCGTCCAGCCGAGGGGGACACCCATGTCCCCATGCACCGGGGGAGAGTCCGAGGAATGTCACCTCCGAAATCCTCACCTGGTTTCGGAAAGCTGACTGAGCAAAGATCTTCCAGCGGCTCTATCTGGTGAAGGGAGACGCAGGCAGATGAGGGGCCTTCAGTCATGTCCTGGGTCACGCCGCTGTCTCAGGCTGGGTTCCTCACTGCTCCCTGGGCCCCTCGGGACCCCCTAGCCTGACTCCTTCGGGGCCCCCTGGTGGCCCTCCTACATGTCCTCGTTCAGGGACACCCAGTGTCTCCCACCTCCACTTACTGCTGTTTAAACTGGAGAAAGTCCTCTCCCGCGGAATCCTCCGGAACATGCCGTCGCCACGGTGCTGGCTGCCACGCGACTCGAGCAGACAGATATCAGAAAAAGCTGGAGCCGCCTTGCTTCACACATCACTGCTGACAGGAATGTGTGAAATGTTTTTAAGAGACTGTGGCAAGGGCAGCTCTCCTGTAAAATGTCAAATAAAACATAAACCGACATAAACTACTTCATTTCTTCCTGTTTACCTGTGGTGGGATTCCTGAAAGCTTTGTAACATTAAGTAGTTGGCTATCTAGCACTTAAGATAAATCGTTAATTAGCGAGTAAGTAAAGTAGTTCATAATCTTGCTCGTAATTTTATCAGTGCTCAGAACGTTCTTTATTTGAACTTTTGCCTGCTGTCCAATCACAGACACACAAAGATCGACCAAAACAGATGGCAAAAATGTTGCAGAATAAAACTATGACGTCGGTTGTAAATTAGCACAAAAAGGGCTCATTGTTTTAACACCTGCATGCAATTTCAGTACATAACAGAGATGTGCACCATTCAGAATTGAATTGAGAATGACCTTGAACTTCAAATTCAATTCATAAAATTGGTTGAGAACAGGGTGCAGAATCTCAATTCAAATTTGAATATAAGGAAGTACAATTAAAATGGGATTGATTTTACATAAATTCATATACATAGTGCTGGTGCACCTGTAACAATACAGCTGAACATTCCAATATGAATTACATGTTTAACATAAACTGCATTCACTGAATCCCACTTCACAATTACGAAAATTCATGGCGGAAAAAAGCAGCCATCGGCCACACCCCCTGTTCCAGCACCTGCCAGAATAGCCTATGCGTGTTACATGAACAGTTATATATGCAAGAACAATAAATGTTTGCCCATGGAAAAGGACTCAGAGGGCCGACAAAATCCAGATCCATATTGTTAGAATGGGCTAAAGCAATTACACAATTTTGATCGTACATTCATGCAAGTATAAAGTTCACTTCACTCACTAATACATATATAAGGTCAATATATACATCAACCATCTAGAAAGTACATTTATTGCATAATTATATATATTTTCAGAGATTAAATGACATTCCTGAGTAATTTCTTTGAATTAAAATGAATTAAATTCTTCTTCCTCTCATTCCAATTCAATGTCTTACAGGGCGTGGCCAATTCAATTAATATTCCAATTCATAATGGAATGGGGCACAATTCATAAATTCTCAGCAACCATGGTACAAAATGAGCTAACCAATCAAACTTACTATGAGTTGTCACATCCTTTGAATTGGAAAGGTGAATCACCCCTCATGACCAGTAATGGCAGAGAACTGTACAACTAAACCAAGACGGCATTTGAGACCAAGCTGCTGGTCCAAATGCTGTTTTGCGGGTTGATGTGAACCCCATGGACCATCTCAGCAAAGAACAATTCATAGGGAAATACAGGCTGGCCTGGGCTGAAATATTGAGCCTCCCGGTCTGGTGCAGGATAAATCGAAAAGAGGAACAGAGCGGAATTTTGCCCTCAGTCCATCATGTATCGTCTGACAGCTCTCTGCTTCTATCCCACCGATGGATTCTTGCAGACCATCCATGATGCTACTGTGTCCAAATCTGTGCATGCATCGATCACATTCTCTTGCATCGTATGCACAACTGCATAGTTTCCAGCAGGAGGGGATGCCTTGTATGACACTAAAATTGGTTTTCGTGCCATTGCAGGCATATTAGGTGCAGAAGATGGAACGCTCAATCCTACTCGCAACCTCTTCAATCCCACCTGCACCTGCCAAAAAGGGTTCCTGGCACTAGACCTAATTGTCTAAGTAATGTGCATCTAAGGATATTTTACAGACATTGTGGCCAAGTGACCTGGGAAGACACATGATTCTTATATCTGGTCCAGCTTTAGAGTGTGTCAGATGGCAAAGGATGGTGTGTTTGCTGGTGGCTGGTTCTTTGGAGACGGTAGGTATCCTCTCTTAGCGAATAGCTGCTGACTCCAGTGTAGAATCCCCAAACAGGAGAGGTGTAACACTGCACACCAAAGACGCACTCTGCTGTAGAGGGGCCTCTGGGCATGTGGAAGGTGCGATTCTGGTGCCTACACAAGTCCTTGGGACCTCTAAGATGTCCCCCTGAATGCTGCTGTGCTATTACTGTCACGTGTGCTATGCTGGCTACACTGCAATAATTATTTTATTAAAACATATTTTTGGCCACCTCCTCAATAAATGGTTTCAAGTCTTCTATTGAGAAGCGTTACTTCCTTGTCCTATTGCTGCTCATCACTGTGCTTTGTTTACAAGGAAGCAACGTCAGATTTTGAGCCCATTTTTACATTTTCAGCAAAAAAGTTAATTTATTTTGGGTTTTTTTTTTGCATGCTTTCATTGTTATTTCATTGCATGCTTTCATTTTATTATTATTTTTAAATGTGTATGTGTATGATGTAACGGTCACATAACATACTCCACCTTTACAACACACAGAATTGATGTGGGCAGTGGTGGCTTGATGGTTAGGGTAGCGCACTTGTAATTGAAAGATTGCAGGTTCGAATCCCCCACCAGCAAGTCACCACTGAGATACCCTGAGCAAGGTACCGTCCCCAAGCACTGCTCCCCGAGCGCTTAATTAGCTGCCCCCTGCTATGTCACGAAAGTCACATATGGGTCAAATGCAGAGGTCACATTTCGTTGTTGCACACTGTGTGCTGTGGTGTGTTGACAATGACCACTGATCACTAAATTCTAATGATGTTCTTTTATCAACAGTCTGTGCTTTTCTCACCCGGAGGCTGGGGAGGAGCCAACAAAGCATTGCTTAAAGTTTGTTTGTTTGTTCGTTATCTTGTTCTTTATTCGGCCACATTTTCGGGAAAAAAGAACTGCACTACAGAACTCAACGCAAGGCACAATATATGGAGCTAATACATGTTATGGGAGTGCAGAGCAGCAGCGATTTCAGCGCATTCAACCGAAGGGGAAAAAGCAATAAAATGCCTCACACTTCAGGACTTACACTTCAAGTTAATTGTCTTTTTTAATAATACTTTGTTAATTATTTGTGGAGGTTAACACTACTACTGTAGGTTAATGATATTCTGCAACAGTGTTATATATAGCACACTTAATTTAAATTTAATAACAACAAATATATGATGCACACATGAGACATTTGTTTAAAAGGCCAATCATTTAAATAACTTTAGGTTCCTTCCTTACTTTTCCAGGTTTTAAAGAAATGACACAGAACTGCCCATAGAAGCATTGGAAGGAACAGAGCGGAATATTTCATCCGATAAGCTAATTTTTCCATTTAAATTGTACACACATTTATATTATATCATAAAAGGACTATTTTCCAATGGTGCTGAGAATCATTACATCTCATCACTACTCATATTTATGTTGCATACAAAATTATTTTGTCTTAAATCTGTGTAAAATTTGAAAATGTCTTTCACAAGCACTTGATATTCAGATGTTTTTCACAAACTGGAAAATATGACCAGAATTCACACATCGTGGCAGTCCCTGGTAATTTACAAATAATGTGTTAGGTTTTTATTAAATTATATGTCAACAAATGCGCTTTTGTGCCATGCAGCATGAATGTATACTGTAGACATATTTCAGGCACAGTAATGACCTTGCAAACCAACCTTTCTGTTGACAATGAACTTCATCCAAAGGTGGGTCTGGTTTCCATCAGCAGAGGTGGTAACATGACAGGCAGCACTGAATAATGGGTATGAATGAATTTTAACAAAGCAGGAGTGTGAAAGGCACCGTGTGGGTTATGCTTCGATCTCCTCTTAGGTGTTATGGGGTGGCTTTAGACTCACTGGTGTCCATGGTTACATGTGGATGGAGACCTGGCCTATGGGAACATTCACATGGATTCCCTATGATTTTTACCTGTTAGGACGGTCCCACTTAGCCTGTGGAGGTGCTACCGTTATAGGGTGAGTGGTACCTTCATTACATACTATAAACAATGATCCGAATACATATATTGGCCATGTTGGTGTCGGTCATGTTGGTGTCGGCCATGTTGGTGCCAGGCAGTTGGGGTTGATGAGGGCAGAGTCTGTGGCTTTGGTAGCGACATTAATGATAATCCTCCAGAGTTTAACCCCGGAGTCGGTACAAGTGAAGATGGCCTGCGTGATCCTGCCAGTCAAGGCCACCTCTCGTTTGTCAAATTTTTTGTGGCGCCAAAGGAAATTGTTCCAAATGCAGTTTCCTGTCATCTTCCTATAGCAGAAGCTAGCCACACCTCTTAGATGAAACGATCCCTGGCCAAGCCAGAGGCTGTCTCCCGTAGAGCTGGTACGAAAACGCAGGGATTTAGCCGCCCCCATGAAAAGACAAAGAGCAGTGTAAATTCTGACACTTGTGCTTGAAGTGCTGTTTCAGAAGCCTGCTTCTCCTCATCGTTGTTCCGACGGATAGAGCATCACCTGCCGACTTCACAAGGTGAGAGACAGATATCTTCAAATCACATGTCCTGGATCCCCCCCCCCAAAAAAAAAATTAAAAATGGTGGTTCCTTTTTTCCTTTTCAGGGACTTGGGGGGGCTGCCTCTTCACGGCAATAAAGATCACATGCCAGTGTGATCTTTTCAAGGAAGCTTTCTTGAACCCTCATGCAAGTCATGCAGAAAAAAAATGTAAACAGCTAAGGCATTACAAAAACTCACCAGCACTAGTCGGTAACCATTAACTATATTCCACGTATCACGTGACCGACGCCTTTGAATGTAGTGGAGACCAGTTAAGGATACTGGGAGTCGAGGCTCAGTTTTGCAGAGCTTCTGCCTGCTATATTATCCATACTCTACGGGAAATGCATCACCCTGAAAGCCAGGTGGACATACCTACGAAAGTGGGGGGTCTGTACTTATCTCTGCTTAAAACAAGCCCCTGATTCTCCCGGGCATGGGACCCCCCCCCCCATGACATCGATTCTACTGTACAGATCTTGTCCTTGCCTGGTTCATTACACAGACAGACTGCTGTACTGCCTTGTTCCAAAATTACGGGCCTAACAGGAATCTTTCAACAGCCTGTTCTGGGAAAGAGTGGGGTGCTTGACTGTAAAGGTCTGCACCGGACCCACCATGGAGATGTGAGGTTTGACTATGGGTGGGGGTGGGGGGAGGTTAATCCCGGCCCTTCAGATCAAGCGAATCGACTTTGGCACACCCCAGGCTCCGGCGCCCAAAACATAGAGAAAGAAATTGATTGGATGATTCATTATTTAGGGGGCGAACGGCAACAAAAAAAGTGAGCCAAAAGGGGGCGGCTGCCAGGTGTGTGTCCCGCCCTTTTGGGTGGAAAGACGCAAAGACGCCCTCCGCTGAAGGGAAGAGCTGGGTCTGACTGGAGATGTGGCGGCTGATGTGGCGAAGGAAGTGGCAGAGATTCAGCACACCAGCGAAAGAATGTCCAAACTCCTCGACCCTGCAGGTGCCGTAGTCCACCACAGGGGGCGCTGATGTGATGCGCTTGTCAGACGAGAGACAAAGACGTTGGCAGGGAGGCTCGAAGACGGACGGGGCGGTTCCCAATATCCCTCCTTTATGAAATTTCATTTGGATTGTAAATGTGCTGTAATTTACTGTCACAAATGTCTAATGGGCCTCTCAACGCAGAGACACTGTGCTGTTTAATCAGTTCGTTCGAGACGAATTTATATAGAGAAATTGATCTATTAGGACAGCGGAAAAAAAGGAGGAATTATGTCTGATCCCGTGGCTAAGAAGGACCTGCATCTTCTCGATTTCAGCCAAATATACACACACGTTCAGTTCATATTATTTTCCGTGCAACGTTCTGGTAACTATGTAATTTTTTTACTTTTAATGAGACCAAGATAAAACAACAGTATCATGAATGAATTATGGATATTTTTTCTGCGTTACCGAAGCCACCTCGCTTTAAAGCGGGATCTGGCAGAGGAAGACTCTGGTAAGGGCGCTGAGCAGGACGTACCTCCATAGTGCAGTGAGCTGCTCTGTGTTTCGCCCGCTCCTTGGCGGCGGGGTGGGGGGTGAAGGCTGCGTAGGGCACTGTTTGCCTGGTCCCTGGATCAACATCAAGCTCGGCTCCAAGATGTAAAGGTCAGGCCCCACCAGCCCTGAGCTCCAAAGGGGGGGGGAATGCTGGTGAGGAGCCACTATCAGTAGCCGTGAGGCGGTGAGGTTAATGTCCTTCACCAGAACCTGCTCCCAGAATCATATCTAACCATGGGCTAATTATTAGCCTATAATTAGCATTAGTTTATAGGCAAAATTGTACTGAATCGGACCCCAGCCCTGTCCTGATGTAATTGCTTTAAATGGTGGAGTGGACTACGGATGAGCTTTAAAACAGTTCTGCTGGTACTGCAGGAGTCAACGGAACTGCTGACAAAGAGCAAACTGACCAGGGGACAAAACACAGGCCGAACGAAAGGGATCAAATCAGGGAAGGGGGCAGCATTAAGCACCACCCTCTGGCCACTTCTTTCCTGGTGTCCGTGCTGCCTCTGGGGGGGGTCTGACATTATCCCCCAACCACCCCCCCCACCCAAACCGGCAGAGAAACTGGTCTTTCTGTAAAAGTGACTCCTCCGTTTGGGGTTATTAATCTCAAAAAGAACCACAGGGCACCCTGGCGGCTGTCAGAGTGGGTACCTGATCTCTGTGGGGGGGGGGGGGGGGGCACTAAGCTTGGGAATGATTACAATCACTTAGGCTTCGTGAGACGCTCATGGGGAACGAAGGGGAGAGAAGTGTAGAATGCATAAATGTATATATATATATATATATATATGCACTATTTATAAAAGGAAAAAATCTGCTATATAAGCATAAAAATCCACACTGGAAAAATGTTTAATAGCGTTAGGATATTTTGTCCTGTAAATGTCGGGATGAGAATGTGAGTTAAATCGAGCAGGATTTCTCGAACTCTCTTCCAGACCGAACGGACTTCTGGTGAGTTACCTTTGGGCTCCTTTCAATTCTTATTTGGGAATGTTAACAGTGGTGGTAAGCGGCGGGTGTGGACGGCTGCACGAGCCCATCGCGTCAAAGCTACCGCGAGGAGACATTCGGCTCAAATTAAGCTTTGGGGTGACCGTAACGGGTGAAGAGGATTTCATCCCAGTGCTCAGTGAGACATAACAGGGAGGACAGGCCCACAGAGGCACCTGCTCACACAGCTCCTGACAGAGACGGTAAAAAATGACACTGTAGAAACGGACAAGTTCAGCCCAAGTGCTGTAATCCCGAAATCACCGTGTCTGCATATCTCAGAAAGCTTCACTGTCATAAAAGAACATTTCTGCAATTTCTATGCCAGTCAACAGTACATACATATATATATAAAAAAAAATGCTCAATGCATTCTGAAAACCACACGAGTAAAAATATGGTGAGAAACACTTTCGGAAAAGGTGTGTCTGAAGCCTGCTGCTTCCGCGTGGGACATCCTGATCTCATCTTTGTGTTTATGCTGCGTTTCCAGTCCATGACATCACCCAGCCGGCCCATCTTCCTTGTTGTCGGCAAAGTTTCCTAAGGCCATAACAGGCAAGTTTCTCCTCCCACAATCCCCTGCTCATTTACCGACATGCGGGGTCCCGATTTCCTATCAGCAAAGCGTGAAATCGCGGGAGATCGCTACACAACAAGGCACCCGCCTCTCGGCTCTCTGCCACTAAATACAATTTAACTCGTATGAGGAAGTCAAGTGGATATATTTCCAATTACGCTCTGAAGTGCCTTTCATACACAGGCTCGTCCGACGTGCGAGGAGAACTTGGGACTGCTTCCAGATGGGTTTATGCAGTAATAAATGCACCATTCAGGAGTCAGGAGTTTATTGTAATATGCACAGTAAACAGTCACCTATGCAATGGTCCTTCAGGCCACCGTCGCACACAAATAAAACACGAAACGCAGATCACAAATACAAATTAAGGTGCTTACAGTTACAATTACAATTACAGGTATCCATCATCTTAAGTCCGGGTTACATTCCAGAAGTGAAGACTTAAGCCAATCTGGATGTATCTCGATCATTATAGGGCAGGAGTCTCCAACTCCGGTCCTGGAGAGCTACTATCCAGTAGGTTTTCTGTCTCACCTGGCTTCTGATGAGTCACACCTGTTCCTGGTATTTACCTGAGAACAGGTGTGGCTCATCAGAAGCCGGGTAGGATAGAAAACCTACTGGACGGTAGCTCTCCAGGACCGGAGTTGGAGACCCCTGTTATAGGTCAAGGTCAAATGTGCTGTATAACACAAGATACATTTAACTGCACCTCCAAAGCATGCCGGACACGTAGTAAGATATGTCTGCTAACGTCCACGACGTCTGCTTCGGATCTCTCTCGATACATTTCATTAAGGATTTTATGGGACTTTGGATGTAAGTACAATCAGATTACTCAACAGGATATAAGTTGATGGATGACTGTACGACAATAAATATGTAGAGGTGGTGCAACCCGAATAAGCACAATAATGCTTAGAAACTGTCAAAATATCATGTTCCGCACGTTGTAATACATTGGGGCGAAGCCAATAATACGAGGGTCACTCATCATTTGCATAAAAGAGGAATAAAAAAAGACTGCAATCATGGGCTGAAGGCTCGGAGGGCAGCTTGGGGCAGGACTGGGACAGCATGAGTGTGCGGTAAGGTGACCAGGACATGTGTACACACACGGACCGTACACAGAGACACACCCCCTAACACACCGGGGACACGGAACTCACCCTCAAAATTCCACTGGTGACCGTGCTTCTGGAGATGACCAATTGCACAAAATAGTGTGTTCTGAGTGTGTATGTAAGTGCAGATGGCAGTTTCAGTTACACAGAACTGTCTGAAGAGCTGTGAAAGTAAAGGAATTCTGCGAGAGGGTGGAGTGAAGGATGTGGCGTCAGAAGTTTTATTTTTTGATTGCTGATGTGTTGCCCCCCCGCGTGCTTGGGCTAGGCCTTAGATAGGATGCCAGGTCCTGCTGGTAAAAAGCCACAGAAATCATGGTGATTACTTGATAGGATGCTGTATGTCTTTCTCACTTGGAGGTGATGCTGTCGCTTGAGAAGCCCATCGACGTCACACCTGCTGTTGACATCCCAATAGATAGCAGCGTGTGACGCACAGGGAACAGCACCCTTGCTGGCTGGGGCTTGCTGTTCATCCCCACCCTGAAAGTCACCAGAGGCCTCGGCCCTCCTGATAAGGATCACCCGGCTGCCAGGGATGAGGCCAACCGTCTCACGGACACAGGCACAACGCAGGGCTGGAATCTCCGGAGTGGCCCCGGTACACGGAAATCCACACGGCACCCCAGATGCGTATCGGCGCCCCCCATTACAGGTCCGGCATTGGTATCAGAAGCCCACTGGCCACTGGTTCGTAAACTATGAAATATAATACGGGGATTTTCTCCTGCGAACGCTACATGTACTCCCACAGAGCATTTGAAATTTAAAGTGAGCATGAAATCTAATCCCTTCACAGAGATTAAATTCTAAATCGAGCCAGGCATGTAAAGGATGCAGCGATTGGGGGTGGGGGGGTGGCTCCCTGCAATTACCATACTGGCTACCGCTAGCCCTGTTACTGGCAACGGATGGCAGACTGGTTAAGAGAGAGAAGCTTGTGAGTGTTTTACTTATACAAAAATGTTCTGAGGGCAGAAGGAATGTTCTGAGGGCGGAAGAGGATTGGTTCAAAGAGATAACCAATCCGACTGTAGAGGGGGTGGGTTTAAGCAACTGGAGGACATCTGATTGGTTGGACCCACCATCATCTGAACCAATAATTTTTCTTTCTGCCATCAAAACATTTCTGTCTAAATAAACCTCCCAGAAACAAGAGAGAATCGGGGCGATGCCAGGAAGTTTTCCTGACCTGCGAGCTTGAGTCTGGGCCTGTGAGCCCAAGCCAAATGCGGTAACAGGGCCCTTGCCTCGCAACGCAGGAAGTGGCTTTTAACAAACAATGCCAGCAGGAATATGAGGCAAAAACTGTCCATGTGACATGGAAAAACAAGGTGGGGGGGGGGGGGAGGCAGGATAACACTCAAGGGTAGAAAGCGCCTGGAGACCCTTCAAGGGGACAGCCACGTTGAGATCAATCTCTCAGGTACATCCTTTAAAGACCGCTTCAGTTCCCTTCATTACGCAGAGACACCTGGCCATAGGCAGTACAGGGAAACTCATTAGAGAGCAAATTACCGTGCAGAGCCAGCCAAGGGGTCTTAGTGCCGCTATCCCCAAAGACCTGGGTATGGGCACCGTGGTGGAGCGCAGAGTGTAAGGCTAGCCTGCTTTCTGCTAAACATGCTCGGGGTGGGACTTCATAAATTACAAAGCAGCATTTGACAGGGGGGGGGGCTCTTTTACACACACAGTATCTGACTTACACACACTTTGCCTTCTTATACAGAAGCCCCGACTGCAGCCTGGCTGGGGGGGGTTGACTGGCAATTACAGGGTTCTGACAAGACTGTGAGAGTATGGACCCCAAATCTGCATCAGTGGGCCCAATCTGTAAACCCCCTGCACTTCACTACTAATAACTCTTTGGTTCAGTCCCGGGGGTTTTAAGAAAGGCTTCTGGTTACCTGATACCGAGCTCCAGGTCTCCTACGAGTCCGACAGGCCTGAGCACATCGGCGTTCGGCTTGTTTAGCCAACGTTCGCTAAGCACATACGGGCAGTCATTTGCAAATGAACAGTGGAGGGGGAAAAACAGACCTTCCAGCGGCATAAACCGCGACCGATTGTGGGCCCCGGCATTAAACTTTGACAAATGCAGTCGGAATACATTTTTCCATAAGTTACAACCCAATCGGACGGACGGCGGCGCAGATTGTTACGGATTTCAGGAGCGCTGAACATTACGCACGAGCTCGCCAGCCTAAAGTAATCAATCTAGATGCTTTGAAGTTATAAAAAGGCCGTGACGTGATTTACCACCCGCTATCTACAGTGGTGCCTGGCGTCTACAAATAACCCGGTGAGCGGGGATCTGCAGTCTCACCGACGCGCCCGTTTAATCACGCTAGCTCGCTGTTTGACAGGCATAAACACTTGTTACCAGTCTGCGTTTTTCTTTGCTTTCTTTTTTTTTAGCAGATCAAAATAAATCTATTCTGCATGCAAAGGACATAAATTCTTTGGGAAATAAATAAATAAGGTGGCGGAGAAAGGCAGCTCATTACACACGCGTGCCGGTATCTCTGAGAGCCTCTAACAAGCCAGAAAAGCACTCCGCGGGCCGCCGCTGCCGCCGCAGCTTTAAGGAAACCATGGCGATAAAGAAAGAGTGAGTGGAGGAGCGGCGCATGCAGGCCTACTGGCCGCGCCTCGGAGGGTCGTCTCGTCGCGGCCTGCTCTCCTGGCTTCTCTGCCAACTCGCTCTTTGCTTTGCTTCCTCCTTTGTCTGCCCAGGAGGCGTGACAATGTACGGCACCATAAGCGCGTTACCATTAAGAGAGGTGAGCACAGAATGTAGGCCAGAGGACTCAAGCTCGATCAAAAAAAAAAATGTTCTCGATCGATTGGCAGCTCAGATTTAATAATGATTAAAAAAGCACGTCGCAGGCCGGATTGGACCATGTCGCGGGCCGGATTGGACCATGTCGCGGGCCGGATTGGACCATGTCGCGGGCCGGATTGGACCATGTCGCGGGCCGGATTGGACCATGTCGCGGGCTGGAACTTTGAGATCCCTGGCACGGTCAACTGGCAGTTCACAACCAGTCCAACAGCAGGACCCCTGTGTCGGTAAACATCATTAAGCCCATAATATGTTGCAATTTCCTTAAAAATGCCCTGGCCTGCAAAACAGCCAAAGGGTCTTCAGTCCAAGCCCAGCGCTGGCTCACGGTTGGACAGGCGAGTCTAGATCCCCACTCCTCCTTTCCCGCAGGTGATGTCATTTCCGTGGTGGTTGGACCACAGCAAGACTTGCAGACGTGTCAGGAGCACCAGAGGGTACCTGTCCATGACCTTCTCTGCGAGATACAGGCCCAGGGCTCAGTGCAGAGCTCCCAGAATGAGACAGACTATATCCCAGTGCTGATTTAAAGCAAGACGAAACACCAGAGGGCCCGTTCAGCCCTGTCACATCAGGAAAAGGGTCGTCTAAAAAGTGCCCGAATGCAACAGCGAGGCCCAAGTATATCAACCTGTTCTCTTCAACTGGGAAATCAGAATCACACTTCTATACTTTTTTGATAGCAGAGACGCACAAGCATGTCAGGAATTCACTGCCAGTGGAAAGGTGAACACCAGCGCACTCTTTCTGGCATCCAGAACTCCGCCGCATAGTGGCGTTTCTCACACCCAACCGGTCAGGACATTTTCATTAGATCTCCATAAAGGGGCCTGACAAAGGTCTACATTTTTCTTGTGCCTGATGCGAAAGTCTCTTCATTTTCAGGAAGGAAAAACACACACAGGCGTGTGGAGAAACAAAAGGCCCCAGTAACAACGATTTCCTGACACTGGTGTTACCACTATTTACATACTGGGAATACCCTGCCAGGAATTTGCATAATGTTTTGTAGATGTGCGCTCAGGGGAGAAGTATTGTAACATATTGGTGCTTAATGAACTCTGAAAAAATTGATTTTCCACAGAGTAAATTAAGGAATGCATTATAGCAGTTAAAGCCATCTTGGGGGAAATTGGAACCTTCCAGAGCTAAACTGTGCTCAGTAAGTAATAAATTACACGTTATACTTATTTGCCTTAATTCATGCTAATTTTGCCCAATTAATGTATCACAGTAATTCCAGACCCTGTCACAGGAGAGCTAATTATTTATTGGAATTCTTGGCGTGCGTATTCGTTTCCTGGGTGGAGAACAAACAAGCAGGCTGGAGTGACTAAGGTGGGGGCCGGACGTGGTCCGTATAGCCAACCCAAGGTGAGCCATTTCTCTCCACTCTGCCTAAGTCTTGCCTAATGACACCCACTGTGCTGACCTTTGACCCCTGACTTCATAACTTGGGCTGAGTGCCACTCTCTTAATAGAATGATGACAGGTGTGGCTCAGCATGCCACAGGCGAATCCAGACGGAAAAGCGCGGGGCGAAGCCCAACCGCGAGCGTGAGGGAGCAGCGTGATGTCACCTTGCCAAGAGGTTTTCACAGAACGGCAGCATCGGCCTCTGAAGGCGTCACGCCCGCACGCACACGTACCTAGAACAGCAAGCAGCCTGCTCGCATTCCAACAGAGTACCCTGAAGTGTCTGCTCACTGCACACACAGTCGCTGCACAGATCAAACTGCAAATCATGCCCATCTGTGTCTCCATAAAAAGGGATTTACGCCTGTATTAGGAAAGGGGGCTGTGTGGCATTGGGGCCCTTGAGCAAGGTCCTGAATGCAGTTACTCCAGGGACTCTATGACCCCTGCTTTTCAAAAAAAAAAATAAAAAAAAATGTACATAATTTTGAGTAAAATTAATTAATTAATTAATTAATTAATTAAATGCAACTGTAAAATTGTAGATGGCAAACATTTGTTACATCCTATAGATTTGTGCTTTATTGTAGTAACGTCTGATCGTTATTACTTGCAATCTCAGCTAAGTGACTTACTAATTGCTTGTCGGAACCGAGCGGATCCGAATAGACCCGATCAGATCCGACGGCAGCACAAAAGAAAAACCCGGAAGCCTTGTGTTACCTCGACGACCGAAAGGACCGCCTCTTCTTAAACAGTTAATACGGCCCACTTCCGAATGCTCCCCTCTCCTGCTGGCTGCGTTAAAAAGCTTAACTGGAAACGGTTTTTCAAGCAAATTAGGGAAAACAAAATCTCCTCATTAGTCAATTAAGTACCAAATTAGCCCCGGAGTTAATTAAAAGACGGCGAGCTCTCGTTAAGGCTCTGCTGTGGTGGAGTGTTTGAACAGAAGATGCTGAAGAGATGTGCGTTATTAAAACTTGCCTGGCACTCACTTGACATCTAACATCCCCGCGCCCAGAAGAAGACAAACAGATCCTCTAAGTGTGAAAGTCCCAGGATTCTCTATGTAAATCTCCGCGAACAAGTACGGAGAGGTAAAATATCCCCGCGATCATCAAGCCGACGCAGAGAATGAGCAAATGAACTAGATCTGCTCCGGAAGCGTACAAATCACACAAATTGTACATTTCGCACCGACCGTGCTGGAATTCTGAGGAACCTTTATTATTCGGATATCTTGCGAAACGGGGCTGTTTAACTATTAAAATGAACAGAAGGAACAACTGCGCTTATTTATTTTAAACGAATCGTCGCATTAGTGACTCCGACTGTAACAGAGGGGCAAACCTCGTACACAGGCAAGCTGCCACAGCCGAATGGCTGAAATGTGTTTCGGAGCAGATAAGTGCATTTTTAAGTACCGCGTATTAAGGGCCTGCTTAATTAAGACTTCTTGCCGGTTAGCGGCGCTGAGGATCCCCCCCTGAGGACCGCAGAGGGTTTCTCTGGGTTTTCCTGTCGTCGTTATTAAAACGGACAGTGAAGGGAGCTCATTACCTCCACTCTCAGCAGTCTGCAGAAAACGCGCGTTACGTGTGAGATATGTGGACATAAAGGTATACATCCACCCATCAAGCCATTTTTCATGCCTCTTACAGGACAATGGCGAGGGTGGGTGTGTAATTCCTCGAGTCATCATATTCAGAACATGAGAACCTCAAATGCAGGCATTCATGCATGCTTTTTTTTTTTTCTTCTCGTGGCTGAAAACAAAGATAATTATTGGGTCTTGTGTCACCATTATAGAATTTACTCTTATACGCAAGGACCTACATTTGACAAAAAGAAAAATGTAATCAGCCAGTCCATTTTCCATGGAGTCGAAATTCCCATAATTTAAAGGAAAAAGCAGGTTTCTGCAGGCACTCGGAAAGGTGACGGGATCCTTAAACATCGCAGCAAGCAGGTTGCATGCATTGCCATCTGCGTGTAAGCCCCCCCCCCCCAGAACAATGCTACACTTGACAACTCACAGAAAAATTCATCACACTAAAGCTGAATTATTTCTGCCAAGTGTTAATTTATTAACAAGAGGCACATGCTCTAATGAAATGAATTAGCATATACATTTTTAACCTGGAATTAGACCCATGACTATTGCAGCTGATTTCTCCTTCTTTGAGTTTGGATTTTGAGAGACAGAGAAGCAGACTGGAACATATCAAACATTCGCAGACCAAGAAATGCCCACGTTTCCTCACCCATACCATTCTAGCCGCCTGCTGACCTTTGACCCCACAGACAACAGTCCGACCTTGTTCAAGTGAGTCGCTGACAATGTTTCATGATTCCAAAATCTGTCTCAAATAGTGAAATTCCATCATATGACTCGCATTATTCGAGTTGCAAATGCACCACAGATAAAAAACACGTTTCTTTTATTAGTATGGACGGCTGCATAATTGTTTTGCCTTTGATAGTCCTGAATTTGGCATGTTCTGTGTATGCATTGCATTTTATTTGAAAATATATAAAAACATGGTACTAAAACAGCATATTCTATCCCTGACAGACGATCCAAAAATAGCCCAGTGATGACTTCTTTGATCCACTGGGATTACGGTGTGTGATGGTCTCTCTTACAATATCATCCCATGTACTGGGCCGCTGAGGGGTGCATCTATTTCTGTAGATGGCAAGCGATTGGGGGGGTGGGATTGTGCAAATGTTGTCAACTGGGTCTCATATTAAAACTGGCAGGTGGAAATCCGATATTTACACTCCCGGCCGGAATTTGTGCGTAGCATTCTGGTCCGGGCGCTGATGTCCCCTGGGCATGCAATGGCCCCTGGGGCAGCCCATTAGAAACCCCCCCCCACCCACCCCCCGGCAAGCGGTGAGTCCTCCGCCTTCCCTGGCCGGAGATAAACAGCTCAGAGTCCGGGGGACGCCTTACTTGTCAAGACGTGGTGAAGTGCCACAGCTCAATTGTGTAATTCGGGGCCAACTTGGGTTTGCCCCCTCGGCAGTAATGGATAAACTGACGGGTTCGAGTGCGAAGGACACAGGGAAGGATATTATGAGTGCGCTGCAGGGACAGCACCCTCCCCAAGCCCACACGATGCTGCTTATTATATCACAATGGGAAAATAAATAAACACAGCCCTCAGCCGACTGCTGCTCACGGCAAAGCCTTCAAGATGGTAGACAGCCGCCGGCCGCGGTGTCAGCCCGCTCCGGGGGGGCTCCCAAGTGGCGCCGTTAAGCGGACGAGGCATTACGATATAAAGGGTGCATTTCTGTGCACTACGCCGAAATGCACGGGCTTACCGGCTGAATATCACCACCGCACCGCCGTTAGCCGCCTCATTGCATGTGTGCGACCGTGCCGCACACCGTAGCATATATTGCGACGCGAGCCTGTAATGCAGTGAGCCGCATAACGGGTGACGCATCCTCGGCTGTGGTCGGCATCCATGCATGGAATTCATCGGCCAGGCAGGCACAGGCGTAACCGTGAGTGACATACCGCTGCGTGGGAGTGTCTAAGGAAGGTGGTTTATGTCTCGGTAAGCAATGCGGATCTGCGTGAATCTGCTCAAATAAAATGTGAAACACCCTCAGAACTGGGAACTCGAGACTTTCCCATCCAGTTTAGTACAAACTCCTCCTGTTTTTTGACAATGTTACTGTCAGCCGGGGGGGGGGGGGGGGGGGGGGGGGGAGCCAAGGGTGGAGTGAGGTCAGGTGACAAATGCCAGTGTCTCTTTCCAGCCCCTACAGAAAGCACACACCCACAATCGGCATCTGATCCAGTCACGCATGAGTAATCTGTCTGCAATCCACCTTTGCTGTCACCCATTTGGGGGGGGGGGGTGGCACTCTGAAAGATGACTTATTCAAACGCATCTCACATCGACATCACCCGCCTTACCGTGACCTGCCCGGAGCGTCGGTATAAGACCCCCACCCCCCACCCCCAACAGCTAAGAGCCATTTAGCAAAGGGAAGCTGTCGGTCCGTATGGCCGAGGCGATGCCACCCGGCATTCATACGAAGCAGCAAATCACCGAATCAGCGGCTGACTGACAGCCTGAGCAAACAAGCAGGCGGCCACCATGCGCACGTCGCTCGCGATTCTCCTCCACCACGGCCCGTCTCCTTCAAAAAAAATAGCTGCTGAAAGTGCACAACTTTACCCTGACATCTCATTCACGCTCTCGTTCAGATGTGGGAAATGACAGTACGGCGTCGGGCGGCTTGTTTACACGCATCTAGATCAGTGGGAAAAGAGGACGATAAAAACAGTGCATAAAACGCTGCAGCTCCAGCAGCATTTGTCTGTCTCCTTGTCTTTTTTCTCCCTTCTTCTCAAAGGCAGGTGCGTTGTCACCCGAGACATGAGAAAATAGAAAGAAAAGCGCCGTCAGGGGCTTTGAACTCAGCGCATCCCGGCGTCGGTGTCCCGCTCTGTTCGGGATCGCGGCACGGCGGTTTTGGTGCTGCCACGTTAGCGTTCTGTGCCTCCAGGTAATGGGGAGATTAAACGGCGGTGAGGTGTTCTGTGAGGGTGCCGGCGCGTGGGCTTTTAAATATTAAAAATGTTAACATGAAACTGGGTGACACTTTGCTTAGAAAACACACATCTGTGACCTGAAAATGACTCGCGACACGATTCTGCGGAAATAATGCACAGCCGGTTAATAAGATCAGCATCTGAAGGAAAATAAATCACTTCAAAAAGGGAAAAGGACTCTGTACCACCACTCAGCTCTGTTTCTTTTCCAGAACCACATTAGGTAATTTGTTTGGAGGAAGGAGGTTCTGTTGAATCCGGCATAATGAAGGCAAACAGCAAATGTGAACACAAGCCTTTGAAAACCAGTGTTGAATAGATATGATCAAGAGACAGCTTTTTGGGACTGGAAAGAACAGCTCCTGGGAGTTTTACTTACACAAAAATGTTCTGAGGGCAGAAAGAAAAATGATTGGTTCAGAGAGCCAACCAGTCAGATCTTGGTCAGATGTCAGACCAAGCAATCAGATGTCTTGATCCCACCTTCTCTAGTTGCTTGGACCCGCCTCCTCTGCAATCTGATTCGTTATCTCTCTGAACCAATAACTTTTCATTCTTCCCCCAGAACATTCTTGTGTAAGTAGAACTCCCATGAGCGAAAAAACACCTTACAGTGCAGGACTGTCGGTCTGGGGTTTCCGTAAAAGTGAATCAATCGGATGATTCCCAGGAGGTCCTAAAAAATTTGAAACATAATTGTATTGGTCTAGGTTGGGGGCTCAGAATCTCTAGTGGCCACCCCCGTTAGCTGCCAGTTCTGGCCTTAATAATTACTGCTGATTGTCTGTCTGGCCCACCAAATACCTTACTACATATCTACACACTGCACAATGCTGAGCCACACACTGGGAATCACAAAGCATAAGGCGTTCTTCAGCCAGGATCTGGGCGACGGGTCATTCACGCGCACAATGGGTTAGAGGGGGACCTCTGACTGGCCACTGGACCTCTGCTTACCCCACAGAAAAATTCACTCATATTACTTCCAACTTTGGTCAGGAAACGTCGACAGGAACACAAAGGGTCGAATCGGGGACATGAACTTTAAGTTGAGAGTCTGACGAGTGCATATTTCATCGTATTTTTTTTTTCATATCAAAAACACCCAGAAAATGAAAGTGCTCTGTCGCATGCCCTTTCTCTACACTGGTGCAGTAATTTATCAATCCATCCAGTGCAGGGTCACAGAGCGCCTGGAGCCTATCCCAGAATGCACAGGAATGCACCAGGAAGCTGAAAACTGAACAGGATGTTAGGATACGGTTTATTTTTCCAGAGGATGTAACAAAATAAATGAATTTCTTAAATGAAAAGAGAGCTCAGGTTCCTACAAGGCTGCACCTTGTCACCAGGATGTTAGATCAGACAGAGAAGAGGCTTAAACACGCCGGTTTGTCGACTTTACATGCGCAGATACACAAATGGACTTCATAATAATAATGCAAACAGGCTGCTATGAGCGGGCAAATTAAAGCTAATTCCCCTATCAGATAAACAGTGAGGGGGGTATCTGTAATGTATGTGCTCTTCTCTGTAGGTGGGGGCCGCAGGCGTGAGGGCGGCAGGCAGTTTTAACGACATTCTAATGACTTACTTAATACTGTCAGGGAAATGACCTCAGGTCTAAGAACAGGCATATTCCTCCAGACTGAAAACAGAAACAATGGAATTGTCTTAATCACAAAATTAGGAGTACTCGCACAGAAGGGAACAGGGTGAATTGATTATTAGGATAAAGGTGGGTGATTTTGTAAAAGGTCACAGCATACTCACCTGGAGACGTTTTTTTTTGTTCGTTTTTTTTTTTTTTTTTTTTAAAAACCTCCCATGTGATTAAACAGCTTTGCTTTTGGGGGATATTCTCTGATGCCATTAGAAAAATAAGATCATTTCTGCACTGGAAGTACGAATTGACTGGAAATGCCTACAGGGGCAGATATGGGGAGTGTCAGGCAGGGCCAGCACAGGGTTAACTGGAACATTAACATGGTGTCAGAAGAATGGCCAAAGTGCGAAGTGACCCAGCAGGGGGGGCCGTAGAGGCACCTGAGAAAAGGTACCCTGTGACCATTCTATGGAATGTCGGAATGCTATGTTTTCATGTGTGGACAGAGCATGCACACATGACAGCAATTTTAGTAATTCTGGGTTTGGCCACTGCTGGCTCCACCCCTGCAGCACGGGGCTGAGGATCAATCCCCAGCCTTTGGCCAGACACTAGAGGTTAAAGGTCAATGTATTTCACATTAAAAAAACAGACAACCCTATAAACTCTAATTATAGTACTTACTTGTGAATTCAACCACTGACTGCCGACTGCTGGTGAGGCCCCAAGGTTAAATTTACAACGTGCCTGGATTTAAAGGAATTTGCGTTTTCCAGGTGTGTTTGGTTAAATAACTAACCAACGGCGTAACAGGGCCACTTTGCCCATAAAGGGTCAAACCTAAATGAAACGGGGAAACCACATGGACTGCAGAAAGCAGGGACATCTGACATGGAGAAACATCAGGATCCCTGAAAGCCTGATGAAAAGATTCCAGAGAAAAAAAGTTATAATAATAATAATAGAGTTAAAAATAAGTGCTGCTAGATTCCTCCATGTGAAGTGATTCAGTGCGAGTTCTGGATTGAGGTCTGCTTGAGGTCGTCCCACATGGGGTCTAAGAATCCCGCTGGAGTTCAGCCCAGTGAGGACAGCATGGGAAGGACAGGGCTGGAACACATCACGGCGGCTCCTCCGAAAGCTCAGATTGGTCAAAGGCTTCACACTCACTTTGGCAGAAAGGCTTCGTCACAGAGATGCATGATACAGAAAACCAGGAACTAAAGGCAACGCTGGGTACGTGAACCACGAGTTCCAGAGACAACCGCAAGGAAACCACAGCCATAAACTGCAGCAAGTTACATTTCCCAAAGAAATATCAAGCACAAGTGCGCAAGTATCAAGAAATAAGAAATATCACACATTTGGATACAGAGTATATTCTAAGTACAGAAAATGAAGAAAAATGCACGCACGCACACACGCACACACACACTGTACCAAATCTCTGCATTCTTACTCAATGTAGGAAACCAAAAGCTTTATTTCTCATGTGCTTTATTTCCAAAAGTGTCATGCTATCCAGTTAAAAATGAATAGAAACTTGTCATGTGTAAATGAGCGAAAATTATGAGACAATTGCTAGACGTCCATAAAGTTACCGAGAGTTAAACTCTTGTAAGATGATTAAACAGAAATTCCACATGGAGCTCATGGTTAAGCAAAAAAGAAAAACATGGCTTATATACACAAATGAGGAAAGACTGAAAGACAGCGAGTCATTCCCAAATGCTCTCCACTCCAGGTACAACCTTCCCAAGGTGCCAAACAAAGAGAAAATGAGGTCCCTCGCGTGTCAAAGGCCACCTCAGCACTTTAAGCACCTCTAATTGGCTCCTATTTTTATCCCAGTGACCTAAATTTCAGAACCGTTCGCCGCATTTAGACGCGCAGCTGACTGGAGTTGCGGATTCCGCATGTGAAGATCCTCGCCGTCCTGCACGGCTTCTGCAACCGCCTTCGGCCGTCGCCTATTTGCGTGCCGTAATTCATTTGCTCATAATCACTAAAGCCGCTTATGTCGGCCGGGGCTGCGGCGGGCGACACGAGTGGGTAATTAATATCACTTCCCCGTCCTAACGAGCACGGTTTTAATCGGCATTACTCATGCCGTGCTACACAAATAAGTAAATACATCTGGCATCAAAAAAAAAACACTGGAAATAAAAAAAAACTCTGGGGAGCATTTCGGTTTGGGTTAAGTGCGTACCACGAGTAATTAAACAGATGTCACTATCAAAGCACTGAGCTTCTGATAAACACTCCATAGCCTAAGTACTGTTCAGAGAAATCAAAGCGCTCAGCCCTCTTCAAAAAGGCAGCTCAGTGTTACAGAAAATAATATTTGCGATTCTAACAATGAGGACGAGGTAAAACTCCAGGGTCTGTTCGAGGGGTGTGATTCGGCTGGCGAGCGTGCCGCGTAAGGCCAGCCCCCGATTAGCAGCATAAAGAAACGAATGTTCCATCCAGGCCAATTGTGTCCCTACGCAGTTTGGCTAAAGTTCCACTTTCTCTCATTAATAAAACTGTCGCCTCGGTCCTGTGCGTGTCCTTCCACTGAAATCGAGGTTATGAGACCTGGCACATAACAGATCTCAACCGAAACTATAATCAACCATCAGTCAGAAACGGGGCCACCTGCAGAACCCTCGTTCATGGTATGCAGACCAGTGGGGCTCGGGCCGGCTTGGCAGTTAGGGGCCCAGCATGCATTGCGGGTTTATTTTTGTGTTCACACGTGTTGTTTGTTAATGTTGTTCATGTGAGATATTTGGAATATATGGAATTTTGTTGTACCAATTTGTTTTATACTTGTATTTTGTATGTGTGTGAATTTCGCAGTTATGGATTTCGTGGGGTGTAGGGTATCCACAGCCCGCGTTTGCCAGTGCTCTGCAGCGATTTTACAGGTGTACAGGTGGGGGGCACCACTGATCAGCAAAGGAGCGACGAGTACAGACCAGAAACCATTAAAGCTAAAGCCACAGCCGGAGATGATCTCAGAAAGTCTTACGTGACAGTTTCCTTAATACTATCAGGCTAAGGTGAAAATAGCTGGACGGTTACAGTGTTTTAGGGAGCATCTCTAACAGAGTAGCAAAATATCCCTATAAAAACAGCATTTATGCTAAGATTTTCACTGCCACTTGAAGACATTTCAATACCCCCTGTTTTGAAAAGCATCACTCTCCTTTGGTCCTTTCCTGTCGTCCAATCAGAGGGGCCGGCTGCCACTCCAGAATCCCAGGGGGCGCTCTCCATACAGAGGCGGGAGGCTGATGGCGAAGTTCCGCTGGCCCTACATGGGGAAGCAGATCCCGCAGCAGTCCTTGGAGAACTCCAGGCATTCCGTGGATCCGACTAGGCCGCAGCGAGACCCGCAGGTGCAATCGGATCCATCCTCTGGGTCACCAGAATCGGGTTCGCAGTAACGCCAGCAGCGGCAGCAGCAGCAGAAGAAGAAGAGGCAGGAGCCGCACACTCTGTCGAACTGGCAGAAGAGGCATGCCAGCACGCATTGCACGCAGCAGTCTGTGCCCGCATGCCGCACACGGGAACAGAAGAGAGCAGCGTTAAGGGGAGGTGCCGCCTTGTCACTTAACGACACCCTTTAACTGGCTGGATGGACGATTCTATAGGGGAAACGACAAGTTTAACTGCAGGTCATAAGGAGTCAAATGTTAGGTTTGAACCGGACGGGGCAGAGGCTGATTGGCAGGCAAGCGAGCCAATCAGAGGGAGCGCAGCCAGGATGCGAGGAAAGCCATGCCAAGAGAGCGTACAGGAGTCCACCTCTTCCCAGCATGCCCGGGAGACCCTACAGGCATGGCATCCACTCTCTGCTCGCATTGGATATGCTACGAGGCTACAATGGGGGAGGGGGTGTGTTTGGGGACGGGGGGTGTTGGAGAGGGGGAGGAAAAGAATCACCAGCCCAAAGAATTTCAAAAGGAATGAATTCCACTTGAGGGACTGATTAGCAGATCCCGCCATAATGGCGGCATTATCATGCCAACGCACAGGCTGATCATGCAAAGCTGATTAACGAAGGCCCGAATTTCTCCAGCAGATTGCCAGGCCGCCCGCTCCTCTCTCCTGATTAACATTTAACCTCTTTTTAGACATTCTGCGTGGCTTCTTAGTGCGACGGCGAATTACCGCCTCCTCGGCACGGCGAGAGGCAGACACAGACAGACAGACAGACAGACATCGCAGGCCTTCAATCGGCACCCTTCTGCCTTTGTCATCATTTCGAGGCCGGAGGAACTTCTCAGTGAGATTTCTGAAATTTGATTTCCGCCATGCAAAAGGAGGATCCAGGGGCCTGTCGTAAGACATAGCCAGAGGTCCGCAGATGAAACATTCCTCCCCCCAGGAAGTACCCCCTTCCCTGGGGAGGGTGGACATTGAAGACCATTTATTCATGGCAATAATATCCTTGGCAAGTAGATTTGCCCCACCCACTGCCATAATCAGCTCCGCCCATCAATGCTAAATCCCCGCCCACTTCCCCACCCACATGCAGGATACGGCCCTATCAGGGAGACACAGGGCATGCTACCTGCCAGTGCGACACACCCACGCATATTACCAGATGCCAGCTACGGCCTTCTCCACATACGTTAGCATTAGCATCGCTTTCACAAGGCATCTTCAGGCCACCTGTCATCCTGCTCCTTCTGTTCGCACTGTGCGCGCGAGTCTGATAAGGAGCATGCAGCGCTCCAAGCAGACTTATCAAGGGGCAGCCGGAAAGCCAGGCCGCCCGGGAAACGGGAGGCGTCTCGGGGGCACGTTTCTCATGAGGTGTCACCAGCTGTTTGATAAACCGTAGGCGAATGCCCATTGCGGAAGGCCAGCACTGACACTAGAGTGCACAGTTATGATGCGGATACTAGAGTTCATTGACAAACAGCGCGTGCAGAGTCTGGGCGCTTCACTGTTAATACTGACAGCAATAACAGCAACACACATATATATATACAGGAGATAAATCTTAATTAAAATTCCAAAAACTTTAAAGAAGCTTACGAGACTAAACTTGGCAATATTTAATTCATACAATGAAAATTATATAAATAAATAACATTATGTACTTCAGTATCTCAGCTATTCACTTGGATGTATAATTCATCAGCTCTGATTAGCTCGAGTCTTCAAGAGTAGACAGCCGGTCGGCATGCATCGGACGGACGGATCTATAACGGGGAAACACGCTCAGCGGACTGACATCGCCGAGGAGGGGGAAGGAGCCGCCGCGGTCGCGCCCCAACTCTCCAGGGCCGGGCAAGCGGTGAGGGCGACTCGAGAAAATTACCTCGGACGTGCCGAAAGACTCAAAGGCCGACATCAAACGTGGAGCCAGCTGACGCAAAACCGCTGTGTGACAGCAAGACTGCGCTACAGACACGGTCAGACAGGGGGCGTTTTCTCGAATGGCTTGCATGCCGCGAACATCTGTCAGCGCGCCGGAGTAGAGAAACGGCAAAGCGACACAGCGAACAGCAAATATAACGGCAAACAGGACACAGAGGAACAAAGCCAGCTCACCAGTCGGTAGTTGATCGGTTGATCGCAACCTCACCATGGAAGCGTTCATATAAAACAGACTTTATGAAAAATATTCTTTCAAAATGTTTTTAATTCACAGATCTTTTGATGGAGTTAAACGACCTGTAACCACTGAAAAGACTATTTACATACTATGAGCAGTTTGCTGGGAAGAGGTACACGTGCGAGAAACCTAAAAGAAACAGTGTGCTACTTGCTGTATTCACTTGAGCAGTGCAGTAGAGGGGCTGGAGCTGTTTTATGATTATTTGTTTATTGCAGATCATATGGATCAATACCATGGTGGCTAAGCTGTTAGCACAACATGACTGAGTCTGTTGACTTGCAGAATGAGTCTATGCTAGTCCTGGTGGCTAAGCTGTTAGCACAACATGACTGAGGCTGATGGGATGAGTCTATGCTAGTCTTGGATGAGCTGTTAGCATGGCGTAGCTTGGCATGTTCACTTGAAGTGTCTATGCTAACCTTGGAAGGTGAGCGGTTAGCACAGCATGGCTTTGCCCATTCACTTGCAAGGACTGCCTATGCTAGCCTTAGCGGCTGAGCTGTTAGCATAGCATGGCTTAGCACGCTCACTTACAGGAAGTGCCTATGCTAGCCACGATGGCATAGCTGGACGCACTCGAGGCAGAACTCCAGACATTCGGCTGACTCACAACCGGGGCCGGTGAGGATAGAGTGGCAGTGGATGTGGCAGTGCAGGTCCTGGGTGGATTCATGGCAGAGGGCACAGCACCAGGGCACAGCACCAGGCAGCAGGAGTGGCACGCTGGGCGTGCACAACCAGAGAGCGTCCCCAACAGGTGCAGACACAGCTCCGTGCACCGGCAGAACAGACAGGCCAGCACCAGGGATGCACAGCATGCTGCCAAGCCCAGGAGAACCATCAGTAAGCATGCATCCACGGGTCCTGAAGTGCAGGTACGCACAGGTGTAAACGAGGACACATTCACATACATGCACCCAGGCACAAACGTGAGAGCATACCAGAGAGGTAAGATGGGGGGGGGCTAGTAGGGGGGGTGGTCAGGAAAGAGAAAAGAAAATTGAGAAGCTACCAAAGCATATGTGGGACCTTCTCAGAAGGCCCGACCTGGGGTCAGCGATGCAGAAGCAGGGCTGGCTCTAACTACAGGCAGAACAGGCAGTAGCCCAGGGCCCCCCGAATAACCTGCGTCACAGAGGAAGTGAAATGATCTCCAATCGTCTTGGTTGGGGGCCTCCCACGTTAAGCCAGAACCAGCCCTGTGCCGATGGGTCAGTCTTCCAGAGCAAACATTGTAACAGAGATAAATAAGTAAATAAAATGCTGTTAAACTTATAACTTGCAGTCACACAGATGCAGGCATAAGACTTGGATTTGAAAAGCGGGATGTGGAATGTTTAGGGTTTTTGATTTATTTAGGGTTTTGTTCCCAGACGCTCAGCCCTGTAATCTCCTGCTACTCTTCCCCGAAAAGATCACCTTTCCCAGAGAGCTGGTTATGCAGAAACCTTACCAGCGTGCATTTTTCTCCCAGACGAATCGAGAGAGCTTGTCAACAGAGCTCCACTTACGCGTCACACGTTAATGCATTACATGGGAAACGCTCGCGTTTGACCTCACAGGCGCTACACGTCGGGCAACATCTGTTAGCCTGCTGAGAACGATAAAAACACAACACGGCAATAAGTCTCCCAGTCCATTATTCGGGAATGGATCGTCTGCGTTGGGAAGGCGAGTGTGTGAGGAACAGCCTGGTGAGGGGGATGGGGGGGTCGCTGCCACTAATGGCAGCACGCGGTGCTTGCGGTGCCGATGACAGCCCAGCACGCTGCCCCATTGTCTTTGGCCTCATTAAAAGGTCACACGTCAGGTGACCGGCAATAATCTCCCAGCCATCGCTGCCGGCCCTCGTTAGGGCAGGGGGCCTTGTTACAGAGTCCCCGCCAAGGGCCCGAAATAGATGCTGAGGTGGCAAGGAGGCCGAGGGATAGGGCGCCACCCCCTGGGCAGTTCCGAACAGCACGCGTGAGAGCGTGGATAATTAGCGAGACGGCGCACGGCCACACCGAAGCCCAGAGGTCTGCGGCGTTCAGCTGCCGGCGAGGAGATCAGGGCGGTCGCTTCCCGCTTTACCCGGAATGTTCCACATTAGGGGGTTTTTTGCGTTTCAGGCCGTGCATAGATGCATGCACATGCACACACACGCAGACACGCTCGCGCTCCCTCGTACCTTCTGGCAACGAGTCCACAGAGTGACCCCTGTCCCCGCCGACGGAGCGGAGCTTGTGCTGCACCCTGTGAGACACTGGATGCTTCTTGGGCCGCGTAGTGGGACCGTGCAGAACTCCGCCTACTCCCTTGCCGGCTCCCAGGTCCACAGGCTCAGGCTGATCTGTAGGAGTGAAAATAATTTTTTAAAACACTGCGCACATCACTTGCCAGCATCTTCAGGTGTTCCTGTCCATGAAGAAGTTCAATATGGCATGCAGAGGCGTGTGCAAGAGCGGGACCACGGGGGCACTTGGCCCCAGCTATACACTGATTGGCCCCTGGAGTGCCCCCTCGCCTGTCACTCACCTATTCAAAACATATCATTGGCTAATAATAAGGTTGGCCCTCCTGTATGAATTATGGTCCCCCAATAAAAAAAAAAGCTCAAAATCACCCTTGATGTCAGGTAACTTAATGCCTCAATGGGGAGGCTCCTTGCTCTTTGTATTGGGGCCCCTAGTTTCCCCCACATGCCCCCCCCCCCCACAGGCACGGGGCCGTCAGATAAGTGGGGAGGCAACACCTTCCCAGGTGGAGCGGGGGGCGTGTGATCAGCTCCGGGGGGAGCTCAGCATTACGTTCCATCTACATTATAAAAACCGCAGCCCTGCATATGACTTATGAGCCTGTCTGAATAATTCATCTCCTGTCTGTATATTCACCGTTTCCCCCCTCTTCTTCTTCCCTAACTCTCTTCTTTCCATTACTTTAAAAAAAAAAAAAAAAAAAATGCATTTTGCTGCACGTTAGATAATCGCAGGGAAAACTTCGCCGCGGCTAATGAAAGCGCCGCTGCGAGCCGCAGCCCCCCCCGGACTCCCCCAAATTGGAAGAGCACTGTCCTGCCCCCTCCGCAGCCGGCATCCACCGCATGCCGCCAAACGAACGCAATTACGGTTAACAAGAGGCCGGATCCCGCCCACGCTCTAACGAGGCCCCGCCCAGGAGCCTCGCTGACAGGAATATAAAACATCGCAATTAAAACGGCTCCGCCGTCGCGGACGGTGCTAACCAGGCTGCGCTCCAACGCTTGCCGCGGTAAACAAATATGGATTCCGCTGCATGTGGCCTTTTCCAATGCACAAATAAGACATTATCCACACATTAAGCCACTGCATACCAGGACAAGGTTCATCCATCACGATGCTGTTCGGTAATCTTCTAACTGGCCGTGGGAAGATGTGACTCGCTGGTGCAATAACGGGGGCTGTTGTCAGACAACATTTGTTTCTCTCCCACCAATCGGTAACGAGGGCAAAGTAATTACGCCTTAACGACCTCTTCATAATGGGAAGGTGCAGAAATAAATAAGTTTAATTATGCGACTAATGAAAAGATTAAGTGTACATTTTTGGCACCTTGTGGACGGCAGTGAGAAGGTATGAGCGAACTTCTGAAGTCCTGAAATTCCTTGACACTGTTCATCGCTACTATAAAAGCACAAGCCAAGAATAGAAAACAGAAGGTCATACAAGGTCACGTGGAGATGACATGGAGGTCACGTGGAGGTCACACAGCCTAAGGGGAGAGGCTGCGGTTCAGCTGGCTGAGAGCCAGACAGAAAGTAGGTCCCAGGCAAAGCTGGCAAATGCGTATGCTGGAAATTCCCAGAATGCAGGGGCACGGCATCGGGAACGCCAGGCAGAGACAGGGAGTGACAGCCAATATGTGCAGTGCCAAAGCAGCACAGACAAACAGCACAAAAATCACTGACCCAAAGCCAGAAACGCTTCAAAAACAGACACACTGTAAGTGCCCTAATTCATCCATTTCATGAATTAACTGTTAATCTGACTATTAATTAGGTACTTACTCTCTGGTTCTCTAGTGATATCAAAGCCGTGTCTACAAACGGCCGTCACCGGCGTTGTTATTAAGCCCGCCGACGTGTCAGCAGCGGGTCCGTGAACGCAGGGAGGAAAAAAAACATCCCAGAGCAATAAAACACGAGCACGCTGCCTGCATTAAAATAATTATCAGGAATTAAAATGAAAAGGTTGCGGTCTACCGCGGGGGCCCGTCGCGTGGGGGGGGGGGGGGGGGTTTGGAGATGTTGAGCTTACACGGCCCAGCACATCACATTAAAACAGCGTGTTCGCAGATTCTCCTCCTGGCTGTGTATCGACAAGCCCTGCGATGGGAGGGGGGGGGATTTGTGGCTAAATAATGCAGTGTAGTCCAAGGAAGAGGCAAAACACACACACACACACACACACACACACACACACACACACACACACACACACACACACCTTGGAGCCAGAGAGCGCTAAACCTGCCCTGAATGCACCATTCCAATTTGGTCCCCACAAATGGCACATGACAGACTGAAATACCTGGGGAGATTTTTTTTCACCCTTTTTAAAAGACGTGTGCTTGACGGATTCCAGGAAGAACACACAGATATAATTGCCACTTGTCACCAGTCTCGGGCAAACCTCCCGCACTGGGGGGCGGGTCTGTCATGAGTGTGGCCCAGCGGGCCGGATCGTTCCGGCACATTCCACGACTGCTCTGGATATGCCGGCATCTGTAAACTGCTACTTGTCAGGGGAAGGCGAGTCACGCGGAGAGCAGACTGCAACACACCAGATAGACACATGAAGGTTTCTGCTCCAAATCTCCATTATTAAATTAGCACACCAATTACTTTTAATCTGAACAAAAACTTCATTTTTTTCCTACTCAATAATAAATTTCACTTTGTCATTGCTGGACGAGGGAAGCAGTAAGGAGCTGAAACAGCAGTACCTGCAAAGGGGACCAAACTAAACGGGACAGGCAAAGACACGGCCCTCTGTGTTTAGGGGTCTGGGGGCCCCCCATCCGTGAGGCATTTCTCTTCAGACCCACAGAGGAAAAACAAAATCAGCAGAGGCTCACCTGGGACACAGAGCGCAACAACGCCGGCATAAATCTTCAGGCAGACACTAAACAATGCAAATTCATTTGAAATGCTATTTAAAAATAGGCTGTTTTTATTTAATAGCATGGAAATATCAGCTACACAAACAGATCTGTGCGAGGCCCCTCTGGTCCCTTTCGGATTTCTATGCCTTCTCAGTCTCTGCAGCTGATTGGGCGATTCGAGGCCCTGCAGGTCTAGCTAGCGGATCCTCTATTCATGTGGCACCCCGCCCCGTGAAAGAGAGCTCTTCTGTGAGCGTGCCAGGCCGTCGATCTGCCTCCGCTCGGAGAAACAGCCACGGGGACACACACACACACAAACAAAACTGCCGTGGCCTGTTTACAAACAAACGAGGCAGAGTGAGTGAAACCGAAGGGAAGGTGGAGAAGAGCTGTGAGAGAGGTGAGCGAGCCGGATGTGGTCGTGATGCCTGTCACCCTCCCACATGTCCTCACGTCCCCCTGTCACTCCCTGCCCCCAGCTACAATCCAGCAGTGACAGGCAAGAATCCCACGAGTGACACTGAGTGAAAGCAGGGTGACAGTGTCACAGCTCAACAAACAGCTCACCGTTATCTCTATATATCAGACCACCGTTATCTCTATATATATCAGACCACCGTTATCTCTATATATATCAGACCACCGTTATCTCTATATATAAAAGATCTCGGAACCACTTTACAATAGGGCTACCCATATAAAGGGTTTATGAATGGTTTCTCTGGTTATTAATTAGGTTGTAACATTTTGCAAGTTATTAATAGACAATTTCAAACAAGTTATAACACAGTTCTTATTAATAAGTATCAAAAGGGAGCCTTATTGTAAAGTGGTACCAAGATCTTTATATATAGAGATATATAAGTGTGAACCTGCACTTGATAAGCAGTTATGGATGGATGGATGGATGGATGGATGGATGGATGACGAGTCATCAGCTATTGATCCTGTACAGTCGGGCTAATTTTTCCTGATGTCCGTTCAGCTGTAGCTGCCGGACATAAACACGCGTGTTACGAAGCGCCCGCCAACGCGTGGACGGCGTCTCCGCCAGGCTGAGATGCAAATGTCACCCAGCAGATGAATTTCCATCACTCCCCCGGGGGGGGGCATCCATGTCCCCACAAACAGCAGCACAGTGCTTGAGGGTTTGGAATTCGAATGGACGTCCCTCTATTACACTCTGCATCTCATCTCCGCCATTGTGGCTGATGGAAACCATGGGAATTCTAAAATATATATATATATATATATATATATATATTACACAAAGTGGGATTCACAATTTACCCCCTCGTGAGTTTGCCAAACTCATCCACATTTGACCTTCGCACAGAAAGACTTTCTCCTTCCCCATCTTTAGAGCCAGGTTGGACAAAGTCAGAGCCCCTTAAACCAGCGCAACCCGGAAGGAAAACTGTTTCCCTGTAGCCCAAACCCAGACAGAAAATGACAGTACCAAACCAAACTGGGGTCAAATCCCAATCATGGGAGATATGGAGCGAGAACCAAAAAAAACTGGAGAAACCCAAGATCCAAACCTCCAACTAAAATTTGTGCTGGAATATCTCTGAGGGGCTGATTTACCCCCCCGCCACTCGACAGGATGCCCAAGAAGGCCATGTGGTGGCAGATCATCGTTCACTCTGCATAATGACTGATTGTACAGAGGAGTATTTATTATACGCCTCGAACCGTGGGCCATCTGTGCATGTTAGTGGAACTAAATTGTCTTGTCTGATAAAAGCCCGTATCAGTGCCGATGACATGTTATGTGACAGAACTGTTTTGACTCTATTAACCCTCCCCCTCCACCGCCGATCGCTGCGGATAACATTTCATTTTGGAGGGAATCTGCGGCGCTCACGTCTTATTTGCAGCCTGCCGCCGCCCCGGCAGTGAAGGGCCAGTCAGTTCGGCTCGGCCGGCCTCCACCACAGCTCACTTTTAATTCTCCCTGACAATCATTTAAATGCGACCCTTCAGGACGCAACCGGCGGCCCATGCCCGGCGTCCAAGAGGCCGCTTAATATTCCATGCGGCGCTCGCTCTTGATAACAATGACACGGAGTGTGGGGTGTCTGGAATTTACTAATTTCAAATTTGGTAATTTTCGCTACTGATTGAGTGGGGAAAAAGAGAGAGGGATGGGGGGGGGGGGGGGGAGAGACCCTTGGATTGTCTGTGTTCAGGTTAATTACATTTTACAGTAATGGAGACACCTTAAAACACTGTGCTTGATTTTTTATTTTTTTTGCTCTCCTGTCTTGACCAGAACCGGTCCACTCCGGCTGAATGTGCAGGTAATCATGCATTATCCTTTGATTACTGAATGTACAATTCCAATGATTAATACATCCCACTAAGACGTAATGGGGTGCCCAGACTGGGGGCTTGCTGGTGGTGGTGGGATGATGGCGAGGGAGTCTATGGTTGTGAAAATGGCAAAGAGCCAGCGATGGGTCCTGCCCGGTGAACCGCGTCCCATAATCGCAGGTGGGCAGCGTCACGGCTGGGAGCCGCCGTGCCCAGACGGGATTCAGGGCCAGAATTACGGCCTGACGCTCTGCTCCCTTTTCCGCCATGGAAAGGTGGTGAGTAAATGGAGAGCAGAGCCCTCGGCTGCCTGGCGGTTCACGTGTATACGGGGGGGGGGGCATTAGGGAAACCTGCACAAACCCACATATATATTTGCATTCTGTGTGTATGTGAGCGACTAAGAAACACCCCAGCAAAGCAGTGTGAGGACGGCAGTGGTAATTTCTCCTGACACCAGGCAGAGCGCAGTGCGGCTTTTCCAGGGATCCATGCCCCGCGTGTGTCAGGGCCCAGAGCGGCCCCTGGGCGGGTCGTTAGGGGCCCCAGCCACGCTGACAGCAGCAAACAGACAGGAGGCTGCCTGCGCTCTCGCCGCCGCGATTACCGCGCCGCTTACCGCGCCGCTTACCGCTGTTGTTATTTGTTATTTTTATTATTCTGTTTATGATTATTCAGCCGTGGCAGATGTTGCCCAAAGCAGGAGAGCTTTTTCACAGCTGGATGTTAAAGGTGTGTTTCCCCGGAGAGGCTCCAGGCGAGGCCTGCGACCCGGTACCGGATATGCAGTTATGCGAGATGGATGGATGGATGTAAATTAATGAGGAAGGCCAGGCTCCTTAACTGCTCTAGCCGAAGGGATCACGCTGCGCTTAAGCTTTTGCACCCGACTCTCCCCCAACCCCCCCATGAATGCAGAAGCCAGAACTGAGACATCACCACCCCAACAGACACACACCCACACAGTCCCTGTATTCATATCCTTATGGGGACTCTAAATTAATTTCTATGGCCGTAACCCTAAGGCCAGCCATGCCGACCTTAACCCCCCCAGCCCTAACCTTAACCCCCCCCAGCCTTAACCTTAACCCCCCCAGCCCTAACCTTAACCCCCCCCAGCCTTAACCTTAACCCCCCCCAGCCCTAACCTTAACCCCCCCCAGCCCTAACCTTAACCCCCCCCAGCCCTAACCTTAACCCCCCCCAGCCTTAACCTTAACCCCCCCCAGCCCTAACCTTAACCCCCCCCAGCCCTAACCTTAACCCCCCCCAGCCCTAACCTTAACCCCCCCCAGCCTTAACCTACCCGTAAGTAACCAAACAAAATACAAAGTTTTGGCATTTTTAATTTTTTGATTGAATTCAAGGATGTAATGGGTTATTCCCCACAAGGTAAAAAGTTACAGGTTTTTAATCACATTGTAGGGAAATCTGGTCCCCACGACTTAATTAAAATGAAAAAAACACGCGCACACACACACACACACACACACACACACACACACACACACACACACACACACACACACACACACACACACACACACACACACACAAGGCACAGTTGCTGGTGCTGTCTGTATAGAGGCCAGTTCCCAGCAGCCCCCTCCACATTCCCATTTACCCCAGAAGCACCCAGCTCCCTCCGCAAACACACACACACACACACACATTTGTCCTCCAACCATCAGGACAGCTGGGCAGGATGACCTACCAGAGAAGTGGTGAACCATCACACACAAGAGGGCTGGAGGTGGGGGGGGGGTAGCACCACAGATCAGTAACAGAAATGGTTTTAAGCTTATCACCAAGCCAAATCCCACTAGCAGGGGCTGTGTGCGCATTCATGGCTTGGGGGGGGGGGGGGTGGCAGTTCTACACACTGCCAGGCTGGTGCTGCTGTCCGTCGAGCTCAGGCGAGACGCCACAAGTACCGTAGCGGGGAGCCCTTGGCCCTGGGCCCGATCTGCTCACGAGTCGGCGACCGCAGCGGTCACGGGTGAGACACCAGGCCACCACACAGTGCAGATCACAACCGGCTCCCAGAAGTCTGCTCTCTCAAAACGCTTTCGGCTGATGGACCAACCAATCCACACTAGATATGAATGGCTTTTAACAAGACTGAGGCAAACATCCATAGCACAGAGCTGACAGTCACACCCGATTGCTGTTTTGACGGAGTGTTTTTGTTGTGAAGGAGGATGATGTAACAAATTTACAATCTACTTAATTAAAACTCATCCTATGGAACAATAATGGATGACAGGCAACTGTGTTCATTTATAAGAATTATAAGTCTGATTTAAACACCTAACAGCACGTTTTCCTGTGGTAATAGTCATCTCATCCTAATATTTTCAAACTGCACCTGGTTCATTTCCCATTCCATATAAGTGTTATATAAAAGCAGATGATCTGTCGTCAAACGACTTGAAAATAGGTTTCTGTATTTTAATTAAACTGTTTGCATTCCTTCCAAATGTAAAAAAAAGAAGTTAAATTTGAAAAAAAAAACCTTATCTTTCTCTGTCCACTACTACAAATTGTTATTATAAAAGGAAATTCTAAGCTACCATGAGTACTTAATTTATTTTAAAGAGGCTTTAAAGAAGTAGCTTAGATCTGCAATATTCTTTCTCTATCCGTCTCCTTTACCCCATCAGATTTTTTTAGGTTTTTATGAGCGAGTTGACTGTGATTTTATATTATCGACGTCAAAGCTGAAATCGTAATTAAGTCTGTGATATTCCCCATGTTTTCTGCTCTTTTCAATTGGACTGTACTGCTTCATCATTAACCCTTCATTAATGGCACCAAACACAGTCGCAGCTTCTGAACACACCTGTACACACCTGAATGTGCACTCGCCTGAAGATGCACACGGGGGGCGGGGGGGGGGGAGAGTTCAGCAACATCAAAATCAAATCAAATCACGTTATTTTTCACATGACTTGACACTTGGTACGTGGTTTGTTTTACGATATTTTGACTTAACAATGGTGCGACAGCAGTACATGTTCTGTAGTCATCGAGCTTTGAATTTTGATCCGTTCCTAGCGATATGTCGTACGATACTTTCTACTGATGCTGGACGATGGCAGTATCCACCCAGCCACGATTCCAGTCTCTGTAATGATCATGATCGTAAGCATCTGGTATAGTGTTTAACACTGTATCGTATGATTGTTTTTTGTGTCTAACCAAATAAACGTGTATTCATTTATTTATATTTAAAATTACTGGTATTTAGCTAGTTACAATAGCTGTTTAGTTATCCAATGACAGCAGTTATTCATTTACTTATTTATTTATCATATCATATTCGGCTTAGGATATTTTACACTTACAATGGGTTCATCGGAACGTAACCACATCGTAAGTCGAGGAGCACCTGTACAGGGGAGCGAAAAACTCACGTGCAAGTGCACAACAGTAGCGAAATTAGAATAAACAAATAAAATGGATTGCGGTATGAAGACAAGAAGCCCTCAAAATGTCTCGTATCCACGACCCCCCACAACTGGAGCGAGCGAGAAACCTTTGTATTAATTTCACACTGAATCAACAGAGCTATTTTGGAAGTGTAGAGTCTCCAGGCGATGCCACTGTTATGACTACAGTTGCTGTTTCCTACGAACACACCACCTAATTCAATTTTACAGGTG
Source organism: Paramormyrops kingsleyae (assembly GCF_048594095.1). Taxonomy (NCBI): domain Eukaryota; kingdom Metazoa; phylum Chordata; class Actinopteri; order Osteoglossiformes; family Mormyridae; genus Paramormyrops; species Paramormyrops kingsleyae. The sequence goes on along the minus strand of NC_132799.1, from coordinate 29,646,966 downwards.
TTCCTTCTGAGGCGAGGGTGCTTTAAGGGGTTTGCTCAATTATACAGGAGAGGAGTTTTTTAAGGTTGGATTTGTCGCAAAAAAGGGGGGGGGGGAGGGTGTGGAAAAGATGAAGCCATTGTGATAATGGGAGAGGAATGAGGACACAGGGTCATTCTAGACATAATGACCCTGGAAGCCTCACTGGAAGCCAGTCTCACAGGACGCCGACCACACTGGACAAGGGCCTCACTCAATGTCAACCTCACTGGATGCTGGACACGGGCCTCACTCAATGTCAATCTCACTGGATGCTGGACATGGGCCTCACTCAATGTCGACCTCACTGGATGCCGGACATGGGTCTCACTCAATGTCGACCTCACTGGATGCCGGACACAGGCCTCACACAATGTCAACCTCATTAGACAAGATCCTCACTCGACATCGACCTCACTGAACAAGGCCTCACTAGACCTCATTGTTCAAGGGTCTCATTCGACATCGACCACACTGGATGCTGGTCACACTGGATACAAGCCTCACCGGATGCCACTTCTCTGGTCCTTACCATCCACAGCCAAGGCTCCTCTCAGTTTTTCAAGTGCTTCCTCCATCGGTGTTGAATCATCACAAGCTCTATGGACACCAAACGCCATTGTACATAGTAACAGCCCAACGTTTCAGGAAAACTGTCACACAACATGAAAAAACACGGCACGGCCGTCACCAGACAACAATCGCTTGTGACTGTAAAAGTCCGGTACCGATGGTCAAACGCAGGACTAAGACTCCACCATGCCACCGGGAGTTAAGCGAGAGTTCAATTTCTCAGTTTGTTCCATTTTCCCACATCCGTAAAGCCCTACTTCTCCTGATGAAAATGAGGAAATTCACTCGCAGTTATTACGCTCTTCGCCTCCTTTGTGAGTAATTACTCTTTCCCCCTCACTTCATAACAAGAAAACATTTCGCGCGGTTTCCTACATTTCTGAAGACGTTAATGAAGTGAAATGAAATTCTTTTTGAAATGCATCTATAACAACAGAATGAGGAAATAATTACCGCCAAGGAAGAGGCTTACAATAGCCTTTTAATCAACCCTTGTACTCACATTTCACCCTATTTATACAGTTTATGATTCCATGGCCCACTGCTAAGTAATCACTTGAAAATTATTTCCTCTGTTTTTAATGGCCTCTTAGTTTTAACAGATGATTTCAGAGTAGCCAGGGGTCTTGAGATTAAAGTAAAGATTAAGTTCTAATGCAGCGACAATCAGACTCAATTCTACAATATCGAAAATTTGCATCAGAATTTAATCAAAAGTTGCCAATCTCTGAAGCATTTGAAATAGCATTTTTTAGATGTAACAACCTCAAGAAAAATAAGAGTTTTAATAAAACCCACTTTAACACTCTTTGGTAAGTTGCATGTGTTGCAGATTTTGGGTAAAAGGTTGGCGGGGGGGGGGGGGGGGGGGATTTAAGAGAAAAAAAACACATTATGAAGTTATAAAGGTCAATGAAGGTCAAAGTATGTAGTCCATGACACAGGGGGGGTCGGTCTGATATATCTTCACAGCAACAACGCTACAATGTCACGGGCAAAATTTCACTTTCACGCCTTCCGACCACACAAACAACACTGTAGCGTCAGAGTCCGCGGCATACCGTCCTGCCTCTGGTTTAAAAGGCCGCCGAGGCACCTGAGACTCATGGACGGCGCCCTTTGCTGCAGCGCTACATCAACGTAACCACCTTCCTCCACACGCCACGTCCCCTTCGACGGAAAAGCTCCCAGCCAAAAGGTCGTCCCTCAGCCAAGCTAACAACCTTGAGATTTTAAAATTAAAGGCGCAATCTCCTGCAGACAGTCCCCATTATGCGCGAAAGAGGTTAATATCTTCTGCAAAGCGCAGCGACATTACTTGACCTTACTGCCTCACTTCAGAATTTCCCCAAGATAAAAATATCTGTTCTTCTTTATCCGGGAGAACACTTTGAAGTATTCAACAGTTCAATGAATAATGCAATGTTAAGATACCTAAACGGGCCACAATTTGCTACAGCTAACACATCGGCTCCAAGAGAAGCTCTCCAGGTACAGATCCATGAAAACCAAAGTCATGTTACAGACTTTCCTCAAAATATATCTGGCAGGATTAAAGTGACTCACGCTTCCTAAACGTCTCTCCAGGAACGTCACCCCGGCCTGCTGTTTCCAGCCACAAAGCTACGGTTAATATGATTGCTAATATGATTTGGCTTCAATTAGCAGTACACTATAGGGAGAGCACTATAAGGAGAGCAGTCAGCTAGCCCCCATCCTCCTTGCATGTCACATCCTGGCTCCGAGGCATGTAGATTCACGGTGTGTCACACCAGCAACACTCACACTCTGACTCATCTGCTGTGATAAATGAGTGTAACCTGGGCGACACCCGTTTGCCTCTTAATCAGCAATTATTTATTTTCCTGACCAAAAACTCTGCATTTTATTGAGAAGGCACTGCCCCGTAGTTCACTCTTAAAACATCTTGGGCAGCTACATGGTCATTTTAAACAGTAATAAATAGGGCTGGGTATTGTGACCAATTCGGCGATTCGTTTCGATTCTTATTTTTATGGTTTCGATTAGATTCGATTCGATTAGCTATCAATATTTCATTTAAAATGTTAGTTTTGCAGACATGGGATCCATATTTTGATATAAATGCTGGTAACTGAAACTCTCCTACTTAAGTTTATTACTGAAATACACATCTACATTAATAATAGGGTGCACACAGTTGTTTATTTTAAACAACTTTTATTTTAAATGAACACTGTAACAAGAAGTCATAAATATGTGCATCCATTGTACACCATGTAAACAAACTGCAAAATGCACATTACTGTGAAAAAATAAAAAGACTGTAAATGTGCAACAGTGAAATCTATTTCACGCGCATTAAGAATCGATTCGGGGATTTCCCGAATCGATATCATTGCGTTAAACTGAAGATCGATTAAAATCGGAGAATCGATATTTTTTTACCCAGCCCTAGTAATAAACCATCTGAGATGGGGTGCCAACCCATAACAGGGCACACACACACATACACACATACACACACACACACAATTTGGTAACTCCAATTCACCTTAACACATTTTTGGACTGTGGGGAGAAACCAGGAGTATTCGGAATAAAAACCAAGACAACACGGGAAGAACATGCAAACTCCACACACTTGGAGCCATGGCGAAAAGTCTCTCCCCAGGCTAACCACTGTGCCCCCACACCAACCCTAAATAAGAGGAATCTACATAAAAATCCGGATTAAATCAAAGCATGTTACATACATCTCCCGAAATGTACTGCTGTAGACAGAGGCCCTAGTGAGGGCCCCTAAACCGTCTCATCAGCCCTCTTTTATTGTCCCCCCCCCCAGCACCCGACCTGACTGGCCCAAGACCTCCCCACGCTCACCTGGAGGCCTGCAGGCCAGGGCGAGGCCTGCTCTGATACGTCCCACACGCTGAGCCAGCACCAATTACAGGATCAAGCAGCCAAGGACATGCAGGGAGCCAGCAGGCCTACAGGCTGAAGACCCCGGGGCAGCTCGAAGCCCTGCTTCGGTCACGGCAAGATCGGCTCGGAATTACCCCAATGCGTTAAATAATATCAAAGGCCGCTTCTGTCAGGAGCACAAGCCTCTCCGTCAAAGGCAGTCGAAGTTTTGTTCCATAAGACACCTTGGCTTCGGCCCATGTACAGAAAGCCCAGCCGATGCTCTCGTATCTCAGCTGCATGTGTTTGACCAGGGAATGTATCTCACCAGACGCCACCCAGCCCCCAAAACTCACTCACTGTCTCACAAGTAGATACAGACACATGCAAAGGTAAGCACCGCTTCACTATACAGTATATAAAACAGTATGAAGTATATTTTCTGTGCTGTCAATCTCTGACACATTCAGTCCACTTCCAAGTGATTAAACCAAGCAGTGACTGACAATAGTAAATCCATCCACAACAGGTTGGTTACAAAGCCTAAGTCTGCACTAGGTAGGTAGCTAGAATCACTCTACTACCAAGACAACACTACTACACTTCTGCTTCTCCTGAAACTGTGGTGAGATTACTCCACCCTGCATTGCAGTTTACTAATCACATTACATCATCTTGTTCCAGTGTGTTTCCCCGAAACAAGGAGGGGGGTGGGGCAGGATCTAGAGGCCGGGGCGGGAACATTGACCTGGTATCACTGTTACTCAAAAATGCGACGTGCACCAATGCATGATGTTTATGAGAATGGCCATCAGATCTGAAAAACAGACAGGAGGCTCCATCCCTTCTTATTCAAATTGGAGGATGTCCTGTAGGAACAGAGCTGACAGACCATCTGTGGAACATGGTGCGGGTTCGTCCGGCCCATACAACACAAAGCCTGTCCCCCCTGAGGATGCCGTGCAGTGGGTCACTTCCTGTCAGGCAGTGATGACATTCAGGAAGTCAGCAGGCCGTGCACTTAATTAGATCCAAAATGCTGAGAAAGGGAATCCCCAAAACTGGATTAAAGCTGACTGTTTCCAAGAAAAGGTCACAATTCACAGGTGAACACGCTCCCATGGACCTCACCCAAAAAGAGAGCATCCAAGGGCGTTTCCAGTTTGGTTTCAACACTGGCAGGAACCAGATCCGTCCGGAACGCCCACCCACCCCAAACACACACGGCACCCCCACAGTATTTGTAGGGATATGTACCTAGCATCCATACCCAAATCTATAGCCTTGAGAGTATTGGTTCACCTGCTAGTCCGATTTTAGCAACATTTACACTGCACACCTTCATATCATTATTTCTACTGGCGATTAAGTTCTGAATCAAAGAGGTTCTGTTCCTTCACACCACTATGAATGGAGAATCACTGCATCATATAAAAATCCAGTTATGAGAGGCGATGGTACCAGCTGAGTTATCAATATTGAAATTTTATTGAAACATTTTGTTTGGAGACATGCAAGCAACCAGAGGTTCACGGAGCCTTTGGAGCAAGTGCAGATGTGAACAGCACCAGTTTCTGAGTTAGTTCAAAGGGCCCAAGGAAGACTATCTATAATTTATACCCTCTGATCTTAGAGTGCAGACTCGCTTTTCTGGTTTTCATATAATAAAACTATTATTAAGTTGCTCGCCAAGTGCTTGTATTGCAAATCAACTTTCAAAGCATTTTCTACCTATGCACTGTTCACAGATGAATATTTTCACTAACTTTCTTATTGGTACAAAAGCAAGATGTCCTGCTCACAGACATGAAAATTCTCCTCAGTAAACATGGGATGGCCATCAACAGCATATTAGATCAACTTGTTTTTTGTATATGATAGCTACTGAATTAGGGGTATTTCAAAATAACATTGCGTAGCAGAATGCTGCTACCTGTTGAATCCCAGATCTTTTCAATGCAATCACCCATCCATACATCCATCCATCTTCCAAACTCCTACTCTGGTCAAGGAGGCCAGGAATCTATCCTAGGGGGTTCCCTCGGACAGGGTACCAGGCCCTGACCTGGTGCACACATACTATAAGGAAGTTACAGATTTTAGTTATCCTAAGTGCTTGTCTTCGGACTATGAAAAGAAATGGAAACACAAAGAGGAGACGCGCACGACAGAGGAAGAGCGTGCAAACTCCAAACAGCACGGGGACAGGGACTCGAACCCCCAACCCTGGACACAGAAGGCAGTAGTGTGAACCAATGCATCACCGTGCCACCTATTATCCTCTTATGATGAGTTCAAATCTTCCTCCCACACTAAACCACACGCTTGTACATCACTTACTTCTAACGAGGTCACCATTAGTGGAACTTCCAGTGGTCACGTGACCCCGAGGTTCTGGAAATTCCTCAGCGGAAGCTATGGTTCCTGGTCTTCCCTCTGAGTCAGCTGGCCTGTCTGCAGAGCCACATCCTTCTGGAAGTGAACAGGGCACGTCAAGGAACAAAAACTAAAGGAACTGTCTTCCCAAATACAGCAGCAAACAAAAACATATAACAAGATGTAAAGAATAAGCTCAGCTGGCATCAATTCTTATCTCTCGACATGCTTATCTCAGCTAATGTATCAGCTGCAAATAGTGTACGAGTAAATATATCTTTAAGAAAGAAAGATGTTTTTATTCATCTCAATGTATTAATATGTATTCAGGATTTAGTTGTGTTTGCGTTTATTTTTAAACAACAACGGCTGCTTCCGAGTGAAATATATATTCGCAGTGTCCAAGATGTCAAACACAACAGCTGACGATTTCTACAAAAAATCTCCAGGCACAGAGGCGATCACAGCTGTCAGCCGCCAGCAGAACTTGAGAGCCCTGAACAAGCCCCCAGATAACAATTGACCCTCGTAAAAAAAAAATGAAAAGGAAAGTGGCAGCTCCCCCGGTGTGTGAACCACAACACAAGCCTGTGGACCAGATGCCCGCCTAAGCAGTACTCTTTAGGAGGGATATGAAAAATGATTCATCCATCACACGGTACAGTTCCCAGTGTAAACACAGTATTTGCAATATTAGCGCGCCTGTGTGCAGCCTCCGCGGATGGGATAAGATCAGGCAGCGCCCCCGACACGTTGATAGATAGGGTCTCATCCCGGGCCGCATTGGCCGCGCCGCCGCACAGATCGATAGGCGCTTAATCCCCAGCGGACGGCTGCGATGCATCATAGTATTTAGCGCTTACCGCTGGAAATAAATCGGCCGATCTCCAAACCATTTACAGCCCTTCGGAGGGGTGCCTCTGAAGGTCCCGCAGAAAAGCCATTCGCCAGCAGCTCTCCTGATTGCTTACTTTGTCCTACTTTGCTATTTTTGACAGAGTCCTAATGATGCCGGGTATAAATAGGCAGTTTCGGCGGCTGATTAAAAATGGGCACGTCTTATTTTACGTATGATAATCTTAAAGGCAACCAGCAAGTTAATTAAAACAACTATAATTGGCCGTGCTTGCCTCTAATATTCGCAGAGCGTTGCTTCAGTTTTTATTTAGAAATAATGAAAACATTATTACGCCTGGTATTTGTTCATGTCGGACCGAATTAATGCAAGAAAATCCCACATAAAGGTTGTTTCGCCATAAAAACACCATTTTTCCGCCAATTTTTTTTTTTAATATTTATGTTTAAAGTGTTATAGTTATATAATATCTATAAATTATAGGCCTAATAGTTAAGATATGCGTTTATATAATATAAATTGACAACCAAAAATGACAATTACGCAATTAAAATAATAACAGAACATCTTAAATTGTGGTTATACTAACGATTTATGTGGATATTTTGGCATTGTAATACAATATCACTGTAATATATTGTAGGCCTTTTTCTTGTAATAATGTAAACCAACACGAAATGGCCAGCGACATAAGGCACGTTTTAATACGAAAAGCTTTTTAACTCACAGTACCTGAACGTATAATTTATTATGGAAAATAACTTGATAAAATTTTGCTATATACAATTGTGCAGCAACTAAAAGGGGAACTGGTTTAAATTAACCAATATATACTGTAAGGCATCTTTTAATTTGGATTACTCGCGGAGCCGTTTTCAGACGCAGTTTAATCCGGAGACCAAACCGATTTAGGAGGCGATGGCACTTAATGAGCGCAAACCCGGAGCGGGACCGCACTGAAACCCGCAATGAATCGTGGACTTTCTGGCCATTTTCTCTTACCGTTAAAAAGAAGCAGACCATCCCGCACGGAGGAGCCGGTCTTCAAGGGGGACGCTGTCTCCTGGGACATTCTTAGCCACCCTTCCTTTCGCATAAAAGAGTAACCTTCCGAAAAATATTATACTGAGAATAATTATAATGGAACATCTATTATAACATGTACAAAATAATTTCATACAGTAATACAACACAGACCTACAACATGAAGACAGTGTAGTTAATAAGGTTAGTTCAGCCATTAAAACGACAGTAGGCTATATATTCAGTATTTCAATAATTTAAACTTGCGCTAATGCAAACTGACAGACGTGTACTGGCCTTCGCTACATGTAACAGTGACATTAATAAACACACACCCGGGGTGTTTAAGTCCGAAACATGTCAGCTCTTACAGATCACAGTCAGCTGCCTTCCTGATTGCAGGTAAACTCCTTTCTAACAGCCGCTCGATCCCCGGCCGCTGCCACCTTCTACCGAAATCACTCACTTTGATTTGATCGCCTGTGCTGTTTTGCTCCGGAGAAATGCAACCTTTTCCCTCGCCAGGCGCCTTTTCATCATTTCCGGATTCCGACAGGCACTCGCGAACCGTGGCAGCCCTTCAGCCGGGAACCGGGACGGGGATCCAGGGCGGCGTCAGTACCCGGGGCGCTGCTTGGAGAGCGCTGCCCGGGCAGGTCGATTAGGTCACTGCAATTAAGTGCGTCTTATTTGTGTTTGTTCTTGGCAAAGTGATCGCCGTTTAATCCACGAATGTGTGCGATTTTATCACGATGTAGATAGCAAGGTTATGTTTATGATATGTTAGATGTTTGGAGATGTAACGCTCGTGTACCTGTGGGTTATGGATGACGAAATGTTATCGGGATGTATGGGAAACCCTAGAAGGGCCGCCATTTAAATTGATTCAGTGTAATGTATACACTATAATTTAATTGCGCAGCTGACACGTTTGTCGAAAGCTACTTGGAGGTCAATCCATTTATAAAGCTGGGAGTTTCACTGCTGCAATTCAGGTTAAGTATCTCTCCCGAGGGGCCAACAGCAGCAGAAACCCTGAGACCTGAGTCGGTAACCTCTGCAACAGCGTCTTGTTGGCCATAACTAACCTCAAAGACTCTGCATCTTCACACACGTTTTGCACAGCTTCAGAAGATCTTCACGCGCTCCGACACCTGATCATGCTGGACTATGAATTTCAGCTGGGCCTTTCAATGATGCTCCCCCCCCCCCCCCCCCCCTATAAAAATCATCTTTTATTTTGTCTGTTCAAAGACTGTTAATCTGAATTTGTCCTCAGCGTGGACACTGCCTGTGACCCACATGTACAAAGCAGTGATACTTGTATTTACAGCGTAGCTCATATAAATGCATAAGGACTGGGTGAATGATATGAAATATACCCTATTCATTGATTGGGTGAACTCTATCTTCTCACTCTAATGTACTGTAGAAATCATGCCAGGTCTGTGGCAGAATGATTTACAATGGATCCATGTCAATGGTATAAGCTCGAGGGCGCGCATTATCCATCTTGCAGATTTGCTCAGTACACTGAGAGGTCTTCACTTCACACTATTGACTCACTACTGCACTGATCTGTAATCAGAATTCACCTTGCCCCCCCCCCTCAGGGGGTACATTTCCTTCTCCAGAAGTTCCTTGTCCCCCCCCCCCCCCCCACAACCCCTGGGGAGAAAGTTTAAACCAGGGAGACTGAAAGTTTCAGAAGCCACACCTTTGAAAAACTTGATTTTTTAAAGAAAACTTGCGCGATCGGAAATGTCAGTGGGTGCTGTGGGCCGGCAGTACATTAGGCCTGAGGATCCTGACAGGCCGTAGGGTATGTTCACCATAAAGCGTCTCTTATTTTTAAACTGCGGCCCTGGTTTCCGAGGAACCCACATCAGCTGAAGATGTTGCACTAAATCAGCTGCACTTGGACAGGTAGGTGTGAAATGAGCAGATCTTGCCGTAGGGGTGGCTGGTCTGCCCTTCCCCGTCTTATATCATCATATTCATCCTTATATTGCACCCCCCCCAACCCCCCATGTACACAGAACTGGGCCCATGACTCTGGAGCTGTAAAGGTACAGCACTAACAACTGATGCACCAGCCCTTTGATGTGTTGTATTTATTTTTACTTTATTAGTTTATTTATTGTCTTTGCTCCACTTCCCAAAAATGCAGCAAATTGTGGTTGGCCAATTGGCTTTAGTGTGTGTGTGTGTGTGTGTGTGTCGAAATTCCGAACGTTCCACTGCCTTGTGCTTCCAGGGATAGGCTCTAGAACCCCGGCACTGGAAAAGCACTGGGAAGAAGGATGGATCTTTATAGGCTGGCAGAAAACCAAGGTTGACACAGGGAGGGAACTGATGGACGAGAGTGAAATACAAAATACTGCAGAGATACGGGCCAAACTTTCTGCATGAAGCTCTGGGGGTGATTCCGCGGTGTGGCTGCGGACTTAGGGCCACGGGGATTCGTCAGCTGGCGATCGGCTACGAAACAGCGGTCGGAACGGGAGCGAAGGGCAGCGAGGGACAGGCGGCAGCCAAAGGCGCAGGACAAGAGGCCCGCGTGAGGCGTGGCTGCTGCGGTCGCATTTCACCGGTCAGGACTCGCATCTCACTCAGCTGCACCTGCTCATTCAGCCAGACGCCCGATTGCTGAGTGTCGTCTGCATCCCTCAGAATTTCCCTTTCAAAACCTCAAGATGTACAAAGCGGGGGTGATTCTAGGGTTCTTTACAGGGGAGGGGGCGCTCCGGGAGCCAATCAGTGTCCAGCTGGGGCCACTCTGATAATCAAAAACGTCAGTCTGCAAACTTGTCGTACAGGACACATAGTACAGTATTACATATCTGTATATGCTGTATATTGTTATGGGTGCACATAAGTGGAGGCATGTGTCTTCCATTTTGATTGGTTGCCGCCCCGCCCCCAGCTGTGAGATTTTAAGTGAAATATTCGCGTCAGGCATCGAGTGGGTCAGAGCTGTTAATCTGCAAACCAATGACACAGGAAACCTGTAATTAGCTCTAATGAGCTTATTTTCCAGCTCTGCGCCTCGAATAAAGAAATCACAACTTACACCTTCCACTCTCATCCCGACATGCCCCCCTCCCCCCACCAAAAAAAAAAGGCAGGTGTCACTTTGAACTGGAGCAACAATACAGAACCATAGCTGATCGGATCATCAAAGAAGCCTCACAGAAGTCTCGGCAGGGGGATAAAAATGTGGACCCTAACAAGTCAGGCTTTGAAGTGAAGAAGAAAAGTCCAATTCCAAGCCATGAATCTGGATGAACAGCAAAGCTCCATATGAGCATAGACATCATTGTAATGTTTACATGCCCTCTTTTGAAGGGTAGCTCTGATCGCTTCCAAACACCTACTCTCTGGGAGCAGAGAAGGTCTTCATGGACTCTACCACTCCTCTGTACAACAAAACAGTGCAGAAGTGTGTATATAAAAAATAAATTCCAGTCACACATCCACTTTCGGTAACTGCTTAGCCAAGCACGGTTGGTGTGATCCGGAGGCTGTGCACGTGCGTACAGGGTGTGAGTGACCCGGGACTGGGTGTCAGGCTTCGGCAGACGAAAATCAGGTTTTACTCATTTTAGCTGCAGAGCAGACGCTTATATCAAGTGACTAAAAGTTGAACGCTTTACCCTGGCATCGTCCAAAGGGGGCGACGGCAATTATCTTCCTGCGATGGGAACCAGGAGGTTCTTCATCACTAATATTTCCACTCCTTTGACTAAGCTACTGAATGCCCTGCAAAATTAGAATGGATTCCTGCAAGTTCTGCTGAATGGAGACCTGAGAAGCTTTGAGTTGTTTTAGCTACACAACTGAGTCTAAAGATCTGCCCATCAAGTATGACCACATACATTTTAATAGAAACCACCAAAAAGGCAGGCAGACTTATTCCAGTTAGTGTCCTGATGTAGAACAGCAAGCCTCGAAAATCCGGAGGTTTTTGACAAAGGCATTTCTTTGCATTTACAGACTTCATACTGTCAAAAAGCCCTAAACAACCCAAAGATCATCACAAAGTTCATCACAGTAAATGGGGACATTAACAATCTGACGCTGTTTCATTGGTGTACTCCGTAGGCCAGGTCATGTGACTCACAGCAGCTGCAGAGCACATGCACGCAACCAACACGTGTGTCAGTGGAAAACATATAACATAGCTTGACAGCAATGAATAAAAGATCAAGTGCAGGAGATCAAGGACAAACTTTGTGATATATAACATGAGATCCAAAGCAATTACCCGCCCGCAGGCCAGCGTGTTTGTTTTCTGCTGACGGCGGCCAAGACACTTGGTAGCGGGGTGCGGCGGGAATAGTGGGAGCACAACCTTCCAGACTCCAGCGAAACTCTGCCGTTGCTATTTGCGGCCATGGCGGCGGCATGCAACGACACACCGCTTAGCATGTGCTACACCCCAAGCCGGATCACATTTAATTAGCGCAATCGCGTGCTCTACGTTTCGAGCTAACGGCTCGGCCGATTGACGGCATTTAGGAATTTCCTGTGATCGCCGTGGAAACAAACTGTGATCTATTAATTACTAGAGTCCTGTGATTGACTAAGACTTTCAAGTTTTTATTGTCATATGTGTTCCGAGGAACAAAGTAAAATTCTTGCTCTACAGGGGAGGGGACAGGTGCATGGTGGGACAATAGGACAAACAATAGGAGATGAGACGGTGCAAGACAAAAGACAATACAGGGAGTGGAAAAACACATAAGCAATAATTAGGTGGTGCAATAGCTTGCAGTATCAAAAAGGGCCTTCTGATTATGAATCTTTTATGTTTTGTTATTTAATTACTTTTATTGATTAAATCGTCAATTAAATTCTGGCCTCTCCTGGGAGCATTTTTGTCCCGGGTGTCCCCTGCCTCGTGTCCTGTGACGGACCGGCACCCCGTCCAGGGTGTCCCCTGCCTCGTGTCCTGTGACGGACCGGCACCCCGTCCAGGGTGTCCCCTGCCTCGTGTCCTGTGACGGACCGGCACCCCGTCCAGGGTGTCCCCTGCCTCGTGTCCTGTGACGGACCGGCACCCCGTCCAGGGTGTCCCCTGCCTCGTGTCCTCTGACGGACCGGCACCCCGTCCAGGGTGTCCCCTGCCTCGTGTCCTGTGTTTCCTGGCACAGGGTCCAGACTCATTGTGAGCCCGTGTCAGCTAAGCAGTTATGGAAAACAGATACAAACCAAATATATTCAAGGTCTGTACAGAAACTATGTTCGTACAGGATCAAGACTTCACATCGGTGTTAAAGAAGACCCGGAGGCAGCAGGAGCGATGATCAGAGTATGTGAAGGCTGTGTGTTATGAGGTTAGACTCTGATGGAGCAAACTGACATCAGCGAGGCCCGTAAAGAGAATGAAGTGGAGTCGCGTCATACACACCGCATGGGGGCATGCATTATTAACGTGCTACTGAACACACCGGTGCAATTCTTTTTTTTTTTTTTTTGGCTATTTGGATTAATTGAATGTTCACCCAGCTCAGAGACCAGGCCCTGACACAGGTTATAATTAAATATCGGCATAATTATGCGAAAGAATCTTTCATTTTTAAAATATGAGTTTTAATTAACTCTCGTGGCGCGTAGCTTTAGTCACCTGTAGAGAGGCAATCTGCAATGTGTGTGTTAACGGTGACCTATGCGTGGATTTTATTCCAGTTTTAATTTTTAAATCAGTTTTTATTTCTATTCTATTGTGTGTTTTCATTTCAGGTTTAGATTATTATTAAGTTGCGGGATTCTACTGTAATCTGTTCTCCCTGTGGTGATAACATAGAAGACTGCAGTATTCAGAATGTCTCCAAACACTGCCCTTCTCATAACCCAAAAAGAGGAAAACATTGCAAAACAAGTTTATTTAACCACAGTCCTTTTTTTGCCAAAGCTAATAACTTTGTCTAGTTTCGATTTTAAAAGACAGTTATTTAAATTCAACCGAGTCAAACTTTTCCAGTGTTAGTTTTCATTTTTTGTTAACAATAACAATAACCTCAGTCCCTCACCTCAATTATTAAAGATAATTAGAGATATGGAGCTGCTGAAAATTCCAGGTAACCTAAAGAAGTAAATGACTTGTGGGACACAGGTGGTGTTTGGTAGAGGGACCCTGGGAAGATAGAGATGTTTTTGTGGCTAAAGAGCAGCACTGATACCTGCAGCACTGGAGGTTCGACTCCTGCTTCTGCCTTGACCAGTATAAATGGTTAGAAGATGGGTGGGTGGCAGAGGGAAGGAGAAAAACAATCAAGGCTCTGGATTGGCTGAGTAGGATGGAGACGTATGATTGGGCTTTGACTTAGTAGGGGGTGTGGCGCAGGGTTAAAAGAAGACCTGTTCAGTTTAAAATGTTCTTTTAAATGTCACATATGATCCCCGGAACATCTGGGATTAACATTTGAGTGTGAGCTGTGCAAGGAAAAAAAAGACAATACAGAAGAACGGGATTTACAAACCTGCCATCAAAATTGCCTAATTACGTGATTCAGGGTCTCCTCAAATGTCAGAGTTGCTGTGGCCCATCTGGATTTCCAAGCATAAATAATAATTCACCATTAACCAAATTATATCTATTAACTTGTTTTCATCCGGTTACATCATGTGAATGAAACTTAGCTGAAGCAGGAGAAATACAGCAGCATTTCTTATCAATATATTGGCAGCATTAAATGAATTCTGACGTAAGTAAATACAGCCTTTATGGGGGACGTAGTGAGAAGGTGTTTTCTGGAATGCGGGTTCCTTTGTATGGCAAACAGGCAGCAGGAACATGGACTATATGGAAATATTCATGTCCTAATGACCATGTCGATCCTCCGTATCAAAAACGCAGTGTGCTTAGAGTTTCACGGCCCTCAGCTGGAATGCAGTGCGGCTCTCCGACTGCCCGGTACGCGTCCCTGACACACTGCTGACAGAGGAATGTGAATCGCACCATCACCGCTTTCCCGTGAGCTCAGACACCGACCAGGCCTGTTTTGCGTTTTACATAATGCCCTGCCGCAGCACCGCAGATTGTTCCGGAAACGGAATGCCAATTCGGCATGATCCGAATGCAAGGTGGCGTCCCTCTCCGCATGTTTTCCGACAGCCTAATATCACCTTAACGTAGCGTTAACTTCCCCCTGTACTGGTCAAATGAGCCACACCAGATGCTGAACTCCTCAAACGAGGAGCAGTATGCATCACGGGCGTACGCAGCGAGAGCGAGAGCTAGTCCTCCCGATCTGACACAGCCTCGTGTTATGCTGAAACTGAAGGTCAGTTCATTAGCCTCTCAGGAGAGATGCAATTAGTCAGACGGGGTAGATTGGGGCCTCCGTCAGCTAATGTCAGAGTCGAATCATTCATCTTGTTTTTTAATTAAAAATAGGATTCATTTCTGTGATGTGCCTTGTAATTTAAAAATAAATAAGGTGTAATGTGGGTATTATAGTAATACAACAAGCAGAATGATAGTTTGTGGGAAAGGCCAGACGAGTTTCTTACGGTAGTATAACAATTATAGACTCTGATGAGAGCGATTTCCGTAAAGTCGCCATGGTGACGATCAGAGGAATATTAGCTGTAGCCAATGACCGCTTAAAGAGAGAATGGGTGCAGATCTCGGACGGGCCCCTCTCAGCCCGCGTCGCCAAAGGGCGTCTGGGAGATTAGGTAAGCGTTTGAAATGTGCCACGCACTCCTGTGTCATTCCTCCCTGGCTATCTCTCCACGTTGCCCCCAGGCCCATGAATTAAAGATCCTGCTCGCCCGCGGTGCACGGCAGCCCCCCACCCCCCACCCTGTGCCGCCACCCAAAATGTGCCCGCGAAGTTGAGACAGAACGAAACGCCGGGTATTACACTCCATTTGCATGTCATTAGGAAGACAGCGACCACTCCCTGTGGGTTATTCCCTTATGAATATATTTAAATAAATAAACGTAATGAATGCATTCATTTATATTGCCCTCGCCGCGTCTTTAAAAACGCCGCGGAGCCCCACATTGTCGGTCCTTGGCCCCTCCCCTGGGGATGGACTGGATACTGGAAATGTGTCAGGTGGACATGTTTTGTGGCTGCTCCATCAAGGCGGAATTCCCAACATCCAGCAGTCCACGGAAAGACCCTTGGCATCTGGATCTAAGGGCAAAAAAAAAAAATCAGGTTGTAACTTCGGGCCAGAAGCAGGCCCATCTGGGACACGGACCTCTCCTGAGCGAGACAGGCTCGGGGCGGAGGTGCCTCCGACTCGAATCCGAGCGGAACATTTACGCACGTCCCATTAGGATGTTACGGATGTCACAGAAGGCACCAGCTGAGCAACTGAATCTTAGACATTGTTTTTCGTCCGGAAGCTTCTCTCCATCTGCTGGCGGGAATGGGAGCTTCCAGGCACAGCCTCGCACCTACTGTGGTTAAAACCGCGATGACAGCAACGACAACAACAAACAGCGGCGACGGCGGCTCAGAGGCGGCGCGTCAAAGGGGCCGGCGGCTGCTCCGCGTCCCGCGAAGACACTGGAAATGCGCGGTGTGATGCGCCTGAGGAGGGCGGAGCAGGCGGCTGAGAGCAGAGAACATCAAAACGGCGGTGGGCTTCCCCCGCGGCTGGTGGCGACCCAGGGAGGCGCGGTGTAGCTCTAATTACTGCCGTTTTATTCATGCCGGCAGATCCGGTGCAGGCCCTGGCGACGACGTACGCGGCCGATTGTGTCGTCCCATTAATCACGCTGCGGTAAACTGCAGCCCCCGTTTAACCGCCATCTGGCAAACAGCACCGCTCCGCGCACCGATGTGCCGACGCCGTTTCCACGGCAGCACACCCCCCCCCCCCCCACCCGCACGCCAAGGAGGAACCGGAGGAACATCTGTACGTCTCGGGGCGCATGAATTATCGATAGAGCCTCAGCTGTCACCCCTGTGCTGCTCCGGCATCCACGCCAAGGGCGGCTCTGGTGGCTCCCTGGGTCCAGAACAACAGCACAGAAACATGGGCCACCTGCCAGAGCAAAGGTCACATGACCGAGTGCCATTAGATAAAAGTGACCCGACTCATGTGAGGCGCTCTGGTTAAATAGCTGACCCTTTGGGGGCGGGGATGGTTTAAATCCCAAGTGTGTGTGTGTGTGTGTGGGGGGGGGGGGGCTGCTGTTCCGCCATCCTGCCATTCGACCTGAGCAGCTTTGGAAAAATATCCAGGTGTATTAATGGCATTTAAAGGGGAAGCACAAAGCTTAGCGACTCAATAATGTAAAAACGAGCCAGGCAGACACGGCTTGTGGCTGCATCCTCAAAGCCTTAGCTTGCAGATGCACCCAATCAGCCACACTCCCCTCAAAGTCCCGCCCACTTGTTGCAGAGTGTTGTGAGATTCCATCCAGCCAATTAACAGGCGGATAATCTAAACAGATTTCAATTGATAAATCTTTAATGATTTGAGGGATTTTATACAAATGCTCACTTGACAGTGCTAATTTAAAGCAAATATGAGGCTTGATTAAAAATTCCCCTGGCTAGGAAGATAAATGTTTGAATTATTTATCAGATTTAATTGACACGACTGCGGTGCTGTAAACAGAAATGTTTTGATGTTCATAATGCTTTTTGACATAATGAATTTTTGGGAAAGATCCAAGAGAGAAAACAGTTAGTGTGACAGAGAGTTGATGTGCTGCTGGCGTGTACGGGGGGGGGGGGGGGGGGGGGAGCTGGAGAATTCGTAAGCATTAATCACGGGGGTGAACTTCCCCTACGCTGTATTTACATATTATTTCAGATGTGCGGAGTGAGCGAAAACACCACTGGTTACCTTAAAATAACAATTTTGTGAGAAAAGGGCAGAAAATGAAGGTGGCATGATGAAGTGTGAAAACGTCGAGTGGATGCAGGACACACAGCCTGCCTCAGGCAGGGTCCTGCAGTTTGACCCTGGAAAACTGACACCAACAAGCACGTAAATACACCAATGGAAGTGATTCCCATTCCGGGCTCAAGGCGACGAGCAGGGACCGCGGCGTGCTAAACCGATAACGACACGTTTAGCTAACGACTGGCTGGCTGTGGTGAGCAGATGACGTACATAGCAGACAACAGGGCATGCCAACAAAACAACAGGCTTTGCTAGTGACACAGAGACTTCTTAAGCATTGACGGAGGACCCATCGCTCTTAGCTGGTGACACAACATGCTTAGCCAATGAGATGACGCATAGCTGATGACCTAATACGCTAAGCCAATGAGATAAGATGCAATAGTTGATGACCTAATGCACTTAACCAATGAGATGCATAGCTGATAAGCTAACACACTTAGCCAATGAGATTAGATGCATTGCTGATGACCTCACACACTTATCCAGGGAGATAAGAAACATAGTCGATCACTGTTCCTTGTTCTGGCTGTATTCTGCACCGTAGAAATGGAATTTTGTTTCACATGTGTGGTATGACAATATTGTGACTTGACTTGAACATGCTTAGCCAATGAGACATCCTGCAAAGTTAATGACACTTCATCAAAGAGACACCATACTGACTTACAGTAAGAGCAAGCCGTGTGCATAGCCAATAACGTAACGCTACTGACCCAGTAGCGGGACAAGTTGCACAGCTAGTCACTGAACACACATAGCGGGAGACACGAAAACCTTCGACAGCGCAAAGCGAAACAGACTGTTTTGACGACAGTATGTTCTGTACTGTGCCAGTGACCCCCAACACAATCGTGAGCAATCCTCTGAAGGGAGCAGAACCCAGTCAGCCACAGGGTGACTTCAGACAGATAGGAGCATCACACAAGCTGTGTAGACTGTAGTCTGTCAAGGCCCCTTTCAGCTCTGACATACATAAGAAGAGGAGCACGGCTGAAAGTAAATAAAAAATACAGATGACCTGAGGGATCTCTGTCACAGTCCGACTGGTGACTGCAGAACACAAACCTCTGTCTGAACTCCCTCTGCGTGGCCATCTCCTAGCTGTCATCCTACCGTTCCTGCCATCCTCCTGTCACCGAGCTATAAACAAACTCATGGCACATTTTTCTCAGCTAGGAACTCTGATAAGGATCCACACTTAAATAGTATAATACTGTATAAATGTCAAATTAAAATATAAATGGAGGGTTTTTTTATGGGGGGTAATTTTGGGCATTACAGGAATAATTCTGCTGGCTTTGGGGACAACATGGAGAGTAGCACGTGGCAGATGCAGACATGGGGGGGGTTCGACATGGGGGGGGTGCACGGCACAGGGTGCGGAACGTCACGCGCCCAGGCGGGGAATTCTCTCTGAATGAGCTACACGGTGCTGGAAAAGCGCGTGGCAAATGCGAAATACAATCAGGCCGTCGGAGAGCCGAGAAGCACCGCATTAAGCGATGAGGCCGCCCCCGGGGGCCCCAGCACATTTGCATGCTTTTGAATGCAGCCGGCCGAAGCTCGGCGGCGGCGGCGGAGAGGGAGACACCGGCAGCTTGTTTACCGCTCTCACGGCCATCGTGCGCCCCGCTAGGAAACCCCCGTGTTCACGATTAGGGACACGCAGGTTTGTCTTCCTCAAGTACACTGCCTCTTATTCCTCCTTTCAATGAAGTTGTAGAATTATCTCTCCCGTTATTATCTTGCGATCGATAAACACCCGGCTTCGGTAAAGTCGTCGGGAAATGCCTGCAATTGGCTGACAGCTTATCAAAGACAGCGCTGCGAGGCAACAGCGAACGCTAACAAGCAGTTCATTACCGGTAGCTGTTACTGACATTAGTCAAAACCAAGAAAGATAAAATGGAATAAGAAATGCATTGTGGGAAGAGCCTTCGGCGTTGTGTTCTCCTTTTTCTTTTGAAAGCCGCACGCCTCCCTTTGATATGATAACAAATATAAATTGTTTAAAAACATCAAATACAAGGAAAACTAAAAACCGGGCTGTCACGGAGCTAATCTACCCAGGATGCACCCCGAGTAGGAGGCGTAGGGTACGGGGGGAAAGGAGGCCCGGTGGCTCACCTCCGTGGCTGGCAGCCATCCGCCGCATGGCTCGCGTTTGTGTGTGTGAGTGAGAGAGAGAGAGAGTGTGTCTTTTAATTTTCACCTCTCCCTTGCTGTCTCGCTCCCCTTATGCCCTCAGGTACAGCAAAGGTGAGACAGTTAGATTAAAGCCAACACTGCTCTCATCTCCAACTTGTTTGTTTCAATCCGGGGCTAAATGGAATCAGAGAACTTTGCAAGGAATGGGGGTGTGTGTGTGTGTATGTATGTGTGTTGTGTGTGTGTGTGTGTGTATGCGTGCGGGGCGGGGCGGGGGGGGGGGGGGGATGTTGGGAGGTTTGGGGAGGTGTGCTTGTAAGCCCCAGGTAGGATGAAAAGATGCTGAAAAAAATCCCATCTGAGTGATTTTTCTGGGAGACGCTTCCCCATGGCCACTAAAATGCAAATAACAGATCAAAGGAATTTTGACCAGGAGAAGCAGAAAAGACCCGGCGTGAATATCATCAAACACACCGATGCAGCTGTGGATTTTTGGAGATGGAGGGGGTGGGTGGTTCCCTTATACAGGCACCTGGGAGATCTTACCAACCCCCCCCCCCCCCCCCCCCCCCCCCCCCCCACACACACACACACACAGGGACGGAGAAGCAGGCCAGCTACCTGTCCAGCATCTGCACCTGGGCGCCTGACCAGTCACCCTGGCAGAGACACAGACACCTTAGAGAACCTGTGTAGCTTAAACGTGGTTTCGGTGTAAGCGAGTAAATACATTAGGCTTTTTTATCTGCTTCACATGAAAGTATCTGCGATGTAGCTGAGTAAGACATTTAGCACCGCTGGAGGGAGGGAGGTGGGGGGGGGGGGGGTAAACCTGTCATATTTTTTACAGCATTATAAAATGAAGAGCTAGTCAATTAAAATCACTCACATACGTTAGCTGTTGGTTATTATAGGTCAATCAGCTGCTTAAGCCGAGCCTGTTTACATCAAAAAGGAGAAAGCGGTTATGATTCTCTTAGTTTATAATCCTATTCAAATAAATACAAATAATATTAATAATAATAATAAACACTAGCATGACGATATGCATAAAAACAAATGCGTGACTGCGTCACATTTTGGGAGGCCGGGATCTGGGGGTCCACCTGCAAACCCCCACGTTGGAGGAGCCCGACCCGTCAGCAAAACCCCAGAAATCGCCTGGCTCTCCTTCTCTCAGCCACGGCTGCCATTGCTGCTCCGGGTCGAAGTGAGCCTCCTCTTAATAGGAAGCCCTAATTCCACCCCCCACACACACGCGCACACGGGCGCGCGCGCGCGCACACACGCACACCTCTACTTCTCATTATTGCCATTCATTTCATTTTCCGAGCACCGTGTCACATGCTTTGTAATCTGATTACTTCGTGGAAGAATTAGTATGTATATTTAATGTAGAAGGTTTTTTCTTCTTTTTTTAATCTTGATGAAAATAATCTTGAGGAGCAGAACAAGCTGCTCGCGCGTCTGGAAGACGCGCCGCTAACGCGCTAATGACAGCTGATTTATGTATCTGTATTCTTTTATTTATAAAAATAGCAAGTGGACTGATTTTTGGGTATGAATAATACAAGTGGATCCACTTTGATTAGACTTCTGTGGAGAGCTGTGCATATTCAGCATCACAATTAAATCTCATGATGTGAAACGGGAATGACATACTAATGAAGAAAAGCCAGTGAGCCCCAACCCGACTGTCCAACATCATTACAGGATATCTTAGATGAAGAGTAATTATACGAGAAGCAATGAAATGTCATTAAAAATCTTCAGTAAGTGATTTAACCTACCATTTCTCACTAACGCTGGATTTTTAGAAGCCAACAGAATAGAAAGTTACTCTTCAGAAGTTATTAAAAAGCCCTTTTAAATCTTCCAGGATTTAAGGCAGAGATACAATCCAGTACCCTAATTTAATTTGGTGCATCAAATTCAATGGTGGTATGTAGACAAAATCTCTTTTTAATAAATTCAGATGAATTGTCAATTAGGTCTCGATCTAATTCGCGTGAAACGGTCTGGAATTGATATCTAGACTGTCCATGAGATATTTTTCTCTTAACACTTGCGCTACAACAAATTCAAAACGAGGTAGGCTACATAAAACAGTATGTGAAAATAATTGTTGTTTACAGGAACATTCACGGAAAAAAAATAAGTACGGGCATTATATAACGATTACACTATATTCTAATTATTTCGAAATGGAAATGAAGTACGCACAAAGCGATAAAGATCAACATTCAGCAATTTCTGAAGTTATTTTAATTGCACAGCCTGCGTACTTAACTCCAAGTCAATCTTATCGAAATGTTATATTTAACATTGCCTTATTTTCAGGAAAACGCAATATAATTCTGACACGGCCGTTATAATAAAATACATTTCTGCTACGTTAGGATGGCGCCAAAATGCCTTTACTGCGCGTACACATCATATGAATTACTGGGAGACAACCTCTGAAATGAATCATAAATACATAAGTAATTACTGTCTAACCTTCTCTGTACTGTCCCTACGGATATCTCTGTAAGACAATAACACCTTTCATCTGTCAGGCTATAAATTTATATGAATTCTGCCTGTGAAATTGTGCATTGCAGTGTATTTACGTGTCACTCCTGGTAAAACGGTGCACATTAAATCGGTATATCTGTCCGATATAGATGAAAAACATTAAACGTAAGTGACTGTAGACAAGATTGTGTTAAAAAAATACATGTTGCAAAAAAAGCGCCAACAAAACTCCACCATGCCTCAGGGCCATGCAATTATTTTGCAACTGCGTCAAACATGAACTCAAGACCAATGCAATTTATTTAAGACGCACTTTTAGGGAGCTGCAATTATAATAATGATGATCTCAATTAGCTTTGCCATTTCCTCAGACTATTTAGAGGCCAATTTCACAGCCCAGAGCTGAGGTAATTCTGCTGAACTGACAATCTTTTTCAGGTAAAGAGATACACAAGTTTCAAAAATAACAATAATAATAACAATAATAAAAACTGGCAGACACTAGAATCTTTTTTTTCATGAAAACATCAGTTTTCTAAATGACTGCAAATATGTGATAACTTATCTCAGATGCCACCCTGTTACACATTTCAAAATAATAATAGTAATAATAATAATTATTATTATAGCATGTTATGTAGCACACGGAGAGAGATCGCCATGATCCCCAGACCATAAATCCCTTGTCCCTTGCTGTCCGCCCGTGCTGCTTCTGGATGAGCTTCACTTTCCTGCCTTGGGGACGGAGGTCACGTCGCTTGTCACCCCTTTCCAGTGGCCTCTATATTGACCACTCTGTCCTCGGAGCGCGGAGCTAACAACAACACCGCAATAAATTCTAATGGTGACGAGAAACTGCTTCAGCATCTGAAAAAGGCCCCATAATGAAGCTGTCATAATGAAAGCGGCCTCTGTAGCGGAGACTCAGCCGTACTAATTACAGCTAGAATAAAAATGAAAAGGTCTGGAAAAAGTCTGAAGCTTTTCTTAGGTAACTTTACAATGTAATAAATGCTACAAAATGTATTTTTGGTTTTATAATTAGTTTCCCTTTTCGTCTTTGATATTCGTTGCATGTTTCAGTGGATGTTTAAATCTGTCCTTTTAAAGACCTTCCATTTGAGCTTAGCACATTTTGATGATGTAAAAAACAGCTGCTTTTAACCATTTGAACCTCGAGATCAGGGCGGGTAATGCTCTTGCATTATTATTTTAACACTGCCTGGGAGGGGAGGGGGGGGGGCGCATAGTCGTGTCCTACGCTGTGTTTCTTGTCGCGCACCATATGCACCTCCTCACTCGGCTGCACAAACATCACGCAGGACGGCGCGGCTGCAGTGGCATCTGACGGGGAACAACGTACAGTCGGCCCCCGCCATGGCGCTCCACGCTGGGGCACATTAACGACACGAGGAGAGCGTAAACAGGCAGCTGTTCTCACAGCATCCCAGCAGATGCTCATTTGGTTGAGGAAGGAGCCCGAATCGAGGCAGCAGGCGGTTGACTGGAATGTAATTGCGGCACCACAGATGCGTTATCGCGAAATTAATCAGCGCAGTGCTGCGGCCGCCGTTACAGTCATTCGCAGCCGATGGACATGGAGATCCGCGGCGGCGAACAAAATCCACAAGCGTGAAATGAAGCATAAAAGCATAGAGACGCCCGCCCCTTGTGTGGTCTGCATTATGACAGGTGCAGGCCATGTAAACGCAGGTGCCAAATCACACGATTGCTTTGCAGAAGTGGCAGAGCGAGGGTCCTTAAAGGGGCGGCGTCACATTGTGTGCGTCATCAGAGACCGCGATCATTGCGTCAGCACAGGCGCCTGCTGCTCAATCTCTGCAGGTTCTCTTTGACCCTTGACCAATAAACAATCATTACATACTGTATTTATTTCCTGGGTTCATAGGTCTCTGTAGTAAGCCCCTCCCATCCCGATTTCACAGCCTCCAACCTTTTAGAGGTGCTTTTTTTTGGGCTGCCCCACCCTCTCAAAATGCTGCTCACAGTCCTTGCCCTCTTGACACCATTCAGGGAGGCAGCTTGTGCAGCACATCCAGAAAGTTTCTAAGAGACTCCCCTGGCCCTACCTAAGTGACAGTTTATCAGGAGAAAACAGTCGTATATTTTAGTGTAGCCTATATATACATATAAATATAAAAACAAAAACAAAAGCTGAAAGTTGGAGGTAGACAGCTGTTTTTCAAATCCTAGTTTTGGTCCTTTATTTTATTCAGCAGTGAAAAGCCATGAATACAGAACAAATAACATCTGTTACATTAATTCTCAACCATGACTTCTACATGTCAGAGAATTCAAAGTATGGACACAGTACACAGTAATGAAAAGTATCAAAAATTAGTTTACCTCCATAGAAGATAAATAAAAACAAAAACAAAACAAAACAAAAGATCCACCAAATACATAAACAGATGTCTTTTTTTTTTTTCTTTTGCGACAGTTAAAATTTACTGTATACATAGAGGATCCCTGTCATCAGGGAAGAGGGACTGAAAGGGTACGGTGACTGTCAGACGTAATGCTTCATTGGGTATGCACTAAAGTACAAGCAATAAATACACATATTAGTTTAAAGCCTTACAACAGCTATGCAGAAGCAGATGCAGGAAACGCGGGTTTGCTACTCGTAACAAGCGATGACAGAGGAGCAGGACTGCTGAAAAGCAGCTCCGACTTTTCTCGTCTTAGAAAAAAAAGGTCAGATCGTTTTTTTTTTTTTTTTTTTTTAAATGGGTCCACCAACATTTTTTTTTTTTTACATTATATGCACAATTATCAAAATACAGACAAAAGCAACTCAGAAAACCCCGACAACCCTAAATTCTAGAGGATAAACAGACTGCAGTTTTGGAGGTTTTCCTGGTAATAATGTGCAAGCAGCTATTTTAAACATTTTCTCTTTTTTTTTTTTTAATCGATTTTTCGTTTTTGCTCTTTTCTTACAAAAACCCATGCAAAATCTACAGGTTTATACGCATTCTGTGACTGAGACCTTTTTATTTTTCCCTCCAAAAACAGTGTAGCTGAGGTATGGGTAATATTACCGTTGAACACGTCGGCCACCTTCCTGATGATAATTAATACTTTATTATTATTATTTATTTTTTAATTGAACTTTATTTTCAGTCCAACAACGAATTTAGACATGCATCTGAAAACACAATACTCCCCTTCGCAAGTCATTTGTAAAATGGCTCGTTGGACAGAAATGTGAGGATGACCCATTGGGACGTGAATCTTCCGCATGTGGCATTGCCACTCGGACCCCAGCTACATCTACTGCGGCATCCTAACGTCTCATGCAGTCTTGACATGTTTGTTGGGAAATTGTCGGACAGAGGTAGAAGCTTCCGGAAAGCATTTTGGACGGGTGGGAGGACCCTTTTTTTCGAAAGACGTCGCGTCCTTACATATTTGGTGTGACAGGTGACCGGGTGAGATGTCCCCCCCCCCGTGGAGGGCGATTGACAGGCTGCTTGGCAGGACTCACCATCCCTCAAGAGGAACTAGTGCATACGTGCATCTCTGTGCGTGTGTAGCCAAGTGTGATATCAGAGTGTGTGTACAGTGCACGGGTATGGGAATATGCAAGAATGCATGTAGGAACACGTGTGTGTGTGTGTGTGCAGAGTAACTGAGAACATGTACAACAAGAGTAATGGTGTGTGTGTGCATGCAAGGTGAGTATGGAACAATATGTGTATAGTGACTGAGTAGGATTATACATGTGACTGCGTGTACAAAGCGACCGTGTAACAGTGTGTGTGTGGGTGTTACTGTTCACGCAGTATGAGAGCCCGCACGTGTGAAAGAGTCCTGCGTAAGCGGCCCCCTTTAGTCAACCGTTGGTAAAGCGATAACCATAAACCAGGTTATGAGGTCGCTTGGTTGGGGAGAAAAAGTAAGTTTACAAAGACCTGGTACGGCACATATAAAGCGACATATGTACAGTGTGTTTCCATACGCACAATGCGGAGTTACCTCGGTATTTCAAATACAACGCAAAGCATTTTCAACAACCCATAGAAAATTCATTTTATGCATTGGTAGGTTCCTTTGCTTTTAGCAAAACAAGGAGCAGGAAAGCCAGTGTACCAAAATGTGGACTGTGTGCAAGTCTTCAGAAGGGAGTGTACTGTCAGCCTTACTGTCCTATCACAAGAGGCAGAACTTTGCGTAACTTTGGTTTGGTTGAAAACAGAAATGACCTTTAAAAAGATACATCAGCTTTTCTAGATGACATTGGCTGAGATCAAACCGGTACAACAGACAAATAAATGACCATCCTCCCCCATCACTTTAGTCCAAATTATTGTAAATCTACAAATATGGTATAAAATGGTTTTAGCTGGATACATGATGGCACTACAAAACCCATCTATCCACAGGTATCTGTACACCCACCATATCTGTACAGACAGTTTGCTACAGATAAGTCCCTATCACACAATGAATGTTCCACTGTTTGAAAGCAAATATCACTTAGAAAAGGTTACTATTCACCTTCCGTATCCTGTTCTACAATGGCTATATTCTTTGCTCTTAACAACCAAGCCAGATCATTTCATATCAACTCAAAATTATAATTTTTTTGGCTTTACTAGATCTTTAAAATGTTTGGTTACTGTTTTTAGTTTAATTTAATACGGCTCTGAGAAAAAAAATAAACATAAAAAGAAATTAAATTAACATACGCAACAGTCCCAGTAACGTCACATATTCACCAGAAAACAATGCCATAACGGGGAAAAAGAACAACAAGTATTTTTTTCTTTTTTTAAAAAAAAGGAGTTTCACATAAGTACGAATTCTGCACTTTTGTTAAATACACAAAGCGTATTTTGGTCAGTGTTCATCTTGATCCTCGTGTAGGTTGCTCCTTATCAGCCTCTCCCCGCACCCCCCCAGCCTGCTACCACCTCCGCCGTGATTCTTGCCGTGACCGCGGGGTGGGCGGGCCGACCGCCAGGCGAGGGGTGGGGGGGGGGGTTAACGCGTTGGATCGGCCCCGTCCTCTTTGCACGGGGCCCAAATGAAAAAACGATCCCAGAGGTCATTTAAGAAGGTAGTTGGTGGAAAGCTTTCCTTTGCACTAATGAACGTTCCAGAAGGCCGGTCCGGGAAGACCCGGCCGCTCCTGCTTGCGCTGTTGGCCATAGATAGATTGGCTTTGGTTTCTAGCTGTTGCCTTTGACTGTTTGCAGGTAGACAAAGCTTTAGGAGGAAGAGGTAAAGAGGGCAGTAGAAGGATATGCAGGTCAGCGTTTTTCCCCGTTTTTCTGTTTTTTTTTTTGTTTTGTTTTTTATTTTGTTTTTTTTTTAAACAGCTTGCACAAATGGTTTTGCACTTCATACTTGGGAGACAGGACCGAGATTTCTAGGAAGGGCGCAGTGGTCAGATTCGGTCCGGTGCTGCGGTTCCGGTGCAGGTGAAGTCAAGTGCCGAGAGTGATGACTGGATGACCAAGGTACTGGGGGTATGGTGTCAAAAAAAAAAATACAGCTTATAGCATCTTAGCTGCATGCAAGGAGCAGCGGTGGGTTTGGGCCCCCCCATCCCGTGCATATGACAGGAGAGCGACGACTGAGTTTGGGCCAGAGGCGGCTTCTACCATCGTCGACGACTGCAGGTGGGAAATTCATACAGGACAGAGCTAAAACTATTTCTTTTGGCAGCATACAATGCCGGTAGCTTTCTACGGACACGCTCTTCCTCACCTCTGTTTGAGCAATGAACACGTTAGACCGTCTTCTTCTATTGTACGGCCAGAGCCACGCAGTTTGTAAGGAAATAAGTCTTTGTCGAGTTAAAAACCAAGCATTTTACACCCGTCACGTCCGCTTCCCAAAGGGCTCTAAGGAATACCTCCTTCAGGCTGTCCCAACGATGCATGCTCAGTAAATGGTCCCGGGGAAAAAAGTCAGCCGCATGCCACCGTGAGCGGCATGTGGGGGATGCCCCCCCAAACCCCACCCCACCCCCGCTACTCGACATCCTCCGATAAGTTCCCTTCCTCCAGCTCTCGGTCCTCCTCCAGCTCTGGACTGTGATTGGCCGTCGTGACCAGTGACATCGGACACTCGTCGTCGTCCAGGTTCAGGGGCTCCTCCTTGACGTGGACTGCCGGCCTGAAGTGGTGGGGGGGGAGAGTGTAACTCAGTTAAAAACGGACAAAATACTGAAACTTACGGGAAAATGGTACCACGTGGGACAGATTACGAGCGGCTGAGAGTGCAGAGGGTGGCGCTGTGGGGAGGGACACGGGTGACATTGTCCTCCATCTCATTAGGTATGCTGGGTTGGTCCCGTCCCGCAGACGGAGCAGGCAGCAGCCGCATCTTCCACAATGGAGGATTAAGTGGAGGAAAGTGAGGGCGTCCTTTCATAAATTATTGAAATGTTTGCTTACAGCCTTTCCCTGGCATTTCGCCTTGCTGTGATCGCTCCGTTTTCACGCTGCTATTTAGAAAAGGTAATTAGAAATGCTGCGTGAGCCGGGGGGGGCTTGGGGGAGGGTCGGCCCAGAGCAGGGCGCGCCGAAGCCTCTCTGGGGCTCTAAACGCCACGCAGGCCCCCCCCTCCCCCCAGAAGATGATCGTAAGGCTCGTTGCTTAATGGCGGCAATCGGGCCTTTTAATATCATGACGGCGGCCTGTGTTCCAGCAAACAGCTTAATTGTGATGCAGAATAAAAGGACTTGCTCATGGGGTGCCCCCCCCCACCCCCCAAAATGCAAAGCGCTCAGAGCACAATTAAAATTTAAAAAGAGGGACACGAGACACTTACGCTGCCAATGCGTAATTTCAGGCAGAGTTACTTAAGAATACGCTAAATAAATCAAGTGAGGAACAGAAACCACTCTGGCTGCCAATGGACTGGAGTGAAAAATGAAGATGCTAATTTTCACTGGGAGGGGGTGGGCTGAGTGGGGGGGGGGGGCGGACAGGAGCTCAGAAAAGTTTACTGATGGCACCTGGTTGGAAAAAAGCTACATTATAAATAATCGAGAATTTCTCATCCTCTTGCCCCCGAAGCAAGAGAAATCTTGCTTTTTTTATCTTGTTAATAGAAATGGCAATCTCTCATTAATATGCAGGGCTGGCATGAGGCTTTGAGAGAGGGAGAGGGGGGGGGGGGAGAGAGAGAGAGAGAGAGAGAGAGAGAGAGAGAGAGAGGAGAGCGGCAGGCAGACTCTGTCATTAATCAACTTCAGACCAGCGGTTCCGTCAGACATGATGATACATGTTTTTAACTCCAAATGAATGAATATCTTTACCAAGTGTCAATAAATTGGAGAAAACACGGACGCGGAGCCCAACTCGAGCTAGGGGGGAAATCTCTGCACACAAGGGGGCGAGGAAGCAAGCGGCAGCCTAACAAGAATAATAAAACTGTCACACACAAACAAGGCTTAACGTGATCCGGCCCGACTCAGGAAAAGGTTTGTGCTACAATGATAAATCTGACAAAAACCTAATTATTTCTGACACGTAAGATGCATCAGGGAATCCCAGTGGGGGGGAGGAGGGGAAAAAAGCCCCTTATCATGTAGTCTCCGTATTACAACGGATCTTCCTCTGCTCTCATGGGCTACACACATCAATAGCAAAAGTAACTTTGAATTTGAAAAGAATTTTAAAAGGTACAGATTACTTTAATATTTATGGCAAAATAACTTAATATTCAGATCTTGTTGGGAAGGCTCGTCTGCGGAGGATGCCGACCAATTAATTCACATTTTCCCCTCCCTCTTGAATGATGCGCACATTCAGGCAGAAATGGATCCACTAACAGAAATGGATCCACTAACAGAAATGGATCCACTAGCGAGAGGATCGAGTGGCCGGAATGCTGTGGGGGGGGTGGGGGGGGGAGTTCAACCAGGCCGGCTCACAACACCCGGGGCAGGTGTCACTGAATCATTCCAAAGCACCTGCTCTCTGATCACAAACATAAACTGTTGCCGCCCCAAAATTTGATTCCATCTCCCAATTAACTTCAAGGGATGAGTAATGGGACATCCTACCCCCCCCCAACCCCAACCCCCGGATGCAAATCCCCCCCCCCCCGCGACGACGTCCCCCGAGCTTGGTGACAAAGGTAGCCTTCTAAAATCCCTGTCACTTCTATTTATCATACAATAACAAACAATCCCAGAGATATGTACTTAAAAATATTAAAGGGAGATTAATGAGTGTGGACCGGGTGGCGGGCCAGCGGATGCAGTGCGGATGCAGTGCGGATGCAGTGCGGCTGAGCACGCTGTCGGCGCACGGGAGCCGCTTGTGGCTTTCATTTGCATTAATTATAAATCAGTAACATGCTTGTGTGGTTTGGAGAGAGAGAGTGGGGGGGGAAGCAAGAGAAATGATGAGTTCTTGCAGTCACTTTGCAGTGTATTAAGACGTCATTTAGCATTTAATGAGCGGCGAGCATTATGAAGTCAGAAATAAATGCCGGCTATGTATCTCGGCATTCATAGCTGCAATCGGGCCGGGACGCGCGCATATTATGACAGGATTATTACCCGCAATCACGCATAGCAATGCAGTCGATGCAAATGACGCCGCTTGGAGGGCACTGCCAAGGAGGACTTAGACAGACCGGAGACAGGAGAACCTCCTTTACGGATGGGAGAGTCGGGCCCGGACTTGCGGGTCCCTCTGCGTCCCCCCGGCCCAGCTGGCCAGTTAAGACCAGGACACATGCCATGAGGAAATTGCCTCCTCGACTTGTATCAGTATGTTTTGCGGCTCAGCCTGCTAACACCAGGAATACAGAAGGGAAACTGCATTTAGGGCACCATACATATCATTGATATTTAAAAGTCAACGTCACCACTTTTCACAAGCCGATTCTCAATATTATCAGCCACATTTTTAGGAAGCCCATTCAGGATACTTCCCCTGGTTTTTACACGTGGGATTAGCTCATCCCGACTTTATTTTGCAAAAACGTGCCCAGCGGAACGCCGTGCCGTTAAGGGATGCCAGCCCGAGGCGTCTGAGTGTGGCCCGGGCTCGGCGCGTGGTGGAAGCGCCCCGACACAGGAACAGCGTGCCGCGTAATCGCTCACTTTGCTGGCATCCGAAGAGCTTGTTGTTCCCCCTTTAGTTTCGTTAGCGCATCTGCATTATTTAGCGCGGCATATGTAGCTGCACTCGCAGAAACACACTTCTTCCATTTTGAGGATGTAGTTTCTGTGTACAGGCAGATGGTTTTGGGGAGGGAGGCGAGGACCCTAGCGGGGGTGGGGAAGCCTATCCCAGGCAGCACAGGCCACGGGGCTGGGTTACACCCTCTGGACGTGAAGCCAATCCGACGCAGATAATAGTGGTAAAAATGGCTTCCTGAGTGCAAACCTGCCTAGCTGCATTATTCAGACGCAAGTTACGAGCTGCTGTTGCCCCTTTCTGCCCCCGCACATTTTAAGGCGGCACCCAGAGGCACACGGCGGGCATCAGCAGGCAGCACGTGACACGGCCCGGGTGGCCACGGCGGGCACGGGACCGCCACGCCACTGACATCACTGATGAGGGAGAGGCGCTTGCCGCGGACACATTTCTGAAACCCACAAGACATTAATTTTTAATAGTCCTTCTCTCTGCTCCATTAAAAAAGATGGAAAGGCAAAGATTGTAAAGTAATTAATGATACAGTTAGCTGCTAAATATTAATAGGAACAGTCTTGCATAAAATATAACTTCTAAACCCCTACAATGCCGACATTGGAGTAATTAAAATTGAATCTGTAATTACCCCTATTTATAGATTAGATTTATCCTAAAGCTAACTGTAAACTTATTTAAGGTATGATCAAATGTGTGCCATTTTCATTTTATTTTTATGGGGTGGGTGGTGGTTTTAAATCTATACACTTATTTCCTTGCAAAATGGAGGACAAACCCTTCAGTGGTGACGTGGCTGGGTGCAATGTGGGTAAGGGTGCAGTGCATTGTGGGATATGTGCGTGGCACTCACTTGTGCATCTGCGGCGAGTAGCAGGGGCTGCTGTGGCCGTTGGTGTCCAGGTGATCCAGGGCGCCGTTCAGGTCCTCGGGCGCCGTCTGCAGCAGCCCCGTGGAGCTGCCACTCATCAGACCCGGCGAGCCGAGCAGGGGGAGGCTGCTCTCCGCCAGGGCGGCCTGGAGAGGGAGGGACACATACATCAGACCCGGCGAGCCGAGCAGGGAGAGGCTGCTCTCCGCCAGGGCGGCCTGGAGAGGGAGGAAGGGGGGGGGGGGAGGCACAGGTAGCTCATCAGGGGTGTCTGTCTCTCTCACACACACACACACGCTTCACAGAGTCAGATCCCTGAAGTGAGCACCTGGAAAAACAAGCCTAACCAGGTGGATGTGGTTTCTTAACTTATTTAGAACCAATGCTTCAAATTTCAGCTTTCACTCTGACATGGGCATGTAAAATACCCACTAATCCCCCCCCCCACCACACATACACACACTCACACACACACATACAACGGTGGGGCAACAGCACACACTGCCCAAACACGCAGTTGTGCGATCCGGGCGCTAACTGAAACGCTCCATTCTCGCGTGCACGGCGCCATCAGAGAGCCCATTTACACATGAAAAAAATATTAAATAAATAAATAAAAACAAGTTGCCTCATGACTATTAAAACAGACAAAACTTTACCTCAAAATAAAAAGTCCTGACATTTCGCCTCTTGTGCATAAAAATTACAGGCAGTAATTAAATTTTCAGGCTTTTGCCACGAGCAGCTCGTGTGACCTGGCGCGGGGAGAAATCATTCATGACAGCGGAGATTAATATTAATGACTCTCTGCTCGCGTCGGCAGAGGCTGCTCTCACACTGCTTCCTATCCCTGCCACAGGGTGTCCTTGTCGTCCCTCCCACACAGGGGCCGGGAAGGGTGTGGGGGGGGGGGAGGTTGACATGCTTGCCGGTGATGCTATTCAGACAGGAGCCGGATGGGGTGGACTGGAAGGTTCAGCGTGGGGGCCACACTGCTCAAACAGCTTCGTGGGGGAGCGTGTGTGTCTCCCCAGTCAAAAAAAGAAGGGAGGGGGGTTAAGTATTCACCTGTAAGCTTGCATTGAGAGTTGCTCCATATCCCAGACTGGAGTGATGGTTTTTAACTAGTGTTGGACTCCTGGCAAAAAAAAAAGAAAAAACAAAACACAGTAAGTGAGATTTTCATGCTTTATCTGGTATTCAGGCTGCAGGATATATTCTCACGAAACACTTTCATAAGAATGAAACAGCAGCACAAAGTAAACTTCCTTGGGAGAGGAAGAAGAAAATATAAAATTATGATGAATGATGTTCTATAAATAAACCCCATATTCTATACAGACAAGCAAAGAAGAAGAATCTCAGTTGTGCTCTTGCTGTATAGTAACTAGAACAAGAAGAGTAAATTACAGCTAGGAATTATAAAGCCGAAACACATAATATGGTGCTTCCAAATCAGGGCAGCCATTTAATGAATGGTCTTTAAAAGGATCCAGAAAAAGCGGTTTAATCAGAATGGTGTGTGTGAAGGCCTGAGCCCTGAACCACAGCGTGCAAGGGTGTCAGTCCCGGGAAACTCGCATCACCCACCCCGTTATCTTCTGCGATCGCCGCTTCTGGTACTCCGCCTCGTCTACGGTCCACACAGCGCCCTTCACGTTCTCCACGCGCACAAAGCATTTATGCAGGCTGAGGTTGTGCCGCACGGCATTCTGGTTCACATGGGGGGGGGGGGGGGGAAACGGAGAGTTATTATCATTTCAATTTGTGCAAGCGAATATAACTGCAGATACTGTACATCTGAATATTGTATATTATATACAGTATGATATTGATATTGTTTATTATATATGATAAAGTATATAATCTATAGTCTCTGTCCCCATTCCCCTAAAAGCCCTGTCCCGTCCCTCTAAAGGCCCTGTCCTGCTCCTGTCCCCCATCCTCTAAAGGCCCTGTCCTGCTCCTGTCCCCCATCCTCAAAAGAGCCCGTCCTGCTCCTGTCCCCGTCCCTCTAAAGAGCCCGTCCTGCTCCTGTCCCCCATCCTCTAAAGAGCCCGTCCTGCTCCTGTCCCCGTCCCTCTAAAGAGCCCGTCCTGCTCCTGTCCCCCATCCTCTAAAGGCCCTGTCCTGCTCCTGTCCCCCATCCTCTAAAGGCCCTGTCCTGCTCCTGTCCCCCATCCTCTAAAGGCCCTGTCCTGCTCCTCTCCCCCATCCTCTAAAGGCCCTGTCCTGCTCCTCTCCCCCATCCTCTAAAGAGCCCGTCCTGCTCCTGTCCCCCATCCTCTAAAGAGCCCGTCCTGCTCCTGTCCCCGTCCCTCTAAAGAGCCCGTCCTGCTCCTGTCCCCCATCCTCTAAAGAGCCCGTCCTGCTCCTGTCCCCCATCCTCTAAAGAGCCCATCCTGCTCCTGTCCCCCATCCTCTAAAGAGCCCGTCCTGCTCCTGTCCCCCATCCTCTAAAGAGCCCGTCCTGCTCCTCTCCCCCGTCCCTCTAAAGAGCCCGTCCTGCTCCTCTCCCCCGTCCCTCTAAAGAGCCCGTCCTGCTCCTCTCCCCCGTCCCTCTAAAGAGCCCGTCCTGCTCCTCTCCCCCGTCCCTCTAAAGAGCCCGTCCTGCTCCTGTCCCCCGTCCCTCTAAAGAGCCCGTCCTGCTCCTGTCCCCGTCCCTCTAAAGAGCCCGTCCTGCTCCTGTCCCCGTCCCTCTAAAGAGCCCGTCCTGCTCCTGTCCCCCGTCCCTCTAAAGGCCCCGTCCTGCTCCTGTCCCCCGTCCCTCTAAAGAGCCCGTCCTGCTCCTCTCCCCCGTCCCTCTAAAGGCCCCGTCCTGCTCCTGTCCCCCGTCCCTCTAAAGAGCCCGTCCTGCTCCTCTCCCCCGTCCCTCTAAAGAGCCCGTCCTGCTCCTGTCCCCGTCCCTCTAAAGGCCCTGTCCTGCTCCTCTCCCCCGTCCCTCTAAAGAGCCCGTCCTGCTCCTCTCCCCCGTCCCTCTAAAGAGCCCGTCCTGCTCCTGTCCCCGTCCCTCTAAAGGCCCCGTCCTGCTCCTGTCCCCCGTCCCTCTAAAGAGCCCGTCCTGCTCCTGTCCCCCATCCTCTAAAGAGCCCCTCCTGCTCCTGCCCCCGTCCCTCTAAAGAGCCCGTCCTGCTCCTGTCCCCCATCCTCTAAAGGCCCTGTCCTGCTCCTGTCCCCCATCCTCTAAAGAGCCCGTCCTGCTCCTCTCCCCCGTCCCTCTAAAGAGCCCGTCCTGCTCCTGTCCCCGTCCCTCTAAAGGCCCCGTCCTGCTCCTGTCCCCCGTCCCTCTAAAGAGCCCGTCCTGCTCCTGTCCCCCATCCTCTAAAGAGCCCCTCCTGCTCCTGCCCCCGTCCCTCTAAAGAGCCCGTCCTGCTCCTGTCCCCCATCCTCTAAAGGCCCTGTCCTGCTCCTGTCCCCCATCCTCTAAAGAGCCCGTCCTGCTCCTGCCCCCGTCCCTCTAAAGAGCCCGTCCTGCTCCTGTCCCCCATCCTCTAAAGGCCCTGTCCTGCTCCTGTCCCCCATCCTCTAAAGAGCCCGTCCTGCTCCTGTCCCCCGTCCCTCTAAAGAGCCCGTCCTGCTCCTGTCCCCCGTCCCTCTAAAGAGCCCGTCCTGCTCCTGCCTCCGTCCCTCTAAAGAGCCCGTCCTGCTCCTGTCCCCCGTCCCTCTAAAGAGCCCCCACCGTGATAAGCAGGAGAGAGTGTGTAGACTGGCACGTGGTCCCGGAGGCAGTGGGGGTGTGATGTGGCATTTGAGAGGTTTATGACATGTCCAATGTGCCCCCATTACAGGCGTCGCTGACAGGCTTCCAGGGACCCCCCCCCACCATAATGCTAATATATCTACACTTGCAGACTTCGACCCCCCCATTAGGTAAAGCTGCCGTTACTCTGTTCACAAATGCACTCAGTGCCTCAGAACGATATACAAACCACAGAAGAAAACAGCCTCTTTGTATTTGTTACATGTTTCTAATCTAATTAAAAACAAAAAAACATTTTATTTTGTTGTACAGATCCCAAAGAAAACACAAAAGGCTTCTGCCACATGCTTGTATACATTTACATGCATCCGGTTAAATCCCCACAAATACATGCATTGTTTAATTTTCATTAATTTTAGTCTGGTGCGTTGCTTCTGCATCGGCGGCGCTTTCACAGAAAGGGCTCTATAAAAACTCATAAGCACATCTCACATCTGACCTGAAAACCCAAGGATTTGATTGATCTTAATGCCCATGGCTCTGAATATGATCGTTTTAATATTAATGAGCAAATGAGCAGTTTTATTATGCATGCTATATAGTTAGAACTAATAAGTTGTTGGAAATGAGAGCTGGGTCCCCTGGCCAGCCGATGAGACCACGCTGAGATATTAAATCACCTTCCTCTTTTTTTTTTTTCTTAAATCCCTCTCAGTTAATCAAATGACAAGCCCAGCGTGGGTCATTTCTCTAATAAGTTACAAAGGAAATGTGAAACTAAAGACATAAATATGTCAGATACAGGAATCGCAAAAAAAAAAAAAAAAGTATCCAGACACAGCGGACAATGCTGGCGCACAGAGTCCCCCGTCCGCCAGCCCGAGGACAGCGGCGCTTCGTGACTTTGGGGACGTCACCGAGATAAAGAGAGGCGACGTAAGCAGGTGTTAGAAGACGTCTAAAGACCTGAAGAGGGAGGCCCGTCCTCTCATACGCATCTCTGATCGCTCAGCCGGGTAATTTGCATTCTAAATCCAAATTAATTCGGCGTAGTGAATCTAGAGCTAAAAAAAAATAAATTAAAAACACGGGGCATCCACATGAGTGGCTGCGGCCCCCCCCTAACCGAATGTCTTTTGGCTAATTGATGTTTCGTTCCCCGTTTCTGAAATGAAAATAAAACTGCTAGGGCTTGGGGGTGGTGTGTGTGTGTGTGTGGGGGGGGGGGGGGTTGCTTGCTCTTATCTTCCCAGACACCGTCTACTCCCAGAAATAGATACGTTGAAGAGGCCATTTCTCCACCGTCCCCTTTTGTGGGGAGGCCAGCCAATGAGATTGTTTGGACAGGGGATATAAATGAGGCCTTTTGTCTATGTAAATAAACTGCGTTTCTGTCCTGACAGGATAATTTTCACTTAACTTGCCTTTAGTTCCGGCCGATTGGTCACAGGCACGGCGATAGCCGGCCGGCCCGGGCCATGAGGTACGATGTGTGCAGACAGCCACGCACCGAGGCACGGCACCACGGCCCCCATTGGCTGCGCAGGCCAAACAGCCATTTTTCAAACTAATTAGCCAATCATATATGAGGAGAGGAAGGCGGGGTAACTCGGCCAGCCAACGACGGGGCTCGGTGATTGAGTGCCCCCTCTGTAATTAGTGTGTCAGAACGTGCTTTCAACCACCGACGCTCGCCTATTAATTGCTCCAAATGAGGAGGGGGAAAAAGTGTAAATAAAATTACAAAGACATTGGCGGCGGCTTCCTGAAGTGAGGACTTGCCTTCCAGGTTGCGGCGTTGCGCCTGAAATAGGCGAAGGTACGCGTGAACCAGCTGTAGATTTCATTAAGTGTCAACTGCATGTCTCCCGCCTCCATGATGGCCTGCGACAAGGCGACATCCAATAATGCGTCGCTAACGAGGCCGGATTCAATTAATTAACTCTAATCTAATCAGGTCGACTTCATTTATTTTCCACTTACCTGCCTTATGAGGGTGGCGTATGTAAAGGGGGGTCTCACATCCGCATTCTTATAGAACTCGTAGTTAGGGGCGATCTCTGTGGAAACAAATAAGGTGTCACACACACACACCCCCAAAATGATTGGTAAATTTGTGTCCTCTGGGTACAGAACTAATGTTGGATTTTTAGCGAAGATACCATAAAGTCAGCAGTTTACATGTCTGGAAAAATGCAATTCTAATTCTGAGGAATTCGTGAGGAATCCCAAAACATCATATCATCATATCGTCCGTGTGCCCACATGCCGGTGGGGGAAGCCTAGTGGATGTAAAGCTTTGAACGGGGGAGTGTTTCCGAATGCAAGAGGCCCTGTAAATCCTTCACGGCACCCCTGCCCGAGCGAGCGTCGCACTGGACGTCGGCGGCACGTACCGGAGGACATGGCCATGGCGTACTTGTCCGAGTGGCGCCTGCGCACGGCCCCCATGCCTGGGAGGCTGGCTGGGCTAAGCACCGGGGGGGCCTGGCTCAGCGGCGTCACCGGAGCCGTGGGCGTGGTCGGCGTTTGAGGTAAGTTGGGCGGTGACACAGACAGCAGGTTCTTCGACATGGTGACACTTGACACCAGGTTGAGCTGCAGACATTGGATAGGAGGAGGGCAGGGGGCCAGGGGGTAAATATAATAATAATAATAATAATAAAAATAATAATAATAATCATGAAAGACAACGATGGAGAGAGTTTAGCGAGGCGCTGAGGAACAGCGGCGGATTCCCACCTACAGCTGTGTTTCCACTAATAATGGGCAGAGGAAGCAGCCAATCTGGGCTAATTACAGGATGAAATTGTATCATAAGGATCCTAATTAGCACACGCTGTTAGAGATTATCTAATGATCTGCGCCGCTGGCAGCCGGGCCCGTTCCGACCCGGTGCCGGGCTCCCCTGCATCCGGCGCCGCCACTCACGCTGGATCGCGGCCAGTCAGGGCTCGGCGAGACGGGGAAACGCGCCGGTAAATAGCTATTTCCAGCTTCCCGACTTCTGCTCAGAAGAAACATCCATCTGGCAAACGCAGCGCTAACCTTTAGCCTGCCGTGCTAATTTGGTGGAACGGTAATGACATTACTACACATTTTAACCAAATTGTCTTAATTGCAGATTAGCTAGAGGACACTGATGATGTTCAAATTAAACATAACTGGCAATGGTGAAGGATGGTGGGGGGGGGGGTTAGGTGGTGGCGCCCTTGTTAACACTCATCTGTGGCATGTGCCAACGCGTCAAGAGACACATCAAGCCAGCCGCCCGCCCCAGGAGTATTGCTTTCATCGAATGACGATGTTGTCACCGGGTGGGTCTTCCGCGGAATGTGCCGGAAAACGGGACACCGTGGCTGCCAGCGGCCACCAGACATGCGCACGTTTGGACCTTCACTGTATATACGAGTCCCAGCGGCACTATATACCTCAGTCATCAGACATCAGGCTCCGGGGGCAGCCTGCTCCCGGCTCACAGTGAACCGGTGCCAAAAATGAGACGGCACCCCCGCCCATCAGAGGACTGCTGACACGGGGGGGCCATTGGTAACAGTGGAAAAATGAAGAGCTTTTGTGGCGGGAGCTTTCTTTGTGGGGATGTTCAACACGCACGGCAGACAGAGGGATTTCCGAGGGAGCACAAATTAACATATGCCGACTAATTGTTCTTTCTTGGGCCGCAGCCAGACGCAGCGTGTTAGCACTGCTAAGCTAAGGCGCTAGGCACCCTGCAGAGCACCCCCGCCCCCCCCGCCTAATGGATCGTACTATTTTTTTTACATCCTGATCCAAGACTGCTGGGCTAAAACCGGGTGGTGTGTGGGTTTGATGGTCAGTTAAACCCCGCTCCCTTGTGCAGAACCAGTTCAAAGCACTCAAGGGTTACAGTTCACTAGTAGCTCATTAATTGCGCTACTGCAATGACTCACCATCTGGAAGTTAGCACTGTTTATGGTATAAATTGTTTGCAACAACTGGGAGACGAAGAGTGCATGAAGCATGTATATTTATGGTGTTAAGCTAACACCGGGGCCGGTAACAAGGAGAAGAAGTTCGGAGGCAGAGGATCCAGCATCGGCCGAACGGAATTCATTATATCCGAACTGCAGACGAGATCGGCAAAAGGAGACGGGCCGGGAATGTATTCAGCGGCGAGAAAAAAACCCATTACTTGCGACTCACGGGCCTGACAGCTTTGATTCCCGTCCGGCCGCAACATGGCCGAGAGGAGACATTTAATGAAGCAGCGCTTCGGGAACAAACCGGGTCGCAGAGCACACAATGAGCTCGCACCCGGAGCCACTGCGCTCAGAGTTGCTAACGGTGCTCTGATGAACCAACAGCCCCGCTAATAAATTCAAACTATTAATATTTATCAAATGTGTGGGCAGCTTCAACTCTGCCTGTTGCATATAAGAACATAAATCTGTACTATGATATCAATTATGGAGCCTCTTCTCTACAGCATATAAATTCAGCACATATGCATTTATATATGCACATTATTGTATTTTTTTCCGTACTGGGCCTTGCATTTTTCCGGAACACTTCCGGGGTGCCTACATGGCGAGCCGTCCGTCCCCGCCCCCCCTCCCGTATTAATTGCCCGCCATCAAACGCAATTAGTGATCCTTTCACGCGTGCTTTATGTAATGTAATACTTCATTTACATGATTCATTCATATTCTGTTTTGGATTACGGGCCGAAAATTCTTTATTAGCGAGGATGTTACCGCGCGGCTGGAGTTTTGCGAGGGGAGAAAAATTACTGATTGAATAATTAATTGGAAAAAACGAGCGGCAGATTCCTGATGGATTTACCGGGTAATTATTCTATCTTGTGATTATCTACTTTATATGATAGGACGTGATGAGGAAAATTGTTCCACTGAGATGGGGTTGAGGGTTGGCGGTGGTAACACTGTAACTATGTTTCTCCCCCGAAACATTAAAAAACGCCTCATTATTGCCAAATAAATAATTATGACGGAAAATATTTATTTTGCACGTTTCCCGGAAGCGGGATGTTTATGTGTCTCTCCGGAGCGTCTGAAATATGGAAGCATTCATGTTTACACAGGGATAAATATGTGTGTCCAAATAAAATTACCTCCTATAAAGTTGTGTTTGGATTTTGTTTCTGATTCACCCTCCCTCCCCCTGCCGACAATGCGAATTACAGTTTCAGACAGCCTGTTGGGGGGCCAGCGACAGCGCCGTCATTTCCGTTAATGTCACGTTCATGCACGGAAACCGAAACAACTTTAACCAGAGGTTCTCTCTCTCCTGGGGCCTCAACTGGCCCCCCAGCGCCGCCCCAGTCACAGAGCTAAACAGCAATTTGGGCCTAACAGGTTGTTTTCTGCGCTAAATCTATCAGGGACAGATGATCCCGCAACGAGGCGCCTAACTATAGGCTGTGATTTTCGCTCGCGACTCTGTTTTGCTTTACTGCTGTCATTTGCTCGCCGCATCTGATAGGATTTGTATAACACGGCATCACCGTTGGAGGACCGTGCAATTTCGGCGCCTATCCAACTACCCCCCCAACCCCCGCCCCCCGGCCGCAGCTTGCCGCTCCCCGCCCCCCCCCCCCGCCATTTCTCCACCGTCTGCACACCGCAAGCCCCATTTACCACCGAAGCAGCAATATGCACTCACCGGTTTTGGAGATAGCTTGGGTTCGTTGGGTCGCATGTGTAAGTGGGTCATCATCGCCTGCAGACGCTCGCGTTCCTTAGAAAGCTGTTAACGAGGAGGTGGGGTGTGGTGGGGGGGGGGGGTGGAAAAGGCGGAAGAGGCGGTTCACGCTGCCGTTTCAGCACAGAGCAATTTCATCAGCCCCCCACACTAACACACACAGCTAACTACAACTTGGCAGCTGAGGAGCCCGAGGGGGGGGGGGGGGGGGGGGGGCACACAAAAAGAGAGATCCCAGAAATACAGAGTGCTAAAAGGTCAGGGAAAACAAATAACACTTTATCTTTTTGTCAATAGTAAAAATTTAGGTCGCGGCCAGTCTGACAGTAACAAGTTACTCAGGCTGTAAATTAGCCAGCACTGGGCGGCCAGTCAAAGTCCAGTGGACGCTGTTAGGAGCGGCGAGCGGCTGGCGGCCCCGCTGGGGTGACGGGGGCAGCACATGGGGGCTCCGGCGGCTCTCCCGCCCCCCTCGTCTTCCTCAGAGGTCCAGTTAGTGACCCTCGCAGCCTGTCATCATCAATCTAACGGGCCGGACTGACAGGGAGACTTGGGTGGCTGAACCCCTGCACACGGCCCACCGGCTCCCCCCGACGCTCTGGGGCCTCATTACAAGTGACACATGGGGGAGGGGGAAAAAATAAAACTGTAACAAAAAAAAACCATGGAAGAAAAAAAAAAGCAAAACTACTATAATTGGTCACAGTGTTGGTGTATAATGTTTAGTGTCAGCAAAATACATTTTCGCATGCAAAGCGCTGGTTTTTTCCTCCCCTCTCTTCTTTTTAGATTCAAATCCAACAAATAGATACAAAGTGCTCTGTAAGGCATGAACGCGGAGCGGGAAACGCTTGGTGTGTATTCTGATAGGTATAAAGTCAGCTTATCCGCGCACCGGAGAGAGGCCACGGCACACGCACACCGCAGAGCTAAATAGAAACCTACAGTCTTACTGTACCAATTGCTTTTTGTTTTTTTTGGGCCTGGTGCCGGCTAACACTGTTGTTCGTTTCCGGGGGGATGGCGGCAGTCGCAGTTTTGGGTCGGAGCGGGCCACACTCGACTGGAAGCCACAGTCCGCTGGGTGAAATAAATGAAGCCATAGTGCAGCTCCTGTCTTGCGGGCTCTCTTCACGTATGGATGGGCCTTAATCGCCGCAGGCGTGCGGGGCGGCACGGCCACCAGCCGGACAGCTGGGCTAAAGGAGCACCAGCCTAATTCGATTAAGCCGGAACGATGGCTGGCAGTGATACCCTGCAGGCTGGTCACATAGAGGTCGGACCACAGGGAGCGGGATCTGTCACAGGCTGGGCTCCACAGGGCCAGAAGATGGACCACAAAGGATGGATGATACAGGGGCTGGACCATATTGGGTGGATGGAGACAGTGGGTGGAGGTAGAGAAGATGGGCCATACGGGGTGGCTGACACAGAGGGGTAGGGTACAGGATCTGAACCTTACAGAGGGTGGGCCGCACAGGGTGAATGAGACAGAGGATGGGCCGCACAGGGTGAATGAGACAGAGGGTGGGCCGCCAGGGTGAATGAGACAGAGGATGGGCCGCACAGGGTGAATGAGACAGAGGATGGGCCGCACAGGGTGAATGAGACAGAGGATGGGCCGCACAGGGTGAATGAGACAGAGGATGGGCCGCACAGGGTGAATGAGACAGAGGATGGGCCGCACAGGGTGAATGAGACAGAGGGTGGGCCGCACAGGGTGAATGAGACAGAGGGTGGGCCCCCAGGGTGGATGAGACAGAGGATGGGCCGCACAGGGTGAATGAGACAGAGGATGGGCCGCACAGGGTGAATGAGACAGAGGATGGGCCGCACACGGTGAATGAGACAGAGGGTGGGCCGCACACGGTGAATGAGACAGAGGGTGGGCCGCACAGGGTGAATGAGACAGAGGATGGGCCGCACAGGGTGAATGAGACAGAGGGTGGGCCGCACAGGGTGAATGAGACAGGGGATGGGCCGCACAGGGTGGATGAGACAGAGGGTGGGCCGCACAGGGTGAATGAGACAGAGGGTGGGCCGCACAGGGTGGATGAGAGAGGGTGGGCCGCACAGGGTGGATGAGACAGAGGATGGGCCTCACAGGGTGAATGAGACAGAGGATGGGCCGCACAGGGTGGATGAGACAGAGGGTGGGTCGCACAGGCAGGATGAGACGGAGGGTGGGCCGCACAGGGTAGATGAGACGGAGGGTGGGCCGCACAGGGTAGATGAGACGGAGGGTGGGCCGCACAGGGTAGATGAGACGGAGGATGGGCCGCACAGGATGAATGAGACAGAGGGTGGATGAGACAGAGGGTGGATGAGACAGAGGGTGAATGAGATAGAGGGTGGATGAGACAGAGGGTGGGTCACACAAGGTGAATGAGACAGAGGGTGGATGAGACAGAGGGTGAATGAGATAGAGGGTGAATGAGACAGAGGGTGGATGAGACAGAGGGTGGATGAGACAGAGGGTGGGTCACACAAGGTAAATGAGACAGAGGGTGGATGAGACAGAGGGTGAATGAGATAGAGGGTGAATGAGACAGAGGGTGGATGAGACAGAGGGTGGATGAGACAGAGGGTGGATGAGATAGATGGTGGATGAGACAGAGGGTAGACCTGATAGACTGGTCATACAAGTCGATGGACCACGGGTACAAACCTGAATCTCCAGCTGCTGTACGACCTGCATCTGGACCCGGCACTGTGCCGTGCTCCTGTCGTCCAGCGCGTGCTCGCTGTTAAGGTGCCTGTAGGGGGACAGATGTGGAATCTGAGTCAGACCCGTTAAGCTCGCATTCGTTAGTAATTCACCCTCCTGCAGGACACGGATGGGTCACGTGATAACAGAGAAGCCATTTTATGCCTGGTGTGCGTCCAGGGGGGGGTCACCTATGTCAGTTGAATCTGCCCACCCTTGAGCCGCGACATTTCAGCCTAAGACACGGACCCGGAAATTCTCTTTGTTTCTCCCATCTCCCACCTCAGAAAACCACAAAGAGCCGTTTAACTGGGAGCTCTCCCTTCCTTAAACAAACGCAGGCGCCCCCCTCCTCGCACCAGCGTCCCCCCCCCCTCACACCTCGCAGTCAATGACGGGCTGCCTTGATTGGATTTTTCTCCCTCCCCCTTGTCTGAGGGCCCACAAAGGACAGTGCCATTAAAGGAGACCTTTATCCTCCCTTGTATGGGCGAAAGGTTCTAAACGTGTTGTGATGTTCGGTAATGAG
Source organism: Paramormyrops kingsleyae (assembly GCF_048594095.1). NCBI lineage: Eukaryota > Metazoa > Chordata > Actinopteri > Osteoglossiformes > Mormyridae > Paramormyrops > Paramormyrops kingsleyae. Next base: position 29,602,027 of record NC_132799.1, on the reverse strand, counting down.
CCTCTATCTGAATTATCATTGGTGACAAACTCACAAAGCGCTTTCTGAGGACTCGCGCCCATGAAATGCCAGCGATGACAGTTCCTCTGCCGTAATTACAGGCTAGCTTGCAGCGCCACACCACAGCTATCATCTACAGGCCCACTAGCACATTGCTGGGGGGGGGGGGTAATATGAGCACATATACCTCAGCCACAGGCCCCCATTTTTTTTTCTTGCCTCACTATTGTTTATCCATGATATGCAAAATAACAGTACCTATTCATTACCCTCCACCAATTACGCCAATCAAAGGCGAGAGAGAGAGAGTGGGGGGGGGGGGGCAGCGAGACACAATGGCCCGGGACTCGATCACTCCGCCGTGCATTACCATTCAATTACGGCGGCAGCATTTATAATAATCTCATTTTATTCCAGTTTCGGGCTTTTGTGGCTGTTTCGGCTGCCGCTGCTTTAGAATGTGATGTAAATCGAGAGCGAGATAGCAGACAAAAAAAGGCAGGGAGAAAAGGAAGGGCATGGACAGCGACTTCCTGCACCCGCTGGCCGGCGCCTAATTGCCGTTTCAGGAAGCGCACAACTGTGTGTGTGGGGGGGTGGGGAGGCAGTGTTTCATTAATCATTTAATCACGTCCCTCGCAGGAAGGTGGGACTAATGTTACGAGCAGGATTTCTGTGAAGCCACACGCGTGGCCATTGTGGGTGTCTGATGCATGGCACACGTCATAAATTAAACCCGCTTCAAAGAAGCTGAGGAGGTGCCCCCCCCCCCACGAAACCTTTATTAAGGCCTTTTATTTATTTCCGGACACCTCCCCCCATTAAGAGGGGCGTGCCCCCTCGCCGCACTGTGTAGATTGGCACAGGCCTCGTCGGTCCTTTGAGGTGGTTACACACATATTACCGCGCCCCTGTGAAATACTGAAGGTTGGCACACTGCGTGGCACGCTGCTGGAGCCACACTAGGGCCCAGCGTTACGGGAGAGGCGCCGCTCACGAGGATCCAGCAATGTCATCAGCCGATTAGGATGCACGCAAGCAAGGAGAGTGAAGCAGCGAGGACATGAATCTTCTCTCTCAGAAAGGGGTGCCAGTTTGGACCCCTGACTGCAAAGCTGCAGCGGGGATCCCTGTCAACTTAAGGATACCAGTCATTCGCTATTCAATGAGGGAAAAAATACAATAAGACTTATTATACGACGCCTCCAAACCCAATTAACTGACAAAACATATTTACATGTTCAATTTACCCCTTCTGGTCCCATCAGGATAAAGGCTACAATTCAAAACTATTAGTAACCTGGTCTGGGCGCTTTTTAAAAGTTTTTTTGTCAGGGTTAGGAAACGACCAATACCAGTTTTGGCAGCTATAATGAACCGGAGAACAGAAGAGACAGGAAGGGATTAAGACTTTGCAGAGACATCCGTTATGCAGTAACTGCGTTATGTGCAGCTGTGTTCAGGTTACCGGTCCCTATTCGCAGGTTACTCTATGTAAATACACTATCCTCTACTACATGATATTCTATTCTACTTGGCCAGAGGCCTGTGGCCTGCGATGAGATCATTTCATTTTTCAGGTGTGTAATTATGATACGTGCTTATATGCACAGGGGCATGCGAGCTGTGACCGCACAACTTCAGTGTCTGGCAATAAGGTACCTCTGTGTCCTCAGTCGGCTCCCGAGCGATAAAAAGCACGTTAGCTGTGACGTGGCTTTGCCTTGCCACCGACCATTTTGACAAGTGGCACCGCAACAAAACAAAGGCCAGCCAGCAGACCTGTTGGCACGGTAACGACGTTTGTGTGTCGACGCCGCTCCATCTGACAATCGCTTGTTATGGAATGCGGCCGGGTCTCGAACGGCGAAGCCCAGGATTCGCACAGGGACACCTGACAACTCTTATGGCGTGAGAAGGATGTCCCTAACCTGGCAGAGCATTAGCCATCAGGGTGCTGAGGATCGGGTTTGTTTGCTAATGCCTGCTTCAGGAGTGCTAAACGATGAAACGAGAAGCAATGAAATGGTGAAACCTGAGGACGATCCTGTCTGTATAGAAGAGCGATAATGTGAGAGCGAGGAAGGCAGACAGAGAGAGAGAGTCAAGTATACAACAAGAGGAGTACCACGACGGGACAGACAAAGGAGGACAAAGACAAACGAAATGCGTCTTCTGGGTAAACGTTCACCCGACGCGACGTTCTCCAGAGCAGAGGAGGGCAGACGGATCCTCGGCACGCGAGAAACGAAAACCTAGCGACAGCGACAGTCAATGGGGACGGCAGCCAAAAGCAACCAGCCAATAGCGATAAACTACGTGTCCTGTCGCCCCTGAAAATCGGGGGCGGGTGCAACAGAAACCCATAATAAACACTGAAATTCATGCATCACAAGCCAAGTGCTTTATTTGTTTAAATTACACATTGCCATAGTTCAGGAAAATATGAAATTGTTCTGTATTGTAATTAATTACTTCTGTTACATTAAAAATACCAATACTACTACTACTACTAATATACTAAACAAAATTGTATTAGTATAAAGTGTAAATATAAACTGACTCAGCGTAATCATCTATACAGCTTAACTCGTTTAGTTTGTACTTGCAGCATCACAACATGGTAAAAAACACGGTAATAAACACGAAGCCACAGCCTCCTGCCGGTTTAGGTGCTGGCGTGGCGCCTCGCAGAAGCCGGCACAGGCTCTGAGAATTAATTACAAACCTAATTAAAATACTCTGATGTATAATTTGCCTTTCCCCGGTGCAGGCGCTCTCCTCTGAGTGGCAACGTGATAACCTATAATCCGAGGTACCACAAACACCTCTTCTTTGATGTCCTCGCTAACATCCCGGCAACAAAGCGGGCCAATTACAAATGAGCTAATTAAGTAAATCGTCGGCGGAGCATGAGGCGCTCGCTCCGCGAGCCGCACCATGACAACAGCCGGTCTGGCCATTGTGCCACGCCGATCCCCACAACCTGCCATTAGCTTCTCACTCCTCCGCAGCCCCATCAGCGTTTTATACCGTTAAGAGGGTTTTCGAGACACTGGTCCGAATCTCTCCCCCCCCCACTCCAATTACTCCGCTGCCACGGTGTTGCCACTTAACTTTGACGGAGAGATGAGCGTGCACCCCCCCCCCCCTCCTTTTTTCTGGTTGCTTACAGGGGAAAAAAAAAAAAAACACATCTGCTGGTTAATGAGTGTGTGGAAAACGGTTGCGCGCACAAGAGAGAGGGAGATAAAAAAACGAATACAAAGGCAGTGCTCACCATGGCTGATCTGCGTTAGTACAGGAGGGGTAACGAGGCAGCGAGAGACATCGCGCTCCATCCTAGGTTCGAGGAATCAGAGGCTACAGTCTCTATCTTACAAGCTTTCTTGCAAACACCTTAACATTATTCTATGACTAATTTGGTTCATTTCATCTCTACAGAATCACCTGCCCCTTCATCCCTGTGAAAGGAAAACTCAGCACGCCGATAAATGTTTTGGGGGAATATCTGAGCCAGTCAAACCTCACAACAGGGGAGAAAAAAAGACCCTCGTTCTTTATGGGCGAATATCAAAAAGCTTTTGGATGAAACTGAGCTCTCATTAGGACGTTAAGCATGGACACAGAGATACAGACAGACACACATGTAGACCGGGGGAGGGCCCCTACACCCGGGGGGGTGGAGGTGACAGGGAAAGGGGCACCTACTTGAGGAACTGGCTGAAGTCCTCGCAGATGCTCTCACAGCCTGGCCACTTACACACACCGTGCCCGTAGAGGGCGTGGGAGGTTCCGGAGTCCTCGTGTAGAGAACTGATGGGAGAGAAGAGACGGAAAGGGTGGGTTGGGGGGGGGGGGGTGAGACTGAAGTTGCAATCCTCTCCAGAGCAGTAATGCTTTATGGCTGCCAGAGACTGTCAGGTTAGAACAGGCGACAGGCAGGTCACCGCAGGTCAGTTCAGCGCAGAGCAGGCAGGGAGAATTAATCATCCCCCCCCCCCCCCCCCGAATGGTGCGCCTCACAGGACGGGTGACGCTCCAATTAAGGCAGAACCGGAGCCAAAGGGGTTGTTAATAAAGGAGGGGGGGCGGATAGGACGACCTCGCGGCGGGCTAGCATCCGAGCGCTCGACCAGATGTTTAATCTCCGATGTATTAGTGGCGAGGGCCAGAACGTGAGGGTAAACACGCTGCCGTTTGCCAAGGAAAATTTCACTGAGGTAATATTTATGTATTTTAAAAATTACTTTCTACAGCCTTTACCAGTCGCTATGTAAACAAGTTTAAAAGCACCCAGGGGGGATGATAGACATGGGGCGACGAGTGTATAATATGCGGGGTGGGGGGCCTCTGCTTTTAAGGGGGCGGCTTTCCTTTGGAACAGACCTGGGCAGAAAGTTGGGGTCACTGCCGCCTTGCGTAGAGGTGACCTTTGACCTGTCTGCAGGCGCGCCGGACACGGGCCCCCGTGATGGAAAGGCACCAGCACCAAAATCATCACACCAGCCACCAAGGCCTCACAGATAAACCTGCCCCCCCTCCCCAACACCCCCTTAACACCACCCTTTCTCCCCCATAAATGTGCACTTCACCACGTTTTTGCTCCCACTCAGGTGGCGTCTGGTTTAAATCAATTACGGGCCCCGTCCTCGATCCCGGGGCCTGCCGCCACTCCTGTTGCTTCTCATTATGCCGCCGAAATTCTTCAATAATGCATAACGCAGGTAGACAGATATGTGAACGGACTTTTATATCAGCGCGGCCTGTGTATAAAAAGCTCCGTCGCGAGTATAAACATCAGGAAAAGCCTTCCTGGCATCATGTATTCTGTTTATATGACAAGCACTACAGAAAGGTAATTTAAAAAGAAGAAATAAAGCACTAAATTCTTAATGTGCACTAAGGTTAGGTTCGTCTTCAGGCTGTGTGCAGTATCTTTTTTTATTTTATTTTATTTTGCTTAAGCGTCTGATTTATCCTAGACAGTCACTCACTGAGAAACGACACACCCTCCTAGCGGCAAACTGGGGCAGATCCTTGCGGTTCCCCGGGGGTCGCCCCGGCGGCGGGGGGGGGGGGGTGACCGTGCCTACCTCTCCCTCCGGGCGCCGAGCGCCGTGGCCTGCCCGTTGACCACCGAGTGGTGGCTGATGGGCGGTGACGCTTTGGAAGTGGTGGAGGAGGTAGTTGAGGAGTTGGAGGTGGTGAGATCCAGCCCACTGTGCTTGATGCCGTTGTCCTCCAAGCTGTGAGAACTGGTCACCTCTTTCCACAGCTGCTGGAGCTCCACCGGACTCAAGGCTGCTGTCAGGCATCAAAACAAGGGTGCGGGAACAGGGGAGCCGAGCCCAGTAATTAGCACCAGACTGGGCAGGAGAGATAACGTGTGCATGATGTGTCTGAGGCTATATGGGCCATGATTTACATACACTCAAGTACACACAGACGCACATACATATATGGGACATAATTTGCATATGTCCACACTATCCAGTGTTGCTGCTTTCATTCCCATTGTCCTGTCCACGCAAACATTAGGTAAACTTGAAGCCTTCCTGCCTCGCACACAAAGATAATGGCGGCGACAAGCAGCTGTCTCATAACGGAGAACCGTTCCATTAGCTCAGTCTGGGAAACGGAATAACGAAGTGAGGAACGGGACCAAAACAGACTGTTCCAATATTATGCCAAAATCCCATTATGGGGATGACATCTTTGGGCGATAACAGAGACCTTGGCAGGGAACGGCGGAATTAAGCTCTTGGTTGTGCTCGGATTACATTCCGCATAACAATAATTAATAACGCTGCTGGCGCTTTCAGTGCGGGTAAACACAGGCGGGGCAGCTGTTTACGCCTCGCTTTGAAAGCTAAAGCTGACATCTGTTCACGGGCTCCCCCTCTGTGCAGTTGCAGGTTAACAGACAAGCACAACAAACAAACAATGACAGAATGAGAAAACAAATGATGAACAAGCAACAACCGAACAGATGACGACAAGACAACCAAACAAGTGGCGACCGAACAGACGACGATGATAAAATGAGCAAACAAACGAGGAGTGGGGCAGCTTGGTGCGGCATGGTGCGGAGCAGAGGTCAGGGGCATACCAGGTGGCATGGGCTGCCCAGGCAGGGCGGCTTGGCCCGGGGGCAGGGAGAGCAGGCCCTGCCGCTGCAGGCTGAGCAGATGCTGTTGCTGTTGGAGCTGCTGCATCTGAAGGAGCTGCTGCTGGAAGACGAGCTGCTGGGCAGCCAGCTGCTGCTGCTGCTGCTGCTGTTGCTGCTGCTGCTGCTGCTGCTGTTGTTGCTGCTGTTGTTGCTGCTGTTGCTATAGCAAGTGCAAATTACGCAAATTAGTAAGCGGGGCCGCAGCACACAGCGTGTGACCCGACTCCCTCTCTCTCCTTCTATGCCTCTCCTCCATACGCACCCCCACAGCCTAGCTTCCACCCCCCCCCCCTTGTCGCTAGTACCCGCCTCCCTCATACACCGTATATCAGATTGCCAGTCAGGAAGAGCAGAAACACTGAACTACAGGAACACCCCCAACAACCTTCCTCGGGCTTGCACTGATTACAGCTGTTAATCGTCTGCATACTTAATTGTCTCTCAGAGTTCATAAGGCTGAAAGGACTCGTAGGTTGTAACATGCCAGCAGGGGGCGCTATTCTATTTGCCCACCACGGCGCCTTGTGCCGACATTTTTTTTTGTTACATTTTCATTTTAACTGAAGCAGAAACTGGGAGACGCCAAACAGCCGGCCAGATGTGACGGGCCGCTGTTCTCAGTACAGGTACACGCATCACTCGACCTGCATCTGAGCGGTACTGAGGAATTGTCCAGAGTCCAGAGCACACATTTCAGCATCTGTGTATCATTTCATTATCATTCCTGTTAGGAACTTCTCCCTCTCTCTCTTTTTTTTTTGTATTTTGCAACTGAATAAGTTGGATTCTCAGCAGGCCATGAACATGGTCTCCAGTGGTCTATTAGCAAACAGGGATGTAGCCTTCATCCCCACCTCCCTGTTAGCCATCTCCTCACTCCTGTCGGAATACATTATAACCAAGAATTCATTCAAGGGAAAGAAGTAGCCCTATTACAAGCTCAAAAAAATAGGGGGGGGGGGTGAAGGGGGGGGGGGGTCCAACTTCCAATTTTTTGAGGAATTACAAGACGAACCGGAGTTCTGGAGACTCAGGAGGATACACAGAGGCAGTCACACTTCAGAAGGAGACAAGCTACTGTGGAAGACCTTTCTGTTGGGTTTGGGGGTCGTGGGGGGGGGGGGGGGAGGAGTAAAACTTGCGATGCACTCACTGGAAAACAGACTGCATAATGGAGCCGGCCGTGTGGGCTGGCCAGTGTCTCTGGAGAAATAAGGGAGCAATTTCTATTCCATATTTGATGGCTGCCTGAAATTCTATTCACAAATCCAAAGAGGAACAAAGCCTGGGGGTGGGGTATCAACAGCACCCCCTGAAGGTGTCCACGATGGCGGCACGCCTCCGACAGCCGCGATCATTCTGACCACTACAGTACGCGTTTAGTTTAGATTGTGGCGGTGCCGGACACGGCGGCGTCCCTGACAGACGCGGGCTAATAAAGGCCTGCCCGCCAGCATGATTTATGGCTGCATCGGCCCGGAACTTTCCACTCAGCGGTCCAAACTCATAGCGCCTGCCGATTAATCAGGAGTCCGTGGGCTACGGAGTGCATACTCAGACTGGGCTTCTAACATTAGGAGCCTTTAACATGCCCTCTGAACAACACCTCCGCTCTTGTGAGGTGACCACCTACACACTCAGGGTGTTCAATTAGTAGAAAGGAGGCAGTGACCAGAGATGGTGTTGCACACTCCAGACATAAAAGCCAAACTCGCACCTCCTAAGCCCCAACAAAGCCCCACACAGTGTATCCCTCTCCCACCTCCTCTGTCCCCATAAGTCCCCCCGTGATGTTCCCCTCTCCCACCTCCTCTGTCCCCACAAGTCCCCCCGTGATGTTCCCCTCTCCCACCTCCTCTGTCCCCACAAGTCCCCCCGTGATGTTCCCCTCTCCCACCTCCTCTGTCCCCATAAGTCCCCCCGTGATGTTCCCCTCTCCCACCTCCTCTGTCCCCACAAGTCCCCCCGTGATGTTCCCCTCTCCCACCTCCTCTGTCCCCACAAGTCCCCCCGTGATGTTCCCCTCTCCCACCTCCTCTGTCCCCATAAGTCCCCCCGTGATGTTCCCCTCTCCCACCTCCTCTGTCCCCACAAGTCCCCCATAATATCTTCCTCTCCCACCTCCTCTGTCCCCACAAGTCCCCCATAATATCTTCCTCTCCCACCTCCTCTGTCCCCATAAGTCCCGCCGTGGTGTGTCCCTCCCCCACACTTTTCCCACTTTCTCCTCGCCCCCTACAAACCTCCTTTGCCTGCTTTCCCGAGTGCTGCTGCTGGAGGAGCTGAAGGTGTAGCTGCTCTTGCTGCTTCTTGTAAAACTCCTGCAGGTGTTGCTGGGGAGAGACAGCAGGACGGGGAGGGTGTGAGACCCCCATGTCATCCACTGGCTGTGTAAACATGGGCAAGAGTCCCTTTGTTTTTGACAACCGGTCCGGCATGCAAACCCTGTAGGGCTCCTCCTTTCCTGCGTGGTCTGCTTCACCGTAGCTGCGCATTCTTCCTGCCGCATGTTTGCCCTGACAGGCCTCCGGTGCAACGTTGCACACCCTCCCGCCGTAACAAAACCAAAACAAATTACATGCTGCTCATGGCACCCCAGCGAGGTCTTATGGTCATGGCAAAACAAAACAAGACTGTCCGTTTCCAAGTAAAAGTTAATTATCTGTCAGTGTATCGCGGCGACAGCCAAAATCGCAATTTCGAGCGACCGGACGATCGAAACCCTTAACCTGAAAATAGCGACAGCGGCCATAATTACACCACATTATTTTATCTCAGAAACAATATCAGGCTGATGCTCCACAGAGACACCGTGCTGCATTAACGACACGTCTCCTGCCCCTCAAAAAAAGCAAAAAAATAAACACATAGAGCAGATATATTCATGAAGCATTTTCCAAAGTATACAGGGTCTAACACACCTCATGGATATTAGACATAACCAAGGTTTGACAATTAATCACAATAAGAGCATCTTCCTGTCTGAGATAATGACAGGGCCTGAAGTTTCTTGGCTCAGTTTAACCCATCACCCATTAAAATTAAAACGAGAGTCACGTGACAGGGAGAGGAGCGAAGGGAGAGTTTCCTGAAGGTAGATCGAGGAGGTTCCGGGGACTCAGCTCAGAATTAAAGCTTGGGGGAGATGCAGGATTACCGCCCCCCCCCGCCAGCGTTCTGAAAGGCGCCGGAGCCCAACGTCAGTGTTAAGACGTCTGGAATGGCAGTGGGGCGCGCTCGCTCCATCTTGAAACGAGGCGCGCTTCGAGTGAAGCATTTACACGCGATCCATCTTTCCTGACAGAGGAGTTTCTTATCGCTGTTCCGTGAATGACGAGCCGCCCCACTCCTCTCCGCCACTCGCTCTCTTTTTTTTCCTCCCCCTTCCATCCCTCATTCCATCCTGTCCGTCTCTCAGAAACGCTTCTGTGGAAACTTTTAATGGGGTGCGGTGTGCCTCCCTGCTCAGTGACAGACGGGGTTGGGGGGGGGGGGGTTAAAAAAGACTATTCCGGAATTCACTAAAAGATGGAGCGACGTTTAAGATACAGGTCGGTAACTCCAGCTCCCCAAAGACGAAGCCCAACAGGTTTCTGAGACACATGGAAGTCAGCCTGGCGTGCAGCTTACTGTAGGCATATATGCAGGTGTGCAACCAAACGATCTCTCCACCTGCCACAGGTAGGCTTACGCGCACAAATGCAGCTGGATGATCCAGTAGACCCATGAGCAGGCATGCAGCCGGATGATCTCCTTGCCTGCTGCAGGTAGACCCATGAGCAGGCATGCAGCCGGACAGTTTCCCTGCTTATGCAGCTAGGAGTATGTGCAGGCATACAGCCAGAGGGTCTGCCTACCTGCCACAGGCAGGTATACACACAGACGTGCAGCTGGATGCCTGCCATGGGTTGCTATATCTGCAGGCAAGCAGCCAGACGGCCTTGCTACCTGCTGCAAGTAGGCATAACGCGTAGGCGTATGCGTAGGCATGCAGCCGGATGATCTCCCTACCTGCTGCAGGTAGGCGTATGCGTAGGCATGCAGCCGGATGATCTCCCTACCTGCTGCAGGTAGGCGTATGCGCAGGCATGCAGCCGGATGATCTCCCTACCTGCCGCAGTTAGGCGTATGCGCAGGCATGCAGCCAGATGATCTCCCTACCTGCCGCAGGTAGGCGTATGTGCAGGCATGCCACCGGATGGTTTCCCTACCTGCCGCAGGTAGGCGTATGCGCAGGCATGCAGCCGGATGATCTCCCTACCTGCCGCAGGTAGGCGTATGTGCAGGCATGCCGCCGGATGATCTCCCTACCTGCTGCAGGTAGGCGTATGCGCAGGCATGCCGCCGGATGGTCTACCTACCTGCTGCAGCATGACGGCTTGCTGCTGCTGGAGAAGGGCCTGCAGCTGCTGGGGGGACAGCACCTGCTGCTGGAGGAGCTGCTGCATTTGCTGGGGGGTGATCACCTGGGGGCTCATCATGGACATAGATACGGGAACCTGAGGAAGCGCAGACACACCGAAGGGTCAGCGTGGTGCTACGAGCCCAAAAGAACCTGCCTCAGCCACACGGATACCTCGCTGACAGGAGCTGGCTGCACATTCTTTAGGCTTTAAATAGAAGACCATAATTAAATGAATCTCTGCACTCCCAGGAGGATCTTAGTCAGCAGTGACAGGATAAAATGGCGGAGGAGATTTCTATAACAAACTGAGTTACTAGTAACACAAGGTACTATAATCAATCAATCATAAATTATCTGATCAATGATGACCCTTCAGCTCTCACTCAAACCCGAGAGCTCACAGCGCCTTCACGTACCAGAAAATAGCATCATTCTGTGATGTGTCATTTAAATGGGACAGATTGTTTTTGCTGATGTACTGAAGGTACTGAAGTGAATCATCACAGATCAGTAAAAACAAATTAAAAATAAATATTGTAAACAAACAAATAAAACCATAAGACATTCTTGAAAGGCACTCAAAAACAAACTAATAAACGGGTCAGGCTGGGAAGCATAAACTGGTACAGTGTGTTGCCGCACCCACCACATGACAAAACACCCTGGGATCCCGGGTGGTGACTCCCCCAGGCCAAAACTCGGTCTAGTCCCACCCTTCCGGAAATGCTCATTTATCTGTCACGGCCAGGTGTTACATGGGCATGCCTTTGGCCTGGTCCAATTGCTCGGGTCCTTAGCAATGAGGGTCCTGCGAGCCGGATCACCCTTAGGGAAGCGCGCCACATGGCCGTAGTGCCGTGACTGACGCTCCCTCAATGCAGGTAATGTGCCTCATTCGGGACAAAGTCAAACCAGCGGTACCCAAGGGATTCTCCAAAGAGAAACAGTACCAAAGGAGTCCAGTCTTCATCTCAGGTCACTGGATAGCATCCATGTCTTGCAGCCACACAGCAAGACATCAGGACTCTAAAGTCTTGGACCTGCTTACACCCCTTTCCAGCGACCTCATGACCCCCCATGATCTCCCAATCCATCTACTGACTTCATAGGAAGAGTCACCAGAGACATGAATGTTGCTGCTGAGGTAGGTGAATTTCTCGATGTGGTCCATATGCTCTTCACAGACAGACACACTGCGGATGGCTGTGCCCAATAGGTCATTAAAGGCCTGGATCTTGGTTTTTATCCAGGACACTCACAAGCCCAGACACTCAGACTCCTCGCTCAGTCTCTCGAGAGCCCCAATAAAAGCCTCCATGACTCCAAAAAGATCACAGCATTGCCAGCAAAGTCAAGATCAGTGAATCTTTCATCAACTGATGCCCCACAACCGCGGGACTCCATGACCCTGCCCAACACCCAGTCCATGCAAGCATTCAACAAAGCAGGAGCAGGAACACACCCCTGATGAACCCCAGAATCAACTGGGAAGAACGCAGAGGTTCTGGCTCCACTCTGCACAGCACTCATAGTGTACAGGCCAGACTATGGCATCCAGCAACTTTGGGGAGATGCCGTGAAGTCTTAGGATGTCCCACAGGGCAGGTCGATCAACTAAGTCAAATGCTTTATGAAAATTGACAAAGGCTGCAAAAAAACTGTGCTGATATTCATGTTTGCGCTTGATAAGAACCATCAGTACCAGGATGCGCTTGATGGTAGACTTTTTAGGTGTAAAACCAGACTACTTCAGTTGCTGGTAGGCGATCAAGTGATCACAGATCCCGTTGAGGATGACCCTAGCAAGGACTTTATCCAGCACTTTATCCAGCACTGAGAGCAGTGTTATCCCCCTGTAGTTGATGCAATCCAGGCGATCATCTTTCCCTTTCCAGATAGGGACAACAAGTCCTGTTTTGCAGTCAGTTGGGATGAGACACGTCTCCCAAATGAAACCAAAGATTGCTTGCAATGCCAGGAGGACAGCCTTACCACCAGCCTTGAGAAGTTCCCCCCGGATCCCTGAAGCCTTCCCCACCCCCAGCTGATTTACCACCTGTGCAATCTCAGCGAGATTTGGTGGTTTATAGCTCATCAGAGGATCATCCTCAAGAACTGTGAACCCAGAGAAGTCCAACACCCTAGCCGTAGGATCAGCTTTAAACAAGTGCTCAAAGTAACCAGCCTAGCAGGTCACAATGCAGTGCGTAAGGACCATTCCATCACCTGCCCTGACTGTGACTCTCCGAGGAACAGATTCGAGTTTGCGTAATGCTTCGATTCCTTGCTACACCATAGATGGTGTGTCACTTGCTCACAGATTCCTCTAGCAAATGCCCCCTTATCTGCCCTAAGAGCCCTTTCAGCCCTCCTTCTCAGTTCCTGGTACAGAATGGAGTTGCCATCAAGCCACACGTCACACATCACGTCACAGTGACTCCTCTTGATAATATCCAGGGTGTCCTGCAGGTGAAACACCTCCTTCTGGGAACACCGGCAACATCAGCACAATGCTAAGAAACTTTCAGGGTCTTGCCATGGAAGGTCTATCACACCACATTAGAATCAGCATTCATACCCAAGTCTGCAAGTTCCTCACACAAACTGCACAGACTCATTAGAAACAGCCTGATCTCGGAGTCTGGCTGGGTCCAGCCTCATTTTCCTAAGTAGGTGGTAGCCCACTGGACCTAAACTAAATCTTCAGAGTAGCAACAGCAAGTCTGTGGTCAGAATTCACAAACTGCGTATTTCTGTAGACGCTGCAGTTCTGTAGGAACCTCCGGTGTCTGCCCACGAGAATGTGATTGATCTCCTTCAACTCGCCACCAGCTTTGGAGTACCAAGTCAAACGATACGGCTCAGGGTGCTGGAAGCAGGATCCAGCGACACATAGCCCCTGACCTTTCACAAAATCAAGGAACATGGCGCAACTCTCATTCCCCCAGACTCATGGGGACCGACACAATCCTCATAGCTAGCCCAGTCAGTGCCAGTGGTCCCACTGAAGTCATCCATGATCAGAGGAGTGTCACTGTAAGTAAAGCTGTGAGTGAAATGTCTGAGACAACAGACAAGACACCCAAGGAGTGGCTTAGCCCGAGTCTCATAATACGCTTGTTGAAAGGAGCAACATTGGACACCATATAGAGCCGACCCGCCACAGGAACAGCTACTCCCCAAGTATGGCAGCCATCAGATGACCAGACCAATAATAGATGTATGTAACTAAAGAGATCTGCTTACTCCACAGTCTGCGTACCTCAGAGAGTGCCCCTATTGAAATGCGGAGTTCATTAAGCTCCTCCAACAGCAGAAATAGATGGTCTGGAGACTAGGCATTCCACACGCTGACCTGGGTGCCTCAGATTAGGACCCAAGTGCTGCTGTGCAGAGGGCGACACCTTAGCACCACACGAGTTTCAATCCCCAACAGGCCTGATCCCATTGGCTCTCCAGCAGTTTCAATCCTTCTGGGGTTGAGGCTCCCGAGGGCTTTTTGGGGGTTCGGGGGTTTGCTCAAGGCTCGACGTGGTGGGATTTCGATCACAGGCACAGAGGTCTGAGTCACATATTCCGCATGTCAGACAACGATGAGGAACTTTTACGAGGGAGCTACAGCCTTGAGATCGAGGCCTTTCTGGAAAAACATTCTGACAAATAGATGGGAGCAAGTAGCCATTTCTGTAGAGTCACAGTCCGTCACTAAAATAAGCCATGAGAAATGCATAATGTCAATTTACAGATACGATCGTTTTCAATGTCAAAAAAGATCCAGACATCCAAACACTTGCCAAAATAAAGATTTTTTTTGCAATGATTTTGTTGCAGACAGGAAATCAGAGACGCAGGTTATGCAAATTCTAGGGCACTATCGTCTGAATACCTGCACACATCAGCTCGGGAGTCACAACATTCATATTACCTGCCATCACGTCTCACTTTTGGTTAAAACCTAAGGAATACTTCTTTGATATACAGGTACTATGTTAGGCACCAAAACAGAACATTGTCTCTTTATTAACACGACTATTTCTGTGCACAAAAAAACACGATGTATAAATGAGGAGGAACCTGATTAGCAGCTGATTTATTTCCCATTAACAGCTTTCAGTTTATTTAAGGCAAGTTGGTTAAATATAATTATAATTACAACGTAAGAAGTTGTTGTTTTGTAGTTCTTGTAGCCTTCAGCCTAAGAGACTCATTTCTGATTAATGACTTGAAGAAGCCGCCATCTTGGCTCCCACCATTCGAAGTCACCCTGGCAGCTCACTGTCCAGTACCCAGAATGCTTTTCACTTGGCTGAGTTGAACGCACAGGCTAGCCCGAATGTCAGGGTCCTGTTAATGCTTTGATGAGTGTGACGTAAGCCAACTTCTGACCGAATATAGATCATAAACCAGCATTAGTTTGACACTGGCTGTACTACTGGCTGGTTTGTCAGGCCCAGTCTCTGGTCTGAGTTTGGACCATGCGGGGCTCCATTCTTTGAGAAAGGCAAGATGAGGAGGGCAGGCTGCGTCAAAACACTGTGTCATCAACCTGGGTTGCATACGCATCTTCATGGGACTCGGTGAACCAGCATCACGAGGGTCTCTCTGAGCCAACCAAACCCAACATGATGGAATTCGGCTAAACTGCCATCCCGCTGATAGGCCTTCACCGCAACGTGACACATTTAGGAGCGGCGTTTCCCGATCCAATAATCCAGACACGAAGGCAGCGAAAAACAGATTTAACCATGCCCTAAGCAGCCTGTACCAGCTTCCCGTGGAGACACTGGCCTGAACACCAAGCCGCCAGCCTGTCCCTCTCTTAACTGTGACCCAGTGCAGCCTGTTGGGCAGCAGCATGCAGCAGGGCCCGCGACCTGCGCCTTGGCCACTGCGCCCCTGAGGCTCCCCCCTCTGATTAGCCGAAACCTTTGCACGGTCACTTCGCGTACTTCATTCCGTAAGTCATTATGCTTTAGCGACGGTGATCGCAGCCTGACTAATCCCGATGAGCCTCAATCATGGCTGAAGGTCACACACAACTGCCCCCCCCCCCCCCAGAGAAATTTGCCTCGTCGTTCGTTAATGATCCTGGGGGGCTCTGTCGGGGACGTGGCACGCCAGTGTATCGTGCCTGTTCCCGCCGGGTGCGAGAGAAGCGCCAGTTAGCAGCTAGCATACTGCGTCGGAATCTTCCAACCAAGACTACCTCAATGTGACATTTCTATACCCAATCACAGCTCAGCTTTCACGCCCCGCCCCTTACAGTAGGTACAGCTGAACCCCGCTCACCTTCCTGGTGACACACAAACAAGCAGCTGTGTGGCATGACCTGCGCCCCCTCGAAACATGCGTCCAGCACTTGGAAAATTATGAAAGTTACATTAATTTCCGCAGAGAGGAGCACCTCCTGACAACAGGCACAGAAAATCCCAAACGCAGGAAGGAGACATCTCTCATGCTTTCATTAACCGCTCCTTCTTTTCTCTCTCTCACTGAATCTTTTCTCTCCCCCTTTTTTAAAGCAGGCCGATGGATGATAATCGTCTTTATTTCATTACTCTCGCAAATAAAAAGCCAGAGGAGGCTGGCAGAGGCCGGCCTATTCATCGGGAGACCCGTACAATGCTAATCCCAGCATTTAACAGCACGCTTTTCTGCCTGATGTATCAGAGCTTGAAAGATGAAAGCGGATAAGTAATTGCTCTCCTGGTTCTTATTCTTCACTGACAACCCATAAATTTAATTTCACACACACATTCATTTACATTTTCAAGTATATGACATGATAATTGCAGGAATGTAACACCTCCATTGCACACTGTGCTTCGCACAGCTGATTGACAGGTACGGTGAATAGAGAGCAATGGAGGCTGAATTGAAGATCTTTTTTTTTTTTTTAACCTTCATCTCCGCCGAGTGCCCATACCAGGAAACTCCGACATTAATAAGCATTTATGAAGCAGCATTTATACCGCCAGGCAGTAAACATTCACAGTCAATGAACAGTAACCCCCCCCCCGCCCAGAAAGGCCCCTCCGATTCTCCCATGAAACAAATCTCATCTGTAATGCAGTTGACAAATCGCACATTCCAAAACAATTTATTACAAAACGCTTAATGCTATTTCCCTGTCAGCCGGCTTGAAACCTGGCAACAACAGAGACGACACGGGAGTCATTAATTACAGAAATAGAGCGCCCCCCCCCCCCCCCCCCACCTTAGTGTTGTGCATCTGCTTATTTCACAGTGAAGAACACGGGTTCATGCTGAGCACCCCCTCTCCATTCTGATAAGCAATAACTCCCTGGTATTTATATTTAAACGAGCTCAATAATGCATAACTAGCCTCAGCAGACTGGCTCTTATTTACTTCCTTACACGGCACCCGTGAGAGGCGGCTGAGGGATCGAACGGCACCTCCCAGGTGGGGGGCTCCCAGGGTGGCACGCCAAAGGGGCATCTGGGTAGCAAACATGTGGCTCACAAGCCACGCCCTCAAACTGGGCCTTGTCTTCCTGAAGTCTCGATGACGTCCTGGCATTAGGGAGGGCAGCACTGCCCAGTGGTGCTACTGGAATGTGCGCGATGTGTGGTGCCAAACAGACGACTGCACGGGAAAATTGCACGGCTTCCCCCTGGCAGAGAAAATCCTCTTCGGGACCGAAACCGAAATCGTGCGTGTGGAGTACAGTGACTGCTTCATCACAGGTTTCCTCATTTAGGAGATCTTCCTTCTCAGTGACTTCACCCCCTCATTATGGGGCGGGGGCTGGAGCATGGCATTAAACTTGTTTGGTAAACAGTGGAGAAGCGGCGAGTACGGCGTCCACTCATGTTTTGCAGCAAACGACACTGCAAAGACAAATAAAAGGAGTGTGGAGAGGCAGTAATTACCCCCCGGTCCTTGGCGGAGCGCTCCAGCGCTAATTAAGGTGTGGAGGACTGACTCTGCTGGCCAAGTGAGAAAGGAGTTCCTTCATTGGGCTGCAAATTCATCTCCAAAGCCAAAGCGCCCCCCCCCACCCCGCCCCCCATCCCCCCAACCCCCCCGGGACCGATCGGTGCGGACATCCCGTCTCCCTGCAGCCTCCTTCATCTGACACCGCTAATTTGCTTACCAATTAAAGCCGACCCTGGCGTCTCCGGCTATATCAGCGAGGACCACATCCCTGCCGCGGCCCTGGGGCTGGGGGGTCATTAGACCCCTCCGATTTTCTGCCAGGGGCAACTGTCAATTCCCCGACACGCCTGATGGAGACGCATGCACTAGGTCACTGCGTTGGAGAGGTAGTGGGTGTGTGTGTATTCTGTTTATATTACATTGTGGGGACCAAATGTGCGTGCACGTGTGTGTGTGTGTGTATGTGTGTGGGTGGATGACCAAGTGTAATAAAAAACCTGTTATTTTGACGTTGTGGGGACCATTTTTAAGGTCCCCACAATGATCTGTGAATGCAATTAAAAAACTAAAAATGCAAAAAGTCTTCTATTTTGTTTGGTTACTTATGGTTAAGGTTGGGGCTGGGTAGGGGTTAAGGTTGTTGTGTGTGTGTGTGTGTGTGTGTGTGTGTGTGTGTGTATATGCCCTGTAAGGGAGTCTAACGGTGACATGGTGGACATTTGCAACCCTCGTTTACCGACCTCCCGGACGATGCGGTGGGGTGACCGCATGTGCTTGCAGGACACGCTGCATGCATGACTGGGGGGAAGCCAGGGACTTGGATTTCACACAGGAAATGAAGAAGCTGCCTGGGTTTCTACCTCACAATCAAACACCATGAAAAACAGACCAGGAAGGGGAAGATGGAAGGTAATATTACAGTGAGGGGGTATTAAGCCCCCCACAAACGGCTAGCAATGCCTTTTTCCAGCTCCGGGGACATGAGCCCCCCCCACCAGATTTCTGCTTCTGGAGGTAATAGGGAGTCTATTAGGTCAGACTCGTCATCGCATGACATGCGGTAAATTACGAGGGCTTCGAGCGGCCCGCCGCATTAAAGTTCATCATTTCCCACACTGCCAGGCTGCACATATCTGATCTGTCAGTTAGGATTCAATTAAGACTGTGGCTGCTGCGATCAGGCCAGGCGTGCCGGTGTGTGGGAGCTGCACGCGTTGCTTCTTCAGGTAAACGCTCTGTTGCAACATCAAAGCAGTGCATCATGCCCCCCCCCCCACCCCGTTCTGGACCCATTTCCCTGCCAGGTCCTCATGTCCCCGCAATTTTGGTAACCGTATACTATAGGGAAAAAAAATTGCACTACCAGTAAATTTGGAGCCATCAAAGGGAAACCTGAAAACGATTCGATGGAATCATCCCCTTCCAGTGGTAAACAAACTTTTATACCTATTTTGCCACGTAAAATGCTATAGAAGTGACAGAAAATGACTGGAGGTGGCATATAAAATGAAAGAAAAACAGAACAGCTTCAAATGCCGGGCGACATGACTCTAAGTGGAACTAGCTACAAACATTTTGCCCTTTGGAAACGGAACAACACGTGATCGACTCGAAGCAACATCGAGATGTCATAAACACCGGCACGTAAACATCGGGTTATCACAGGTGATGTCATCTTAGATCTGGCCAGTGGCACAGTAGGGGCATGGATACCCTGGCAGATTTGGGGGGTGCCATTTTGTCAGGAGGCCCAGAACATCTAGCTGCATCCCTGGGCCCGACCAATTGCGTGATCGCATTAGTGTACGCATGCTAATGCGGCCTGACACAGCAGCTGAGCAGTGCTTCAGGTTAAAAGGCCCATCTGCGATACACCCCGATTCCCAGCATGCACTTCTGTTTATGGAGAGGTTTAACACCCTTCCATGCGTAGAGCTGAACAGCATGACACAATCTGATTCTGAAAACAAGACGAGCGTAACCTTTACGGTGTCGGGGGTGTCGCTGATCGCGCTGGCGGAGACGCTGTCAGATCAAGGCAGCATACAGCGTCACCATGGACAGACTCGCTCTCCACTCCAAATGCCTGCATTTTGTGTTCCATCTTTTCCCATGAATTTCATCCAGGAAGGACATTTGATCCCGACACGGAGGAAACACCAGGACAGATCGGCTAGCACCATCACTATTTACACAGCTCAATGAAATCCCAGCATCCTCCCCCGTCACTCTGGGCTATGTAAGCCTCGGGGAATGAACCCCCCCCCCGTCTCAGAGTAACCTCAGCTGTTTAGGTGTGTGACTCCCCTACGCCGGCCTGCTTTGGTGCCTCAGTGTGCATACCAAGAGGCCCGCCCCCTCAACACACTTTCCCACCGTGTGTTAAGTGCGTGCAGAGAAGGAGGAAGAAGACTACAGAGCAATGGGCATTATGGGGTAGAGATAAACCCATTAGACCATCAGCGAAAATAAAAATGTCACTGCCAGTAACATTACACGATATAAATGGAACTTAGCGGAACAACAGTTATTCCAAAAGGAAAGACCCCTCCCTTTTTGGATGCTTCATATTTCTTACGGATTGCTAGAGCTTCTCAGTCTCTAAAGGTGCGTCTGAACACCAAAGAGACAACAAGACGACAACAGCAAAGGACAGCCCCCCCCCCCCCTCCCCCCCACCAAAACCCACAAACAATAAGCACAGGCCGGCCGGGCCTTTCAATAACTCCCCTGAGACCGGCGCTGGATAGCTGCCACCGCAGGCCCCCAAAATCCTGCGCCCTTCAACTAGCACCCCCCCCCCCCCACCGCCACCTCGCCCTCCCCAGGTGCGCGTTGTTTTGATTTTATTTTCTGTTCCTTATTTGTGTTTCAAATGTCAATGTGCGGCGTGTGGCAGATATTGCGACAGTGAGGGAGCGGCGGGCGACGGAGGTGCTCGGGCGCCGCGGGGATCTGTGCCAGGGCCGTGCGACAGAGGGAGGATTTACCGGCAGAAATAGGTGTTTATTGAGTGCTCCCACAGGCTTATTGGGTAATAATAGACCTGTCAAATTACGCAAATGCGGAAAACAGCTCGCTCGCGTGCTCCGATGCCGCCGGATGGAATTAGCGACGTGGAAGCATCCGGATGCTAATGCGACGCGTAATTAAGGCGGCTAACTGTAGCATTTAAATGCTCATACTTGTGAGTAATTTATGACATTGTCTACGGATAATTTCCCTTTCCCCTTGTTCAATAAACAAAGAGAACAGGCACACTGCCACCCCCCCCCCCACCCTACATCCAGTAAAACCAATGCTACTTTGCGGGTTTGCTCCCCTGGAGGTACTGTGGGGCACGCTTAACGAACTGGGGGGGCCTGCATTGCTTTTGCTGGTTGTGATGACTTGCGAAGAATATTATTCCAAACGATGCTGGATAAACAAAAGTCTTGTGGTGTAAATATGGAGGAAGCGTGGAGTCTATCGAGAAAGAGGGCGGCTCTATCAGGCAGGCTGTTTGCGACGTGGTGGGAAGGTTCAGCGCCGACGCTGGGGGGCCGTCCTCCGCAAACGGAAGAGGAAATGAAAAGTGGCCACGTGTCGGGACCTGAAAATAAAACATAAAAATACAGCCACGCCCAACATTGTGAGGCCGGCATTCGCTGAGAAGTCCGGGCAAATTTAAACGCACGCGGGGGGTGCCGAGGGCAGAAGATCTTCATAAAAGACAGGCTGGGTGAAGGGATTATCGGATAGCGGCTGCCAGCCACTGGCTTCAAATTGATTCATATTGGTAACATGAGGATAGCACAGACTATGTAAATGTAAATATTCAATATTTACCGTCCTTTCGTGTTATTAGAACCAAGAGGGTCGGTCACGGTCCGGCGGTTCTCCAAGAACGCCAACGTGCGCGCCGCATACATATCCGCTCATATCGACGCCAGTCTCGCCCCGCAGCTTAGCATGCTGGGAGAATGGCACGTGGATTCACGCGTCCCCCCCCTCGTGCAGGATACCGCCCGCCTCCGAGCAGCTGGAAGCAGTTTTAAACAAGGCGCTTGAACAAAAATCAAATCAAATAAATCGCCTTCTGAGTTAAGAATGGCAGCCGCACTGGGTGAGACACACTCCTATTGGCCTTGATTCTTTCTTCTTTCATTTTTTAAAGGATACTTTTAAGAATGCAAAGAGTATATTAACTTTTAAATGTTAAAATGTAAAAATCATTCAAAGCTAAAACTGAGTAGCTATAACATGTATCCGTTTGTAGTAGAAACGAAAAATCGTTCAAAGGTAAAACGGAATACCTATAATATTCACCTGGTAGAAGTTCAAACGACTGATGATTTAAAGCTAAAATGGAGTCGCTAAAATATTTACCCGGTCATTGCCGAAGTACGAATAACTGATAAAGAGGCTAATTCCGTTGACGACACACACATTTCGGAACGCCATTAGCAATGGGGCCCCAGCTCTGCATGGACTGGCCGGTGTGGGGGCAGCCTCTGAACCCGCTACGCCATGCTAATGGGTCGCCGCTAGCAGATATCCGGGCCGCTACTCGAGGCAGGCCTAGCTGAGGTGCGGCTTCACGGAAAGCCGCCGTTAGCCTCGATAACCTCCCTCCCTCGCTGGCCCGTAATTAGGAACCTGGGGGTGTGACTTCTGATGGAGGTGTCGGCATTGTAGTGCTCTGCGAAAACATTAACTATGAGGTTAACTCCAATTTTCTCTTCTTTAATTAAATGCACAAAGTCATAATGAGGTAACCCACTGTTCCTTGATAGCACTTATTAGCTGAAGAGAACTCGCACTCGCGCCGCAATTTAAACCTAAAAATAAAAGTGGAAAATATGTTAATTACTGACATAATTTGAAGCGGCACACTGCTGTCGTCACCTTAATAAAAAGGGTGGGGAGAATAAAATATTTCGTCTTATTTGGTGGTAAAATCAGCTGTTTAAAAGGGTCATGAAAAGAATATATTAAAAACAGTGTGACTATGACCTTATCCACACCTCTGACAACCAAATAAAGACGCCATTGTGCAGGGGGATAGCAGCGCAAGAAGTTAAAGTGACATTCAGGGTAAAATTAGCCCGCCACAATAGATCATTCTGTCATGGACATGTCTTTCAATTACCTATTCTTTTGTATTTACACAATTAAAAGATCACTCGCAAAAAAAAAAAGAGAGAGAGAGAGAGAAAAGAAAACATATTTGACTAATTATGGCGTCTCTGGTTTCTCAGAACTTTTCAGATCATTATGTTAAAGGTTTGGCACTGTGCGATATCCAGTGAGCCAGCCTTATGCCAAAAAATACCGACTCCCAGACAATACACATCCTTGTGGAGCCTGACGGAAGCGGAGCCACACTCTGGCACGCGGTGTCTTCCCCAAGTCAAACAAACAGAATTCCTGGGGAGGTTCACCCAGGCCCCTTAACGAACAGCAACATCGGCACCCACCAAAGGGGTGGGGAACTAAACACGCCAGCAGCGATTTTACCTAAATACAAGCAATTTACCCATAATGCTCACTATTATGACAAAGAATACTTCTGTTTGCAATAGTGAAAACCGTGCCCTCAAAATAATACAGGAAATCACGAAAGACCGCAAATTTTGAAAAGAATGGCGAATGTGTAATGTACCCGTGTACGGCAATCCTGGTGAAACTGTGGTTAACGGTGCAATGACCACTTAAGGCTTATATCTGTTTCTGTGTAATTTTTAGGAATTAAGTGCAATATTCTCCAAATCATGGGTAGCTCTTGCAGGAATCCTGACCTTTTAGCAGGAATCCTGACCTTTAGCTTAATCC
Organism: Paramormyrops kingsleyae; assembly: GCF_048594095.1. Taxonomy (NCBI): domain Eukaryota; kingdom Metazoa; phylum Chordata; class Actinopteri; order Osteoglossiformes; family Mormyridae; genus Paramormyrops; species Paramormyrops kingsleyae. Next base: position 29,578,735 of record NC_132799.1, on the reverse strand, counting down.
AAAATGACTTAACTCTCAAGAGTCAGAAAAATGCTTTTAAACAAGTTCTTTTGTCCCTTAACTCTCTGAAAGTTTGCAAACCCTACAGACTACTTACAAGGTAATAAAAGTATTACATACATATAAATGTGTGTGCAAACTGGTCTCGAATTTAAAATCTCTTGCCTGCCAGCTGACCAAAGTTGGCAACCGTGCTAAAGAGGACCATGAGGCACGATTAGGCCACCCCACCGGGCACTTGGCAGAAGCCAGGCTGCCCAGCTGGAGAAAAGCTGACCACCACATGCACAGATAGTGAAGACGGCATTCCTTTCACCAGGTCGAATTTCAGGGGCACAAGGATCACTCAGGCAAAATTGAAGATGTGGGTTTCTGCCGGAAGACCCCAGGCAGCCAGACCACACCCAGTGTGTCACTGAGAGGGGGCCGTGAATGATGCAAGGGCCTAAGAGACGAGCCAGGGTGCCCTCACCTGCAGGGGGCGCTGCTTGTCGTTGCTCTTTGGGGACTTCAGGCTGCCACTCTGCTGCTGGAGAAGCAGATGCCTGGCTGCTTGGAGCGCCTGCGAAGGAGAGAGATGGCGGAGGAGTTAGCCGATGTCCGCAGCAGCAAGCACGCCCATGCTGGAAACCTGAAACCCGAGTGGGAGCTGATTCCCTGGCAAGGGATCCCTACGAGCGACACTCTCCTCCCAAAGAGCATATGCTGTGCAGAGCAATACTCCACTTCACACCACTCACACAACAACTGATTTATACATAACACTGCTTCCGTGAAAAGTCAAAAAGTCCACAGAAATCTGATCTAGTGGATGCTCCACTGAGATGCATCTGATCTAGTGGATGCTCCATTGCAGAGGTGGAAATTTCAGGTCCAGAAAATACAAATTCAGACCAAGATTTTGTTTCAAACAACCAGTTGAGTACTCTGTGACTGTGACTCTTTATGCTCAACTGGTTGGTTGAAAGTAAATCATGGTCTGGATTTTTACTTTCTGGACCTGAAATTGCCACCTCTGCTCCAATGAAATGTATCTGATCTAGTGAGCGCTCCAATGAAATGTATCTGATCTAGTGAGCGCTCCAATGAAATGTATCTGATCTAGTAAATGCTTCACTGAAATGCATCTTATCTACTGGACGCTCTACTGAAGTGCAACTGATCTAGTGAACGCTCCACTGAAATGCATCTGATCTGGTGAACACAATACTGAAAATGCTTGCTAAATTACCATTTACACATTCATAGTATAAATACATATATACTAGGCAGACAGTGTGAAGTGCAACTATAAGGCATAATTAAATTTAAAAAATGATCATTAAATCGGATTCAGAATGAGAATTTAAGTATCTTTCCCAGGGGAAGACAAATGTGTGAAAGAGCTGAACCACACCTATAACATCCCAGGTGCTCTGTGGCGATGTGACTGCTGGTCAAAAATGAGAAAACAGTTTTTTATCAAAGAAAATAAGACAGCTGCCACCAAAATAATTACAATAAGGCCACTATGATAACTGCAGAACAAAGACGCCTACACACACGGTATACTCCAGTTTGTCAACAGTATAGCCATATTGTTAAAGAGAACATGAACTGCGATTTGAGAAGAAAAGCTGAGCCGCCCGTCCTGCTCTGGCAGTAATGTGCCAAGAGCCTTTCTTGTTTTTGTTTTGTCAGGAAGCACGATACTGCTGCGGAGCTCGATCCTGTCCGAGCGGGCGATCTGGCTAAGGAACGCACCTCACCATGGAATGGACGATTCAGTTAGACGGGAGAGAGAACTGCCATTTAAGATCGATACCACATCAGGAACAGGGCTGCAGATGAGGGTGGAGGAGAAAACGGAGATGGAAGAACAAATAAAAAAAATAAAAAAAAGGGGAAAATGACACACACACACACACACACACACACACACACACACACACACACACAAAATCCAAAGATGTGAGAGACCTCTCATCACAGGTACATCAAGCACTCCAGAAAACCGCCTTTCTGGCTCTTAAGGGTTCAGGAAACTAATGTAAATAAGGGCAACTGCAGTCAGGAACAGCTGAAAAAACAAGCACTCTGGCCCTATCCCACAAAATCACAGACACACAAGCACACAAAAAAAACAACTTCACTGGTGTTTCTTTGAGACAGAGGCAAACACACACACACACACACACTTCAGATAGCGAAAGACTTTTTCCATAAGAATCAAGGTTTTTTTTTTTCCTCAACTCTCTGGTATCCATGACAACAGTTGCTTTGACAGGTTGCTCATATGACATTACACTGGCAGCTGGTGTGAACAATGTTTGAACTACTACATTGAGATGCTGAGCAAACAGAAAAAAAAAAAAAAAAAGTTGCCACGTCTTAACCCTCGGGGAAAGCAACCAACCCCTGATCAATTATGAAAAGACAGAGCGGGGGCCGGTGCAGACTGGCTCTCATCGGCGGCAGACAGACACCAAAAACCAAAGTAAACAAACTGCAGGCAGTGGCACTGTGTCCTAACATTGATTTGTCTCCCCAGGAAAGGATCTGGTAGCGGCATTCAGGACCAGGTCACAACTTCAGGAGCCACTGGAAGAGTGTGTGTGTGTGTGTGTGTGTGTGTGTGTGGGGGGGGGGAAGCCTGCAACCCATCATCCTTTACCATTTACTCCTCTTTTGTTCAGGCGGAGTGGCTTCAAAAGGCCTTTTCCGACAACAGGCGGGATTATAAGCGTGTGACGCTGGGGTGATCCGACAGGCCTCTGCGCCGGTACGGGGGGGAGGGGGGTGGCGTGAAGGTTTTTGCCGCCCCAGATTTCCGTTTGTCACAAGGTCAAATAGCTGAGAATGGTGAATGGCTGGGGGGTGGGGTGGGCGGGGGGGTTGGTGTGTCGCTTCTTAAACCTTAGTCAAAATATTCATGTCTCTGGAAAAGAATGAAATTAAGAGCACATTAATGGGAAGTGAATCCGGGCCACTCGGAATCTCGCCCCCCCGTTTCAATTTATTTCCTGAGTACTCAAAACATGCCACTAATACATCTGACGGGGGACGTAAATTGAAGTAATTTCAAAACTACCCAAGCGTGGCGCGTCATTTTGCGGAGAAGCCACGGCTGCCACCCAGGAGCGCCCCCGTTAATGGGCGCGGCTGGCAGGAGGGCAATTTGCTCTCCTGGCCAGTTCTGATGGCGAATTGCATCCCCCCCCCCCCCCTGCGCCCCGAAGAACCCGGCGACATTGAGGTCCGTCGCTTGAACACCGGCGGACGGCAGGAGAACGGGGTCGGGCTGAGAGGTACGGCAAGCTTTGGCTGTTCGGGATTAATTGTGTGCTGGGCACTTCACGGCGCTAACTTCAACAACGACGAATTTCAACAACTCCCTTCAACCTACAAAGAGATAAAAATAAACTACGGACGCTCTCGTTAACGCCCGTCCTCCCAGCCTCACCTATTAATGCTGCCGTCGGACTGCAGAATTGCAAGCGCGTGCAGTGCGAGTCATACAGGCACACATCCCTACGAGCCAGAGACGACCAATCACATTCCCCTGGCGTAATTAGGGCCGCCTGGAACAGCGGGGGCAGTGAGCCAGGAGAATAACGCCGCCCGCCCGCCTCGGCACTGCCGGTCCCAAAAAGACCCATTCCCTGGGCGAGGCATCTAAAGACTCCAGCAGTGGGGCATGGAAAGTTCCAGTCTTCCACGGCACAGCTGTCTAGAGGCTCTTAAAGAGTTCGAGACAAGAAAATGACGCAACACCCAGAAAAGAACAGGCAACATAGCCTATAAGGGTCTTCACGGCTGCGGAGCTCGGAGGACAATGCATACAGCAGTGGCTCGGTGGGCACGCCGGAGCTGAGAGCACGGATTAGACGCCATTCCGAAACGGCACCCTGTTTACGCCTAACGGGCTCCTCCAGAACTTCTCTGCAGGGCCGGGGACAGTGAGGTCGGTCAGTTTAACCCAAAGATACGACATCACCAGCCCAGTCAGACGAGTATCTAATGCTGATATCCATCAAGGAGGGGAAACACCAGGCCAGGCTCGGAACCGGGGCAGACACAGCCCCAATGGATGCCCGGCGATTGGTTTCAGATAGTGGGGGTCGGGAGGAATATGATACCAGCGACTGGCACATGAAACGGGACAGAAAGAGGAATGTTTACACAGCCCCCCACCACAGCCACCCCAGGAACATCAACAGCTATTCAGACAACCACTTTCCGAGGCCCGTGCGGGGTCAGGAACGCCCCCCCCCCCCCCGAAACTCCAGTGCTGGTCCGGGAGTGAAGGAGAACCCGCTAAAAAGAAGAGAGAAAAAAAAAAAAAAGAACGAGCAGCTTCTCTTGCAGCTTAATTGCGTTTGACCGTCCGTCCCCCCCCCCCCGGCCAAAAAAAGGGATGGGTCTGAATTTGGAAAGCTGTGTGCAAACACACACCATGCGCGTGACAGCAAGATGAGGAGAACAGAGTCCCGGCCGCGTTCCACGGCTCAGTGGGAGGAGACGTGTCTCACTGAGGCTCATTACGGAGGCGAGGGCCTGCTGCACTAATCCCGCTTCCCCTAATGAGAGCATTATTAACACGCTATTAAAGCACAATCACTGTACATTACACGTCAGAACCGGGCCGCCACGCCGACCAGACACTAATGGACCCGGCAATACCATGACACCTCTCATGGCCTAAGAGCATAATGCACCGTGTTCATTTCCATGTGGGGTAATTACTTCATGGGGTGGGGGGGGGCTGTTTAGGATAAAGCATACTCGTAATTTTCATATTATTACACTTATTATTACATTTGAAAGCATTCCTGATGCTTACTGTTCAGGAAACTTGTAGCTTATGCCCATTCATAAAGTAACATGGCAGCTCAGGTTAATTCTCAGACTGCAGCTTATGGACCCCCCCCCACCACCCCCCACCTGGGCACCGGCTGGTCGGTAACCCTGCCAGGGCCACTGGACTGTGCACGCATTAAAACACAGGATCAAGGCCTAAACATTTCAAGCTGCCCAACAACCAGCCCATGACAGTCAGGATCCGTGGCTTTCGGTGGTTTTAGGTGGTTTTGGATGTTTTGAACCCAACAGGTGGGCAGGAGCGAGAAACGCCTCTCTGCTTAAATCGGGGACATACTTCTGTGCCAGTAATAACACAGCACAGGTTATCACAAACCTTAACACAATAATATAAAGCTATAGCTTTCGGGAAGGCAGACTACATACTTCCTGAAAGAGTTGTCCAGGCCGATTCATCACCAAAAAAATAAAATTAAATGAAACATTTCTCGAAATACCTTAAGAAAACAATTAACCACAGCCGGGCCAAGAATCACAGCGGTCGGCCCAAACGGAAACGGCGGAGGAGAACTCCGCAGTGGAAAATCACGGCCTTTATCGGGCCGGGCCGGGGGGGCAGCAGAGACCTGAGGCTTCACCGCCAGAACCTCTTAAGCCTCCTGGAGAACAATAAATAAAAATAAGAAAGTAGGCGGAGCGATGAGCATCTTTATTTATAACTCGATAAATCAACAGGGCCCACGGCACGGCCGGGCCCCGCCGAGGATCCATGCCGGGGGTGGGGGCAGCCGGGAGGAACAATGGGCTTCTGTGGGCCCCCGCCGTCTGGTGGCGCGACCCGGCGCTGCAGATCCGACCGGCTCGCATTGTTTATTGATTTTCTAGATTAAGAATCCCAGCGAGGGGATTGTAACAGACAACCATAAAATTATTTTTGGTCTGCTTATTTGCCTTTGCCTTGCATCTGTTTGGCCTGTTCCTGTAGACAATTACGTCTGCCAGCCCAGACTCAGGTGCTAATAATGAAGGACAAATAGAATCATATGTGTAAACTTCCCCTTCTGATGAAAATTTATATTAACTTTCCGACACTGTAAACAGAACAGCATAGCCCGACCTCCCTGATGAATTGGTGATGAATTCAGTCATTTATATCCCAGGAATGTGCAGCGGTGCAGGAGGGAAGGCAGCTGGGGCGTATTGTGTAACCGGTGTGCTCTTCCAGTGTGGGGGAGAACAACACGGAGGCTGTTTAGCTCGCCACTAAGAGGGTGCAAATCGGCACGGTGCCGGGCCCCACGAGGAGGGCCATGGGCGGCAGAAACAGAGACGGAAAAGGGGCCCTTACCGCCGTCCGATGCCGCCTCGACCTTCACCAAAGCTGTAGGGAAAACGGTCCCCCCCCCCCCCCATTTCAGTATAAGAGGGTCTTTGTGTTAGCTCACTAAGCATGAAGCAAGATAGGCAGCAAGAAAACAGGAAAAGAGAAGCACGGAGCGATAAGTCACAATAAAACATTACAGCGTTTGCATTGTACACCGTTTCGGAGCCAGACGGTCACAGATCTTGTAGGGCCGTGAGTCCATAACCTGTGCCCCGCATTCCCTGTGATGAAATTCACCTCATCCCCACTTTCAACTGTCAGGTATCACTGGGTCTACGCGGGGTGATTCGGGGGGGGGGGGGGGACTCAGCAAGGAGGGTTCAGTCTTTTTGGTCTAAATCTAGCTAAAATCTCACTGAATCACTCTGGCTCTGAAAGTCAGTCTTTCCGTCTTAGCTCACAGACGACCTGAAGCATGTTGCTTTTCCGCCTTGGATTCCTGCCTGCATGCATCAGTGTGCCCAGCTAGCAGGCGCTACTTCCGATTCAGTCCATGCACCATCACAAACGGGGGCGTAGCTAAGAATTCTGGGGGCACGAAATGTGCACGAAACCACAACTTGACTTGCCACCCAATCTTATGTATTCTAGGGCTCCTGTGAGGTTGCTGGATCCCCCGAATATGCCAGCGTGCCCCTGCCCCTCCTGCGCTCCTGATCACACAACATTAAAAAAAATCTATTAATCCTGCACCCATCGCATTTCATAAACATGCTTTTTACACGTTTCTCTGGAGATATTTACATCTCTGCACAGACGTGCTTTGTGAGCCGTGCTCTTACAAGCACATAAAATGTCTTTAATTCTAAATTTCTCTCTGAGACTGTATATCTGTGACAAAGGACAGAAAAACAAGCCAAATTAACGTGACACTCTGGCAAGGGGCAGCGTTCCGGCTTATGTTGAGTCTGCGGTGCGTTTGAGCCCGCTAATCCACAACATGCCAAACTGGGCAGCTGTCGGATGAAGTTGTTGTTCACTGTACGCCGGTCGTGCCCGCCTTTGTTGACAAGCACTCATTAGGAGAGTATGAGACCAAAGACCATAGCCGGAGGCAAGGGGGAACCTCCACGTGGAGCCCGGGAACCGAGAAGCTCTCAAAACAAAGAGGGAAAGGCGGGGAATGGCATCAATGGGTGAGAGAACCGCAGGAACACCTGGATCTGGACGGGTACAGAAAAACCAGAGGCCAGAGAAGCGCCAGTGCGAGGAAATAATCAGCACTGTGGCATTATGGGTATGAGCGTGCTTGCACGGCGACTTGCAGCCTTGTTATGGCCAAAGCAGCAGACTTGTGAGGAGTTCAGAGGAGATCCCAGGGGGAACTTGCTCCTCGTCCCCTTGCTCCCGCTCGCCGTGCTGGACCAGAATCGCCGCGGCTGGGTTTTCAGGTGCGGTAATCAGTGAGTGGCCAATGCGTGCGTCCAGATGAAAGCATCCGGGGGCAGATAAATAATTCAGCAAACACGCCCCCCCCCCCCGCCGCAGAGCTGGGCTGTCTTCCGCGTCCGTCTGCCCCACGATGGTCAGCCACAGACCCAGTCATCACAGCTACCGCTTGCTTGCTCCCCGCGCCACACGCGCCCAATGCCCGCGCACACTCAGTGCTGCCTGCCTGCCCGTCTGTCTGTCTCTCCGAGGTGCGGGAGTGGCAGCAGAGAGATACGGTTACTAAAGGGGTCAATAGAATGCCGCTCCCAGCTTTGGGAATTACAGATTACACTGAACTTTAATTACCTCACAGGCATCCGCATGGAAAACCACACCACCCCCTCTTTATTTATTTATTTTTGCCAGGCGGCAGAAGGTTCCGGTAATTTTCCCTTTGTGTCCATCTACCCGCAGGCGGGCGGGCAGGTGGCGCACGTTCAGAGTTTAGAGCGGGAGCCGGCGGTACATGGGCACGCGGTGGCAGCCGGTCGCTGGCAAGAGCGACGTCACAGTTTCATCAGAGATGCGTTTCTCAGGAAGCAATAACTGTATAAAAAAAAGGAGACACACAAACATGACTCCGGTGCCCCTAAAATTATTGCCGCGGGACCACAAATGTGGAACATAAAGGGGGGACCTCAACGTACAATAAAACAGGCTTCATACTGTTTGTGTGGCCACCAAACAGAAACGTAATATAGAAAATCAACAACGGCAAGTTCCTGCCTCCACCTCGGAGTCTAGCCTCCATTTTCAGAGAGGTTCCGTCCCGCCAGCTGTGTTCCCGCATCTTTCCGGCCGACCTCCCGGTTACTCGAAAGTGACTTAATGGGTGGCACCGCTGCACCGGTCGAGGCAATGCATCTCGGCCGCGGCCTCGCGGCGTTCCGCGCACCCCTCGGCCTGGCGCCATCCACGATCCATTTTATCTCGGAGTCGTCCGGTGAACATTCCAATTACGCCGCGCACCTGACCTTTTAGTAAGCTGCGGGAGGTACACTTATCTTCCCGTTCCCCCGCATGCCGCATCTATCAATCAATGCTCTTCCCTGCGATTTAACCGCCGGCGAGAGGCAGCTTCCCGAGGCAGCGGACTGCGACGCGGCCTCGCCGGCCGCCCGCCTTTTTGATTAGCGGGGGGGCCGTGCGCAGCTCAGGTGCGGAACGAGACGGGCCGAGGGCCTGACAAAGGCGCTTCAAAGGAAACGGGCGGAAAAAAAGCGCATGAACGGAAACGCATGCAGGATTTATCCGCATCGCGCTCAGCGACGTGCGACTCCGGAGCAGTGACCGAGGCACAGCCTTAGCCCGCATATCGCAGCAAATCAAGAATGCTAATTCCAGGCGAGGGCCCATTTCTCAATTTCATGCTGGAGCCTCGCAAGTTAGTGGCGGTAATTTCGTCTAACGAGAAAATTTATGGCTGTGTGGCTCGGTGGCTGCACTCGGCCTGTCGGAGCAGGTGATGTTTTTTCCAGTTTCTTCCTGCTGTAGCTGCTGTAGGAGCAGCACGGTCCCCCAGAAGAACCCACATTACCCTGGGGTTTGACACCTAAATAACACCTAAATATGGGGGCTACAATTTTCACAGCCCTACTCTGTAAACTCCGTGCCATTAGGACTCATCCTGGCAGCACAATGGATCCTATTTACCGCACTGCGTGGAACCAAGGTTGGAATTCTCTGTGTGAAGAACATAGGAGAAGGAACCTTTTCCGGTTTAATGTAACAGTCATTTAATTAAATATATGATTATTGGTAAACTGGTCAACTTCACTGCCTTACAGGGTAATGGCAAAGAGGAAAACAAACAACGAAAAAGGAAAAGGAATCAAAATGAAAATTAAGAGCATTATTTTGGTCAAAAGTAAAGCAGGAGGAGGGCAGTTCCTGAATCAAATTATTAACACCTGAGGACGTCAAAACCAAAAAGGCCCATGTCCCTCTTCTCAAGACAGCAGTACTGAGAAATAATCTCAATAATCCTTTATTTGTATGTTTGCTTTAAAAATAAATAAATAAATGCAATACATTCCCCCAATTCCCTTTTTTTTTTACCATTTCATTTCAGCATTTCATTCTCACAGCATCTCATTACAGAAAGAGGCTGGATATATCAAATATTTGATAACTCTTGGATCATTTACAGAGCAACGTTATCTCAGATCCAGGATGGCGAAACTCCGGAACGCAAACAGTAAGGGTGATACAAACATTGTAAGACCACAATCGCCTTTTTCCTTATTGGGGGGGGGGGGGGTTAAAATAACTCATTACATTTACTTGGACATTTAAAGACACACACAGGAAAGCCAAATGTGGCCCAATCCTCCTGGCTCAATCTAATCAGAGGTGACATACTCTTTCTTAGTGAGTAACACTGGTCTTCCCACTCTGAAGGCCAATGCCTGGATTATAAGAGACGCTGACACACCAGGACACCTAAGGGATAGTAATTAATGCACCCCCTCACACGCTCCCAAGCCTGCCCACGCCCTGCACTCACGGCTGGAGGTTTCACGGTGCGGCTGGTAGGTCTGGTGGGCCTCCCTTCCCCAGCCCATGCTGGGCCGCGCGGAGCCGCCTCGAGACAGGCGATGAAGACGTCCGCCTCGGGATGACAGCGCCGGAAAACGGGACGGGAGTCTCGGGTCCAATCTGAGGCCGGCCTGAGCGCGGCGGAAGATGTCAGAGTCCTCATCAGAGGCTGCAGCACGTTAAGTGACATCTAGCCTTCAAAAAGCCCTTCGTGTATTTAGCGGTGAAACCAGCTTATTTACTGGGCTCGCTAAAGCCCACAGAAGCTGCTAGTGGCCGTGCGCCCCCCCCTCCCTTAAATATTCAGCGGCTGAGAAGCAGCGGGAGGAGAGCTTGGTGCCCGTATGCCGGACCGTAATGGACCTGTTTTGGTGCGGATTTGGTATTCATGTGGAAAGCTGTCAGGAAGCCTCCTCACCAGGGCGAGTGAAAAAGGAGAAGAAAAGGACAAATCACTGCTTGGAAACGGCGGGCTTCAAACAGTATTGCAGCACTCCTCTTTCATTACATGTATTGCCGAGAATTGCATCTCAAATGCATGTTTTTACTGCACATTCCATTTCGTTCACATTCCATAATTACACCCAGGAAATAAAATAGCGTGACCCCCCCTCCCCCCCCCCTCCCAGGAAGAAGGATGAGGGAAGAGTCTCCCCCGCGAAGCTCAGTGTTTCCGTTTAATCCGCTGATCAGGATCATCAGGACAGAAGAAGACCTGTATAGATGGAGAGATTAGCGGTTTCCCACCGCGATAGTCACCGGTCCACAACCTATCCCCCTCTAATCTTGCAGCGCAATCGATCGACAACCGGTGGGGCGAAGGCGTCGCGAGCCGGGAGATCTGAGCGCACCGAGGTTTCCCCGTGAAGGCTCGCTTTGGCACGGAAGACAGAGAAACACGGTATTAGGGAAACGCAGGGTGGTTGAATAACTGCTCCAGGATTGTGCTTTTAGCCGTTTTTAAATCTCTTTGCTTTCAGTCACCCGTCCAACTCCACGGCGACACGGGAAGCTCCTTTCCACCAAAGCGTAGCTATAGGAACGCGGCTTAGCGCCAGCTTTGCGATTAGCGGATCCGTCTCAAATAACGAACAGGCAAACAAAACGTAAACATATAAATCCTCGTCACTCTGCCCTGACGGGTGGGACGGGGAATCTGGGCGGGGGGCCGAGAGAGGGACGTCAACGGGTGAGCATCTGGCCATGGAAGATTTTATACAATTTGGCCATGTTGAGCAAGGACGCGGGGCCCTCCCCCGAAAAACGCCGACCCCCTCCGCTCAGCCGGGTGCGGGTAATTGTCTCCGGAGCCGGACCAGCAGTCCCATCTAAAACAAACAGGCGACCGCAAGGCGCTTTACAAGTCAGCGGGCGGCTTATTAAGTCCACCAAATGCCACGCGGTCAAGGGAGTGTGAGAAGCCAGTGGCTCGCTGACAGCTGCGGCGAATGGCGTGACCCTGCACACGTGTGTTTGTATGATCCTATGCATACATGCCTGTGCATGCACATATATAATTCAATGCATACGTGTGATACATAACTTCTAAAGATACATTAAAAATAATTCAATCCTTCACACATATCCATGCCCAGCAGGTAGGAAATGTCATATAGAGCATATAAGGTGAAATTTACACGCTGGCCTGCATTTGCGTTGCAGTAATCAATCACTCCTTAAATGAAATGCAGCTTACTGTCAGGAATTTTATCAGGGGGTCACATCATAATCAAACTGACAAAGGCCACCCCTTGAGAACCGCGGGGGGCACACGCATGTGTACATGGGGGGTGGAGGTTGAGAGAGGGCAGACAGCGGCCGGGGGAGGGGGGTTAGAGAGTGGTGCTGGGGTTATGGCTTTATAGACAAGTACCTTTATGGGTTCCAATCCATCTGATAAAATAATTACTCCTGTTAGAGCCACAAATTACACGCCGCACACACTGCAGCCATTAGCTCTGCCGTCTTAAGCGACCACCATTCGGGGCGTGAGTCAAACGTTCTGTCCACTTGACACTGATGAGGACCCGGGCGGCACGCCGCCGAGGATTATGGGTACACCATTTTCAATACATACACATGCTCCTATTTCTACTGCTACTCAGGCTACTGTAAAAATGATGAATAAGGGTCTAACTGTATGGCCAATTCTAAATAACCGCCTTTGGCTCAAAAACGATACGAGACAACGGGCTGCTCCCAGAGACTGACCGCAGGTGACATGCTAACCTTCGCTGCACCACCCAAGGTAAAAAAAACCCCTCGGCATTCCCACGTACCTTAGCAGAGCTCGGCAAAGTGATGCCGTTACACGGCATAAGCGTAGCTGTGAGCTGCGGAACGTTGCGGATTTTATTCCCTGTTGACTTACGCAGCACCGAGATTCGACTTTGTGACCAGCAGCGGCAGGCTAACCGTCAGGCATCTTTGGAAATTAGCCGATCGCTTAAGAGAATCACGGCCGTGTGACATGTTATTTCCCCCCCACGCCTAATTTTAGGATCCACCCTTTTAAGCTGTATAAAAAATAAACAAGAGGACACACAGGATGGCAAACGGAGCCTGTTTCACTTGCTGCTGCGTTACTATTATTCACGGGTTAGGCAGGGAAAAAACACAACGACTAGACATGCTTGTTAAATTCAACAGCACTCCAAAGCCGCCTTCCGGAAAATCCTGCCTCTCAGTTGTCAGCTTAGGAGGAGAGCCGGCGCCGGCGTACACAGCGCACGGGATTTCCGAGACGGCCGGCAAAAGAAGGGAAAAAAAAAAAGGAGGGCTGTAGTGTAGTCACAGCTGAGTTGGGCCTCGTGGCCTACCTGTCGGGAAGGAGGAGGGGGGGCGGGGTGGGGGGGGGGCAGGCAGGAAGACGGACCCTCTGATGTGGTGCAGGTGTTGCCAGGAGCGATGACCGAATCGCGAGATGCCACAACACAGCCGTGCAAGGAACAAAGCGGCGACAAGGTGAGGTGTGAGGAGCCCGGCCCGCGCCGCACGCACGAAAGGGCACCAAGAGGTCGGCAGCGTGACAACTGCTAAAACATCTGACGTGGCTTCCATTCCGCGGGATGCACTCACCCCTGATTACACACCTCTGTATTCCCTTATTTTGCTGGGAGACACCAATCAGATGTTCAGAATTTTAAAACACATTCTACAAAATTCTCTGGTACTGAATTTCAAAATCGAAATGCTCCGCTTCTGAACTCCAAATTCTACAAAACTCCACCTTCTGCATTGTACAGAATTTTATTGTTCTTAATTCCAAATTCTAAATTATATCCTTGTGTATTGTACATTTACAGGTTCTCGATTCTTTACAAAATCTCCAGATTCTGAATTTCAGATTTCAAAGTGTACAGACTCAGAATTTCATATTTTTAATTCTGTGGGTTTAGAATCATAGATTTGCAGTGTGTAAATTGAAGAAGAAGAAAAATCAGGCTCTGAATTTGAAATTGCGCCTGATTTTATATCCTTCAGGCCACATTGTTAGAGCCCCAGTGCAGATTAACACTGGACCAGGTGAGTATCAGAGTGATATTCTGTTACCCACAGCAGCAGCCTTTAAATGTCTGCTTTACCATAATCTTGCCTGGTGGGATGGCTGGACTTACGGCGACGGGTAAACAGAGGAAGTGCACCCCCTCATCTCAATCACTGGGCCTGAAGCAAGCAAAGTTGATTATAAGCAGAGAATGTGAGAAGCTGCAGATGGATTACAGCTCACCTGCCACGTGTGTGAGTGGGAGTTGTGGGGGGAGGAAGCTGATTGCCTCTACCACTTAATCTTAGGATTCTCCTGCAGCTGAACATTATACAACATGGGGGCCAGATAGGTGGGGGGGGGGGTTGTTTGCACCTGCATCACAGTGTTCCCAGGGTGCACCTGTCCACCCCTCCCGACAATGTTAGGCAGCTCAGGCATGAAATGCATCTAAGTGTTTGTTTCCAGCAGATTTCATCCCCCCCCCCCCCCAACACCTTCCCAGCCATGCCTTGACATTTTGCTCAATCTCCTGAGATCAGGGGGGTGAGATGAGGGTGACCGGTAGCTTGCCAGTAAACATGTAACGCGGCTCGATGTGGAGGGGCACGGCGAGGTAAGGGGAGGGGGGTCAGATGGAGGAAGATAAGAGGGCAAGGCCACCTGTTTGGGGGGGGGGGGGACAGGCAGGAGCGTCATTGTCGCGCATGTGACACGCCCTCAGTGTCATGGAGTCCACGTGTCAGCAGTGCACCTTGCACCATCACTGGGGTAACAAAGACGTTCCAAGTGAGACTCATGCAGTGACTTAATTAAAGACAGACGACAAAACGGACGCGGATGCTTTCGGCAAGCAGGTCATTCCACAGCAATAAGAGAACTGAGGAAACTCGTATTTCAGATTGAATTAAACGGTAAAGTGCCTCCTGGCCGTATTTACGGGCCCCGGAACCTCACTGGCCAACAAGAGCCCGGTAACGAGGGTCTTTGTGTGCACGCGTCTAATGGAGGGCGGCTCATTCTTCTGTCCGGACAGCGGGAGGCCTTGGCAATTACAGCTCTGCGGTGAGGGGACATCAGGAAGGTGTGTGTGCCAGTCTGGGTGGGAGGCGAGGTGTGACATGGGCCCGATGTCCTCAACTCTCTAGGAACAACGGCTGGACTCTACGTTTCACCCCCCACTCCACGCCACACGCACGGCGAGGGCACAAGGACGCGGGCGGCTAGGATGCGGGAGTGCGGCTTATAGCCGCGCGGCCTGAGCGATGCATCTTGCTGACTGACGCTAATTAAATCTCCCAGCGGCCTCCTAAACACCTGACAAATAGAATAAACGTTGCGGGCTGCGAGCAATGCTCGTGCCAACCGGAGACACAGTCCTGACTGCACCTTAAAAGCAAAAAAACACTGAAATAAACAAATAAATGACACTTAATCATTCGATCACGGCTACTACTACTACAATAATAATAATAATAATAATAATATCATCATAATAATAGCCAACAAACAAGCCTGATTACTGCTGGGCTGCTCTGTGGCTGGCTTGATTGAACAGTTGGCTTTATTATAGTTGTCTTGATTACAAGTGCTGGACCATCCCTCCATGTGTAAATAAAATTGTATGTCGCAAGACCCCCCCCCATGTCACACCTCCTGGTTCCAGACCACATCCGCCCTACTGTTGCGATCTCTCACTACCAACGCTAATCGTTCCCATGGCGACATCAACAAAAACAAAAAAATGGCGTCCCTGGTACTTTCCGGACTCACGCTCAGCCGTAACTGGAGTTTCACGAGACCGGCTCTGAATATTAAACACGCGAGTGAAACATCTAAATTCCAGACGCAACTGCCGGCATGGCGCCGGGCCTCGGTAGACGGGGCGAGCCACTTCATTCGCAGGTAGCTGCCCCTGGAAGCCCGCCCCCCCCCGGGTGTGGATCGGCGCCTGCCCCCACGTCGCTCATTGCGGGATCTCCCGTGGCAACGGCGTCGGGTTAATTGCAGTCACTTTTATAGTTCCCGGTGACTCGCCTAGGTAACGAGACGCGGTGGAACGAGGAAAGCCCCCTCCACCCCCCCGACACCCCCAAACAAACGGGCCGGGAGATAACACATGCAAGAAGAGAGACGGAACGCACGCGGTGATAAATAAAAGCCAATACGAAAGAGCGTGACAGTGTGATGTACCAACCATTCAACCTCATTTGCAGAACATGCTCCTGTCACATGTAAAACCCCCCCCCCCCATTCCTGAGCCTAACTTGGAACAGCACCAGTAGCTGGCTGGCAATGGGCAGCACAGAAATTTCACACAATAGAGGGGGGGGGAGGCAATTGTAATGCAACCTGCTTTTAAAAATCTCAGCCAACCGATTAATCCTGATCTGGATAAGAATCCATAATAATCCCATAATAACTGAGTCCACTCAGTCGGCACGGCGGCTGAGATTAGAGTGACCCCCAATCGTGGCTGCCTTGCCCACGTACTCCAACCTTACTGTTTAGTGGGCGGCCCGTGGGCACAGCGAATGCTAAGCTAACACAGGAAGCACCATGTTTCCAGCAAGAAGAGCTGAAGAACATCAAATAAATATGACTGCAACAAATATCAGAGCAGTTTCAGTACAGTTCTTTTATGATGCATGAAAAATATGAGAATATCACAGAAATAATAAAATACTACTACTAATATTAATAATAATAATGTGGCAATAACGACTGACCAGCTCCCCTCAATTTGTGAATCATTTTAAATGCTTCAATTAAAACACATTTTTAAAATCTCTAATAAAATAAAAGCCAACTGTTAAAATAAAAAATATATTCACAGTATAAAAATGATACATTGTATACGAGATGGAAGACGTGACATTTAAGGGCTCCACATGGCCGGATGTGCAGGGATCGTGGCTCCGGAGCGTGTGCCAATCAGGATACCCGCCATGCAGGAAGACACCCCCGGCTGCTGGCGTTTAATTACAGCTGCGGGCTGTGCTGGCGTGACGCGCTCACGCGTCTGCGCCCTAACGAGTGACAGCACCCAAAGCTCATTTCATCATCCAGCCCTCCCTCTGCTGCCCGTCAAACGACGTCATGTTGGAGTGGCCAGTGGGGACTGGCACGTCTCCACATAAACACACACAAACCTAACCATCACACCCACCCTCCTCTCCGAGGTTCGGCCATAAAGGTAAATGACTTTACAGTTTCAGATGAATTTCTGGCATTTCTGACTAAGAAACTGACTTACAAACTGTTACTACAATGATAGTAATAAATAGCAAGATGATGATAATACAGACTGCTTGTCAAAACTCAGTGCTAGGAGGGGGTCACAGCCACAACTCCGAAATCCTACAAGACAGACACCTTCACTAACTTCTATCACAGTCCCTGTGTCTGAGTGAGAGATGCAGTACTTTGGCTGCCGACAGGCAGAGGCTGTACAAGCCCCCCCCCCCCCCCCCCCCCCCCCGCCCCTTCTCATCAGCTGGGGTGTGTGGCCCCAGGGCTCCGAGTGGGGGGGCGAAGAGGGGGGGGGTTGTCCTGCAGGCTTCATTCTGCCACACTGTCCGCCTCCCTGCCAGGGTTTGGCTGCCTCCAGCAGGAAGCAGACTCACACACACACACACACACACACACACACATATACACACACACACACACACACACACACACAGTGCCCCAAACCACAGCCTGGCATGACTGAGCCCCCCATACAGCACAGCTCTATCACACTCATCTCTCACCCTGCCAACTTTAACCTGCATTTCTGTCATTTTAAAAGGGTATGAATTGAAAAGAAAACAAAATCAGCTACCCCTTTTAACTAAAAAGTGCACAACATTTTATAGATTAGGCCATGCAAGACAATAAATCTAACACATTTGTAAAATAAAATCACTCTACGTATATTTCAAACTGATAAAATCCAGCTTTGAAAAATGACAAAATGATTTTTAGTCAGAAATTGCAATAATAAACCCCTTTGTAGCACATGGAGATGTCAGCCTCATTATAATCTTTAATTAGCTCACATGTAAATCTTCTTTGGTCAAAGGTTTGCCTGCCAGCACGAGGCTCATGTTTCGGCGCCCTCTTGTGGACAGCATGGTATCGCAGTCACCAGCACGCGGCCCGGCCGTCTGCCGCGCACCTCGCTTAAGGCCTTGTAGCTGCCCCCCCCCACACACAAACCCCCCCCCCCACCTGACTGCAAGGAGACCCCCACTATGGCAAACCCACCCCGCGACGCCCTGCAGTTCCCACGGAGACACCGAGAACTCCGGCACGGCCGGCCAGCCAACCAGCCCGACACAAGTTTAAAAAAAACAACACAGAAACACACCAAGGAGAGAAGCCAGTCATTTAAACAAACAGCGAGCAGCAGCCCGGCTACAGTGGAGCATTTAAGGGATAAGAGGAGAGAATAAAGGAAAGAGACTGTGAGCCCGTCGTTAGCCGCCGCTACCACTCCGCTAGCCGGGGACACGGGGAAACACAACTTACCTGCTGTTGTTGCAGATGCAGCAGTTCGACTGTGCTTATGTCGCCGACCACATCGGCGCTTGATCTGCCATCCCTGCCGCTGGCGTCTAATTGGCTGCTCATTCCATTCTGATTCACGGCGCTTATCGCCTCTGTCGCCGACTCCTGCATCATGACTCGGAAACCTGCAAGTGATTAAGGGGCATCAATTAATACGCCTGTTATTTTGTTTACAACCCTCCCCCTCCCCCCCCCCGCACTGCAATATGAGGCTGCTGTCCTTTCTCTGCAAATTAAAAGGGCTGTGGGGGCCGGGCAGGGCTGTGGGGGCCGGGCGGGGCGGTGGGGACCACGTAGGGTAGAATATATATGCTTGCTGAAAAAATGAAAGTATAAAAAAAAAAAAAACACACACACACACAATAAGGTGAATTCTGAAGGTGGTTCAAGAAAAACAAATGTGAGAAATATTCTGGCAGGAGAAATTTAATATTTTTTCAAGAACTTTTTTTTTTTTTTTTTTTTAACACACAAAAAAATTATATATATATATAGGCAAATAGTTATACACATCTACAAATACAAAGGAATTAATCCACGGCGCGGGCCGATGCTGCGGCATGTGTGACACCAGTAAGGGACAGGCAGCCCTTAAAATAGTCTGGCCAGACCACTGGCCATTGTGCAGTGCACCTCAGAATGGGCCAGTTTAATGACGCACAGCTAATCATGCAGAATTTAAATTTTGCGAGTGTGCCACAAATCATATCACCTGGTGCTAGATGGTTTAACAGGACGCTTCCCATTTTTTCTTGTGGCTAAATAAAATTTGCCTGAACAGGCTTTAAAAAATAAAATTAAAAAATAAAATAAATAAAACAAGCAGCCAGCCGTCACATACTGGCTATTTTTTTTAATCAAACCAGAGATGTTTATATTTGTGACATTTAGCACGCTAAACACTACCATCCCGAGATGTAATCAAGCTACATCGCAAGGTGCAATCAAACCGCTGGGCTGCAGATGACTTAAACCTCAATTGTAACTTGGGCAAATAAACAAAAGACAGAAAATTAATTTTACTGGCACGTTAGATATGAAAGCCGAAAATAAAAATCTATCAAGAATATCACTAATGACTGTGCTAAAAACAGCATAAATTATGCATATCACCTCCTCTACTGTAATAAATGTTTTATCATTTCCTCGGCACGTAGACGCACTGTACTCACCCCCCCACCCCCCCAGTCCATGATGGAGGCCCTTACGGTACCTTGTTATTTACTGCCCTAAAACAGGCCGTTTGAATCTGCTTCACTCAGAGCTCCGTTTATCTGTTAAATGTTTATGTGCAGGACACCCACCTATTGTGTTGGCAAAAGGGAACTAATATTTAAGCTTTTTGCACCCCCCCCACACGCACCCAACCCCTTTTGCAGGCACTTCCGCTCCGCTATTATAAGGCCAAACACGTCAATTTTGTCACATGCGAGATCAGTAATTCATTTCAAGTACTGAACTGGAGTCACTCTGTACCACGACTGCTCCGAATGGAAGATAATCACAATCAGGGGGCCTCTCTGCACAACAAAGGGGGGGGGGGCAATGCCATTTTAATATGCACATGCAAAGCATGTCTGAGGGTCCCGGTGGCCGACGGGTGCTCCTGAGAGGGGGGGTAGGGGGATCCCAGATGGGGGGGGGGGGGGGTCAACAGCCGGCGGTAAACAGCCGGCCGCCGCGCTCGGTGCTCACGAGAGGACGTGTCTTTTTTAAACGTCGACCGGTGGGGAAGGGGGGGGGGTGCATGAAGAGGGGATGTGACAGCCAATGAGGGATCTGGGCAGAAGAGAAAAAGCGGCCGCGTCGCCCTAATAAGTATTCAAATGAGGCATAAATTTTACATGCACGATGTTTGAAATATGCAGAGAACGAGGCTCTGATTGCCCTTACTTACTAGTTATATGAGAATTCTAATGGAGCCTTAACAACAATGAGCGCGTCTAAGACGTATGTGGGGAAGGAGGCCTTTTATTCACAGGTAAATTCAATGAATAATATTTTTCAAACCCACTTAAAATTGCAAATTAGGACTTGAGGCCATTTAAACCGCCCCCCCCCCTCCCGAAACTGTACACCCCACCCCTCCCTCCCGCCCCAAAACCTTTGCAAGAAACTGAGAAATACCACCCCATTTAATTACCAGCATGGCTCGAATTTGTGATATTGTACAGTAAGTTACACAAAAGAAACGGCACTCCAGGACCAGACCTGCCGTTAAATCACACTGCAGTTACGACCCCAACCCTGCTCACCACAGACGGGACACAGGCGGCGCAGAATTGGACAATTTTTAAATAAGCAACTGTATTCCCAGACACACGCCAGACCCAAGTACCCTTTCAAGCTGAACCGAAAGGCACAGCTGTATACTGAGAAATCCGGCTGCATTCTAACCTTAACACCAGTGACCCCTCTTAATAAAATCACTACAGGCGGCGTTCAGGAGGAATCAGTTAGAGAGACTCCCGACTGTGCCTGAGAAGGGTGGATGCGCGTTGGGACGCTGAGCTCGCTCCTGGGGCTGACAGCTGGCAGACCCGCCCCCATTCCACCAGCTGAGATCCAGGCCGTCGCCGTGCCGTGCAGTTGCCCCCTTGTTACCCCCAAAACTGCCACTGCATCCTGACTGTGCCTTGGATAGCGTGACCTGTCACGCGAGCCAACTCACTCGGCTGAAAGCGGAGGGTCACTTGAGCTGGCGGCGTTTACTCACAAGGAGGCGCCGTTACCCGGAGAGCACGGGCCAGCAGCTACTCCGGGCCTTTCCGGCGAGACTGAATGAAGAGCCTGCCGTGTGCCGGGCTCCTGACACGTCTTAAATTGCTATAATCCAGCGCTAAACACACCCGGCCATTCAGCCCGTCTCGTGCAGCCTTTAATCTTCAAATAAAACGCAGCCGACCGTTTATCGCGTAAATTAGCATACGGCTGCCTGTTGTCGCCTCTGCTGTGCCTCTTCGAAGGGGTGTGGGTGGTGGTGGGGGGGGGCGATTCTTCAGGTTTCCATCTGAGAGAGATGCTCCACACTTAGATGGTCGGGAAGTTGTTGAAATTTGCGAGGTCCTGACACGGACGTATGTCGATTTACAGGATTCGGGGAATAGACAAGCATTTGTTGGGGGATCCCTTTCACTCAAGAAGTACAGAAGTAAGCCTTAAAGTAACCAAAGAGGCATTCTACCCACTCTGTTTTCTGATCATACATTTTTTTAAACAGGCTTAAGTACCGGACTTCCCTTCCATTGTCTTTTATGGCGTGAAACACTCTTTTCATTCTTACGTTTTATATGTTCATTATCACCATCAGGGGGACATCTTGCTCACTTTCCACTGAGGGATCTCAGACAGGCTGCAGCTAAGTTTCAGGTTCCGGGGTCGTTTCGGGTCGGGGAAGGGGGTTAATTTGTCAACACGAGACGGTCACCGCAGACTGACAGCCGCTGTGTGTGTGAGATCGGTGTCATCAGGCTCCAGATTTCAGTCACAGGGAATTAAACTCCTTCTTGAATCCCTCAGCTGTGGCCACGCTTACCGCCAAGGAAACACACTCGTGTATTTTAGCGAGTACTAAACTTAAGACCAAAATTAAATGACGGGGCAAAAAAAGCAACACAGACATATCACTGAGATGGATGTAGCAGATTTCAGACGGGGCAATCTCTCTGAAAAGGAATCTGTCTCAGGTCAGCAATGCTGAAAGCTTAAGAGAGACGTGACACAGAAGTCAGGGTGGAAGCCCAGAAGGATTCAGGGAAAACACCATGCATCCACTTCTAAACACATGAACGAAGGCTAGTCTTTGATGCAGAAGCCGAGAAAAAAAAAGTTAAGCCAACATAAACTCCATCAATATTGAAGCAGCAGCAGGGGAAAAAAAAATCCCCCAAAAAAATAATAATTTGAGAACAATACACCGGAAAATCTGCGATGCACAAATTATATTAATTACCAGCTGAGAGCGCAGGTTGTTGAAATGGCGTATTGTTTGAAAAATTATAATTACATTTTACACTCTGCTTGGCTCCTCACTTGATCTGCACGTTTAAGCTAAGATAGGAGTAGCGTTGAAATAATCACAATTTCTGTGCTCCAGTGAAATTAATTCATCACTGACGTGGGTTACGGTGCATACAAAATAAAGAAGTGGCACGAGCAGAGCGCGCAAATCTTTAACACGTTAGATTGCCTAATACATCAAAATGCCAGGCAGAGGAAGGCTGCATGGCCGCGGACGCTCGGCCAACTCGAACGCGTGAGCGTCGTCGCCGGGCGGGAGAGGCGACGACGGGACACACGCACACATGCTCGCTCACGCACGCACACCCCCTCGCCTTTATCAGGAACCCTGTCCTTTGAACTGCCCTCCACGACGACGAGGGCGGGTTTATGCTGATGTCGGCGCTCATGTTCCCCGGGACATAAGGCGGGACGTTCCGGAGTGTGTCCGAAACAGGGCTTGGTCACCTGTACAGCTCTGCTTTACACGGAACACTCGCAGAGATTAAATAAGGGGAGCCGACCGGGGGCACTTTAAAACCACAGGCTTCCTTCCGGCCCTGATGCTAAAGCGTTAAAAAAAAAAACATTAATAACTCTTTCTCGGCCTGTCTATAATGCTGAAAGCTCTTCTTTAGATAGGGGTATTATGAAGTAATTCTTGAGAACAAGATTGCAATAAGAAAAAAGAAAAAAATAGTAAATTATGATAATAACAATTACAGGTTTCCCAGACTGAGTGGAAGCCAAATTCAATAATATCTCAAGCACAATAATCCGCATGTGAAAAATCTTTGTTTTTTTTTATTTCAAATAAAATTAACCCTTGGTAATAAAGCAGGATCTGATATGTGTTTTTTCAGTCTGAGCTATTTACAGGTTCATCATCACCCCGATAACAAACCGAGTTGTTGGAGGTTGAAGTATCTCCTTCATAAACATGCTCATACCTTTGTAGACAAGATCCTCTCAGCAAAATGATATGCTTCTGAAAAAAGGGGTACATTTATTATCCTAGATCAAAGTATAAAAATATTTTAATATGTCTGACCCTATTAATAAAAGTCAGGTCTAAATAATTTCATTTTCCCTTACAGGCTAATTATGCAAATGTTGATATGAGAGGAAGATCAATAAAAAACCATTAATGCGAATTAATGTGGATTTAAAATGCAGACGGGGTAAAACATCCATTTCAGCATATGAAACTGGCAGAGCATTACAATCACAGGTGCTAGGTAGCTTAGGGAAATAGTCTTATATTATCTCGAAGTGCCGCAATCATCAGTAGCTAAATAAAGAAGAAAGTAGTGCATTGTTTTCCCCATGTTCTGGGGGGAGGGTAAGAAATAAATCAAGGGCGAGTGCCACGTGTCACATCTGAAGGAGCGAGGCCCTGAGAGTGTCTTCTCCCTTTTACCCTTTTCCGTATAATTAAAATTTTGGACATCGAGCACTTCATTGAGGAAGCGATACAGTAATGGGCGAGGAGTTGCCCGCGACGCCTCAGCCAGTGAGATCCTCAGCCTTTGTGTGCATTTTAATTAATTTCTTTAATTTATTCAACCCACCTAATCTGTAGTAATTGACCTATAAAAAGGCAGAGTGTCTGGTCTCCGTCATTCCTACCGTGAGGGATGCTTAAAGCTCGGTCTCTCCCAGATACAGTTTTTTTTTTTTACCTCCCTTCTCCTAATCCTGCGCTCTCCGACTGTCACCCGTTGGACGTGGGCTCAGTTTTACGTTTCATTGTTCGTCGTAATTATGGGCTGTGACGCACTCCTCCCCCCCCCCTCCCCTCCTCAGTCTTATAGATTAAAAGGGCTTCGAAGACGGACTAACCTCGACGCTAACGAGGGGTGGGCCCGGGTTCTGGTGAGAAGGTGAGCGGACGGAAGTTAATGACAGAGCAGACACGGACCGGGGCGGTCAGGGGCCCCGGCGGATCAGCGCGGAGGCATAGCTCACGCAGACGTTTCCAGTTCTTTCTGGTTGATTAGGGTCATTATGTTGGAAAGCTGATTTATGTCGCCATTCCTCCTTGCCGGTCCTGCATCGATAGATCTTAATGAATTGGTAAATAAGGGTGAAGATCACACTTGACAACACAGTAACATTTCTCATTCATACCAGACAAGATTGATGTAGCCAATTAGGCCGCAACAGTAGAAACCGGTCTGAAGAAAAATAATCTTTCCAGAGGAAAATTACCCGAGTCTAACCCTCTACAAAATAGATAATGGGCAGTCTTTAACATGTTTTAGTCACAGACCAACCATTCTGTGAGGGGGGTCTGAAATCGCGTTTAAAAATGTGGTGTGGGGAGGGGGGACGCTTTTCCTTCCCTGTGAGGGAATTTATACAGAATTTATGTTTATCCATTGTGAACACACAACTTTCCCACCAAAACGCTGAGACTCCATTTAACATTCCTGCCTCAACTTCTAAAAAATAATTATTATAATAATCCTGCAATAATTCTGTAAAGTGCACTATTAATTTTTTTAATTGCTACAATTTTAAAAATAAATTTCACAAAAATCATTCACATTTTAGTAGCCTGTGTCAAATAATTGAACTACTGTCACAAAATGATAATTAAAATAATAATAAAATTTAGCTTAAAAAACAGACAAGCGCAGATCATCAATATCGCAGGGCTAGGTGGAACAGCCAAAGGGTGAGGGATGAAAGCTTAGTGATAGTTTAGCCGCCTGATTCCGCTCGCTAGAAGCATATGCTAATGAGAGACTGCTACTCAACTGCATCATTTATGTCGATAATAGTGGCATCATCATTACAGGACTTAAATTAAATTACATCATAATTAGCATATCAAAGTGATTGGTTAAACTTGAAAACAAATACCCAGTCCCGCTAATGAACGGTGTTAATTGGCTCATGCGTTCTAAATAAAACATCTAGGTAAATATGTGGTCTAGCAACAATTTTTTCCCACTCTTCTTATTTTCAAGGGGAGATGGGAAAAAAAAAATGCAAAACTACAAGCTCAAAACAAAATATGCCGTAGGGATTTGTAAGATAAAAATTTAAAATATGTAGCATTTAATTTCAGAACACTAAAGCATAAGGCGGACTCTAGAGGACAATGCAAATTATCTGCCTTCAGAACAGAGTTGGGCCAACTCTCAATATCAACTAATCACAAAGCTCATTATGCATCGCGGTATTAAATTATGAAGAAGCAGCACAGCACATTCCAACACAAATCCCTATGAAATGTTAATATTATACCCACAATAGCGGCATACCGCACTATACCCGCCTTCATGAATAATAAAGTAAACAAATTATCCACCCACCTTTGATAATGATTATTAGCATTTCACCGTGTGTAATTTTACTGACCTCCCCTATTCAAACGGGGACATGCTCTATAAAGTTTGGATAACTGCAAAATCTAAATAACTCCATCAAAGACCGACTCGCTGCTGTAAAACTCATATCTGCGACTCATTAACACTTTACAGTTATAACCTTATAAAAAACTGTATTAACTGTATTTATAAGAGCCGCACTGTAAAGTAGAATGGGAACATATTGCCGTTACTTGCAGTTTGCTTTTACGGGATTTTCACATCAACATACCCTAAAGAACCCTGCGTAGCATGTCAAACATGTGATACAATTTACAAAAAAAAAAACAAAAAAAAACTAAAAAGCCAAAAATAAACACCAAGTCAAGTGCCTTTGCACCTGCGTGATGTGCCCTGCGACTTATCATTCAGAGCAATTAAACCAATTGGCAAATGAATCCCTATGAGCACCCCTCCCCACCCCCACGTGCGGCAGAATGCACGAGCGGCCGGCAATTAGAAAGTGACATTAATGTGTCGCGAGGATGAAAATGGATGGATTTTTTTTTTTATTACCTGACGCTGAGGAGTGTCAGACTGGCCAGAGGAAGTGCGAGCCGGTGTATGCGGGCGCCTGCCTGCGCGTGTCACTGCCCAGGGCTCTGATATCTGTGTCACCAAGCTGACTGTGTTTATAGAGCCCCGCATCATAAACAAGCCCGCGGCCCCGCGCGGCCCGTCCGTGCATACCTAAATCACCGCGCCCATTAAAAATGTCTCTCCTGACAATTATTCTATCATTTTCGCCTGTCATCGGGCAATTACCAGCGCCCCGGGACTGGCCCAATAGGAGCCCTGAGAGTCTGAGGCTGCTTTCACAGAGAGACTGAAAAGTGCAGAAAATGGAAATTTATAGTCCAGACAGTGCTGCCTTTCTCCGAACCCACCAGAAATAATTACACTCTCGTTCCCGTCCGCTGAAATATAACGCAATTATTTGAAAACACTACTTATCATTTAATTCACATTTTATTGCCAGAAATACATTACAATTATCCCTCTGTCTCTGATCTAAAAATGACCTTCAGATTTGATTTGGGATTTTTTTTCTTTTCTTCCCCTTCTCTCCTCACCGTGCCTGTGTGAGCGGTGAGGGTGTGTGCGCGGGCGGGCGCGAGCCGGCGAGCGAGCGTGCGAGCGCGCGTGTGTGTGTGTGCGCGTGCGGGCGGACGGGCTGTGTGCATACATAGCGCCGGACTTCCTGACAGCGCGGGGGCTCCGCCGGCTTCGGGTGTTGGCACAAACGGTCGCCTGCACCGGCTCTCCCTCCGCCATCCCATAATAGACTTCTGCGCCAGCTTGCACTGCTCACACACCTGGAAGCTTCCTCAAGACCCCTGCTTTTTTAAAATTAAAAAAGCTCACCCCCGGCTTCCGACTGCCACCGAGGGGGACTCACATCGCACGGCACGGCAAGCAGGACCGGCTGCTGGGTGCCGAGGACGCAGACTTCCACCCTGTCTCCCCAGAGAAAGGTATTTCTGCCTGCTTTATTCTTCCACTACGACTCGGCCGCTTTCTTCCCTCCGTCCGTTTAAGTCCGAATCACATTAGCGGCGCCTCTCGCAGCGAGTCCCGGCCGCAGAAACGCACTCTACGAACGACTGGGGGGCTTTCCTCAAAACAAGAAATCAAACGTGCCTAACCTGTACATCAAAAGGTCGCGTTCACGCCATGCCACGCGGCACGCGCACACACATACAGACACGGGGGCCAAAACATGCTCATCCAGCCCCAGAATTAAAGGAAAAAATAACCTACCTTTTAAAGAATGAGAAGAAAAAAAAACACAATTCCCTATTAATCGGGCATCTGAAGATATTCTTAGAAGCCTTAATGTGCTTCTGGAAAAAAACAACAACGGCAGTTTAAATTGGAAAAAAAGATGGAAAAAAGTCGGGATCTCGTTAAATGTTAAAGCTTTTATCACGAAACTACGTATTGCGGTGTTTATTATCTACTGCAGGCACACTTTCTGCTGCACTCGTCCCAGACTGATGACATCTTCTGCTGGTAATTAAAACAAATCAAGCAGCCCCCTGATTGTTTTGGTGCCCAAGGACAATCACACACAGACGGGAGAGAGAGAGAGAGAAAAAAGTGAGCGTTTAATCGGCAGGGTTCGTCTCTGGGGCTGCGGCGCGAGGGGCGAGGGGGCTTGAGCGCGAGGCGGCCGTGCGCGCCTGCCATTATCATCCCAAAGTGAGGAGCTCCGACCTGCTCGGAAAAACAGCGCGCGAGTTCCTCAGCCCCTCTCTGGCGGCTACGGCTCCACGATAAATACGCCTGACGCCTGCCGAGCCGGGCAAAGTCGGCAACGACGCACCACGCGCTGGGAGAAACAGTAAATGCCAGGTAATCCAGAAAAAAAAGTATTCGGAAGAGGGGGAAAAGAAAAAAGGAAAAAAAGAGGTAAACCAGGCAAGCAGCCCGAGATTCTGATAAATCAAATGCAAAAAAAGCCCCTTCGATGTACTTGAAAACCACACCACACTGACAATTTGTCTTAACAGATGTTAATCAAGCGCCCCCCCACCCCCACCACTTCTGAACGCTATATTCAATCAATTACTAACCTTAATGAGAAACACAGGACTCCAGTCACTGTGCTGGCAAGCGCAGAGTGTGATGGATGAAGGTGTGCGGCGCACTGTAAACAACGCACTCCCGCAACAAGACGGCACCCTTTAGCTAATGCTGTTTGTCAATCCCTCGTCAATTTTTTTTTTCCTCCCCCGACCCCCCTGTACCCCCCCGCCCCCCCCCTCCACCACCACTTCAGCCCGCCACAGATGTTTTTCTTAGCTGCTTCACAAAACAGGAACCGACTAGCTGAGAAGAAAGGCCGTCTCCCCCAGGAAAGGAGTACAAAGCCAGGTCTGTACACAGCAGATGCAGGCGACGGTCCATCTGCTACCAGCTCACAGCACCACATGGAGCTGGAAGATTTAACGCCGCGCCTGGCCGGCCTGCGTCTCTGTCGACATCGGCGGAGTGGAGGGAGGGAGCTCCCAAACTTCAAAGGGGTATGGACAGTGGGGACGGCCCCGGCAAGAAGACCCATGGGGGGGGGGGGGCACTGACACAGCCATGTAGACATGTCCTCATTCACAAATAATAACCACACTACATATGTTAACCACATACCAAAGACCTGAGCAAGCCGCACACAGACTCACACACTTAAGTGTGAAGGCTATGAAACTTTTAGCTACTCTGAATTACTCCCCAAGACAGCAGATCTGTTTTGTAAACCGTATGGCAGCTCCGATTAGCACGGTGAAACGAGCTCTGAGAGGCACGTTATCTGCTAATTCCGCCAGTCGGAGTATCATCGCTACCAGGCTGTTCCTGACCTGCGGCCCGGGGTGCCGCTGCCGCCTTAAGTCTGACCTCCTGTCTCCCCTTCTCCCTCTGGCTGTAGGTACAGTCAGACGCTCAACTAAGTGTTTCTGGTCGGGCTTAAGCAAGAGTCTGGGAACAGGGTGTCCGATGCCACCGACTGTAGGGTAAGCGAGTACCGATTCTCCACACCTCATCTTCATGCCCCTGCATTTAAGGAGCATCTTCGCCAAACGCTCGCTAATGGGCAGCATTTAAGTTCACCCGACTCGTCAACTGCAAGAAGACTGCGAACCCAATTCCTGATTGATGCCGCCCAACTATACATTGATAAACGCCCAGGCACATCCAGCCAATAACGGATGACGGCGACAGGTCGATGAAGCAGTATGAACCACGCAACGTTTCCATGCGCCGAACATTTTGTCATTGTAAAATCCACAGCTGTAAATATTTATTACAGTCCGGGAACAGCAGGAGTCAACAAGGCCAGCGTCCTTGAGTGCTGCTAACGTCGCACACTTTCATAACGCTAAGGAACGGGCGGGGACTGCGCTCTCCGTCAACGACCGAGGGTGAAAAGACAAAACAGGCATAATAGAGGTGAAAGCGGAGCTGGGGCAGACAGCGGTGATTGGGCACACGCCTCCATCCCTCCTGCTAATTTCGCTACCTCTATTTTCCTGCAGGGCTCTGGACAGCCAATGTCAATGAGGTCAGACAATACCACCAGAGCCTTTTTGTCAAGGCAAAAAAAAAAAGTAAAAAGGAGTAGGGTGGGTGGGGTTTAGGAAGGGGGGGGGGGGGCGTGAGGGGACTTCGCTTTCTGTCTGCGAGAGCCAGTATAATCTCCATAGCAACCTTGTAATTGTTAGTTTTCAATTAGAACAGATAGAATGGGACCAGCCACCCCCCAGAACCTGGCCCAGACCCGGCCCAGGTTGAGCGGATGATGTCCGGGGTCCATCCAGCGCTTTCCCACTCCCACGCAGGCGGCCAGTTAGTCATTATTGTCCCGGCCCGCCGGTCGCATCAGAGCAGCGGTGGCAGCCATTGTTAAATGCAGGTTAACCTTTGCTCCCCTCCACAATAAATCACCACCATTATATTCTTTCCCCAGACCTGAAAAAATGCAGAAATGTGTGCGGGTGCATGCGTGTGTGTTGGGAGGGGGGGGCGAGGCGTTTCACGCTGATGTCCTACTTAAGCCTATCCGTCGGGTGAGGGGGCAGGATGAAAGGGGCTGTTTATAATACAGAGCCGGGAATCTGAGGAAGACTGAAAGTTTTATTAGTTTAGCAAGTGTGGGACCCGCATGCTGCGGACAGCCGATTCTGCTCCTGGGTGCCGCAGTCCTTTTCTGTCAAATTCGCCCTCAATAAACTAACCCTAAAAGAGCATGTCTTTGCAAGTCTCATTTCAAGCCTGGACACATTTCCACTGCTTACACAGCAACAGAGGTGGATGCGGATGGAACATAAAAAATACAGGAGTGTAATCAACTCATATTAAACCTAGCAGCTAACAAATAATCCTTGATACCAGATATACGGTGCGTGAAGAAATATCATGATGCATCCGAAACCTCTTTTTTTTCGTCGCACAAATCATAATATTAATATGACCAAAACGAGCAATTAAAGTATACTGATTACATGACAAGCTAATTATCATTTTATAAATGCTACTTTATTAGTATCCATGGTAACTTACTTGAAAATCCCTATTAAGCGCTTACAATTAGGTCCTAGCGTTTGCTTACATATTTTAAGGGGAGAGGATCAAATGGGGCTGGAGTGGAGCTCAACGTTTGCGGAGGCGAGCGAACGAGCGAACAAACACGCCTCCAGCTGGCTGAGCCCTCGCTCTCTCAGGCTGGCCCAATTCAGGCGGACGAATGGACCGGATAACGAGCCGCCCGTTTTGTCCGTCACCTTAACTGCCGAAGCATATAGCTTAAAGAGCAGGAAAATGCCAACACACCTGCTACTGTAATCACGACGCATCGAGACGGAGCCGTAAAAAAAAAAAAAACAGGTGACGGAATAAGCCATTTAGCTAATTCAACCGTTTAACTGTCGACAAATTTGTATATACACCAAACATGCAGATGAGTTCATTCACGTTAAAACCATAGCATTTATTTTTTCTCATTATCCTGATCAGGACAAAGATGCTCAACTCCCGACCTTGAGCTGCAAATTGGGAGCTCGGAGACCGACAATCTGATATCGATACATCATGACTGCTGGCTCGAGAGCTCGCCATGTGCTCGGTTTGTTAAACTCAAAGTAAAATATGGAACGAGCACGCTCAGATACTGTAAGAGTCACGCACTGGACATATAAGCACATAGACTACGCAGTGTCCAGCTGTGCTGTATCACAGACTACAGTTAAAGAGACCTTTACGTAAGAGGATTAAACCACGCAGTGATCTCTGCTCCGTACTCAAATCCACTCCCCTATACATCTATTAAATGTTAACCTTTTAAACTCGCAGGCTTTTCTGTGAAATTTGTGCCTGCTTTGGGGACACCTTGAATAAAGCTTAACATCTTCCCACCCAGAGATAATCTTTGATTCGTGTGTGTGTGTATAAATAAATAAAAATAAGAAATATCTGTTGACTTTGATTCTGCAATGCAATGAAAAACTTCAGGCCAACTAATAAAATCCCACATCAGTTTATCCTGGGTGTTCTCCAAACGATGTAAACCTTTCCAAAAAGCTCTTCAAATTGTGCATTCTACCTAACCATAAGTCATTTTCAGATATGTAATCATAACCCTCAAATACATATGTATAGAAAGGGCTTTATGCATTTTGTGTAGTATTTAACATTAATGCATTGCTATGATTTTCCTTTCATTATTTTGTCTTACGTCTCTGAAACGACACCCTTGTCTCGCATTTGTGAATATATTTACTTGTGTGCTAAATGAAATTCACATATCTGACCTTATGGTTTTTTTTCCTCAAGACACCATAAATAAAACCAAAAAGGCGGTTTGTTTCTGCTCTGCTTTCATTTGCCCTCTTTTCTTTTGGAAAACGCATTAGGAGGCATGTTCTGTTTTATGGAGTTTGTGGTGAGGGTTAGCCTATCCGCATCACCGATGGCTTAACCAAAAACTGACACACAGGCCTATAAAAATGCAAATCAAAGGGTTTTTTTTGTCATTTGGATTTTAATTACAGCAAAAGAATGCCGCCTCACAGGCATTAAATCAGCACTGGTGACAAGAATAAACTTAATCACAAATATTGTGTTTATAATCCATATAATTGAAGTAATTAATCAGTACATGAAAGGAAGTTAATATCTGACCATCTTCAACGTAGGTGCTGGAAAGCGACACTGAATCGTTTGTTATGGCAAGAAAAAAATTATAAATATGTAAATAATAAAAGACAATACTTAAGATCAACACATTAAAACTGACAACATTAAAGCGTCTGGTTTTCACCGCGAAAGTTTATCATTGTTTTTGACAGCGCTGAGGGTATTAAGCCAACAATAAACAAACTTGGGTGAGCACCACGGAGTGTTGGAGAGCAGAAGGTTTATGCAAAAGGTCTTCAGCTCAATGACACCTGCTCATTAAAAGCTGTCCGAAAAGAGCAAGAGGAGCCGCGGGTGGCAGGGGGGGGGAGGGGGGGAGAGGGGGGACTTCAGCCGATAGGGAAGGGAAAAAAAAATAAATAAGAAGAGGAAAAGGAAACGCGAGCAAGGAGCGAGGCAGATCACTCCGGCCTGGCACTTCAAAACGGCCGGCGAAAGGAGACGGACACTTCAGGTTAAATGAGCTCTTGTGCTCCCCCTTTAAACGTGCACGTCTTCAAAACTGCATTTGAATTAGGGCCATTTGATGAAATCAAAAGACTTTGCTGTGAGTAAATTTAAACAAGCAAGGGCACCTCGCAGCAGTCTTCCCATTATGGAGCAGATTGTAGTAAGATGAAAGTGTGCTGCATGGTTAACATAAAAAAAAAATAACTGTTCTCCTTCACAGTGTGCATTTTCATCCTGCGAAATAAAGAGGGCCTTTTTAACGGGGGGGCCTGCAGGGAGGGAGGGAGGGAGGGGAGACTCTGGTATCAAACGCAACCCCCCCCCCCCCCCACCCGTGGTACCATCCACGACTTTCCAGTCTCCGTTAACAGGTTGCCAGATAGAAAGCCATGCTGTTTGATGCTAACAGTATGGACGCTCTTCTGGCATTTTCCAACCCCCCCCCCTCCACCCCTCTCCCATGACTGCATTCCGTGGGATGCTGTCCAATACCTTGAGATGTGGCCACCTGCTTTTGGTACACCTAGAAAATGTGTACAGCCTGCCAGTGGCACAGCTATCTTGGACCCCACCAGCAATAAGAACAAAACGCCCCCCAGCAACTACAATCAGACACCAGCCACAGGTGTCACTATGGCGACACATCAATGACAGCCTGTGTTTAAACACCTCATTTTACAGGCAGGACAACCCCGGCAACCCTGGACCCCCAACACCGCTACTGGGTCCCCGACTCCTACATCAGTCGAATTTCCAGGCTTGAGATGCAGCAGCTCAGTCGAGTGAAATCGTCACAGCTCTCTCTCTCAGGTACTTTGCAATTCACTGTCACGGTACATTTAGGAGAATCCAATTAATTTCATACAGCAAATACAGTTGCAATGCAGCTGTGAACGCCAGCCTGATTTAATCTGTTTGTACACTAAAGGCATCATGTTACATTATCCTTTGAGACACTGGGGAAACCGTGCTCATTTTTGTGGCTTCGTAATTATGACTATACGGCAAATCGATTCATAAAAAAGCAAAACAAAGGCAGAGCGAATTCCTGGGACATTATATCTGTGATGTGTGGGCTCTTTTTCAGAAACCAATGCAAAACAAGCCCGATTTATTCATACTGCACAAAAAAAAAAAAAAAAAGCGCTTCGAGTGAGGTTTTCAGGGTCCAAAATGTATCCCATAATGCCACATTCACCAGAGCAAAATGATAGGGAGAGGGAGACACGTTTCCATTCATTAAAACGTGAGTGCGGCAAATTGCACCAAATTGAGTCCTTTCCAAGCCTGCCCGGTGGGAAGGAAATGTAAGTTTTAGCTCCAATGGTCCCGCATGCAAAGTTACTCAAAGAGGACATTTACATTCAACAGAAAAAAACTTTCGGTGCTACACGCCTCCCCAACCCCACGCCCTTTCATATAGAAAATGTGTTTTCCAAATGAAAATAAACTTTGGCTAGCAAGTTTGATGCAGTTAAACCCAGGAATGCAAGATCAAATAAAGGGTTCTGCAGAGGTTGACAAGAGAAATGAAATCACTTGCATGAGAAGATATTCGGGTAATAAAATTACTGTTTTTTACATCTTCTTAAATGGCACATTTTCCTGCGGAGTGATAAAGCTCTTACTGCCTCCCTTTAAATCGTGCTTCCTTTCACGGATTTGGTCTCCAAATGGCAATCTTTTCTAGGTGTAAAGGATGCTTAGTCATATTCCCCGAATCCTTCACCCCGCAATTTGCCGGCAAGGAGGAGCACTTTCAAACAGCAGAACTTGCGCAAAACTTTCCGACAACTTTTACCGGAGCTGCAACGTCGCAGAGTGAACGGAATTAAAAAAAAAAGAAGAAGAAGCTGCACAGCCATCAATCCTGCGCTCATTTAACACGACACTGACGTCTCCGCATCCTCCCGATTCAGCCGCTAAGTTGGAAAGCGACGACCGGCCATGGTGATGTGATCGGTGCTGCTTTTCCAACGTTTTACGTATACACCGTAGAGGGTGCCCCCAGGTCTAAAACAACACAGCACCATAAAAAGACTTTCACTGGGGGAATTAGGGCGGGTTTTCATGCTTGGAACCTGCCTGGACATGACCCACCCAACCCCCATAACTGGGGCACCCACGAAACGGCCCAGTTTCCAGGTCTGTCTGCAGAGAGCAGAATGACGCAGCACGTGATCACCCAGGCTAATTGAGTCTAACGATTTGCCTGATTACCCAATCAAGGGTTCGGGCTCAGTCAGTAGGGACCCTCGCCCCCCGTCGCTAGGGCAGTGGACCACAGCTTTCCCTGCTGGCTGCACAGAGGTGCAGGTGGCCCAGACGGAGAAGCCGTCCGCTGTGGACACCACAAGGACAATTTTGGGGATTCTGCTCTGATGTCAAGCATAACCCTTGTCCCCTCTACGGGACCCACCCCGGACAACCTGCAGTTTTATACCCGCGCACATTGTAAATTTAACCCTCTAAGTTGATCATACACCACAGCATAGATGTACACTTGCTCTTACTTAATATCAATCACGCAAATATACCAGTCCCTATGCGTCAAGTTTACAATTGATAAATGGATGGAATAATGGTTGAAAAACATTGAAGCTGGGTCCACTGGGACCAAACAGCATCCTTAACAAAGCCAGCTACCTCTTCATCATCATAATTCCCAAGCTTAACCCTTCCAGGGCAGCGGCATCGTAAAGTACCAGAGTACCTAAGAAGTACAAGCAATAGAAAATTAAGTGGGAGAAGCAGTCGTTCAGAATAATAGAGGTTACTTATTTAGCCGAAGCACATCGCAGAAAATCTGGGGACTGGTGAAATAGAGGAATATATTATAATTTTGTTTTTTTTTCTGCCATTATTAAAATTGCAATAAAAAGCCTTTGGAAGTGAAATAAACCACTTATCAGTGTGCCTGGTTTTTTACCTTAAAAGCAGTCTGGCTATGCAATTTGAGTTGCAAAAAAAATGAAAAGACGTAGCCTATCGTGACGCTAAAAACATTACTGGATGTTCGTGATGGGAGACACAAATGGACCGCTTTCCAACACTGAAAATAGCAACGCAGTACATTCTGGGGTGAATCATTGCATTTAATTGTTTATTCAACATCACAAAGAGAAAGGTAATAAAAAAAACTGCACTCATTCGAGGACAACCCTAAAATGCCATTTCAAATGCAAATAGATCAAGACTGTCATGGCTGAAAGCTTTTTATAAGTCCAATTTCTCAAAATAAATAAATAAATCAATAAATACATACAGATAGCCAGCATACTGCATTCTGATCGGGTGCCCCCAATACTACACAAATAGATAAAGTTGTCTTATTTATAGAAAAAAGTTTTATTTTGTTATTTTAGACAATAAAAAGCTGAATAAAGACATCTACTTCGTTAAAGGTGCTAATTTTATCAGTGATTTTTTCTCTTTAAGTGAGAATTTAAAAGGTTCAATGAAGGCACTTCATTCATTTGCATCAATTTACAGGAAAGCGTCAGTATGTCCACCTTCAAGGGAGACGTGGGCCTGCAGCCCGTGGAGCTCTGCGCAAAAGGTGTGTAATTAAGAATTCTCCCTCACAGGGCATCGAGGCGCCTTTGTGTGCGCAGGGGACAGGAGGATTATTACAAACCGACAAACACTTGGAAATCGGTCAAACGGCGGAGTCACTTCAAATCGAATCGCCGAAGGAAGAGCTGGAATTCACCGTGTTTCACCACCATTTTATTTCCACGAAAACGGAAACAATGTTGACAATTGACACAGTGACAGCGTGTTTATTTTCTGTATGTGACGGCATACAAGAATGATGTGACATTTGGACAACTGGGTCTTTAATATCCATTTTCCAAGCAGAATCTGACAGCTTCTATACAGCAGCCCTTGGTAAACATCTGAAAGTGGAAGCACATACGAAGGAGAGACAAAGCGGGCTCTGGAAAATGTCTGAATCTGGGCTCAAATTCCATACGGCACCACAAATTAAGAGTGATCAGAAGGAGGCGAAGAGAAACCGTCAACCATGCTCAAATTCAACACAACTACATTGCCTAGGAGACCCACTCATTTACCAAAATAACTTAGTTATCGACAGTGTTTTTACCGATGATGACACAAAATGTGGTGCTTCACAAAGGCTTTTCACCAGCGCGTTGGTTAGACGGCAGGTCACTAGGTCACGGCCCATATGGCTGGCCACTGCCTGCATTTACAGCCTCTTAGATGCATTTACTGTGTTGACAATTACTGATGTCGGTCTGTATTTCCAGGTCTGAGCAAGATGAACATCTTGACCTATACCCCACTAGGCTAGATTTTTTGTGCGCAGTTTTCTAAAAAGGATGTTACTTTCAGACATTCGTGAGGGACCTTGTAAACATGAGACATCTGAAGCCAAAAGACCTTCTCATTTGTCCTTCCAGACCTCTTGCAGGCCGACCTTCAAACACACAGCAGGACCGTTAGGTAACCCTCAGCAGCCACGTGACAGGAGGCAAACATTCATCTTCCGTCCTTTCTTAAGAAACCCATGAAACCTCGAGAGCTTCCTTAGACTACGGACCACCACGCATAACGACAACAACAAGTGTCTCCTTGGTTGAGAGAAGAGCCCTCCGTGCATATACAATCATTTTTCATTAAAAGGCATAGCCTCTTTGCTAAGCGACTCAACTTCAAAAAGGACCAAAATGTACATAGGCACCCAAAACAACCTTGATTCTAGCTTTGTTTATTTCAAATTTAAATGT
Organism: Paramormyrops kingsleyae; assembly: GCF_048594095.1. Classification (NCBI taxonomy): domain Eukaryota; kingdom Metazoa; phylum Chordata; class Actinopteri; order Osteoglossiformes; family Mormyridae; genus Paramormyrops; species Paramormyrops kingsleyae. The sequence goes on along the minus strand of NC_132799.1, from coordinate 29,541,274 downwards.
CACTTCTCAAAACACTGAGTGCCTAAACACTTTTGTTAGCCATTAGCATCAAAAGGCACTTCAACTTTCGGGGCGACTCAGAGCTACAGTGTGTTTTGACAAACCAAATACGAAGCCAGAAGGAGCCATCTAGTTAAAACTATCTAGCTTAATCATTACTGAACTAAGGACCTCACCACTTCACCATCTGTTCAGCAAGTGAGTACCTGATATGCAACTGCACTAGCGTTGTAAAACGATGTGTCATAGAGCTTCATCCATCATATGAGGAAATATACACATTTAAACGTTTCCACTTCTCATGTTTAAGAAGAATATTAACATTGGTGTGGTGGGTTACAGGTCATGGCAGCCCAAGCCAAACCCACTACACTGTAAATATTGGCACTGTCTCCACCCCATGTTCTGCTGTCCACACAGGAACCACACCAACAATGATCACCATGGTTGCCTTCAATTGCTTAAAACCATCCAGAGAGACTGTAAGATCGAGGTTCCTTGCAGTTTGTCAAATATTACACGCCTGTCCATACAATTTATAATGTTTCAAAGCATGAGACTGGGGTCTGAAGGTACGGGTAAAGCTTTGAATCTCACTGGTTCGTCAGCAGTGATTTTTGGAGAAGCCAGCCTATCAAGTTCCTCTGAAACAAGGGAGGTGGTTATGGAGAACATTCTAGATGATCTGACTTGAACAGGTCTGGAAAAACAATTGTAACATTCTGCTTACCTGGGGGCTAATTACTGACTAACCTGCCTACTCTTGACACAGACACACACACACATGCACGCACACACACGCTGACTCACACACGCACCCGCTCGCGCACACACGCACCCGCTCACACACGCACATGCACGCACACGCTTGCGCATGTAGGGTAAACATATCCTTATGGGGACCGCTCATTCATTTCAATGGGAAAAATGCTAACGCTAACTATGACAACCTTAACCCCTACCCTGCCCTAACCATAACCATAAGGGAAAATCTCCATTTTCACATGAAAATGGAGACTGCGTGCCAACTGCGTAGCAGAAGGGCAAACATCCGTATTTCAGGAAAAAGACCTGACCAGCAGGAAGTTTTAAACAAAAAAAGCATATTATATGGTGTGTTTAAACATTACCAGCCAGACAATAGCTTCTGTGTTTTATTATTAATTATTAATTTAATCAAACTTGTGGTTAAGTCAAATGAATTGATTTCACAAGTCCAGTACAGAGTAAACTGTGGTATTATTCATTGAAAAAGTCCACAGTAGTTCCATTTCCACACACAGACACGCACACACATTATTTAAAAAAAAAAAAAACTGGGCCCACTGAAGGCAGCTGAACTTTTCACGCCCCCTGAAGCCACAGATTCAGATGGTTTGCGGTTTCTGCAGCTGGTGCACTGAGACACTGTCATGTGAAAACTATTCCACTCCCTGAGCCCTGAACGGCATCGGCCATTAATGAATGACAGACCACAGGATGAGGTCATACCGACAGCGGGTCTCAACAGCCAGACCTGAAAGCTGCAAAAAAATAAAATAATATTTAAAAGAAAGAAAAAAAGAAGCTTGATACTTGCTGCCAGTAAGGGAACAAAAATGTTAATATATTTTTCGTATTCTTTACTTTTTCCATGCACTCTTTAAACAAAAGTCAACTGAATCGAGTTGAAAAAAACAGCACAAATCCACAATGAGAGCAGACTAAACAATATGAGCTCGGCCAAGGAAAACGGTAAGTAACTCCAGACATACAGTAACGCCGAAGAATTTCTTACGCTAATTGCAAACTATCAAATCTCACAATGGAATCTGTGTACGTCAGGAGTGCGCCAGCGACTCCCCTGCCAAAATATTGTTTTTAGGTGTCAACTTCTGAACAGAAGACGACGACTGTTTGGTGGAGGCCATTCAAGACGGCAAACCACAAGTCACACTGAGAATCAAAATACACAGAAAGGGGATTTATAAACACTGGGGGGGTCATGTGATCCACATCTGACATGATGATACGGCAAGGGTGGCGGGGGGGGGGACTATTTTTTTGTTGTAAACTAACACCCACATTCTGGGATTACACACTTCAAATTAAAAATGAGACATGATGGAAGAAACACTGCTAAATTAAATACAAGTGTATTTCTACCAGTCAATGCTGGACCCCAAATCACAGGTGACAAAACGGCCCCGGAATGCGTGGTGGAGGGCAGCTCAAAGACTAAGACTGGGGAGGGAAGTGTGGAGGGGGGTGGGGGGGGAGAGACCGGGGCCGGCATCAGACATGGACTGTCAGACTGTGACAGCATGTGGCGCTCTGTTTTCATAAGTCCAAGTCATGCTCCTACTTTCCAAACTTCAAACAGCTGAAATACCACAGCATTCATAAAACAGAACTGAACTACTGGGAATTAAAAAGAGGAAGGGGGGGGGGAGAGTGGAGAGAAAGAAACACAAAAAGGTAGCAGACCTCAACAGCAGATGGTAAAATTAACATTTCAACAGCTCTTGCCTTTCATCTCAGGTCTCTGCAAAACCTCGTTTTCTGGAAAAAATGTAAGGGCTCACTTTAGAAAGATACAGAATCAGGGAAAGGCATCTGGAAAAGGAGAAAGGGAGGGAATATTGGGTTATTACTCCTGATGGTCCTTCCCTATGAAAAATTAAATAGCTCTGTTTTGCCAGTCCCCCCCCCCCCCAAAAAAAAAATATTCAGAGTTATGGAAACATCATTGCAGTAATTTATATGTGAAACAACACCTGATGAAGGAAAATGAAGCATGTTTAGCTTTTTTTTTTTTTTTTTGGGGGGGGGGGGGGGTTCTAATCTCATGCTTTCAATTTCTTCAACCTTGTGGCCATGTTTATTTTCCAGCTTTTAGGTAAGCGGGACTGACTGACTGACTCTCCCAGCTTGCAGGCCAAATGCCTGCAAGCTGCACTAAAACGTGTCGCACTGGGATGATGAGACCAAATTAAAAGACAGTCAGAGCAAGAGCATCTTCAGCAAGCCCTCTTCTGGAGAAACAGTGGTTTCATTAAAATTATAAAACGGCACCAGCACATTGAAACATAAGGAAACGCACATTCGAGTCATTGGACGAGGCTGACACATATAAATGAACAGAAACAGGCTGTGTTAGTCTTCGTCGGCTGAAGTCTGACAAACGTCGCCGCACACACCGGGGGCTCCCTTAGATTGGGGCTACAGGCTTCCTTAAGCACCGGAGAGCCCCTACAGTTTAACTCCTCAGGCAAATATTCCCGGGTACCATTTAACAGAGACCCACTATTAGATGTGCAAAGTGCAATGGCCGACACGTTCAATTAAACCAAGAGCACATCCCCTCCACGCCACAGGCTGCCGGCGGTAGCGCATTTACACTGGGCCCTTGAAATCACTACAAAATACCCTCCCCAGGCAGCGGCAGGAAAGCACCGAGCCACCAAACTCATCAACACATTTCACAGGCCGTAAATAAATACATAACGTTTCGGCGGCGAAAGAAAATAAATTGCGAGTGTAAACAGCCTCGCTCTCCCAGGCATTCAATACAGCCTATCTGTAGTGCCTATTAATTTGACACAGTTATGGCTAAATTACATATGTTCCACCTCTGTGACATTTTAAATGCAATTAAAGCTGGTTATGAAAGTGTGTGGACTTCCATATGATGAAGGAAATCACTTCTGTGATTAACATGCAAACGAGCTCATGCTGGCCGAATAGATTGGGGTTTGAAAACCTCAATTACTTTTGTGTGATTATCTATTTACCAGTACACAGGCTTTCATTTCTCATCTCCATCTCTGCCGCCCATGCAGCCCCAGAGTACTCATCGCGCATTTATTTGTGACAGACATATTATTGAAATACAATTACCGTTATTTTTCATGCTGCCGTAGTGTCTATTTTTTTTATGGACACAGAAACTGTACAAACATCTCTTAATTTTATGAGTGTATATATCACTCGGTTTCTACCTTTTTTTATTTATTTATTTTTTTTAAAAAAAAGATCTGTGTAAACCATACCTACTATAGCGTGGTTGTGTGTATACATGTGTGTGTGTGCGTGTGTGTTTGTGTGTGAGTGTGTATACCTTACCTTATGGGGACACAACATGATGAATACCCATTTTTTTCACTCAATTTAATAAAGATCTGTGGCTGCAATGAGAAAACTTATGGTTATGGTTAGGGCTGGATAGGGGTTAAGGTTGTCATAGTTAGCGTTAGCATTTTTCCCATAGAAATGAATGAGCGGTCCCCATAAAGATATGTTTACCTGACATGTTAGTGTGTATATGCTCGCACACACATTTCGTACTGGACCTCAAACGGGTAGAATAATGACAGGAACGGGAAATACCAGGGAAAAAAAGGTCACTCCCTTCTACACACCTTCTGTTTTATCCTGTTACAGTTTTTCTCGGAGAGGCAGGTGCGCATAATTAAAAGCAGCCCGCGCAGCGCGCTGCTAAAATATTACGGCGGGATAATCTATATCAAATGAAGCGGAGTCGCCCGTTTCGGCTCTAAATGAAGTCTGGCCAAAGGAACACTCTGTCGTATTAGGTACCCCGATGCTGAAGTAATTATCGAAAGGCAGCCAGACGGCATCAGAGGCCTTTAATTGAATTAATTTTGCCGGATGGATAATCGTCAAATTCCTGCTGGATGAAAATGCGTCCTGAGAAATGAAAATGGCAAATTACAAATTTCCAGGGATCTACATCACAGGAAAAGGGTAAATCCCCCACCCCCCATTTTCCTCCCCTGTCCCTCCGGTGTAAATAAGACTTGTACAGCCTCACTGTTACTCTCCCTAATTGAGTGAAATTCTTCGTCCAGACTAAACAGATCTGTGCGTTTGAACTGCTTAAAATCCATGGCGACGCGTTAAATAAAGAACGCCGTAAAATATCGTAATTGTTTCAGTAGCGGGTCTAACAAACGTAGCGGGGGAGGGGACACAGCAGTAAACTTAAAATGATCAGGAGACATATGTGCTTTTTAAAAGATTACCACAGGGCCGCTGGCAGGGGAGTATTTGTTTCCAGTAAATTTTTACAAAAATAACACTTGGAAAACAAAACAGATTCCTGGGAATGCTGGACCCCAGTACACTCTGCAGACGCAGCGGAGAACTTTAGTGAGTAATGAGTAAGTGATTCGTAAGCAGAGAGTCTGCGTTTAAAATGTCAGCACGCTGCTTACGCCGTGCATTCCAACTGTAATGACAAAACACCGCCTTGGGGACGAATCGCGGCCCTTGGGGACGACGATGATTGTGCCTGAGGTCTCAGCGTTTCCTGAGCTTTCGAACGCAGCCTGTTGCTTCAGTTGAAGAGAAGGTCCTGAAAGTGGAAACACTGCCATCCAGTGATGGAGTTTCTCAGAACTTCCTCAGCTCTGGAAACGGCCTGTTGACATAACGCACGCGAGTGGGCAGCTGCCAGACTGCCCCGCGAAGGGTCCTACCCACAAACTACAAAGCAAGGTGGAAGTTTAGAAGCCCCAACAGCCTGCAGTGCAAGACTGGATGAGAAAATGTTTGTGTTTTCACAAAAACCAATATTCCCACGAGACACGCAGCACCGCGTTGGTCGGGAGGTGAAGCATGTGTCCAAGGTAGGGAGAAGCAATAGGGTTTGTAAGGAGAATAACATGTCAGGAAATGAGGAACTGCCTGTAGTCTCAGGTACGGAGGAGCAGTGGCGTGGTAGTGTCAAGGTGACACGTGGGCGTGAAGAACAGCAGGGTGTCGCATGTGGAGGCGTGAGAACAGCGTGCCAGACGGCAGGATGCACGAGTGAGTAGCAGTAGATGTTAATGAGGATCAATGGATGGGTGTTAAGGACAAGGCGAGGAACCTGCTGGAGGACCCATATCCCAGGATCCCCCCCTCAGCGCTGCTGTAGGTGTCTGCTCTCCAGAAATACACATTTTACCATATTTGAACCAAACATAAAGCATAATCGGATTAAACTCCAAGAACAATCTGTTACAATTTCTTAATTCCTCAAGCTTTAACACATCCATAGTCACTTGGCTCATAACAAATCCGACATAAAGCTTAAATATACCAAGGCTCCCCAATATAGGCTTAATTTACATTTAATTAGACATAAACTAAATGGCATAATTAATACCTGCACCAGCGCTCTCCATTATAGGTGGGATTCTCGTTATGTTTTAAGTGCCTTGAATCAGTCAGACTGCTCCTTCCAGCTCAAACTAAAATTATTGATCTGTGAAACAGAACTCCAGGGAGGTAATTCACTTGATGTTATATATCTAATGATGAGACGAATAACGATTATACCATTTGGTAATTAAACATCTTACAAACCATGTCGTTGGCTGTGCGTCAGAAAGGTCAGTCAGGGTCTGTTGTGACCGTTTTTCATTTTCATTTGGTGTGGAGATGCGGGGGGGGGGGGGGGGGGGGGGGGGGGGGGGCTGGGATAATAGGAAAAACCCGTGAGGGGCTTTGGCGGCTAATAACACAGAGCCTAACGGTTCGGGGAGAAAAACAATTACAATTACGATGGCGGCAACAGCGCATGGAGCAGCGCCGCATTACGAAATGCGAAGCATTAAAAAACACCAAGGCAGTCGCATATTCTGGAATTCCATGCACCTACCTGTGCGTAAGTCCATAAAGCTTTGGCAAATCAGGTCCGTACAGGGTATCCTGCATGTACCTGTGTGTGGATGTATAGCTGTTTTGACCGATACGTACAAAAAGAAAAATACCAAACGCAAACTATATTTTACTGCTGCACATTCACACGCAGATCCTACCTGATATATTGATAACTAAGTGCTAATTATATTAGCTTTGTCTTCGCCGAGCTGCTACGGGAAGGGAAGTAAAGGCCAGCGCCGTCATGAGATGTACACGTTTGCCGTGACAGGTGCAATTTGGCTCGCCAAACACATTAGAAAAGGGCATAGAACGGGCAGGCCCTGCCTCAGACACCGGATCTCGCGCCTGAATATCTCACACTCGAACAATTAAGGTCTGCAAACTTCTTCTTCGTAAATTGGTCCCCATCCTTAACAAGGCTGCCGTCCTCAGCGGCTCCTGGACTGTCACCGTTCCCTGGTGCAACTATCAAAAACATCATTTGCATCGCATTAATATCCCCGAACTGACCGTGGCCGACGCGCCTCCAGATCGCAGTCCTGCCACCTCATTTGTGTATTTTCGGACTCCTTCCCTGCTCCGTGAGACGTTACCCCTGTATTTTTGGATCGCATCTTTAGCACAAGAGCCTTAAAAACTAATGTGCTTCTGAAATTTAAAATAACCCCTATTTATAAACGGACATCACTTGTTGTAAATGTTTGGTTTTCAGGTCTCCCCTAAGTGATATGAAATAAACACTGCTGAGGGAAAAAAGCAGCTTGGATTATAGCCAGGAGGAGCCTTTGAGCGCGGTGCAAGACGGACACATATTTTAACAACGGCAAAACAGAGCCGGTAACGCCAGGCCCAACGTGCTCAATAATGAATACATGTGAGATTACAAAACCCATTCCAACATTTACATAATGTAAAACACTCCCCCCCCCTCGTTTTGCTACACAAAAAAAGAATGGCGAAAACTATCACGGTGTTGAAATATTTGACAAAAGGACAAGTCTGGAATTCGGACTGACCAACTGCCTCCAACAATACAGATAGCGTTAAACACATTCTTAAGCAGCTGACTGAGAAAGACCTTGAGGAATAATTATTGGGCACAATGCAAATGTATTAGCATGTCACCCATACCACTTCAGAAAGCCAGAGAAATGCTATCACCCACTAGAGACTTAACACAATTCCTGGGGAAAATGGAAGGTTTATAAAAGGTATTTAAAAGTGGCTTTAACTCTATAAGAGGGGCGTCTTACATTTGCGCGGCTGAAAATGAACCGAATGTTTGTATAATGTGAAGCGAAGCTCGCAGATAAGGGAACGGCTTCAGAACGGAGACCGATCAGATTGCAGACGTGTGCGAAGGGGTTACGTGGCTAAAGCCGCCACTGCCATTGTCCAGCGTGGCTTATTCAGAAAGTGCATTAATTAAATTTCCATATAAATCAAAAACGCAACCGGCCTGAAGAGGTTGTTGTATAGAACAAAAACGTCTAGGGATCAAAGACGCTTTCTGAAAACCATTTTGGTGATTAAGCATTCCCCGACCTGAGGGTCCGCATCGGTCCAGAACCACGGTCTCCTTTCGGAACGGACCCTTTAGTTCCGGGGATGCGAATTCCGGCCATGAGTGTTAAACGCGTGACAGACGTGTAAATGGTATACTTGCGGGGTGCTTAGCGTCACAAGGCGACACCGTGATTCCCGTCCCAAAAAAATCCCGCCTAGCGTCACGTGCCGAGTGTGGTGGTCACTTCCCTGCATGCCGAGTTCGACACCCAAATTCAGCCGCTAATCACGCATCGCAGGGTGTCGCATGCAGAACCGATTTCACTCACATGTGCCACACACGCAGGCTCTGGAAATCCAAAACCCCCAGAAAACACCAATAGCCATGTTTCTTCTACAAATACCAGTTGGCTAAATCATACATGTTTGGCAGCAACCGACTTCATACTGAGTTTGTATGCATAATTAAAATCACATCTCGTTATAACAGATATAGCAGCTAACAAGGTGATCTACTAGTTCAGGAATATCTGCTGCCAAAATTCCTACTTTGTGCAACAATACATCCAAGTTCTGTGTAAGAGACCAGGATGTTACCATAATTGGCACCGATTCCAAGTACACGACACTAAGCTGAGGATGCAATGTTCCTTTACTCCCACCTAAAATTAAGAGCGGCATTCATAATCCCAGTGATGGTCGGAATGAACCTACTGTATGTTAACTGATGTCTTGAACTGCGGCTCACGTAGCTGGTTTAGCACACATACTGCAGTGCAGCTAGCTGGTTTAGCACACATACTGCAGTGCAGCTAGCTGGTTTAGCACACATACTGCAGTGCAGCTAGCTGGTTTAGCACACATACTGCAGTGCAGCTAGCTGGTTTAGCACACATACTGCAGTGCAGCTAGCTGGTTTAGCACACATACTACGGTGCAGCTAGCTAGCTGTGACTGCGCTCTTGCTTTACGGAGAGTAAGACTCGCTCTCGCGGCCTCCAGGCATCTTCAGTTCCTCTAATATTCTTGCGCACTTTCCCAGTGCATTTCCCCGCATAATTCATATCACACTGGTGCCAGATCTTGTATTCTTTGGCCATGGCTAGCAACTCTGAGAGAAATCAAGTATTTTGGCTCTCCTTCAACTTAAAAAAAGAAAAAAGAATTCCTTCACTTGTCTTAAATAGTAATGAACTGTGAGTCTTTCATCACCTTCCATATCTTGGGCAACACGGCTACAAAACACGAAGTCTGAGACAAATTACCAAGTGAATATTTGTTTCCAAAGGACAGTAAAATATTAGATTAGAGTGCACATGGAAATTCCACAATAGATAAGGGTTAAAAACAACATATTTGCTTCTCTGGTGGGTTCTAATATGGTGCCCAGGCTTATGAGAAACTCAAGTACAATATTATTAAAGAACAACTTTTTAATAATGCAGAAAACCAGATCTTCCATTTGTAGTGAGTGAGACAGTAAAAATCATGGGTAGCTGTGAAAGGACCCTTCAAACACATCCACAGACTTTTCCACACGCAGCTCTCCGTGTGACTCGCTGTTGTGTGTGTGTGTGTGTGTGTGTGTGTGTGTGTGTGTGTGTGTGTGTGTGTGTGTTCTTATTTTACCTTCCACATCATTCTATTCTGTTCCAGAGAATTCTCACATGGCAAACTGTTTTATTTACTTTATCTTCAATAAAATGGTTCAGTGAGCATTAGCGACTCGGAGACACAGGTTTCAATCAGCCCCCGAGTGAAGGCGTCAATCTGCATTAAAGTGGCAGTTTGGGGGGGAGGGGGGCTGAGTGAGCCAGGGTCCCAGGCCTGATGGGAGGCCGCCAACCCGCCACCACATCAGCAAGGACCAATGGGGGGGGGGGGCATTTAAATAAACAAAATAACAACAAACGGATCACAGGTAAGCCAGGGCCACAATCAGTGCATGCAGGAAGCGGACCTACATGGGTATTCCCTGTATAACCTCCATGCTACCGGCCCTGGGTGTTTTTCGGATGCAGCCAAAGCAGAAAACCCCCTCAGAAAAACCCAGAAGTGCATGGTAGTGCTGTGGAGGGGGGCATGTTGTCAGACACTCATTACATCACATCTGCCTTCTACGCCGCCGTCGGCTACACTTAACCAAAGATTTCTGTGAACTGCTGCCAACTGAGAAATTCATTTCATTTGAGCAAAGGAAAATAACTTCAAATCTGGAATGTACTACGTGCAAAGTGTTAAGCGTAAAACTGACAGAAAGACGACCGATTACGATGAATTTTGAACCCCCTCCCCAGAAATCTGCATGCCCTATTTGCAGTCTATGCCGTTTGGCATGATTTCACGTGAATCGTTTGTGTTTTGGCGATCCTGGTGGGGAGAAGGTGTACCTGAAGAGCGGCGATGAAGCACACTGCCATTGGTCCTCCTACCCGACTCGGCCCAGAGAACTACAGAGGACCTGGGGCAGTCAAGTGTTACTGGGGGGGGGGGGGGGGGGGGCACCTGATTGACAGGCTCCCAATAAGAAGCAAAGAAAGAATGTGGGTGGAGGATTCATGAGGTGCAATTGGAAACCACAGTCTGTGTCAAGCCTGAGTTTGTCAGCAGATAGGTATACTTTCCAGAAGCCTTTGAGCCAGTAAACTGAATGATTTTTAGACCATTCTAATTCATAGGTAGCTTCTTACGTCTACCTTGTTATACATACAGGTGACATATACCACCAGTCAGTGCTTAACTAAAGAGCGGGTCTTTGGGAGGGGAACCACTGAGTCAGCAGGCCAGGTGTTTAACTGCCTTCTTCCTGCTCGCCAGGGGCTGAGGACAAACCTGATGTAGGTCTCACTGACCTACAAGCCCCGAGTTCTGTTACCACGGCAACATGGAGCACCAAGGTCATAAACTCCATGTATTCCACCTGACCTCCAGACCCTGTGCTTTAGGCCAACTAATTGGCTCATCATCCAGGACTGGCTTCTAAAGGCACAGCGCCAACAGGACAGTGAGGGCAAAGGATTCTTCCATTGTGACAGGCAGCACACTTGCAGGTCAGGTCATTTTCATAGTCCTGGAAGGCCGAGTTAAATCAACATTAGCAAGAGATACGTTACAACGCGCACCTGTTTCAACTTTGGGCATTTTTCCCGAGAAATCAGAAACCTGTGCCGCTTGTCTGTAGTTAATTTAAACATATGGTATCTTTCAGGACGCCACCCAAAGTCAGGGGTGTCAATCTCCAGTCCTGGGGGGCTGGAGTCCTGCACATTTTTGGGTTTCCCCTCATTTAACACACCTGATTCAACTCCTTGTGCTAATTACCACACAGCTCTTGAGCTGGATCATTTGTGTGGGAACAGGGAAAGAGCTAAGCTACACAGGGCTCTGGCCCCCCAGGACTGGAGTTTGACACCCCTGCCCAAAGTCATGACGGAGTTATCCGACACCCTGTGTCATGTGTTTCCACTGGTTCCACGAATCAACTGTTTGTTTACAAAGGAAAAAGTAAAAAATGGACGATGACATTCAGCAACATCAGAGGAGAAGACCCACAACGTACCATTACTAAAACTCAGACGACACTCTTTTCAAAGTCAAGAACTATTCTTTCATTGTTATAGCTAATTCCATTAGTATCAACGAACAAAAAAAAAAACATAATCCACAAAATGATATACGTGCGTCATTAAGGAAAGTCGACGCTAACTGAAAGCTTGCCGGATCAAAACGGGGAAACTTCAAATCATATCCTAATCCAAGACACAGTGTCTTTCTTGCCATTGAGAACCATGGATCCTGACATTTCATTTCTCCACGTAACCTTTAACTTCAAGGGCTCTCAAAATGTCAGCTTTACAAAGAACACAATTCATGTTCACAGAATAATGCGTCCAACAATAGAAAAAATAGATGTTAAAAAATATATATACAAATTCGATATTTGATTTTAAAGTGTTTTCCGGGTTTTTTATTTGGATAAAATTACTGGTCTGGGTTGAGAATGACAGAAAGAGAATGGGTGTTATTCATGTTCAAAAAGATCTGTCAAATGAATACTGTATAATTTTGGACTAAGTGGATAAAAAATATATATTTCACATAAGAAAATTTGTCAAAAATATGGCACACTGAACTAATCTAATTTACATTTATATGAACCTTTTCAATAGCCAATTATTTCCATAATCTACAAGTCTCATAACTCACCAGGAATCCAAAATCCTTTAAATGCAATTGCTTCAGAGGCAAAAAATTGCTATAAAAATAAAATGTTTCTACCAAACAAAATGGTCCTTGTACAGTGTTTAATTTAGATGGACAGTGGTGTGTCACTGCCATAACTTCAGGGCATCAAACTTCCAAATACACTTAATCCACAAACATTTCCTTTGAAATAACTCCACCTCCCGTCAGGTATCACCGTCGCCATGATAACACCCCCTCCCAGTCCTGCGACGGAAACAGGACCTTACGCGGCAAATGTGACATTTTCCTTTTCATTCACGCTCTGTGTACATGTTAAAGCCAATGCTTGTATGAGGCACAGAGAAAAGTATAAATATTGACAGTCATTCAGTTAGGTTTGGTACCTGTATCTTTTGATCTTAAACCAACAGCCCTGTCGTCTTTTCCTGGATCTGACTGCATGACTCCTGCTGCTATGGAGTATATCTTGCCATAAACCATATTAATGTGTTGCAAATATGGGCCATATATTTTTTTTTTATGAAAAAGCTTGTCTTTAGGACTGAGATTCGCATCCCTGGCAACCTCAACCCCTCCAGGAAGAGAGCCAGCTGAACATATTTCAGGGGGGGGGGGGGGGGGGGGGGGGGGGGGGGCAGGAACAGCGTGTTGACAATCAAGCCCACTGCGGAATCATCATCATCATCGAGCGGAATGCAGGTACCAGCAGTGGCGGCCTGGTTCCACAGCGAGTCTTCTCGGTTCCCTACCTCGACGCGCAGGTCCGAGTCAAAGCGGATCAGGAGTCAGTGTCAAGTGTGGGAGCACTCCCAAACGCAAACTCTCCGCAGTGGGAACTCTGCTGCCAATTCAGTGCGTGTCACCGGTGTGCCCAATACAAGGTGGCACCCTGCTGAAGGACAACCAAACTACCTCCAATCTTATTCCTAAAACAAACATATGGATTTAAACCAAATCTCCTTAAGGTGGGAAGAAAGACTGGTCAAGCCCAATGAAAAGTCCAGCTGTGTGTCTAAAAATAGCCGCTGTTCATAGGTTGACGTTAGAGATAAGAGTGAAATACAGCCCCGCATTCACTTCCTTGTAGAGACCTTTGGGTTGGGGTGGGAGGGGCAGGAATGCAGTAGCTACAGGCTGCTGGAGGGTACACAGAGAAATCACCCACCCCCCCAGGCCTGTCCATAATAGGCAGGGGCCCTTAATCTAAAGTAGGCAAATGGAGTGGTTAATTAGCATAGCATACTCTTAGGATCAATACCCATAAAGACTGAGGTGCCTTTCTGGAAACCCATTGTCATACTAGCCTTGTGGCGACAGTCTTTCCTCTCATTCTCTACTTCCTTCTTCATTCCTCCCTCTTTCACAAACGTTCTAAATCGCTGGCATTCCAACGTAAGATACTTATTATTTTTAGATACTTTTGATCAGTGTCATGTGACCCTGGTGTCATGTGTGTCATGTGACATGGACTGTCGATTTCCAGCGGCCACAGTCGGGGGAACTTGCTGCCCCCTGAGAGCTCGACTGAGACTAAGACTTCGGCCTGGAAGTCAGAGTGCCGGTCGTGAAGCGGGAGTGTGGCGAGCCTTTGAAGGGAGAGGCCTTTGTTCGGAAGGCTTAACTTTAAACTCTCCTTGAGGACTATGAAATGGGATTGACCAATGGACCTGATCTCAAAGATGCACTCTCTGCCAGGGTTAACTGTGAATAAAGATTAAAACAGGCATTCTGTAATCTCTAACCCCCCCCCCCCTTCCCCATCCACCTTCTTGTCCTGCCCCAGTCAGGCAGACAAGGGGGACACCAGTTGGGGGACAGCGAGCCTCTTTGATTTGGCCCCTTCTTGACTATTCATAACGTTCAGTGTCAAAGCACAGGAGTTAACCGCCTCCCGGTTCTGGAGAGGGACTCTTGATAAACCATCTGGGAAAAGAAATGGCAGCTTCAATATAGCAAGAATTTCATTTTAAATTGAATTTCAGCAAAGCTATCCATCTGGACTTCTTTTAAAACGTAGCCAGATATGCATAATTGCTATAGATTTTATATATGTATATTTAGTCTACGGTCCAGGCAATTACATTTCCCCCCATACTGATTAGAGGACTTGTTTGAGAACAGATACACTTAAGAGTCCATCTTTGAAGATTTAACTGGACACTTGACAGATTAAAAACTTCGAGCAGAATCTCTTTAGGTGGAAGCGGGACTCAGAAAGGCTTTCTCCACAGACATTAGACGGGCCTATAGCCAGGGTGAGCCCTACGTACCAACTCAAGCGTTTCTTTGATCAGACTTCGACCTTAAAGGCAAAACTCAGCAGAAATCAGAACTTCACGTTTGGACCTGGGACACTGCAGCACCTTGGGCACCACAGAACACGGAGAGTCGCGGTTAAATGGAAATTTACGCACAAAAACAGATGAGCGCACTTGTTTCGCCCAAAAATTCACTGCATCTTTAAATGTACGATAAACTATACTTAAACATCCATATTAAGTCTGTAAACAAATTAAGTGAAAAAGTACATCTGAAATTAGGATTTTAGAAAAAGGAAAATTCAAATTCTCCAATTATATATAGTTTTAGCTGGCCCAGCCACAAATGTACTGTAGGTGCAGTTTCCCGGTGCAGAATAACCAGCAATCCCAGCTTGTGGCCAGTTTAACTACATGACCCATTAGATGCTAAAGCGGGGGACCAGTTACGAGACACAGGCCAACATAAACAGGGAATGGCGTGTTCGGGATGCCAGCGTCAGGAAGTTCTAAGGGAAGGAGGGTGGCGAGACAGACAGTCAGTCAGAGACAGTCGCTGTGTGGCCCGATCGCTCCGCTCTCTTTGATCCGCGACTCCCTGCACCCCCCCCCCCACTGTCTACCTGCGCCCAGGACCCAGAACCCTTATCGGCAGAACTGGCAAACGAGCGTGATTTTCAGAGTTATCCAGCTTCATCCCGTGCAGCCCGATATTCCTCCTCCCTGTTCACCGTTTCCCGCCACTTCCAGAGCAAAAATGATCCGGCTGCCGCCGGCACCCAGAAAAGCATCAGGAACGAGTCAGAATGCGGAGTCGTGAAATTCCGATAAAACTGCGTAGCGTGTTCCGTTTACCCAGCTGCCCCTGTGCCGCCTGTCACGGCGGACAGATAGGCAGGCTTGTGGGGGGGGGCTGCCCGGTCGATGTCGCGTTAACATCCCCCGCATGTCCCCCTGCTGCCAGTGACAGTTTTACTGTGGGGGGCTGGCATTCTTCACCGTCACTTAACGTCCTTCAATCACGAGCAAATAAACGTTCCACCTCCGATAAAGACGTTTATCCATGGGGTGGCGACCACTGCTCAAACCGTACTTCATGCCGGTGGGTTAAATAAATCCGGAAGGCCGCGTACTGAACAACAAACGAGTAACAAATAAGCTCAACTTACCACTTAAACTGGGACTCTGCACGTCTACGGGGTATCGCTCTGTTAGGCCTTTTACTATGGTAACTGCTGTGACATACTTCATCCTGTAGGAACAAAGGCAACAAAATTAAAGTGTAACAAGCCTCAAAATATCCACAATTTGAACGCATTTCTAGACAAAATCTAAGCACTAAGCTTTTCTGTGAGATCCTGGGGCATTGCTAGGGCTGTTTTAGGGGGGCTGATGCCCCCCAAATAAATGTACACTAATTCATTTAAACAGAGCATTCACGGTCATTTTCATTCAAATCAGACCCCCCTAAAAAAGGCTTGGTCCCCCTTTTCATAGATCTACAGAGCTGCTGCGATCTAGATCCATGCTGTGAGAAATGATCAAAAACAGAAAACTCAGGCAACAGTACGCACAAATTACAGGTAATTTCTGATTCCTTACATTCTCTTTCTGAGGCATGTTTAATGTTTAGGATTGACTCTGCCCAGCCTCTCTGGTTGACAGGCTCTCGTGGGCTGTATTTGGGCGTCGGTTCCCTTTCAGGGTATTGCCCCTCCAGGACCAGCAGGGCTGACAGGGTAACAGGGTAACGCTGATCCCTGCAGCGTCTCTGGCAAGTTTCACCTCCTAAAGATTCATTACGAGCCGCGGGCCCGGGCGGGCCCATCCGCGTCACCGTGTGCGGCCATTCGGATCGGGCCTGGTCCATTTGAGCGGTCACACTCGGCGCGCACGGGATTGGATCACGCGGAGGTCAGGCCCGGCGGTGCCCCCCGCCCCTCGGCATGCCGGCGAGGCTGTTGGGGGTGGGGGGGGGGCACTCCAGCTGACCTCCAGGTCAGGAGGCATTTCCATGACAACGCAAAGCATCCCTTACATCCTTTCTCAGTGGACACAGATCAAAACCAAATAAAAATACACCCTCAGAATTCCATCATGTGTTGTCATCACACACACCCTCTACACTTTACATTTCTGCCTCGTACTTCAGCATATTCTGGCGTCATCTTAGTCGATGTTATTCGCCTGGCAACTTTGTCACGCTGTCACCGTACCCGCACTCCTCTTGAATCGAGTACGCTGCCCCCCCCCACCCAACCCGCCGCCTCCAGCCCCCTGCCACTGATGCACGAAAACATGGTCCAGCGGTACTTTTGAGCCGCCAATTGACTACAGCTGATTGGAAAGGTATCATGTACCAGGGACACAAATCAAGCAGCTTATTGCTCCTCCGATGCCAGAAAATTCCATTATGGCCAGTGCCGGGAGGCCTCGCCGTCCCAGCAGGACCAGCCACACGTGAAAGGGGCCTGAGCACGGACGAGCAAGGTGGTCTTGCTTGGCTCGGCACCGCGTGTGTGACAAGACACCCCCCCCCTTTTAAAAAGACAAACATCATCAGCACCAAGACAAAAACTCCAAAACAAAAAATCTGCAGACTTGCCCGGACAGCAAGATGTGACCGTGATGCCTCACAACTAGAAACCGCTGAGATGACGAAAGACAATATGGGAAAGAGGGAGAGATTCTGACTGTCACAGCATGAGTGAAGACGGGAAACATGGGCAAGACCTGCACTCCACTCCAGATTTCTCACAGTCAGGATAAATGATCTTAATTTCGTCTTTTTTTTTTCTTGTTGGATTTGCAAGCACCCTCCATCTTTGTAGGAAGCTCGCAGACATAGGAGTGGTAAAACCATAAACAAACAAAGATGTAGGCGTTTAGATTGGGCTGCGGCAGCAGAACACAGCTCATTACACCGGAGCAATAATCCAGAGCTCAATGTGCCGACATTGGGCGCAGTGCAACCCTGGCACACCGGCACCGAGGAACAAGCCCACTGTTTACGTAACATTTACACGGAGAGCTCCTGATTGGGAAGGATCCGTGCACATCGACCACGTTTTCAACCAGCCTTGTGTTTTTGTTAGTCAAGAGGACGACGAATACGTCTATCCATTGATCCATTCATCCATAAACCGCTTTGGCGTTACTGTGCAGCAGTAAGCAGAGAGCCAATCCCAGGCAGGAGACACCCGGGATGGGCAACAACTGAGGCCAATAAGGAATTCTGTATGATGCCATCACATCAAACTACATCAAATGAATGAATTAACTATACTACACAATACCGATTACTGAGAATTGTAATATACATGACTACATCCTTGGTCGTCGTTCAAATTCACCATAGTATTCCTGCCTAAGTGGATACACAAGGCTCGTCTTTGTATTTTGACGGGAACCGAAGTGACCGTCTAACACGGAGAAGCCCGAAAGTCACCCGAAAGGCCTCCCAGAATCAGCACTCCTACACGAGCATTGCGTTTGCTGATCGGGCAAGCACACCCCTCACCCTCTCCTGGGAACTAGGACATAAGCACACAAAAACGTTTGCTTTGTCCTAAAAGGTTCCTAAAAACTCCACACGACTACCAGCGGGGTGTTGACTAACCAACGGCAGATAGAGATTATCACACTATTACCCAAAGCCATTTCCCATTTACCCTCTGAACCGGCTAGTGAATTACAAATACTAAAGATGTCACAAAGGGTCAGATTCACAGACACGTGTGTGTGATGTAGAGACCCTCAAATATACACTGACTTTTGACACTCTAACATACACAGGATAGGGCCTGTAAGGCTATACAGTATTTATATCCAGTATTTATGTTGATTTTCAACACGGATTACCAGTGCTTCAGTGCTAAGGGCTATTGATTATCAGTGTTAATGCTACTTACTGCAACCAGTCCATCTTAATTTGACTGTTTACTCCTTCATAAACCTGGGTATTACCTTGAAATTACTTGTACACAAGAGTAAATTACTCGGCCATTAGGCATTCTCAGGAGTACAATAACAAATGCATCAGAAGCCAGACTGCAAACCCAAATGCTGTTGCCACGAGCTGTGTTTGTTTACCGTGACTCGGCGTTTCTGCCGTCGCCGTGTTCTCTGTGGTCACGTCAGACTCGAGTGCTTCACAGGCACCTTCATCAGGAGCTCCGGTCCTTCGTCACACAGAGCTACCCAGAGAGAAGTAAGCTTCCCTTTTAACGTAACGGTCTTCATAATGACTGAGAATAAAGTGATTCTGGAAGGTAACACTGTAATTAAAATTCACTACATTAATCAAAAAAAAATAATATTAATAATGGCGCACATTTTAGAATTGAGAATACGATAAAAATACATAAGACTAACAAGAACAACGACCAGATTATACAGGAATTTCAAGAACCAGTTAAAAAACTTTGACCGAACGTTGTGTGGTTTTCTTCCCCCACCTTCGAAAAAACAAGAGAAACTGGTTCTCGCAAAATAACACCCTAGATTCCATACTGGAAGTTATGGAGTGGCTGGACAAGCCTCCAGCTCCCGCATGTGTGGCCCTTCACTCGGCGCCGAGGGGCCACGTGTTCAGAAAATCCCGCTAAGGACCAGTCACAGGTTAACACATCCCAGGGCCACCAGGGTCACGGTGCGCCTGCACGTGTCATTTGTCACCGGTTCTCACAATGGGCTCCTTCAGCGTTAAGGGCGGCGTTTACACTAAAGTGATGCGACCTCCCATCCCCGACACCAAACATCTCAGATCAAACCAGACCATTTCTTTCTATTACTTCCCGCCCCCCACCTTCCGTCAAATTCATCTAACGAATAAACCCGTCTGCACACATGTGGGGAATAAAAAAAGAAAGAAAAAATAACAACCACATCCTACTAGCTTGCGGTTTATGAACTGCAGCCTATTAAGAGGCGAGTGGAGTAATTAAGTCTGGAGAACAACTGGAGATAAAAACCAAAGAACACCACCCTCAAGAGTCTGGGGAAGGGTAGAGGCATTGTGGCGAACACTACTATGAAGAGTCCTTACCTCTTATTGCTGTTTACGTGGCCCTTATAGCTGTTTGACAAAAAAGCCATGACCTAAACACCACAGAACAGGCATGAAGAGCCCTCCCCCAAGCAACTGGCTACTTATAGGTCTAAGTAAAAATTCCACAAAAAAATACAATGTTCCAAATCCATTCTACTGTACATCCTTCAGCCCATCTGTCTCAAACCCAGTCTAGGTTATTTATAGGTCACCAGGTCATGAGGTCGTCTTTGGAATCACAGCAGCAGCCTGCAGGCATCGTGACGTGCTGAAACGTGTTCAGCTTGTGTCTAACCACATTAAGCTAGCCTCCTCACTAAAATATAATTAAACCAAGTTAGCTAAATTTATACACAAATATTACTATCAATTCATGCCAACACTGGGGAAAAGTTTTATTCATTATAACCTTAGAAAAAAACTTGACTTGATTCTTTAGGTCTTCAAGCCTTAAATGTGACCGAACCCTCCGCCCGTGACCGGCACTTAAATCACGACTGAACGGAACGGTCATGGTCGAGGGACCTGGCTGCCGGCAGCAGGAGACACGCCCTAAATCAGAGCCGCCATGCTATTGCTGAGTGTTCGTGTGTGTGTGTGGGTCAGATACACATTGCATTGTGGGGACCAAACGTCTCCACAATGTGATAAAGACCTGTTGTTTTTAACGCTGTGGGGACCATTTTTTCAGTCCCCACAAAGGGAAATTCAATTTTATAAAAATCTATGAATGCAATCAAAAAACTAACAATGTCAAAAGACTAGCATTTTGTTATTTACTTATGGTTAAGGTTAGGGCTGGGATTAGGGTTTTGCCCATAGAAATGAATGGACAGTCCCCATAAAAAATACAAATGCAAACATGTGTGTGTGTATGTATCTGTGTGTGTGTGTGTGTGTGTGTGTGTGTGGTTGGCAGGTGACACACCGGAGGAAGGACCCGCCCTCAGGCTTACCTTAACGAGAAAAAGTTCACGGCCGGGTGGCGAAAATCAAAACGCGGGGGAAGGCGGGGAAGACTGAGCACGACAGGAGGGGTAAATAAAACATGGCCGCTGATGCGCGTGAGCCGGCCACTTAACACAGGCTGTTAACAGGAAAGGCAGAGGCGGCCTCGCCGACGGGCCACAGTTAGTGGCCAGCCGACACTTAATAATCCATTTCACAGCGACACGCCGGGAAAAAAACTTAAATTGGAAGACTTGAACTTCTAACTGCCAAATGTATTTTACTTGATAGCTATACACACGTTTTATGCACGTTCTTTACTTTATTTGGTTACGGTAGGTATTAAGTCCACGCAATTGTATGCAGTACAAGCTCGGCAAACAGATAAAACCATGCTGGGGGGGGGGGGATTTGCTTAAAAGCATAAAGCATAATCCACTAACATAATAATACCTTCAATAGGTATAGCATGCTTTTTAAAAATCAGTCTTATTTAGTGCAGCACACCACTGGAAACACACTTTTGAAAAAAAGTAATGCATTAAATTGTCCACACAAAGCAATAAAGCGGATATTCACCAAACAAACTGCGGCATGAATTTATAAAGCGGAAAGGCCTGCATCACTTGCGGGTGTCGCTTAACCGCTTCTTAATAGGCCGTCGGCGGTCATGGAAAACAAGCCGACCTCCAGACTGTCATGAGCTGTGAATGGGGGGGGTGGGGGGGAGGAGGCTCCGAAAGGAATTGGCCGGTGGCTCAGAGGTGTCCAAATTGGGCTGCTTTTATTCCGTCAAGTTTGTTAGACTGCAACGTCTGACTGCCCTTCATGGAATACATATTTCTTTAAGTCAAACCCGCGACACAAAAGAAGTCCAAGCGACCGGCTTCCATGTCGCTCACATCCCACCCCCCCAAGAATTCAAATGCCCTTATGGGTAGCTGACATACGCCGGATCCGCAGGAATGTGCTCCCTGGACTGTGTGAAAACATGCGACCGGCGGCCATGCGGACGAAGCCTGCCGGCTGCAATTATCCCACAAGCTGCCGGCAGCACCTTGCAAGGGGGCTCGGTCCGGTCCGGCCGGGCCCAAGCGGCAGGAGGGACCGGGAGAGCCGATAGGGTGCCGCTTAATTTGGGGGCAGCGGGGGTGACGCAAAATGATACGCTGTCACTCAATTAGTGACACTTAAATATGGCGCCTCATGTGTCATGCCTGAGCACCAAAATGGAAAACAAAAACCACAAAGGAAGATGGATTGGAAACGTCTGAAACGCTTTTATGCACTGAAGGCATCCGATGGTAAATCGTTAACCTGCTGTATGCGGCTATAAGCCGGCAATACACTCCATTCTTAATAAAATGGCTCGGCAAAGCAGTATGCGAAATAGACAGTAAGTATGTCAGGATATTGTGTTCGTGGTCCTACTGTAGACACTATGCTTCTTAAACCTAACACTGAAAAGACCCCGAGACGGTACAGGTGTACATTTTCTAAATGGCAATCTTTATATTTCATTACAGACCAATCTCAACAACTGTACAGCGTATTCTCACCCCCCCCAAAAAAGTGAACAGAAACATATTTTTGAAAATGATGGATGCATTGGAGGCTCTTTCGTATCTTTAGGTAAACAGGATCCCGGAGAGTAAAAATGGGCCCCCGGATCCTGCTTTTTTCCCCCCTTTCGCTTTTGAACGGAAGGAACGTCTTTTCTCCTTTCCGCAACCGACGCGGCCACACTTCTGGGCCTCGCGCGCCGAAAATTAAATTCCCCGGCGAACAATGGCGCACGGGAGCACAGTGGCATGCCGACGGATGATAGGAGATTACAGGCGTTACGGGAAGAGAAATAACATGCGGCGACAAGAGGAGCGCTAAACATCAAACAATGACTACCCCGCTAATCTGTTTATGCACAGGGAGTGTTTCAGGGTAACAAGGCCGCGCCGTTTACATCTTAATCGCTGCAAAGTTCGCATCCTGGGTTGGGCTAAACCTTAGACGTGAGGCCGGGGGACACAGGCGGCCTCTAATGGCTCATTGAGAACAGACGGGGAAATATTAACAATACCCAATCCGCTGTGTGCTATCAGAATATGGGTCTCTTTGGAAACGCGGCCTTTGGGAGGCTCCGTCAGCGCCGGTCCCGAATAAGGCCGCCTGAAGCCGGGGAGGGGCTCGGATAAAAGGACGCGTAATTCCAAAAAAGTCCGATTACCCTATACAATAATTTTATCTGTTAAATAAATAACATACCTCTGCTACACAGGGTGTTGGGGGGAGCCACAGTGATGTTCTCCAAAGGGGCGGGGGCGGCGGGGAGGGGACACACACACACACACACAAGCCTTATCTATGTTAGTTGAGCAATTCAGCCTGAACAAAGAGGGTCTTCAAACTCATTCTATTCATCGCTGGACGTGTAATTATCCTCAGTTCATAGTCTAGACGTTACCGCTTTCACAGTATTTAAGACCCCGTGCAACATGCATGCGGCTCTTAGTGGGCCGCACTAAATCTGAGGCAGATAAATTAGCGAAGAATGCAATAAAAAAAGGCACAATAAAAAGAACTTTATCCCCCAAACCTTGGCCTCGCCGTTAAATGAGATTTCTTTGAAATGCAGATCAGTGGAGCTAGATTAGTGAATTTTAGCTGCTGTCAACATCATAACAAAATACAAATACAATTGTTCCCCAGCCTTATCTGCTTGCTTCCATCTGCTGCCTTGTTATTTACTTTCCTTGATTTACTATGCAGATCTAAATAAGACACATCAAGGAGGGCTTATAGTACAATGGATTTTTAAGCCCTACATCAAGGTATTTGAGACGGCAGCCCAGAGAGCTGTCATCAAAGACAGATCTCTAATGAATGTCCATATCAGGGACGTTTTGGTGCTGAAAGCCGGCGAGAAAAGGCAGAGCCACCAATCAGGGCGGCGCGAGATGCCCGTGGCCACGAGGGGGGGGGGGGGTTGGGGAGCATGCAACGCGAGCCAGGTCTACCCAACCCGTGGTGTTTTGGGGCAAATGAGAAAGCCTTGCTTAACTCACAGAGCCTCGATTGGGGTAGGGGCGGGGCTAAACTATACAAAAATGTAATAAACATGTGACACCAATGTGGGGGGGTGGGGGCGTACCAACATGATCTACTCAACCCATGCTTAACTCACACAACCTCCATGATGGTGGGAGGGACTCATTTATACAAATAATTTAATAAATTCGGAACAGCACTGCGGACAGACGTAAAGAGGGCCCTGACCCACTGGGGGGGTGGCCGGCTGCACGGAGCCACGCAGAAACACGCCGCGATTTTCATTACTGTGATCATCAATTATTCATCGCAAACAACGGCACTGGGCTTCCGAACATGTCAACGGTGCCAACAGGACAGGAAATTGTCCGTCCCATGAACACGCGGCCCTCCCCGATAGTCCACAGCCAGGCTTGTGTGTGTCAATATATTTTACATTGTTTGCACGTATGTGTGTGTGTGTGTGTGTGTGGTCCAGATATACCTTGCACTGTGGGGACCAAATGTCCCTACGTGATGAATACCTGTTTTTTTGACATTACGTGGATCAGTTTCCTGATCCCCATAAGGGAAAACTCAATTTCTCAAAAATCAAGGCAAAAACTGTTGTATTTTGTTTGGTTGCTTATGGTTATGGTTAGGGCTTGGTAGGGGTTAAGGTTGTCATAGTTAGCATTAGCATTTTTCCCATAAAAATGAATGAGCAGTCCCCATAAAGATATAATTACAGATCTGTGTGTGTGTGATAAAAACCTGTTGTTATTTTGATATTGTGGGGACCATTTTTTTAGTCCCCACAAGAATAACCTCAATTTTATAAAAGTCTTGTATTTTGTTTGGTTACTTATGGTTAAGGTTAGGGCTGGGGGGGGGGGGGGGTTACGGTCGGCATGGCTAGAATTAGGGTTATGGCCATAGAAATGAACGGACAGTCCCCACAAAGATATGAGTACAGGGGACGGTCCCCACAAAGATATGAGTACAGGGGACGGTCCCCACAAAGATATGAGTACAGTGCCAGATGAGGCGGCGCGGCTGTTTGACAGGCAGATACGGCTGAGGCCATCACCGTGTTTAAACAGTCAGGCTGAGGAGGAGGGGGCCGCCCCCAGCACCCACCCCGCCCCCCAACTCTGATGCACCTTCTCCCCCTGCCCGGCACCACCCCCTCCACGACCTCAGCCCCCCCCATCTTCCAAAAACAAACTGTGGGCTGTGCTCCAGCAGCGGTGGGGAGGTGGGGGGGCAGCACAGTTGTCGCCGATCTGCGCCAAACGGGCAACGCGCCAACAATGCCGTGGTGCGATCGCCAGGGACCGACGGCTTCCACCGCCTTCCGTCGCCTTCCGCCGCCCGCTTAATCAGATGACAAAACGACAGATTTACATATGCAGAAACAGGTGTTGTAACAGGTTTGACTCCTCTTGACCTAAAACATGTTTGGGGGGGGGGGGAATAAAAAAATAAATAAAATTAATTTGAAAAAAAATTAAGTTTAAAAGCAACAGCTGCCTTGAGGTATTTGGCCTCTGATGGCTACTCAAGTCCACACCATCTGTGCTGCTGGGTGCCAGGACTGACAATCCAAATTAAAAGGCGGTCATCAAGCGTCGTAAAAATAAACCTCTGCGTTTGCGAGACCATATGCCCGGCCTGTTTACTTCGGAAGCGGCACTATCGGAGCGGCAGCCTCCTGACCTCTTATTACTCTCCGGGCCTCACGGTGTAATTACCTCCATCAGCGCCCCCAGCACCCCCGCCTGCGTCCTCCCCCCCACCCCCCCCGTCAAAGTGAACGTTTCATTCCATCATCCGGAACCGCAAGAGACGCGGAACGGCGGCTCGAATTACGCACGGGGGCCATTATCGGAGCTCTCGTCGGCGTTAAAAACAAGGAGTGACAAACAGCCCCCGCGGAGAGGCGGGATCAAGTGCAAAATTGCAGTGTTAAAAACATTAAGCACAACAAGTCGGAGAGGTCTAGCAGGCGGGAGTTTATGGGAGACGGACTGCGGGGCTGCGGGGCTGCGGCTGATGCCGGCGTTCGACTGCTGCCATTTACATGCGACGGAATTATTCCCAATTACAGATGGGACATGGAAACACGGAAAACACAGGCAGGGAGATGGTCCCATTGTTCAGGTTCCTTTCAGCTGACATATTTCCGTTTTTGACAAAGGTCAAAAAATTTCAAGGGGAATTAGTTGGAATACGGAAGGAAATCACTGAATATATATATATATATATATAGTTTTATTGTCTGACCAGTGTGTCTAAGATGCCTACAATGCGTATGCCCTGTGGCAGACTGGCACCCCATTCCAAGGCACACCCACAAACTGAGCCCGGTGCTGCCCAGTCCCACAAAGTACCTCCTATGGTTTAATGGATGACTGGATGGATGGATGGATGGAAATAAACACAGTTCTAGTGAATGTTACTAAGCCCGCTTTGAAAAGAGTATTCCTTTAGAAAATCCACCCTTTGAAATTTCAGCCAGGCCATTATAACCCCCTCTATCCTCCCATTTAACCAAGGTCTCCCCCCCATCCAGGCTATGCAGGTTCATCCAGACATTTCTGATTTGGGGGGGTGGTGTTCTTGGTGACTAACCTCAGCGCTGTCCTTTAACGTCCACCTGTTTTCAAAGACAAAAGGGGCCTCTGGCTCCCCACCCCCCCCCCCCCCCCCCGCATGTTTGTTTGTTTAGAGCCGCCTGCCCCAGCCTTGCCTGAGCGATGTCACTCACAGCAGACTGATGCCGGCAGACGGGAACACCATATGCCCAGAGCCCAGTGCTCCTTCCTCAGCCTAATGCGCTTGTCAGAAGGCCTTACCGTCACTAATCTTTTTTTCAGACCAAATTTATTTCCCCCCCCCCCACCCCAAACGCGTATGGCGTGAATAACAGTTGCTGATTTTTATTTCGCTCTTGAGAAAGCCCAAGTCTGACATTTCTGCGGCGTGAAACAAACCGTGGGTGTAAATATTTGAAATATCTTTTGAAAATTATTATCTAGCCGATATTCAAAGACAGCGAGCCACAAATGTGGCGTTCAAGGTCACGAACGACAATAACGAGACGCACCGCCTTACACCGGCTCCCCATGGCTGCATCGTCGGACGCTTCAGGCAACTTCCGGGGCGTACAAACAAACGTGCTGCCCCCCATCTTCCCGTAAACAGTGGCAGCTGCCCCGTCAGTCCTCAACGGCAATGCGGCAGACACATTCCAGCAGCATCGGCAGGTGAGGTCTGCCCTCACTACTAAACATGAGTGATGACACAGATAAAAAAGGGAAATAGTTCAGGGAGATTTCACGTCATGAAATATCACAGTTGCGTACAAAATACTGAAATGCTTGAAACTCCTCAGAAGGTCACAGTGATTTACTTTTTGATGTGAGTACATATATCCCAGCAGACAGTTAATGTGCCTGACCACTGAAATGAAGCAGTAACACAGACTCATAAAAGCCTGCTCCTCTACTCCAAGCAGCCAGAGCCAAATTAATTTGTGAACAGTTTCTTCTTTTTTTTGGGGGAAATTCCTTGACCATCTTAAATGGATTAATATAGTAGGCTTTTATCATCACATCAAATTGTAAGCCTAGTTACTGCCATGTCTCCTTCACTGCCAAAAAACGATATTTAATGACACTCGAATGTGTTGGTTAAAGGACTGTATTGGGGGCCGGTGGGAGGGGGGGGTGGGGGCTGATGTCATCAGTCCAGAGATGGGGTAAGTTGACAGCCGGGTTATGCAGCGGACCCAAGCAGGGAAAAACGTCTTCTTCCCAGGCCTGGCCTTTAAGTGAGTCTGAAAAATGGGCTGTGTGTCCCGCCATGTGGAACGGTGCTCTGAGATTGACTCTGCTGGTACCATCCCACTGCACCAACAGCTCCTGATACATGTGAAACATAAGGATTACAGCTCTGCCCCCCCACCCCCACTTTCTCCAAAGGCTATATTTATAAGGACGGAAAAATAAAGAGGAAATTAACGGATTTAAACTAGACACTAATACTTTTCATTCAGGCCTGTCCTAACCCCAAAGAAAGGGCCACACAAGCTATGAATCAAATTAAAGTTCAGTATTTGCTGTTTATAAAGAACCCAAAAACACACCTATTGCCCAGGTAGTTTTAAAGAAAAACCCCAGAATGTTTGGGCTAGTTTTCACGTTTCAGCAATAATGTCTATGCAGGCACCCATGGAGTAGGTGCGTCTTTCAGGCCCTGTCCTAACCCCAAAGACCAGGTCACACACATAAGCAATGCATCAAATTAAAGTTTAGTACTGGTTCTTTAAAAGACCCTCTCCGTCTGTCCCGATCCCCTTACTTACACTTATTGCATTATCTTAAAAATACATCTGTCCAGATGTTCCACTGAGGGGCCATGACACGAGTCACTGTAAACTAAAAGCCTGTTATAAATCTAAACACTGCTGCGTACAGTGCAAGGGAAGATAATTATCAGGCGGCGCAGAAGACGGCTGCGGCTTGACGTTACCCTTGAAGGGCCTTTTCAAACACAAACAACATGCAATTTAAAATGTTTGCATCTGACACCGTAAGTGACACGCGTAGGACAGACAGTAATAACGAGCAAATTAGGGCCTACAGCAGCCCTCAAAGCACGCGGCGTGTCTACAACAGCCTCAACACGAAAAATAAAAACAAGGAAGAGATTACCTCTCACACAAGTCCACCGCGGGCGGCGGGGCACCTGAACATCGCAGGCATGAGGGGAGAACCTCGGTGAGGGTAACACCTAGGACACGGTGTTAAGGCGGCGTGCCTGTGAGCATCACAGACAGACAGGGCGGCCTTGCCAAATTAAATCAAAATGTCAGATGTCAATGTTGACTGTGCCTTTCAGCATCCAGAAAAAGACTGCTTCATTTATTTCACAGCCTCCTTTGTCAACACGTAATTATTTAGCGCACAGAAGTCATTTCCATTAAACATTCCGTGTGCAAAAATTAATTAAAAGGCAAATTTTTGTGGTTAATAAAAGACAAATATAAAATGCTCAAAATAATTAAACAAAATAAATAACAAGTCTGGAGAGTTTTCCTTCATGGACCGATGTGGGTCAGTGTTTGCAGTAACACCCTCATCTATCTGCAGGTCATAACGGCCTGAGAAGCGCCGACCTTAAGAAGCACCAGGACACGAACGCGTTCTGACCGTGTTCTGACCGCGTTCTGACCGTGTTCTGACCGCGCTCGGCTGATCCCACCACCAGCCCCAGAAATAATGCGAAGTTATGAGAATATATCTGCCAGCAGGTTTCAGAGTGAAATGGCACCATTTCTGCCACATTTTAACAAGCAAGTTAAAAAGCAGCCGACGGTAGATTTTACTCCTCCGGATATAAAGACAGATGTTCAGACGGACAGATTTCAGTCGTTTTCTTAAATCACGCTGAGAAGTGTAAGCATGTCAGATTCAGGACTTGTAAAGGGGCCGGCTGACGCCCCCCTCAACTGCATTTTACATTCCACAGAGTGGAAATTTATCATAAAGGGCCGAACCCAAAGTACAACGAGAGCCGCCATTACCTCCCTCGAAAAAAGAAACCGTAGAGCCAGCTCTCTGCCGTAAGCGGAGGGATGTTTATTGTCCGATATGATCATTTATTTAAATTGCTGACGCTCCGAAATTCCCGGACCTCACCACGTATCCCAGGGCGCTGCAAGGTGAATGGCCACTTGAAAACTTGGCAGAGAATTAAAGTATTTAAAAAATAAGTAATAAAACCTTAAAAGTTAAAAGAAACCAAGCGCCATGGCCAATACCAGTTATGTTCTGCCAGTAATGGACGTGTTTTGGTTTGAAGTCCTGTTGTTAAGGACATGAGTCCCGGGAGGAGAAGGTCTGCCGGCCGGCCTTCTTTAAAGTTTATTACGTGTGCTACGGTCTTCTACTTTTATGCTGGTGGCCTGAAAATGCGGTCTCCCGCTTTAATCGCAAGGCATTTGTTTCTTTGCGTATTGGCGCATGTCGAAAGGCAACTGAGGACTGAGCTTACTAATCCCCGTTTCATACCATGTGCCAGGATTCAATAAAAAAAAAACACGCATGAAATGCGATAATCCCAATTAAGTGGAAAAAACATTGAAATCCCAAAGAGAGCTTGAGGTCCTGTTCCCTTAACGGGGCACCCGCCCAAAGACACGTCAGCGCGGGGAGGTCCCGCGCAACCTGCCGGGTCAGAGACATGACCGCCCCTTGCGCGTCTGCAGCCGCGTGCAAATTACGCTCTTGGTTGTGGTGTGGTTGTGGGTCTCGCTGAACGAGGGAGTGCCCGTTGACAACGGAGGCCTCGCTCGAAAACAGGGACTCGGATTTCGCAGACGTTCAGAAATGGGGCCTGTGACAGCCTTCAACCCACCAGAACGTCTCATGTCGGACCGACGGTTTATGTTCTCCACTGATGGAGATGCGACAGCCCGTAATCGACATTTCACAGACCTGCAGTGCTGGAAGTGAATTTAAAACACAAATAAGAGCCTCTGAGACACCGTGAAATTGAATCATTTCTACATACGGCTACACAGCTCGACGCCAAACCAACAAGAGAACAGGCATCCGGCCGTATTTCTGGAGGGGTCTGAGACGTGGTGTTGACACGATTCCTTGCGATTTACATGCCTACACCTGGGGGTTGGCATCAAACCAGCCACCCCCCCCCCCCCTCCCAAGGTGGACAACAGCATGTGCAGCAGTGCAGCCCTGCATAGCTGCAGTAAACGTGCAGCATTGCAGTTTGATTTTTCACCCACCAGAGTCACTATGACCTTCCCTGCCATCAACATACTGCTTCAAAAAAAATAAGCAATAGAAATTTTAATTGATCATTTTTAGGAAAAAATATGAATAAAATAATGGGCCTAATATACTTTGCTGAAGGCAGAATTAAGAAATTCTGCTTCATTAGAATCTCTCTGTGCTTATCAGCATAAACGCAGGCTCATCATTAATGAGAGATACAGTGATGAATTATCGATGTTGCACGTCGACACTGGCAGTATAAAACATGTGCAGTTCCTATCCTGTCCACAACACACTGGTGGTGCTGTTCCGCTCACCCTTATATTTTTTTAATAGATGTACACGGCAAGATTCAAAAAGCTAATCTATGTAAAATACATTATTCTTTGTGAAAACATAGTGGTTTATGCCCGTTTGCCTTTTCATGCTTACTTGACAAATCTGTTTTTTTTTTTCCCCACACAGTCTCTGTTCTTTCTACACCTGACCTCCACACTAAGGAAACCCCAGAAAAAAATAAGCTTTTCAGGTCCACTTGGTACTGCTTGGCCCTGACAAACATCACGAAAATAAAAACCATTTGTGTCGCCATAACAGAGTGCAAAGCGAAAAAGTCAACGAGTAAAGCATAATCATGACTGAAATGCAGTGTCACGTACCCCCCCAACACGCCAAAGTGCACAACCTGTCTTTGTGTCTTTAAATCTTCGGGGAAAAGAAAGGACATTCAGAAAAAAAAAAGAAGCACATAAAAACTAAAAAAGCAAAGCTTGACTGCATGTCACACTTCAGCGTTTTACATTTAAAAATGACCCAGGTTTAATAACAATGCAGACCAGTGAAAAGTGGGGGGGCGGGGGGGGGGGGAAGCATTCTAGATAATAAAGGAATGTGCGTAACAATTAAGCAGGAAGACAAGAAAAATATCACTACATTTCAGAGGGAAAAAAGAATAAATAAAAAGCAATAAATGAGACAAAGATCAAGCGAACACAGGAGTCAAAAGTATGCAACTATCTGAACACAGTGAAGCAGAAGAAATGCCATTACACTGATGTGGATAATTAAAGTGAAGGAGCGCTTCGAGAACATAATAAAGTCTTTTATCAAGAGAAGTCAATCCACCCCAGGCTGACAGCTAACAGCATATGATACGGTAAACAAATACTTTCGCACGTACCAAAGTACCATTAAAGGCCAAGACTGTCAACACAGATTCCTTTCTTGCTCTGTGTGTGTGTGTGTGTGTGTGTTGGGGGGGAATAAATAAACTGTTGATCACCTTGGGTTGCCTTAACTAGCATGGAGGTTGTCATGGAAACATTTCTATGAAGTTCCCGGTGATGAAAACAGGAACATTTCCAGTTTAATTGCTATTAGGCTCAGAGCAGAGTAGATTTCCGCGGCTTGGAGCTGCTACATCAGGGCAGGAGCTGACGGCACACGCCACAGACTCTACCCCTGCTCACTCTATACCTCATACCAAATGCACATAAAACACAGGAGATTTCCAGGAAAAATAGGAAAATGCAAAAAAATAACAATGCTGATTTTGCATGGTACTTCATTTTTAAGAGCAAGAGGCTGATGATATCTAGAGTTCACTGGATGACATGTGAAGCTATGAGAAGGTGGCACGCTATTTTTTTTTTTCTGCCCCAAGGAACATTTGCGAACATCATTTATAATGAGAAACAAAAAAACGACCTGAGCGCAACAGCGGAAGCCTTCCGGAAAACAACGAGTGCCGTGCCTACCTTGAACGGAATTATGGTACAGATTCATGAGCAGAGATGCTGAACATACTGTTCTAGTGCGCGCGCGCGCACACACACACACACACACACACACACACACACACAATGGGAGCTAAAAAAAAATTAATCATATTCTCTTCTTTTCCATACAGTAGTGACTAGACAAGATGTCTGAAGATTCATATAGTAAACGTCATCATTTTTATTAATCCCTCAAAGTAGCAAAACACAACAGAACAAAACTGCTGTTAAATGCTGGTCCAATAAAAATCAGTCAGACCAAGATCCAAGCGGGCCTGCTTGCCATTTGACTACAGAAAGGTACCGGTGAGGCGCTATGAGAATTACAGCGGCTAGAGACCCAGTGTTCTGATCCACACCTGGCCAGGGCCCTCTAAGGCAATAAAGGTGCCAATTTCAACTGCAGAAAGACTTATATATATTTTTTTTTTAAAAGGGCAATAAATTAGGTACTCTGCGTTTCTAATTTAAAGTTTAAAGCCTACACAGCCTTCCAGACTTTGGGAAGGGAAAAAAAAACATGCACTGTTCACTGAAGTACTACACTCCACACCTGCAGTTAAAAGCCTTGCAGAGAAAAAATGTGCGAAACACCGATCAAATACCATGGTAGCGCCTGGCTATTTTGAAGGGGAAAACTGACCAGTGATCAGACCCCTTCAAAGAACTCTGTCACTGACACCAACCCGATTCAGGCTAAACTGCCATCTGCAGTGGATCAGGACTAAGAGAATTACTTTGTAAGGTTGCAATGCAACAGCCAAAACTTCCCTGTATAAATCAGGTATTACACTGTGGTATCAGTTAAATGAATGAGGAGGATGTCAAGAATATACAAAAGGAGATATCAAAAACGGTAAGACATTTTCCATTGTTCAGAACACGTCAATATATAATAATACTAATGTATTAGTATTAGTAATTGTAGTGGTAGTAGTACTACAGTAGTACTACAGTAGTACTACATCTGGCATTTATTATTAATAATATTAACAATTAGGCAAAAAACATGTTTATCAAAAAGTACATGTAATTAAAAAAGTAAACCAAATCACAAGTGTGTGCATATATAAAATACTGAAAATAATAACAGTAATATCAATGAATTCCACAACCTGATTACATCAGTTAAATTTTAGATGTTATCAGAAAATGCTATAACCTATACCAGCCTTTGCACGGCCATGACCGTAATTTTGAACAACAAGGCTTTTACCTAATATTTTTGAGTTTACTGTGCTGTTTTCAGTTGAACACACAAGATTGAAAGTGTCCGAAAATGTAACAGGAATACTGACGTGAAAACAGCCTTTGTCATGCATTCCTTTCATTTCCAGTGGCACGGTGATGGTAAACGCCGAGCAGTTTGTGTAATGTTTCTTATAAACGTATCTTAAATTCCTGGTCGTTTTATTTTTATTTTTTTCCTTTTTCACATGTTCCCCATTACGCATCTCTTCATCGTTCAAACCTCGTTAGAATCTCCTCCTGATAAAAATTTCAAACAGCTCTTATTAAAATTAATTTCAAATGTCATGCCAGAAATAGTCTGCGGTGGAGATTAAACGAACCGTGCAATTTCTCACACATCCCAGGATGTTTTGCTTTTCGAGACTTCTCAAATATAATAACAAAGTTGGCTGTTTTTGTATCTACGGCTGATGTATCGCAAATCTGCAATCGTGTTTAAACTTGACTGACCACGATGCTCAAAGACCGAATCGTCGTTTTGTGTATTACTGGTAATTGTTGCCAAGTGTTCAATAAATTAAAATAAAACAAAGCTTAAATATGCCGTGAAACCACTGAGAGGGGAAATCAGCTTCATTTAACAGAGTTTCTGGTGATCTTAAAACTGGACGTGACATTCTTCCTGAGAAGAGAAGCTTAAAACGTGGAAACTGGCTGCCAGCACGAATCGAGCTGCCTAGGAGACACATCGCTCGAACCGAGAAACATGTCACGTCGGACTCACCTAAAAATATATATATTTATATACAGTGCAATAATTTGCTTAACTAATTTTTGCGTTTTGAAATACATGTGCATATCCATTTTTAATTTAATAGCTTGCCGAAATGCGTTGAAAGGCATGTTATCACACAAACATAAAATCCCTTAGTTATACTTACAGCGTTATCGGCATTTATTTTTAAAAACCAGTGGGATTTGGCCATTAAAAAAAGGAAAAGAGTAAAAAAAGGTTATATCTTCCAGAAGTGCGGTGCATGCATCCAGGGCTTTTTTTTTTTTTTGAAGTAGTTCGCCTACAGAACACAAGACCGCCGGAGAGGATTCATCGCAAAACTTATCAGCCTCTGTGCGGTTTATTTAAATGCTTAAAATACGGGACGCGGTGCACGCGGTCCGTCCAGCCCGTCGCGCGGGGCTGCCGCGCGCACCATCGCCGTTCGGATGCGCTCATAACCATCACGCGAAGTTTGTCCGCGAGCGAAAACCTATCGATAAAGAGAATAGTGAAAGTCAGAAAGGAAAAGGGGCTAAACGGCGGAGGGCAAACTTACCGCAATGCCGCTTTATATCCTCGCCGAGACGAATAGCCACCGGATGCGAATGACTTGGGACTTTCTGTGTTTAGAGAAAGCTTGACACGTGAGAGTGTGCGATAATCATAAAATAGAAAAATGAACAACAAGCCGAAGAATAAACAACAACTAGAATATTCCTCCGCTGGCGCTGGGCTCGGGGATGCACGCGCTGTCTCGCGCTCTCTTCTTCAGCCACTGCTGCTGTTATTATTAATGCAAAAGAAAAAAAAAACTATACACTAACTCCTGTTAGATTGCTCTCACATGACTCATAGTAGGAAGATGTAGCATGTTTTTGCATTAGAATTCAATATATCAAAATGTATTCTGTGAAGTATTTGGGACTAGCTTATTAGAATACAGCCCCAGGGGACGCACTCGCGCGGAGTTGGATATTATTATTTTTTGGAGTATCGCGACCCAAGATTACGTCACGTCCACCTGCTATGTAAACAAAAAAAGTCTTTACAAGTTGTTTGTTTTGCACTATTTTTTTCTTTTAGTTGAGATCGTTCAAACTTTGCCCTCTTACTCGGGGGCGGTGGTTACTGGTGCAGCTCCTAGCCAGTCTCACGCAGAAACTGTAGCTCTTTGTCTTTCGCGCAAGTTGACTCACCGCTTAACGATAATGCAACAATGTT
This sequence comes from Paramormyrops kingsleyae, assembly GCF_048594095.1. Lineage (NCBI taxonomy): Eukaryota > Metazoa > Chordata > Actinopteri > Osteoglossiformes > Mormyridae > Paramormyrops > Paramormyrops kingsleyae. The sequence continues at coordinate 29,505,860 of NC_132799.1, read as the reverse complement.
TTAAATGAGAAATATACAGCATGCGTGCACAAACTCGCGCGGGTGGGGGCGGCCAGTGTCCCTGTAAAAGTATCAGAAATGAACATTTACCCATTTAACGTATCGTACTGTGCTGTGTGTACTTCAATGAATTGGAAGATGAGGTTACGCGTGTTTATTCAAATTACCACCTTTCTCGCAGGGACACGATCTGCAACCCGAAACTCCGAAAGCAACTGTGATAACCTATATAAATTATATGCCACTGTTTGTTAAGTATTGTAGATATTATTTTGCATGTAAATAAATACCACGAATACTTATTTTGTTCACGACGCTGTGATTGAAAAACACGGCGTTGCCACACATTTTTTTAAATGTAAAAGACATTTTAAAAGCCAGTGTAAGTAATGCAATTGGTTACTGTCCTTAACTATATCTTACAATGTGACTAATTGTGATTGTAAAGTGGTTACGGTTTAATTGTAGGATTTTTACAATGAAACTACTGGCGGAATTATAATTTGTGGTTATATATTTACAGTATTGCGTGGCAATGCATATGTTATTTTATGTAAAACCGACTTTTTGTTAAACAGTTGTTAAACGCGGTAAACTATTCCACATATAATGAAGCATGGCGTTTTATTTCATGTTTTCTTATTAAGATATGCGTGATATGGTTCTCCGTTTGCAGTATAGCCTTTCAAAAGGTGTGGGCAGATTGGGCAGCGGTGTCAACTATTTGGAAGCGCAGAAACGGAGCACTAGGTTTTTATCTGCCCGCCACGACTGTAGCCTCGACCGGTTCAAAAGGTGAAAGTTCACAAGAAGGACACACTTGGCACTCGGCAGATGTAGTTTTTCCCTTTTCTGCTCGTTGTTAAAATACAACCATCAAAACAAGTATGGAAAAGTGCGCCAAACGGGACAAAATCGCAGTCAAATCGTTACAAACATTGTTAATAATAATACTAATGCAACGAGACGTGCTTTTATTCATTTATACGGACGTTGTCAATTTAGAGAATGAAATGCACGTGGATTATTTGTTATGGGTTTTTATTTTAATACAGATGGTAATGCATAATTTTAACTTCGTTTATTTTTTGTTAGTATGTGTTTAAAAATACAGAAAATGTACAAGTGTGTGATGGTGCCTTTGCCTCGATGTTACTTTGTATTTTTAGGCGGAACATTTTTCTGCTAATCATACAATTTTTAAAACACAGTTTCCATCCAGAATTATTTATTGCTAAAGCATGAATACAATCGTTTCACCAAACATAAGCATATTATTAATACATTATTATCGAAATATCTGCCTGTGCTTTGTTATATCACTATGACAATAAAAAAAATTTTTTGTTACGAATTAAGTTTTTTGAAGTGAATGTAGAAAATTGGGCAAAATTTATGCATCAAGAGTATTTTGGGCTACACAGCAAATTTGTACATTCCATCACTGTCACACTTGCAAAATAGAAACTGGGAACAATTGTGGATTATTGAAGAAAATATAAATGGCCAATAACTATTGTTTAATTCGAGCGAAGGCGGTTTTATACCGCCATCTTGCGAGACCATCCATAGCCTTTTGCCTTTACTTGGTTGTGCATTAACATTTGTACACATACATCACTCTGCGTTTTAAATAAACTCATGCGTGTCTACTCATTTTGCTTTGTCATATCTGGATCTTAAGCAAAATAGAGTAAATGTTTGAAAAGGAGCTGACTGTTAAAAGAAGCTATGCTTGTTGGATTAATTATGCAGCATTAAAATAACATGTCTAAAATCTATAGATACAAGGTAATCAAGTGGAGTTAGAAAAAGCTGAATGATTAAAAAATAAGTGTGACAGCAACAAATAACACAACTTCATGCCAAATAAAAGGGATCAATTAATTACTGGGTGGATAATGTAAGTCCCCATCTGCGTGAATGACTTTATATGTTCATATAATTTCAAATATTTACACCACTTAATAGAACGCTGTATTGTTCGTGATGGATTTTGATAACGTGACACCGACGTGAAAAAGATTACTGAAAACAGAGAAGAAGAACTTATTCAGATTTTTTTCCTCTACAACTATTTGTAAAGTGCCGCCATCATCGAGTCACGTGTAGAATGTTTTTTTGCAGAATTGGCCCGTAATCGTTGAATTGTACGTAGGTGGCAGAGGAGAACTAAAAAAGTCATGAAAGAGTGTCTGTCGCCTCCTAGTGGTGGTAAGAAGGGTCTGTCAATTCTTTGGCGCTTATTGTATTACTGTAAGCCAGTTTGTACAGATTATTATTGTTAAAGTGTTTTTAAAACAAAGAAAAACAAGCACCTTCTATGCTTTACTTTCACAAGAGGTGAGTTAATTACAAAGCAACTGTAATCAATGAAAAAGGAACAGCAAACTAAATAATCTTTTACATTGCGCGAAATTTCTACGAGTGACTCTCAATGCTGATCCAAACAGCTCACCAGACGGCACTGAAGAGGAACACAAATAGATCTCTCTTAATGTAGTTCTATGCATTAGTCAGGGCTGCCTCTTTCAGTCAGCAAGTTATCAGCGAAAGATATCAGAATAGTAGCTTTTGTATCTGCTAATGTGGAGTGTAAGTTGTCCACTGTAAATTCTCTGGTAGATCTATATCAAATTAACTGAAAGCACCTTTAAAATTCTTCAGCTGTAGAATGCTTTACATTACACACTAGCAAGACTTGGACTATGCTCTTTTGTAAAAAAAAAAATGTTTCACCTGCCTCTATAGCATAGCATGAATACATATATCACTTTGACCAAACGCAATCCAAAGATGTCTGATTTCACCCAAAGAAGTGCACTGATATCTCTGAATTAAGCTTTATGACTTGGTTATGCTTGAAATATCGAAGATCCCTCCATCATCAAGTGTGATGGGTTGTTTGTAATGACGTCACCCGGTGTGTGACTGGTTTCGCCCAAAATCGTTAGCCCAGTAAAGGAGATTCTGGTCGTATGTGTATGTAAAACCCATAACAAGCCCTGCAAAACATTTAAGTCTTTATTCACAATTATTTGCAGTGGCACAAAGTTGATTCAAATTGTCTCACGAGCCAAAGGAATCAATGGAGATGGATTTCCTATAACAAATGAGGAACCCCCTGTGGTCCTTAAATCAGCCACAGTCAGGAAGACTCTCACTACTAAGCATGGAGCAAAGGAAGAGAAAATCCTTCATATTTCCCATCAGCAAAGCATCACAAGATGCAGTGACCAAACCAAATGAGAATATTGACACATTGTCTTTACGCCACGTCACATAAATGTAACAACAAACCAAAAAATGTGCAAATTGTCATTTCATTCAGCCAATAATATCCAGATTTGCTTAGTGATTTTATTTACATAGGAAGTTCTGCAGCATCCCAAGTGACTCCTAATATTGTGTCGTTCTGGGATGATAGATTGATGTCATTAAAAGAATGTTGTAAAAACAAGTTAAACACACAATAACCCAAAAAGACTCTCCCATGCAAAACATGTAATCATAAGCCATAGTCAGGCCAGAGACTATTAAGGAGCATAAATTTGGTTACATGTCCAGTATTTTACCACAGGTTCTTTCTGACCACAATTGTTTACCATCTACAAGCACTGGTCTCCTTCTTGAATTATGAAATCCCCACTTGGGTCACTCACAGCATCACATGCGGTCAGACTTTGTCAGGTATCACCAAAGTGCAGTGAGTACGTTACACAGCTGCTGGGGGATCAGCTTGCACTGGATGAGTCAGATACATGCACCATGAGCAACATTCTCTTCACACCAACAGAGGGCGCTAAATGGGAACCTAGTGCATGACATCATCACACCCAAGAGTGGACTTACATTATACTTATGGATATAAGATAATATGGTCATTTAAATGATACAAACATGTCTGCTAATCGCAATTTTTGCGATGATTTTCATGACAGACAAAGTCCCCCAGTTCAGCCTGTAATGGACTTTGAGACTTCACTGGAGTCTGACAGTACCAGTTCTTTACTGCCGATCAAACCAGCACAAAGAAGACTAACAGAAGAAGAAAGCGATGCAAAGATACGATACTAACGTTACATCTCTGGTGTCTTCGATACTGCTCTGCTAGAGTGGTAGGCAAATTGTAAACTGATGTGGAGTGAACACAATTTAAGGAACATATGCAAAAGTTCAACTTTAGCCTCAGGGGTGGAGTAAGATCTAGGCTATCCTAGGCTACAGCCCAGGGCATCGGCAAGAGGGAACAGATAAACTTCTTAAATTTAGCCAATCGATCCTCTGGCACAACACCTGCCCCCCACCCTGATCAGTAAGTTTTACCAATAACACCCCATGCTTTGATTAGCATCTTATTGATGTTCTATCGTTTTTAATTCCCTCTTGTTTCTCTTTTGGCTCCAAAAAGTAACTCAAATGGCCCACTTAAGGGTCCCGCACCCATGTCAGCCTAGGGCCCCCAGAGAAGTTAATTGGCCCCTGATTATAACATCCTAAAAGCATTGGGCTATGGAGCAACTTTTATGATCAAACATTGTAATCAGGATTGTTCTCTAAAAAAGGTTAGTTTTAATAATTATGACAAAATATAATGCGACATTATACAACACTCAGTCATGGCTTTTCTCAGTAACAATGAGGGGGTTCTGTAAGCCATGTCCCGGGATAAATGATGTCCATAGAGGCTGGCCAAGGAAACTGCCAGTCTGTGAGGGGGGGTCTCATGTACAGACTGTAACATGGTTGTCCCAGGCCAGCTAGCGAAGGCTGCAGCAACCCCCAGGCAAGCAGCTTGCAATCTGGGTGCTCACAGTAGAGTCCCCCTACAGACGGCATGGGGAATGACGTTGTTGCGGCATCATAGTGGGGCAGTACGGGGCTCAGGGTTCGCCACACGGTCCTCGTCGTGGCGACCCGGAGCGCCCTCTGGAGTCGACCGCGGCCAGCCTTGCGGTGCTGCCGGAAATCGCCACGCAGGAAGTTGGCATGGTGCGCGGGATGGATGCCCCAGTAGCTGCCCTTGCCGTCCTCGCAGCGGCCCAGCTTGACAAAGCAGTCGTTGAGCGACAGGTTGTGGCGCACGCTGTTCTTCCATCCCTGCCCGCGCGTGCGGAAGTAGGGGAAGCGGTCCTGGACGTCCTTGTAGATGGAGGCCAGGTTGAGCCTCTGCTCTGGGGAAGACAGGATGGCCGTGGCGATCAGCGCTATGTAGGACATGGTCGGCTTGGCCGCCGAAACAGCCTCATCTCCTCCCGTCGCCCAGGTGCCCTGCCTGGCGGGATCAGTCTGACCACGAGTTGACCCACGCTGGGCTTCCTCACCAACGTCGCAGGCCTCACCGCGTCCACCCTCCATCTCCGTCACAGCATCCGTCCTCACTGCCAGTTCCATTCTCGCGCCGTGTTAATCTGCTTAATCCCGGACAGCCATTCTCATGAAAACCTCTCATTCCTCCCCACACCCGTTTATATACCTGCTGCTTCACCCTCCTTCATGTTGACAGAGCCGTCTCCGCATCTCCAAGGGCCGTCGACAAAGGGCCCGTGACAATGACACCCTGTGACGAAACAACTCTCTCCCCTCTCCAGCGAGAAAAAAAGTTTGCGATGCAAATATCGCCGGCCGGTAAGTGGATTGTGCGAGGTTGTAGATAAAACCGTGCGTGAGATAAGTTCTGGCGCGGGATGCGGATTTTGAGTCGGGCCACATAATATTTCTGAGGGTTTTATTTCCACATGTACCGTCGTATTTGCACTGCTGGATGGAGCCCCTTCTTATCTCGCCTTCCCCTCAGAATGGTGAAACCTTACCAATGATTGTACCGCAAAAACAAACACGGAAATCCATAGTTCGGCTCAAAACGCCATTATTTGCCCGGTCTTATAATGGGGAAAAAAATGCTTGTGGTTTATAGAAGTATTCTTATTATTTCACCTGATTCCCAAAAGTGAAGGAATGATACATATTCGGTACGTGACTGAGGCCTGACGAGCTTGTACTGGCGAGGCATTAAAACCATCCGAGCTATTTATAGGACACTTTCCGTACAATGTCAACTGTAACTCGACTCCTGCCATTCGCTCCCCGCATCTCAAATGTCTCCAAAACACAGTGTGTCCCATCCACTTGGGTCCCACACAATCCCATGGACCACAAAGGGGAACCACCGCATGCCGACACCTCCGGCAGGCCGGATGTGGTCGGGGTTAGCCAGCCCGGGGGTGAAGACAAGCCGGATCATGAAACCGCTCCCAAGACCCCCCCACTTCCCTGGCAGGGCGATTCGTTGTATGTCTCTGGGACGGATCGGGAGTGCTGGCCCACCCAGGCCAGGAGGGTGTCATTTGCTGATACTTTTGGCCTGAATCTGGTGTCAATTAAAGAGTTTGACACCCGGGGCATGTCAATGCTGCCAGACCTGGAGGCAGATTCCAAGCAGCAAGTGGAATACTGCCTGTCGCGTCTCTTCCCAATGCCAAGTTCTGAGGCGGAGCTCGTGGGAAAACTTGCCGAGAGTAAGATAGAGCTGCAGTCGGTGGAACTGCTTCCGGGAACGACGACGTTAAAGGGAGTCATCCGGGTTCTCAACTTCTGCTTCGACAAGCGGGTCTACGTCCGCGCCACGCTCGACGGCTGGGCCACCTGCTTCGACCTGCCGGCGGAGTTCGTGCCGGGTTCGAGCGACGGCCAGACGGACCGATTCTCCTTCCGGCTGACGCTGGTGCCTCCGTTTGGTCGAGACGGGTCCAGAGTCGAGTTTTGTGTCCGGTACGAGACGGCAGTCGGCACCTTCTGGGCGAACAACGGCGGTTCGAATTACGTGCTCTACTGTGCCGAGACGGGAGGGAAGCAGGCGAACGAGGCCCTGGAAAAGACCAGAAGGAGCTGTCTCAAAGGAGTCGGGTGAGAGCTTCGCAGTGAACCCCGTCACTGCAATCTGTCAGACTTTCATATGTTTTACATTATGCTGCTAGGGACCAATAAGTACATTACAGAGCACTCAGAGATGTTTAATATTCATTTATGAATGAAAGGCAATGCTAATTGTATTATTACAACAGATCACACGCATTTATAATGTTAGGTTAAAATGCGGGTCAGATTTTGGGTTTGCATTAATCAATATACACGTGTGTATGATTTATTGCAAATGCTGTAATTACTATTTGGTTGCAAGTGTACATCCATGTATGTATTGATTATTAATAACGCTGCATATTGGATTACTAAGATAAGTGGTCCCTAAGTAAAACTCTTTTTAAGCTCGAATGGCTTCTGGACGCAAAATGTACACGTACTATGCCTGCAACACGTGGAGTGAGAGATAGTTTGTTGCCTGGCTTTGTTTGGGAGCTTGTTCAGTAAAATAAATGTTAAATCGAAGTTAGAATACAATAGAATATTGTCATTTCCAGTACAACAAAGTCTTCCATGAATCACCGGGAATTGTTATTACAATAAGAAATGCAAAGATTAAGAAATTTCAAAAATAAAGTAGAATATGATGTATAAAAAAGTCAAATATGCTATATAGGATATGCAGTAACAATTTCTATGAATGCCATGTCTATGAATGCCATGTCTATGAATGCCATGTCTATGAATGCCATGTCTATAAGAATCTATGAACACATTCATAACATAGTATAATGCATTCTGAAGGTATCTATAATGCATTGCATATGACAGCTTTGCATAAAGTGTTACTGAATATGCTACCCAGAATAGGTAAAAAACCCACGAAGGATGACATCAGGTCATCTCCGCTGCTGTTTTGCGGGGGTTTGTCTTAAAAGAATAACGTTGCCTTCTGGTTCCAGATCAGTCAGCAGGACAAATGTCCAGCATCATTAAAAACATGGGAAGCCGAACTCAGACCCTCACCTGATGCTACGCTAACGGTTGCTAGGTGAAGGACCGGGTAGGACCGGAGCTTCCTGAAACGCGTCAAAGCTGAGAGATATGTTGCTCTGTTTCCAGAAAGGAGCCCAGTGCTGGAACCGAGGTCTCCATGGGTTCCTGTTCCTCCATCATAGCCTGTTCCCCCATAGGAACCAGCTCCTCCTTAGAAGTTCTAGGTATGTTCCTAGTTTCCTGTTCTTCTTCCCCGCGAGTTATTCTTTTGTGCTTTGTTTTCTAAGAGTCAAGAATTCTGTTTTCCAGCCGAGCGCAAACACAGCAGTGAGGCGATGGCGCGGGAAGGCCCAGAGGTGTGGCGTTCGGAGAAGAAAGTTGAGGAGGATCATGAGACAGCCGTGGTGAGGTTAACCTAGGGGAGAAGCCGACAGCTGGGGGGTCAGAGGTGTGTGGGGGAAAGAGGGAGCTACTCGCACTGCGCCAGTGGCACGCTGACAGTGCACATGCCTTTATAAAAAAAAAACCCATGTCATATAAACAAATGATCTCTTCCCTGAGACCATTCTGCATTTTTTTTTTACCATGGATGTGCTTTGGTAACATGGTGACATTGTAAATAACGGAAATAAAGTATGCTGAAATGGTCAATAATGAATGGGCGACAGGGACATAGGAACCAAGAGGGGTATGCATCCACCGATATTTAATTTGGCTTAATTTACCGCCCCCCCCCCCCCCCAATAAATAGACCTTTGCATTTAAATGATGGAGTGCCCCAAAAATATGCTCAAAAATATCACACTCTCCCCTAAGTTCCTTTTGCTGATGAGTTAATATAGGGAAGATCACTTTTGTAATTGATTTTCTATAACTGGAAAAATGCACTCACTCATACCCCAATGTACAGTGAAATGTATAGATACAAACAGATGCAGCATGGTCTCTGTGTGTATGCATATATACGCCCACACACACACACAGACATGTGTATGTGCATATGTATATATATATATATATGTCTATGTCACACATAGACATCCAGTGATGCAATCCAAGCACAGCACACATAGGGTTAAGAGGCAATGACAAACCGTCTGTTGGGCTCCCGTCTGTAAATGTCAAGTGTGAGGCTTCAGAGGCCTGCATGTTTGCCCTGCAATCAAGGGGGGGATGCCGTGAACCCCAGTGCCCTTTCCGGAGCGGTGTCACGTGACGGCTCTGCTGGGGGCGGCAGCTGGGGCTTGGGGCTGGTGCGGGACGTCGGGGGAGGGGGAGGGGGGGTGTGAGGCGCGTGCCAAAAGGCCTCAAACCCCCTTTAAACTCCAGTGACATGAGTGTCAAGGAGCAGACGACATGGCTAATGAAACTCTTCAAAAAGATTGAAGATAAGCAATTATTTGGCTCTTCATCAAGCCACGGGGCTGGACTTTACAATCTGTTACATTCCTCAGAGACCAACAGCCCAAAGATAGACATCGCGATAGAACGGCACTAAAATTAAAGAGGACAGAATGCTCTCTATGGCATCTTATGTAATGTGACATATTTGTGTCGACTGCATGTTATTCATAGAGTTTGTTGCATGTATTTATGCTGTATTATATATTCAGTCATCATCATTCACATTCAAACGTCCTTCATCTGCCGAATGCCTTCTGTTAACAGCAGAATTAACATGGGCCAGTAACTTTTTCGCTTGTGTTTGATGATAGGAGGATAACGGGCAGTGCTCCGGTGAGAGGAGAAAGCAGCATCAGCAGTCGCACCTGGACCAGATACGGAACCGCTTTGCCCAGAGAGAGATGGCAGCGCGATTGTGGGGGGGTGAATCGGCCAGGGGCGAAGAAGCCATGGCAGCTAGAAAGCCACACCACAAGAAGGGCCCGACTCTCTCAGGAGGTACAGAAGGTGGACATCAAACAAGCAGCCAGGGGCAGGGGCCACCCCGTGAACCTGATTCGCCATTGCCGCTGGCAACAGAATCGGTGATTAACCCAGGGACCAATGACGCGCGGAGTCGGACAGATCCGGAGGCGGGACTTGGAAAGACGGAGGAGGTCATCCTTGAAATGAAAGCAAGTGATCTTTGTGAGGCCATTTCTGATGCCAAATGTGTGGGCGAGACGGAGGTTAATTTGGAGGCCTCATTTACCGGCCGACCTGCGGCTCCCCAGAAAGTCACAAGCTCCGGTGCTCGAGGGGTGAGTGAGCAGGCTACAAATATGCATAATGAGACTGGAAGTAAAAATGAAATCAGCAGGAAAGCATGTGCGCGACATGTGGAAGCCACTCGCCGGGAAGTATCCTTAGTCAGGACCGAGCCCAAGTCAGACAACCACCCCTCTGCGGCTCAACACCCCTTCACTTTTGGGATTTTGGTGGCTCCATTTTATCAACAGGCCTCCTACAGGATGAAGGCTGGCAACAGTGACGCCAATCAAGATCAAGAGTCAGCGTCAGTGGCAGATTTCAACTGGTGGGAAGATGAGGAGACGGAAAATGAGGACGAGTCACATGACGTGAGTATCCAGAGTGAGGCCTCTGCCAACGTACCTGAAATTCCTGCGGACCAATCAGGGAGCTGGCATGAGAAGTTTCTAGAAGCCTCTGTGGGTCATGTAAATGTGGCTAAAGACAAAGAATCTATTGAAGACGGAACCCAAAACGCCACGAGTAGCCTTCAGACACAAACATCCCTGAACCTTGAGTGTCAGGAAGTACACAAAATCCCGAATGACAGACCTAGCACTGAATTTGGGGAAAATGACACAGAGGGTAACTATGGCCGTCTGGCTGACGAGGCAGTAACACGTGCAGGACAAGCAGACTGGGACAGTTTACCAATACTTCAAAAACGTCCTAATACCAGCTTAGAAAAGACAGAATTAGTGGAAGGATTTGGTCCTGACACATTCTTTGCAAACTCAAAAGAAGGGTCAGAGAACATCAGGAATCTACTTGATGCCAGTGGTACAGCCATGACAGACCTCTGCAGTAAGAACGCGATAGATGTCTGTCAGAGCAATGAAGTGTTCAGACTGAACGACGACTCTAATTGGGTAAATGATGGAGAATCAATGAACAGAGACGGTGAAGCCGGGAGAGCAGAGTCAGAAGAACAAAATAAAGGGCACAAAGTTTATGGGAAACGAGAGGAATCTCTTGATGATCTAAAAGATCCAGTTTTTACAGACGCGGTGGAACAGAGTGAAAACGAAGAAGAGTTTTTAAAATCAAAGGACGAAGCTCCCATTGAGCACAAGGAGGAAACATCCTTAAGAGAAGTAAAAAAAGCTTTTGGTGAAGAAATAGGGGTGAAGCCAGGAATTAAAGAACCCCTGAGAGGAGAGAAAGTGCTCGTCTGTGACACAGAAGACTTTTTAATAGAAATGAAAGACAGTTACAATAAAGGAGGGTACATATTACTGAAAAATACAGAGGAAGGAGGCAGGGAGATCAACAATGATGATCTACTTAGAAAAACAGTCAACAAAGTGGTGGAAGTGTTCCGCGAAGGGAAAGATGAAGATGTGACTAGACAGGACGGTCATTTCAGAGAAGAAGAAACCTGTATAAATATGCTGCAAAGGAACGGAAAAGAAGATCAAAGAGACACATTAGAGGGAGCCTCCCATCTTCCAGAATGTGAGGAAACTATTTATAGTGTAAATATTGAATACATCTATGAAGGGGGCACTGGTCTAAAGGAAGAGAGAGAGGTATTTACAGAAGAGAAGGTCCATCTCTGCAAGGAAGGCAGGGGAGTGAAAGATGAAGATGTCTGCAAAGGAAACATTTTTAGGGAGGAATACGTAAACAAAAAGGAACAACAAAAGGATTTATACTTCAGAGAAGAGGATGGTATTATTTATACACAAAGACATGAAGATGGCAATGGTGTCCTCCTGGAAGAAAAAGAATACCTAAAGAGAGATGGAAAGAAAGGGAGCGGAGATCTTTCAGAGCAGAACAATATGCTGCTGCCTGAAGGAGAACAAACAGCTTACGGGTCTCAGTATGAAGATATGGGTAGTGTTAGAGGAAAAGAGGATCTACAAGAACAAGATGGGGTGGATGAAGGAGTACACAGGGTTCTTCACAAAGCAGAGAGCATGTCTAGAGAAGAGAGAGAAGTCAATGGTGATGACATAGGAGACCCTGAATTCCATGAAGAAGTGAGAAGTCTGAGTGCAGGTGAGGAATACCTGCAGAGTGAGTTGGACACATGTCATGAAGAGGGATTCGCGGAGGAGAACAGCTCCAATGACTCCTACAGCGATGATGAGATGGAGCAATACCTACTTGGGCTGAAGTGCCACAAGAAATCTTCTAACCCAACCACCCACCCCTTTAGAGATGTATTGACTCTTGTCAGCAAAAGAAACTCGATCAATCAGGGCATGACTGCGAGGACCCCCTTGCCATCGATCAGGGAGTCTCCGTACGAGGGTTGGTACAGCGAAGAGGAGTGGCGGGGCGGCCGGCCTTCGACGGACCTTTCAGTAGTCGGAGAATCAATAAATACTAACCCAGTCAGACTGCCCCCTAAGGAGGAACCAGGAAAAGCCACAAGAATTCATCCTTTCTGCAAGAACGACTCCTCTTCCTTTGAAGATGCTTCTAAAGTTGTAATCTGTGGCGCGTCGGTGGCCCTGCTCCTTGTAACAGCTTACCATTATGATTTCATTGCTTGCTTTATACTCTACCTTTTCTCTTTGTTTTGGTTGTGCTGTCACGGGGAGAAAGAATGGTTCGCAAGCAAATGACAGACCAACATAGACGACTTGATTTTATATTCAGCGATGTTTTGTTTTTATGGGGGTGTTTCGAGGGGCCACCGACAAAGGAGTGAAAATGGCTGCGAGAAAAAAGGGGCGAGTGAGAATGTAACCAAAGTCACAGAGCGGAAAACGATCACTGGGAGGAAAGGCATTGGAAGCAAAATTATGATGTTATTGATTGAAGAACAGACACCCAAGAAAGAAATACAATGCTTTGAGGACCACTGGCTGAACTGTAGGTAGCTGTGAGGGAGGGACTAGATTATATAAATGCATCCTGGAAATGCATGTAGCTGCTTCTTTTGCAGCAGGCTTGTATAAAGAAAGTTTTGTATTTATTTCCGTTTTATTGATGTTGCAGATCAATTTAGGGTGTCTTTTCCACTGTGTTGAACAAATATGATTACTTAGCATTTTATCTGTCACAAAAAGCGTTACTGTTTTTGCATTTTGTGCATATTTTGGGGCCAGACCCGTAGCCAGAAATGCATTTTGTGGGGGCTCCTGCAGCCCTTGGTATATTTGCCAACCAGAGAGGGCAAATATATACATATATATATATTTGTGGGGGTGGTTGATTAGAGACTTTGATCACCGATTTTGAAGGAGATTGTCTTGGTAATAAAAATTATTATTTTTTTGGGGGGGTGGCGGCGATGGAAGCCTGTCGTTCAGCTGTCGTGTGAGAGAAAGTTTCTCAAAAGACTGCACCAGATATAAACACTGATATAAGACTTGTTAGAACTCATTTTGTACTTTTTGAAAACAACAACTTTTTATGTAAATTTTAAATGAAACTTTAACTAAAAATGTTACATACCAGTGAAAACAAATCATGAAACCGTATTTACCTAGGCATCAGTCATCCATGCGTCTTTGATAACCCCTAATCCAGTACAGAGTCATAATAATCCTGCAGCCAATCCCAAGCAGTACAGGACATAAGGCGAGGTAAGCCAAAACGTAAAATACACCACGTTAGTTTAAAGAGAAGGAGTCTGTTCTGTTTTTTGAACATCTATCACTCATCTTCATCACACATCAACGAAAAACAGTAAACAATCAGACCCTTTATATATGTAATGAACTCAATGGCAGCCAGAATATCGCATTTCATACCACGGGCAAAGTTTCCTGGAACAGTACAACAGAAATGAAAAGGCTTTCTCTGACATCTCCTTGGCCTTTTTTTGGATGCTTTGCACCCGGATGTCTGTCATCTGCCTCTGTCATTTCTGTATTTCGAACAGGCAGCGTGAGGCGAGGACTTTAAATGGGTCTCATAGGACGTGTGCTTTGGCACATATAGCGACCTGCCACTCACACAAGCACGCGGTGCATCTCTGGGAAACACAGAGCCGCCGTTCGCTGCATAAAGTTCTCATCGTGGGTGAACTATATGCTGATGAAAGAGGGGTGGGACAGACACAAATAGCGAGCGTCAACACAAAATATGATCCAGAAGTTATAAATCATAGTCATTCTCCTTGAACTTCAGAAAAAAAAATGTATTTGTCTTCTCTAGGCACTGCATAAGACAGCATTCCTAAAATGATCATTTTGTTCGCAGAGATATTCTAGAAAGTATTTAAATGGCGACTAAAGTTTTTAGGTATTTCAGACTGACATCGTGGTTTGATACACTTTGTTTTAACACTGTAGACAAATGTTTCTGTTTTTGCTGACAACATGCAGAGGTTACGATGACCTACTTATGAGGACGTACTTTCTCATCCTGGAGTGACTGGTGTAGCTGATATACGGCCCAGGGCACCAGTCCTTCTAATACCAGGTAGCTCACTCATCACAGGTGAATAACTGATGCCACCTGTCTGACTTTGAATGCAATGGGTGCCCTTATGTGAAAGCCAAGCAGCGGAACCTTTTGCTTGGGGAAAAGGTGGAAATACATACATGTGTGATTAAGGGACAGTGGAAGTTTAGGGGGCACTGCGCAAGGGCGTAGGTTTGGTTTCCACATTCGTAGGGACTGAATCAGCCCCTAACGCCCCGCCCCTCCAAACACACACGGCACTCCCCCAATAATGCTAGGGTCAGGTCCCTACTGTCCATGCCCAAATTCTACACCCTTGGCGGTGTGTTAACGGGTTAGGATGTGGTGACTTTTATCTGAAGGTCACTTGTTCGAACATGGACATGGAGAACCACGCATGGGCCGTTGGGAAATGAAAATTATGGGAAATCACTGGTGACATGACAGACGCTGAAGTGGAATCAGGCCGGACTCACAGCTAGAGCCCCAGCGACCCAGAGGGAATTCTGTGCCGCCTTATCTCTGCCTGATAACGGGGATCAGCTCTCAGGCCGGATAAACATACCTGCCATAACAAACACACAGCGGCTAACGTTGTTCTTACCCTGGCTCTGAAACGCCCTGTTTGTTTAGCCCGTCGCGGACAGCTTTGCGCCTGGTCTGAAGTACGTTGTGAGGAAAGCGCCTGGACCACGTCTGGTCACTCAGTCGAAACACGCGATAACTCTGTGGACACAGGTGTGTGGCACTCTCCCCCCCCCCCCACAGATAAATTATGAACAAGGAGATTAAAAAAGCGTCTGCGTGCCTTTGCCCTGGTGAATTCACAGAAAGACCCCACAGATGTAACACAGGCTGTCCCGTAACGAGCAGATAGCGTCATGTTTAACTTCACAGCGGTTTGTTAGTTCCAAGAATGGCCCTTGTTGATGAAAACTTCAGAAAAGGACTTGATCCAAATCGCCCAAAGGTAAACATTTAGCCACTGGCTGCTAGCCTTTAGCCTCAAGCCTCAAAAGCTCAGGGGCAAACAACCCCACGGAGATGGGATGCCATGAACTAAAAATAAGGCTTGGAGCAACAACTGGCATCATGTGAGGGGTATTTTCGGGAAGATGTGGCTAGAGGCGTGCTCTGAGCGGCGCCGAGGCCAGTTAAGCATTCCTGTCATAGTGCCACAGGGCCAGAAACCTGCCTTACAGCAGAGATCAGAGCACTAACAGTGCTACATTCACTGTAACAGTCAAATATAACTGTACAGTAGGGCCAGGTATCTGCCTTACAACAAAGAGCAGAGCGCTAACACTGCCACATTCACTGTAAAAGTCAAATATAACTGTACAGTAGGGCCAGAAACCTGCCTTACAGCAGAGATCAGAGCACTAACAGTGCTACATTCACTGTAATAGTCAAATATAACTGTACAGTAGGGCCAGGTATCTGCCTTACAACAAAGAGCAGAGAGCTAACACTGCCACATTCACTGTAAAAGTCAAATATAATTGTACAGTAGGGTCAGGAATCTGCCTTACAACAAAGAGCAGAGCGCTAACACTGCCACATTCACTGTAACAGTAAAATATAACTGTACAGTAGGGCCAGAAACCTGCCTTACAGGAAAGAGCAGAGCGCTAAGAGTGCCACATTCACTGTAATAGTCAAATATAACTGTACAGTAGGGCCAGAAACCTCCCTTATAACAAAGAGCACTGTAAAAGTCAAATATAACCATTACGGGAAAAACCTGTGTCACAGCAAAGAGTGGAGCACTAACAGTGCCACATTGATTGTAAAAGACAATCATGCTCCTCTGAACATGAACTTCTTGTACTGTACAGATACTAGCCTCTGAATAATTGTGTTGTGAACAGGTGCATGCTTATTTACAAATATATGTATGTTTCTGTTGGAAATAACCATGCAGTGCTCAAAATCACACAATGACACAATTATATAATTTTATTAGCAATTTATGCTAATACGTATTTGGATTGTATCATTCTGTCTGCAACTTTCATTATGGAATTGACTGTAGGAAAACCATGGGGAAAGGTTAATGATCATCGCTTTGAATACGGATTTTAATAGTTTTTTCTTTAATATTTCAAAATCACTGGTATGTTATATTGTCCATCAGATGGTGGGCTAGAGAAATCTATCCTTTCAAGCCATAGTTAATCCTTGCAGCAATGCATTTAAATCTGTACTGAACCAGCAGGTGGCGCTGCAACACAGGTTTTGGCTGTGCGACCTTCCCAGCAGCGTTGAGTCAGGGACTGTGTGAGTCTCTGCACAGATTTCTCTCTGCAGGCGTTTCACGCGGATGTCAAAACCTCTTTGTGCTGTTGTGATTTAAGCAGCCTGAAAATAAGGTCATTTTGCTCCTATATAAAAAAATATTAAATAATAACACAAAGTCTGCCCTAAGCTCCAGTTCACCCAGTGAAAAATATGAATCATTCCTGACCTAAAAGAGGTTTGTTTCTGAATACTGCAGCCCTGTTTTGCCTGTAGAATTTTAACTCCATTTGCAGTCTTACTCATATTTCTCCCAATGTGGAATAGCTAATTATTCTCGCAGTCTTTCCCCTCTTTTGCTTGTTGCCCTTGTTGTTGCAGCTTGGGTGGGGGTGACCAGCGCAAACCCCCCCACGCCTGAGCTTTCTGTGCCGTCAGCTGCCCACGCCTTGTCGCTCTGCGGCCCGCGGGCCTCGGTGAGCAGAGTGTCGCTCATAAAGGAGGATGCCGCTCGCTTCATCTCCACCCACGGCCCCACCAGCACGCAGGCGACATGGTCCGCAGAGCGACGAGAGGCAAGTCCTCTGGGTCTTCACATCACGACTAGTTAATGCACAGCAGCAAGATCACATCCACATCTGTACAGTAGGGGGCGCCTTGCTGTGATTATGCTGGTTGGTTGAAAAAAAAATGGTCTCTTAATTTTATATTGTTTATATTTTTGTTTGATCTCAGTTTTACATTGCTCTAAGTTTTAAATTACATACATTACCTTTTCTCTGTTTTAATTATTTGTCTTTCCTTAGATGATTTTATTGTGCAGCACTGTAGTTGTCTTTCAGATATGCTAAATAAATAAAGATATCTTCACCTGACTTGACTTGGTCTAGATTTCTACTTTCTGGACCTGAAATTTCCACCTCTGGAAAAAAATGATGATAATAATAATCCTAACATCACATCCATCCATTTTCTACCAACTTATGCTGTTCGGGGGCCACAGGGTTGGGGGGGGGGGGGATTGGATCCCATCCTAGGCAGCATAGGACTGGGGTACACGCTGAACTGGATGCTAGTCCTGAAATTACATACTTCTATTAAATATTTTGTAATTAATAGTAATTAATTAGTTACCTTTAGTAATTAATTACTTTCATTAATTACCGGTGTGATTTCACTCTGATGGGGAATGATGATGATATTAGGGTGATGTTGGACCACAGGCCCGATGGCCCGCCATGACCCTCCCTGGGACAGGAGGCTGAGTCGGACCCGAGTCCAGGGGCCATCACGCCGACTGTCAAACGCTTGACCTGCTCAGGCTGGGACGGCAATCTGCTCCCGCTGGCCAGCGTGGCATCTGAGATGCGTGTCTGTCTGCCAGCTGTCCTTCCGCTGCGAGGTCAACTGTTCAGTTTGACCCTTGTGAAACATTTCCGATCCATCATGGTCGCTAATACTCTACCATAATATTTATCCCCATGACAAATATGCTTCTGCCTGCTTTGGGCAGTACATACCAGCCTGGGGTGAACTCTATGCTTCAGATCGGGAACTCGACCTACCTTATGGTCATAAGGTTACAGTAAGTAGAAATTTTAATATTTTTTTACTCAGTAACATAAATGTGAAAACCATTGATTCCATTTCATCCAATGATCTGTACAGGTGCTGCTCAACTTACGACAGGGTTACAGTCTGATGAATATGAATATACTAAATAAATAAATACTTGAATAAGCACTTAAGTAATTACTGTAAGTAACTAAGTATCAGTAATTGAAAAGTAAAGACAAGAATACAAGTTTATTTGGTTAAATACAGAATAAAACACCACAGAATCCATTTAAACACCGTATGAGATGTTTACCCTCATGATTGCTACAGAAACCGGAATCGAATGGCATATTGCTAGTTGAGGAACAGATTAAGATTCGAAGTCTGATGTGCTTTGCTATTGCACCATTGTAAATTTTGTAAGTGCAACATCGTAAAACGAGAAGCATCTGTATGTGAAATGTAATGTAGGGTCAGGAAGGGTGTAACTGGATAATAAAGGAACTGAAAACACTGTACCTGAATGCAGCGTACAGTACAATCCTGTGTCGCCTTCCTTTACCAGGCTGCTCACTGTCTCCCCCCACGTCTAACCTCTCCCCTCTAATTACCCAGGCAATCGCCACAGACTTCTCTCACCTGCTATGGAGGGGGCGCTGAGTAATGATCAGGAGTGAAAAGGGGTGGCGGTATTCCGAGACCCAATATCTCAGAGAGAGCACAGGGTGACGAGAGGGGAAGCAGATTGCAGCTGGATGGAAGAGTGCAGAGTGGTGTGATTCGGTGATGTGAACAGGCAGTGTGGTACTGACCAATTCTTCCTGTTTCCCTTTGGTGTGTGTGTGCACAGTTTATCCTCATTACTTTTCTCTGGTCTCAGAAGGGCATTAGTTCTTAACCCATACTTACCAAAAGTATTTACAGGAGAGTGTGGAGCGCCCCCTGCAGGGACAGTGATGGACATTCCTTGAGTGTATCGCCAGGTTTTATTGATGCTAATAATGCAAACTGACAAGGTCTCCCCCCCACCACCCTTGGGAAGGGAGTCCAACTTCAAGTCCAGACGGAATTTGTTTTTCCTTAGCCATTTGCTATTCTACAAAAGAAAAACACTGGAAGTCTCACGGCATACTTGATGTAAACGCTCATGAGCAGTCGCTGGTCTTTGCAGAGTGTCCTTGTCAATGGGGATTAAAACTCAGCTGATTGATCTGTCAGCGTGCCATGGGATGGAGTGTGATGGAGTGTGATGGAGTGTGACAGCACGCTTGCCAGCACTCTAGTCATGGACATAAAATTTGTATTTGGCACAGAGTGCCTGTGTTTGGAGATTCGGCACGACACTGTTAAGCTTCTGAAAACAGTGGAACATTGTTGTACGGTTATATGACTGTATGGTGGCTGTAGCTGAGCATAGAACTTGTATATAGCACAGAGTGTCAACCTTATGCTTCTAAAAGCAGTAGAATGGTTGTTCACTGGAAATATTCCATCAATAATGCATTCCCCTGCCTTGTGTCCAGTACAGTTTGGCTGTATTTGTGCGTGCTGGGGGGTGGGCAGAGGTAATTAAAAGCAGGCCTGATTGCTCTCTGGTGACAAGCCGGAGTCAGGCTAGCTAGTAGCAGGCAATGCCGGTGGAGTGGACCCAACGTCAGCCAAGAGCGAGATTTCATGCTCTGCTGGTATCCCACCCTGAGTGTGGCCTGCTTTTTGACCTGTGGTTCCTGTGATAGGCTTCAGGTCCACAGTGACTTTGTACTGGGTAAGCAGCAAAAAATGGATGAATGGATGGATGGATTTATATCTCTTGCCTTCTGGGACAGGCTCCGGAATCTCCGTGACCCTGTGCTGGAGAAGCAGTTGGAAGATGTATGGACAAATGGATATTCATCAGTTTAATGTAAAGTTTTACAAGGCTGAGTTACTGACATTCCTACTTGTTCAGCAATGGCCCCGGTCCAAGGCATGCAGCCCAGCATCTGGGTATTTTAGTGAAGCAGCCTGGATTATGCAAGCGATTATGCTTCTGAATTTTACTGCCTGAAGGAAAACAAAACGGAGAAAAGGGCAGTGAAAACAAGCACCGTCAAAATGGTATGAATACAGCGTTGGTGCTTTCCAGCAGAAATGTCCAAATCGCACCTTGCCAGAGTGCAATTCGATCTCCTTCAACATTCCCCCTTTTAATGTCCCAAAATATTGCAAAAGATTCAGAGTGAATTGCTTAATAAAAGGTGAGTTTTGGGCTAAAAATGATTTTTGTCCACCGTTTAACCTTTATTTTCATTAGTGCCTCTAACCATACATTTTTCCAGTTCATGAGATATTCCCAAATGACACCTTGATTTCTGAGATATTCCCAAATGACACCTTGATTTCTGAGATATTCCCAAATGACACCTTGATTTCTGAGATATTCCCAAATGACACCTTGATTTCTGAGATATTCCCAAATGACGCCTTGATTTCTGTCCCATGTTTCTGTATTTTGACTTACTTCACTTACCGTATTGCTGCCAAAACTTCATTACTAGCTAGACTCTTAGACGTAAGACGTGCATAAGAAACAATCCGTGAATAACTTGATATTTTAATGCATTTTTAAAGGAACATTAAGAATGAATAAGCAAGAGTATTACTTATAGAGATAAGCCATTTTCATGCACTTTCAAAATGATGCAAGTTCCATTTACGCGTTATGTTTCAATAAATTCAAACACTAATTAACCATGTGATACGTACAATACCACTGTGAAATAAAGTTAACTTTTTGATCACATTTTTTTAGTTGCTTTAAAGGGTAACACAACATGTCAACAAATGAACATACTGCATCTGATTGTCATCTGAAATATGTCCATCCATCCATCCATCCATCCATTTTCTGTAACGGCTTATCCCATTCAGGGTCACGGGGTTCTAGAGGCTATCCCCAGAGACTACTGTCGGGGTGGGAGGGGGGCATCAGCTGGCGTCATCCAGGCAGGGATCCCGCTACACAAAGCTCATAATGGGGAAACGGATAAGCCATAAAACCGCAAGAGAGAAGGAGCAGATCCTCAGGTCTACATCCCTGGCAGGTGACCGGGCAGCCAGGGGAAAATCGAAGCCCCATGCTTCAGGATCCCTGTCCAGGCACATGGAGTCTCTGCCCCGCGGCTTCATGAATAATGAATTATGTAAATGGGCGGTGAGTAACATTATGCAAATGAGCATGGCTGCAACTGACCGTTGTTAAACAGACGTGTCGACAAGGGGCGGAATAAGCTTTCGTTCACAGCGTGGAAAAAAGCAGTTTTATTGCTTCCAATTTTTCCCTACTGCTGCCTCCCCCTCTTAATAGTAACTAGCATTTGGACAGTAATAGTACATTGGAGGTTCAATCTGTTCAACCTCTACTAGACATTGAATCCTTAATGGGACAAAAGCCTGAAGATAAGAGGCCGGCTGGTAATTTGCTGAAGGACTTTCCCTCCGTTCCTCGTCTGGGTTTTCAAGCAGAGCCGCCGCCATGCCTTTTAATTCTGCCTGTTTATGACCAAGCCGATGGTCTCCTCTTAGACCAAAATGCCTCATTTCATTTCGTTTCAGAGTAATGAGGACATTAGAGCCCAGTTTATGGAGCGTCTGTTCCCTGTTATCACAATACGGGAAATTTTCATGAAGGAATTAAACCAGGGGAATAAGCTTATGAGTTCCCTAATCTCACCAATGATTGGTCTCCATGAAGAAATATTCAGTGAATTAATGCGTGAAATCTGGACTGTCACCGGTTTGCATGATAAGCACTGACTTTGACCAACGTGCTGCTGCACATTTACCTGCAGACAGAGATGGAAATTTCAAGTCCAGAAAGTATAAACCCAGACCATGATTTTGTTTCAACCAACCAGCTGAGTACTCTGTGACAGTGACTCTTCATACTCAATTGGTTGGTTGAAACTAAATCCTGGTCTGGATTTTTACTTTTTGGACCTGAAATTTCCACCTCTGCCTTCAGATCAAATATTTAAAGACAAAACTGTGTTAGCACGCTATGCTGTGTCTCAGGGTGCCGTAACACGTACTGTACACAGAAGCTTCGGAGTTGTTGCGGTATAGTTCTGGAGACCGCTGCGAGGTACCTAACTTTGGTGGGGTTTCTCTGCACCCACGGGGGGCTTCTGCAAGCCTTATCCAGCTCTGGACACCTTATTTCATTGGCACTGTAAAGGACTTTCACGGGGGGGGGGACAGGAAAGAAACTGAGTGCCACTGATTTTGGTCATATTACTGGGCAGTCGGGAGTCTACAGTCACTCTGCAGGACTCGCTCAGGAATCTAAGCTTTGATTTTTGGCCCGGGAGGTATTTAAACACCATTAGATCAATAGGGATTCCCTCATCTGAGATTTCAGTCAGGTCTAAGAAGTGCGGCTCTGATTAAAGTCTTTAAGTAACATTTTCACCTCAATGGCAGCCCAAATCATTCTCAGGAGTCTGTTCACAGAAGCCAAAGAGTTGGATGTTTTGATAGTAACTGAAAAATCTGACCTTGGGATCTTATTGCTCCTGTCTCCTGAAAAATCACGGTTACCATCGGAGACTTTTTCTGGCAGCAGGTGTGAGATACTGTGGGGAACTTTCAGATTCTCCTGCACTCAACAACGAATTAAGAGAGCAGAAGACATGTACTCGCAGGCCTGTATGTTTGTGCATTGTCACCTCTACCATCTGAAACAAACATCAATCTGTAAACCGTCTGCACTGACTGTGAGAGCTGTCATAGGAAGAGTGAAGTAGGGTGCAACATTATTACAATTAAATACAATGTGAGATCACCTTCATCACCTTTATAATTCACATTTATCAAACAGTAACAAGCCAATAACTTAGGATCTTTTGTTTTACTACATTTTAATTTTATCGCATTTGGAGATGCTAGATTATTTACCGGAAAATTGATTGCAATTTATTTGGTGCAGCTCTGGTTTAATCTCCTCTAAATTAGTAAATACGAAAATTAAAATTTACATAAATATAATTATGGATTAAATTGACCCCCATCAGTAGAGCCTGAAGTTTGATCCAGGAAAAATTTCAGCAGGTTTTTAAAATTAAACTATGGCTCTGAGCAATTACATTATTAATACACTGCTTGGGATTTTTAATGAGATGTACAGTTTTTCAAAGTCAGTGTTATAAAAATTCCTAGTAATGCACATTTAATAGAGCGGTGGGCTGTCCCTTTCCACTGTGGCCCCCATGCAGAGCTGGGATATAGCTGCCCGTTGATTAATTTGCTGCGAGTGAAGCTTCCCGCTCCCAGTTTGATTCATTCGCCTCCACCTCAGCACGGGGCACGGCTGCCATTCCACTACCCAGCAGGCCGTGCTACAGCAAAGTGGGTACCATGTGACCGCCTGCTGGTCTGGCCCGGGGCCAGGCCTAAATGGAGGCGTAGGTATTAGTCACAATCCCGCTCAGGGCTCGGCAAAAGCCACTGCAGAGGTCGGACTGCAGTACTGAATCTGTGGAGTGGGCTGCTGTGCGTGGTTCATGTTTGCCACTAAACATGTCTGGGTCTGTCCCCCACGGCCAGTGGTCAGGGGATCAGTCACTCGAGACACTGATGATGTCTCCTTGTACGTGGCTGTCTACCATAGTCTCACAGCTATGGTATGCACTCATGCGCTGGTGCTGATGCGCTGGTGCTGATGCGCTTGTGATGAAGTGCTGGTGCCGTTGCACTGGTACTCATGCACAGGTGCTGGTGCGCTGGTGCCCTTGTGCTGATGCTCGTGCGCTGCTGCCCATGCACTGGTGTTTGAATGCTGGTGCTCATGCGCAGGTGCCTACGCGCTGGTTTTCATGCGCTGGTGCTCATGCTCATCTCCTCATTACTGCCCAGGTGTCAGGGTTTCTTCAGCCCCCCTGTCTCACTCATCACCTCCCTGAAAAAGACAGAAATCACTGACTCGTGATGCGTGCTTTGGAAATAGCGGTGCTTTGATATGACGTCTAATTCCATACGTTTGTAATTTGTTGTTCGTAATTTGGTAGCGTTTCAGAGAGTATCTGTGAACAGAGACCAGTCTGGTCTTCCTGTGGGGAGTTGTCCTGTACGTTCCCGTCGCTTGGTAACACTTCACTTGAGGGGACACAAATAATATAGTATTATGCACTTTTTTATGTATGAATTAACCACAAACTAAATCTTAGATACATACCGATGTTATGTTTGTTCATCATTAATTAGTTGTGAAGCAGTTACTACATTCATTACTATATGTGAATCCTGCAAACCTTTGTGAACTACTGAAGGACCAAGTAATGAATAATACAAATGAATAATACTGATCTCATGTTTGTTCATCATTAATAAATCATGATGCATCTTTTATCTCATGTAGCTGCTATATTTGTTCATGATTTGTACTTCAGTAGTAACTGAGTTACTATTAAGTATTTGTGTCGCCCCAAGAAGAGTGTTACCGCTGCCTGAACAGCGGCACAGGTGCTGCTTTTATTTTTAAAAACTTCCCCAGTTCTTCAGTTTCACTTCCTTTCTCGCCGACAACATTCATCTTTTGATTTCCACTTTATTTCCAGAATGCAGCCACTGGGGACTCAGCTGAGAACAGGCAATGGTAAGAATAATCATTAGGTTTACATTTTAAGTGAAGTGAAATGCTGCACACGTGTGAACAGATTACATTTACATTAACTTCCTTTAGTTGGCACTTCTGTCCAAAGCAATGTATATGAAGGGGTGGAGCGTAAGAATTTTTGGTGACACTTAACAAGGCACAAATACATAGTAATAAGTAATAAGTCAGTTACTACTGAAATACAAATTATGAACAAATATAGTTGCTACTTGAGATAAGATGCATCACGATTCATTAATGATGAACAAACATGAGATCAGTATTACCGTGTTGTTCATGATTTGTTCCTTCAATAGTTCAGAAAGGTTTACAGAATTAACAGATATAGTAACAAATATAGTAACAGCTTGAGATTAAACATGTCTCACAATCCATTAATGGTGAATTAACATGTATGTAACTAAGACAGTTTGTGGTTAATTAATACATAAGTAATAGTACAATACTGTATTGCCACGTACCACGCCAAGTAAAGTGTTACCGAGCTTTTGCTGCTAGCTGCTAGTTCAGTAAAAAATGTAGTAAGACATGCAGTTTTTTACTAGCGAGCAGGTTTGGTTTTTATACTCACCGTTTGTCTAATGTACTTGCCTCAGGCAAGTGGGCGAGCATAATTTCCAGCTCTGTGTACAAGTGAGGGAAATAGTGCATTACAAACACAATGGATGGAAATCTCAAAATGATTAGTAAAGCCAAGACATGCAGTCACAATAAAAATGAAAAACAAAAATATAAACAGAGTAAATGAACAGGTGGGGAAGCACATTTGAGTCAGTGGGTCGCATTGACACAGTAGCATCACAAACAGTCAGTGGTGATGTGTTGCACGTTCCTCGTGCAATAACGCCAAACCTGTGCAAATACTGTATGTGGATATAGACACACGCGGTTGACGGGTGATGCTGTGATTTCTCGTCAAATTGCACTGCTTTCTTCGTAGTCGGGACTGGCCCTCGGAAACTGCACGCGTGATTCACGCAGCCGTCGACAGACAGATGCGTACTCAGCAGAGGCCAATATAAATCAGGCAGCTCCGGGACAGAACGAACAGTGTCGTTTGCCGTACTGAAGGCCTGAGTCATGACAGAAACTGATCTGTCTGTTTTCACTCCAATGACAAAATGTTCTCATGATCCCAATGGCTATGAGGTTGTACGAAAACCAGTTGACTGTGGGAGCTCGTAGGAGTGGCTGGCTTTAACTCAAACAAAAGCATTTTTATTTATATGAAAACTAATCACAGAAAATGCCTCTGATTTGTTGTCAGGCTGACTGGCTTAGATCACAGATTAAGAGAGATACATGGGAGAGTGTGTGTGCATGACAAGGTAATGTTGACAAATACACCCTCATGGTTAAAACTGCTCAGAATATTAATGCGTGTTTTAAGCCTTGCAGTGCTACATTAAAAATTGTTTTGTGGTGTAAAGCACATCAATTTCCAATAAAAGTGACCTTCAACGAGGCATATTGTCTGCACAACAATGTGTCATGTCAAGAGTTGCCGGTCTTGGGAAAATAATTTTTAAATCATAGTACTTTAGGGTGTCAGGACAGAAAAACGTGCTTAATTCTCCAGGCTTCACCTGGGTTTATGCCAAATACCACATTGTCTCAAATTCAATACATAATTATGGATTTTTTGCATAATTTATATACTTATGTATTTTTAGAAGTATCCATCCATCTTTCAACTGCAAAAAGGATCTGGGTACATTTAAAAATATTGAAATATAAAAAAAGAAAAAAAACATCAATATTTAATAAATTATACAAAATAGGATGCTGTAGCTGTACTCAATAAATCATTTAAATACAATAACAGCATATTAAATATGGAATCTACATTACAAACTAAAACAGAGAACTAATGAACTGAGACCAAATTCCACTGAAAATAATAAAGCGGAATCAATAATCATCATGAATTTAAAATCTTATTAAATGTGGGAACTTATTTTTTAAATATGTCAACTAATTATTAAATGTACAATTTATTTCATGCAAGATATATATTTAATAAAAAAATCATTCTTCATGAAATAAAGTACTGATATATTTGGATAAATTATCATGCTTCTTAAGGCATTTATTGCAAAGCCTTTCACACTTGAGTGGAAAATAAAAATTTGTGTTTTTTGTTGGCAGGCCGTACATTGCTCTATAGATCCATCAACCCTTGGAGCACTGATCCAGTACGTGGTCACTTCCATCACCGTAATTATTTTTTATATTAGATCTTATCATAGTTGCAGTAAGATGGATGGATCTTTACTTAAAATGGCACCTGCAATAAGCACTGAGTGCCATCCAGAGCTTCCTCTAAACCTGATTCATCACAGCCTCGTGACGCTGGCCTGGTATGTACACCTATCTCCCCTCTTCACCTTTCTGTTCTCTGCTATTTGCCCTGCCTGGCATCTGACACATTCCCCGAGACCGCAGTGTACTTTGCACTACAAAGGGATACGAAGTGTTTAAGATTACAGAAGGTCACTGCAATCCTACCAGGTGCCTTTGGTGCTGCGCCCTTAAGCAAACGCACTCGATGCGAAGAGACGGCTTGGAACCTGGATACAGTTACAAACAGATACGTCACTCTTAGCATCGTTTGGTCAAAGAGAGAGAAAAAAACATATTATGAAGCAGCCAATGGGACTAAGGGCCAGGGAATCTTATTGCATGGTTAGCAACATCGCTGGCTTGGCCTGGAAAATAATGTCATGCAATTAAAATAATTAGCAGTTCTTATTATGACCACAAAATGGTCCATTTGTCAATCCTGAGTGTGTGCAATGGTGGAGATTTGATCCTGGGACATGGGAAAGTGGTCTGGGAACTCTGACGTGGTCGTCTCCTCTCCTACCACATTGCAGTGGTTTCCCCAAACCTAACATACATGGCCAGCTCTCAAAAACAACAGCGCAAAGTTTGGGAAACAGAACCATATTTGGAGAACCATAATTCAACCAAACAACCATGAAGCGGCTCTCCGTATAACCTTCTTTAACTTCAGCTGTTCTCTTACTGGTAGGAGGGGGGTGGATAAAGATGTAATAGATAAAGATGTAATAGAGTAACTGATTGGAATTACACTATTGGTGGAGATGCACCACCAAATTAACCAGGATCCAGAGGCTCGTTGTTCTTCTGCTATGAAAGGGTTAATGTCCCAGCAAGACTCAAGAAGCTGCAGATGTATCAACAGCCATGAATGCTGCTTAGCCACCAGAGGAGCTTTCTGGCATGACTGTAAACAGATTATTCAGTACGATACCCATTAAGTCGATTCATCCATAAATCTTCCATAACTGCTTATCTGGTGCAGCGTCATAATCAGCCTGAAGCCTTTCCCTGTATGCACGGGCTCCCCCAGACACCAAGGACAACAGAGACACCAGTAGCCCTAAAACCAAAAGCTTTGGCACTGCGTGAGGAAATCTGCGCAGAGACACATGCAAAGCATGTTGGAGGGAGGGGGGGGGAGGGGAATTAACCCCTCAGTCCTGGAGGTGTGACGTTTCCCCGCTGAGCAAGCATGAATTTACACGTTTCTGAGCCATTGACTGGACATGTGGCTGTACAATTTAAGATCATGTGACTAGATTGTCCATCAGCAATTTGTGCATCCACAGGAGAACTGTCTGTTACCAGAACATCTCAAAATAATGCACTATGTTCTATTCTGAGTCGCAACAGTGTCTTCCTGTTCTTACAGGTTCACTAGAGGATACTAGTTCCAGGCGACACCAAACCAGCCACGCTTGCCATTGTCAACAGTATTTAACTTTATGTATGTTTCCTCAATTGCCAATTACCAGACTCCATCCCCTATGCCAACTCATCATGTTGCCATGGGTACGTTTTAGGTAAGCATTCAGTTGTTCAGCTAAAAATATATGGTTTAATATCCATGCATGCATTTCATATTTTACATTTTACTTTACAAATGTTTAAATCTCCTACATAAACTGTTTTCAGACCTAAGTATTTTACTTTATCATCAATATTTGACAGTTTCCTTTACGAGGGCGTTACTGTCACGTTAGTTCAGCCCTTCGAAAACATCGTAAAAAACTCATGCCCATTTGTCCACTTGTTTGGTTTTGAAAGACTCAGATTGAACCTTCTGCCTTTTTTTTTGCACAGTCAAAAATTAGTTGATTGGTGGATTTCGAAACAGCACTGAGCAAGCGATCAATATTGTTTACCTCGCCTAAAAATAGCATTTTTGTCTCAACAAAAAGAAATATGTCAGACTTTTATTTATGAGTTCTATTACTTCGCATTAAATTATTTGTGGCCAATCTTTTTTCATTTGTGCCTCACCGCATTCTAAATGATGCTCCAAAAGTAACCAGCCCCCCCACCAAACCGCTTTGGTTGTCAGGAAGAGACTTACTGGGAAGGTTGGGTGTCTTAAGAAACAGAGTCTGATAGCAGTAGCCAATAATCGGAACATTTTTCGTTCCCCAGGTTCTGTTAATTGATAGTGACATTGACTATTTTTAACCAACCACATTTTGTGTCATGATAGGTTGTCATGACAACCAGTGGCTTGTCACGTACGCCTGGCGTAGGCTGCTAATTTGATGGCATGTATGGGAAGGAGGCACGATACGGAGGGCAGCGTGACAGTTCCAGTCTGGCTGAACTCTTGGTCGCCATGGACACCACAATGTCATAATGCACCGTTGGAGGAGAATCTTAATAATGTGTCATTTGATTCATACAGTAGCTAACATTTTTCTCAATGGCAAAGATGACATAGCAATCGCATACTTAATAATGTGATACACCTTTAAAATGACGTCCCTAAAAGTGACCTCAATGACTACAGACCCACAGTGCTTACATTTGTTACAATGAAAACTTTTGCAAACTTCTTTTCTCCTACTTGTAAATTAGTCAGACCCCTTCCCTTGATGCATTACAATTAGCATAAAGGGCTAACAATATCTCTAACATGGACTTTCTAAGTCACCTGGGCATCCCAAGCATGCTGGAATCACACTTGTGGATTTCAGCTCTGTGAACTGCTCTAGTTAAACATCACTTGTGCCATCTGTCAATAGATTTATAAGCTCGTGGGATCCCACCTATCAGACCGCCGCTTCATTAGCAGCTGTCTTCTCTCTCCAGCTTTAAGCAGTACACTAATGAATACACCCCCAGAGACCCATCTGTCAGTGTGAAACTGCCCTCTGGACCTTATCAGACATGGTAATGAGACGACACGTGCAAAGCAGACAAGGACCTTGGGGGCAACCTTCAGCAAAATTCATCGAAACAGCGGAAATGATTACGGACTTCCACAAATACCTACAAATACCCCCATACCCCTCCTCCAGAATTCAATCACGCAGCTGTCTGTTTGGTTAAGGCCTTCAAACGCTGAAGGAGCTCCATCTCCACCACACTCGTGTTGGAAATGATATCTGCTTTTCAGCCACTGCTAATGCGGTGGCCAGATAAATCAGCAGTTTAACGCGCTTTCGGTAGCTCATGACTTAATAAATTCTTAAATAGCGCAAACAAAAAATATTTACAAAACATACTTCAAATTACGTCCATGAGGTAACAAAAGAAAATAATAATGTAGTGGTCAATGACATATGATAATTCATTGCAACTTATACAAAACAAAAGCAGTTAAAGTTAAATAGTATATTATCCATGATACATATATTGTATACGTTCACTGCATTGTACTTTTAAATATAACAAAACCCGCATTATTGCTCACGTTGTTCCATTGAAATCATCAATCCATATTATGGCTACAACAGCACCCATTACGATGCAAATCCTGCAACGCTGCATTGTCTGCACCACCCAAGCAAGCCAATGTCACCCAGTCTATTTTGTTAAAATTCTATAAAGTCTGAAACTTCGCATCCTCCATCACTGTCTAGTTTCACAGCACGTCTGTCCACTCCAGGAACGATCTTCAGAGCTGCAATCTCTGTTGAAAACCAGCTCAGCTGCAGGATACGGTAGCACATTGGCAGGATTGACTCTGACTCGTCCCCCTTGCTTCCAGAAAATTCAAACAGTCTGTTACAACGAGAACCGCTCGTTTTTTACACAGTAACTTTCCCGGGGCTGTTGACCATGTCACCATGACGACACCCCCTATGTAGCCAACCAATCCCTCCAGCCTCTCTTACTCACATGGCACTTCTGGGTACTTGTGTATTAAGCATGCGTAGTTTGTGCATATTTTTGCATAATCCAAAAAATGAACATTTATGCTGTTATACTGAGCATCACGAATTACACCAAGACAAATTTCCATATAAACGGTAATGTACTTGGTGAATGAAGCCGATTCTAATTATATAGCTGCTACACAAGCTAAGGACATTAACTAGAGTACTCAACACTGCAGAAATTCTCACAGTATTTGCACTTGAATGGGATGGTGAGAGAAGATTCCGGGTACCCCGCTCCGCTGTAAGCATGACCTCCATCAGACACAGAGGGGGACGTTGCAGAAGGTGACTGAGTGGCGTGTAGCAGTTAGCCTCAGGAGTACAGCAGGTGGAGATCCTGCAGAGATGACCCGGCATTTTCCGTGGGGGTGGGGGCACGTCGACCAGAGCACGTGCCTTTCGCTGCAGCTCACCAGAGACCCGCCTTCTGCCTCTGTTTCCAGCAGAAGCTAAAGGTTAACAGGAAACATCGAGGACATTTTAGTTCAATTCCCTCTCTGATGCGTTCAACTCCAAACACGGTGTTAGAACAGAGGTGAGGGAAACCCCATAGTGGGAGGAAATAGAGTTGGTGTATCATGAGGCTCAGAACCACTTACAGACCAGTCGCAGTGAGATAAATTCATGAACATAGCCTAGCATTACATTTTCATATGAAGAAAACATATTATTTCTGATCTTCTATCCATCTTCCTTACATGCGGGGGGGGGGGGTTGGGCAGCCAGTCGACCTCAGACCCCCAGAGTTTTTTTCTCTCCCCACCCGAGAGCGTTTGGTTCCTCTCCTCGATTGCCTTCTGGCTTTCTTTGTTCCCCTCTTTCTCTTTCCCAGTTTCATGCACCATTTAGTGTAAATGACATAGTAATGGATTTCTACAAATTCTTGTCAAGAACCTCGGGGCAGCTCCGTTGTGAAAGACGCTATATAAAAATAAATTGGATTGAATCTTCCAGCTATGCATTCTGTGCAGAGTCATAGGGTGCTATCCAAGGCAGTAACAAGCAAATGCTAAGGGAAGGGTGCTCGGAAATTGGAAACGGCCCCTAAAGTCGGGATTCCCACTCATGAACTGGGAGGAATCGGCACAACCCCTAGCTCAGAATTAAAGATGGCTGCACCCTTTATCAACAGAAGTTACAGCTGTGGTGTTATACAGTTTATTAGCACTTGTGTCGTATTTCTGGCTCATTAAATCGGTCACACACACTGTACTATCCAGTCGCTATCTGTGGACGTGTTGCTATGGTATTTATATGTGCAAAACACAGTCAATGATATTGCTAACAACAGCTAACAATTATCCAGGCTAGAACTGCAGCCCATTTCAGAAAACATGATTTCTCACTTAGCTGAATAACTTGTCAGATTTAAGTTAGTCTGAGCTAATTCTGACAAGTTATCCAGCTAAGCAAGAAATCTTGCTTTTTGAAACAGGTCCCAGGTATTGCTAAATGGCTTTCCGACTGACACACGGTTAACTGGTGTGTGACGTCAATCCCAGCTCTGACTTCTGACCTCCGAGGTAAATGGAACACAGCATAAGTAATGTGCAGGAAATCATGAGTTTGGCGCTTTTAACTAATAAATGCTTTCTGTCAGTGCTGTACTGTGTAATCTGAAGCACAATGCACCGCTTTTCAGCTTTAAATGGATTTTCAAAAAATGCTAAACAAAATGTATTTCTATCCTGTCAGGCTACTGGGGTTTCGATAATCTGGGCAGCACTACAAAAAGCTATTCCAGGACATCATTATTGATGTTCCCAAGACCCCGACGGTTTTGAAACACCCCGTCTCCTCAAGCTTTCACCAAAGTAATTCCAACAGATAATTAATCTTTAGAAGGCATGTTTTCGTATTATTTAGACTTGGTAAATGATTCTGTCACTATAATTCATGAAAGTAATTGGGTTTCAAAGTTGGTCACCACACTTGGGACAAGAAAATTAGTCATCACCAGTTTGAAAATACTTACTCAGATCGATCAGCCTACTTTGCCCCCGAAGCAAAATTCTCCTAAGAAAATTGTTTATTTTAGGTGATACTTGCAGAAATGCATTATAACCCATTGTCAGATAAAAGGCTTTGGGTAGCAGGAACAGGACAATCGTTGCTATGGTTCCATGCTCAAAATTCAAAAGACATTAAACCACTGTAACTTTGAATAAGATACTGAGCCTGAAATGAGTCAGTGACATCATTAAGGTGCATCCATGTCAGCATGACATTTGTTGGATATGAACAAGGTAGTAACCATATGATAACCAATTTATTTTATTACTCACTGTCATCAATACATCATTACAAGGGGTCTTTAAAATGGTAAAAACAACTGATAGCCCTTGGTAGCCATACATGATATAATATATGTGTGCAACGATCAACATATACATTAAACATTTCTAGTGTCCAGTTGCTACAATGAAAATCTTATTTACTCATTCGTTCAGGGTGTATAATCTATTTGCCTGGTCAGGGTTGGCTTCCCCCTGGCTCTGACGCTGCTCCAAGCGACACTGTACAGCAGGCCCAGTTCGAATGGGACCAGCAGAGGCACACGTGCCTGTCGAGTGAGGTGGGCCCACACCATTAATCTCACATAATGGGACCAGCGCCCCTGCACCCCTGGCGCTGCTTATTAATCTGACACGTGCACACAGGACCCCGTGAAGTACCAGACTGGGTGACAATCTGTCTGTAGTACAAGGTCAGTATTTAAGTTTCCATGTTTTGACTCCGGTCCAATTATATTGCAGCAGGGAATCGTCGTGGGCGCTGCCAAGACCGTGGTCTGAACGAACGAGGTTTGATCGAACAGAACAATCTGTAGGGCACTGTGAACTTAAAATAACCTTAGAACCGGGGGGGAACTTTCAAACAAGGAGAGTATATGGGGTGGGGTGGCTGAAGGGGTCAGGTGCCTGCAATCGGAAGGTCACCGGTTCAACACACCCAAAGTGCACCAAGGGTGCTGAATAGGTGGCCTGACACTGTGCTTAAACCCCAACTTCACTCTCAACGGTGTTGCAAAAAGCACTCCAATGATGTATCCATTCAAATTACAAATAAATGAATTTTAAAAATACTTCACAGCACAAATTATGCTAGAGTGCAATGCGGGATGCATGTTCTCAATGGCCATCTTATTGTTCCTCATTGATGGGGCCCTTCGAATTAAAGCCCCCACCATTCTGTACTGACGAGTGTGTGGATTGTGGTTGGTGTGAGGCTCTGTGGGTTAGCAGCCTGTGTCCAGAAGGTTGCTGGTTTGTACCCCATTCCTGGTAATGATATTACCCTTGAGCAAGGTCCTTAATCCAAAAAAAAACAAAAGTGATACAAACTTTATTGTACTTGCTACCTGTACAATGACAACAAATACATTATATTTGCCCAGGTTTTACCAAAGATTTTGGTCAGAATTGCAGTACTTTTCACTCAATACTGTACTGCTGAGAAAAAAAGAAAAATCTCTGTTCAGATTGATTACTATATTTCCTTACAACACAAATGTCCAATGATCCCCCAGGACTGCAGGTTATACTGGTATCTGTTTAGTGTCAGTTTAGTCTGTTTTATGGGACAATTAAGTTAATATTAATTGAATGTGAAATACTTTCACCTGGAGATTGGGTGTTAAAGATGCT
Source organism: Paramormyrops kingsleyae (assembly GCF_048594095.1). Taxonomy (NCBI): domain Eukaryota; kingdom Metazoa; phylum Chordata; class Actinopteri; order Osteoglossiformes; family Mormyridae; genus Paramormyrops; species Paramormyrops kingsleyae. The sequence continues at coordinate 29,471,136 of NC_132799.1, read as the reverse complement.
TTTATGTAGCGATACTGTTTACAAATGACGTATGAATGCTGAAAAATAGTTTCTTTAAGAAACATGCATTTCGGCGGTTAGAAACGTGCAGCGCCTAGAAAGATTAAAGCACTGAATGTTTCAGCATGTGGCGTCAGTGGCGCTATTGGTCCGAAAGTCAGAGCAGGAAATGCGCCCTGATCATCTGACACGCCGTCACGAAACATCATCTGATCTCCTCCGTGCAGCAACATGGCTTCTTTCTCCGGAATCTGCGGAGGCTTCCTGGCGCTGGCTCTGCTCCTTCTGTCCTCTATCCCCGGTGCCGAGGCGCTGGACGCCGGAGACGCCCTGGCTATCCTACTGGGCATGGCGATCACGGTGGTGGGCTTCTGCGCTTGCTTGGGCTGGTACGCCCGGTCGAGGAGCGGAGGCTTGTGAGGCCTGTGGGTATTTTCTGCGGAGATCCTGCGTGCTGCAGGTAGCCCGTGCGATGCGGGGACGCTCGATCACATGCAGTGATCAGATGCAATGACTGAACTCTCTTCGCCCGCACATCTACGGGGATCAGAAGGGGACCCGTGCGATCGCTCTCAAACCACACAAATCTACGATTTTTTTTTCCCGAATTGAAAACGAAAATGCTTCTCGTCGGGGGAGAAAAAGGATTTTTCCTCATTTGAGCAGACATTGACGCGGCGGCTTGGAGGGGCGTTGTGCTTCAGAAGTGCAGATGTTCATGAACTTTGCTTATACTAAACGTAATGACGAATGTATTTTCCTGACTACACTTGATTTTCTGTGCTATTTCTCGCTTCCTCTTTACCTGGCTCCTCCTTCCTTCTTTCTGAAACATGACCATCTATGCATGTGAACTTTTTATTTTCAATGTAACACTTTTCTGTAAGTTATTACCCAAGACTGGTGTTCTGCATCTTACCAAGTGGTCATTTCTGGTGTGACATGTCTTGAAGTGCGCTGAACAGCCCTCAATATTCCCGTTAAGCACATTTTTATTATAAGGAGACTGAAACTTTTCAGCCTGATTTGGACTGTGGTTTTCATTAATTTCATCAATCTGTTATCATAAGACCACAAGAAGTACTCGTAAGAAAATGGTTTGTGTAAAGTAATGTGCCTTGAATGAATTTAATAATTTGTCGTTTGATGGACCGTATTGCTAGACCCTTTTATATAGTGGAAGACGTAATAATGGCCATTAGGTGTGTAAGACGATTATATTCCATTGCATTTGTATTTAAGCGGGTGAAAACTAATTTGAGTTCATGTCCCAGGGATTCTGTCTATACTCTGAATTAATCGATCTAGGTCTATACGTATTAAGTTTCAGATAATGTTATGAAGTTATCTTTGTAATTTGTCAGACTACATAATCGTGTTCATAATCTTTTTTTTCTTTTATATTTCAATGTAATTCTCTTAACGCTGCATTTGCCTATGCCAGCCCTTAACCAAGCAGTCCGCATTTTCTAAGTTACAGACACTGTTATTGTTCCTCAGAATATTTGATTAAAGTCCCTTTCATCGATGGAAATGTAACCAAAAAGCATGTCACAGCTAATGGTATAAGGCAGGCTGGTAAGCACTGGGCATGTTGGCTTATGTCGTTCATAATATGACAATATATGTGGATATTGGCCGTTATGGTTGTACAGCCGCACACGAATACACGTTTATAACGTTTGTGACAATCCGCGGTATTTAAAGATCTCATTGTGCTATATTTTTTGCTCTGTACCCTTTTCACTGCGGTAAACGCTCCTTAAACTGGTTTAAAGCAGGGCAGCCTCTACATTTTTTAATTATAATTCTTTAAAATGGGCCCAATAGCCGTTACTTGTTTGCGAGCCACATTACATCGTGTGTAATATGATTCTCTTCCAATACAGGTGATCTAAGGGAGACTGGTGCTAATTATACGGTGCAAACATATTTTAAGATGGACCATCGAGGGATAAACTATTGCGATGCATGAATGAATCAAATCGGCCAATTTCATACAGCTGAGCGCCCCCTTCATTTTGTAAGCAGCCCAACATCATTCCTCCCCAAAAGCGCCGTGGCTTTGCATCCGCACCGTTCCGCCGCGTTCAGGACTGGATATCAAAATTAATTGACCTCATTTGGCGCGGCGTCCACGGGAAAATGACCGGACAAGTGACACATGGCCGGGGCTGTATAATTGATGGGGAAGATGTGAGGCTGTCGTTGCCCCCGCTGAGCAGATGTTACCGGCAGAGTCCTCGCTGCTGCGGCTCGGATCGCGAATAGGAGCAGTGCGCATGCGCACACCTTGCCATTTACTGTATATTCACGGTGGGAAAAAAAGACCAGGCAGCAAAAGCCAGCAATTTTTATACAGCAAAAGTGACTTCTGCATTATAGATAACCGCCAGGGAGACAAAAAGGGGGAAATCAACAGGTATGGATTTAATTAATATCCTCACCGCCGTTTTGATTCCATTGGCCTATAAATGTGGAACAAATTGCCGTCCGCGCATAGCTACCTCGTACTTACAATGTCTTACTGCTTTGACGGATGAGGCATTTTTTTGCTACCCAGTATATATAACAGCGTCTTACAGTTAGAAATCCATAATCATGTTGCATGATAAAGGAAACCAATTTTAGACATCCTGGATATAGTTTAGGTTTGTGTCGTTTTTTATGAGCGGCAATGAATTTACATAAGGATTCGGGCTGGTTTTATTCGTGAAGCTGGACTGCAATTAGAGTTTAGAAACGAAGGTCCATTTATACGTAGTGCAGCGAATTGATCATATATGTTCATCAATATAAAATGTAGTATTTATATATGGCTTACACAAAGCAAATATCTGAATTCAGCATCAAGCAATATTTAATATTTGATATGACTTCCTTTGTCAGTTACGAGCAGCGCCTTTGTTTTCAGATATTAAAATAACAGCCTATATCCCCGAACCCTTGCTGACGCCTTTAGTCGGGGATCGCTTTATTAACGGGAGATAGTTACTCGACTCGAGAGCTAAAATCAGCATTGAAGGCAAATTGTGCGGCTGTGGCTCCAGTCGCTTCAAGGAAACGCGAAGATCGACGGCGTCCGGAAGACGCGTCTCCCAGCTAGAAACGCAAAACCTGCAGGGTCTTGGGTGTGATCAACAGCTTTCTTGCTGCATTTGTTTAAATGTTTCATGCGTCGTAGCATTAAGCTGTTTGTGGGCACAGGACAACGGGAATCAAAAGTCCGTCCCGTTGTAGCGACGCTTTGACACGGGTAAAAATAATTATTGTTCGTTATATAAGGATATACGGCGAATACCGAGCGTGTCTTTGCAAAAGGGTAAAAGAGCGTTCATTATCGTGATCGGGATTAAGCTTGGTGGTTTCTGCCGAGGTGAAGAACCAGGGTTGTCGCCGTGCATTAACTGTCTACCATTTTAAACGCAATATGCGATAGTATAAAGGAAGAAAATAAAGGAGAATGAGAAGGTTTATTCTTACGCAGCCGTGTCGTACCTAATGTACCTTGAGAAATGTACTGAATTCAGCTCAGTGTCTAAGAGAAAATCCTGATTGGTGGATGATCTTTTTCAGGGATTTAGGTATGATGAAACAAAAGAACAAAGGATGCCTTAGAAGAGAGACTGCTTTCAAGCTTGGATTGTATTTTTAAAAAGACCACTGCTGATGGATCTATATACCCGTGCCCCTTGATCATGAAACTTGATTGAAGCTATTATCTTATAATCCCTCCATCTATGGCGAACTATAGCCATGCAGGTGACCACAACATCTTGCAGAATGTCTCTCCTCTCATCACGTTCCTCAAACTGACCTCTCTGGGTTTCATCATCGGTGTCGGCGTGGTGGGCAACCTCCTGATCGCTATCCTGCTCATCAAAGACAAAAGCTTACAGAGAGCTCCTTACTATTTTTTGCTGGACCTCTGTGTCTCAGATGTGTTGCGGTCGGCGATCTGTTTCCCGTTCGTGTTCACCTCCGTCAAAAATGGGTCAGCGTGGACGTACGGCACGCTCACCTGCAAAGTGATCGCCTTCCTGGGCGTGCTCTCCTGCTTCCACACGGCCTTCATGCTCTTCTGCGTCAGCGTGACCCGCTACCTGGCCATCGCGCACTACCGCTTCTACACCAAGCGGCTGACCTTCTGGACCTGCTTGGCCGTCATCTGCATGGTGTGGACGCTCTCGGTGGCCATGGCCTTCCCGCCCGTGCTGGACGTGGGCACCTACTCCTTCATCCGGGAGGAAGACCAGTGCACCTTCCAGCACCGATCGTTCCGGGCCAACGACTCACTGGGCTTCATGCTTCTCCTGGCCCTCATTCTCCTGGCTACCCAGCTGGTATACCTCAAGCTCATCTTCTTTGTCCACGACCGACGGAAGATGAAGCCCGTACAGTTCGTGCCAGCCGTCAGCCAGAACTGGACCTTCCATGGACCCGGGGCTAGCGGGCAGGCAGCCGCCAACTGGTTAGCGGGCTTCGGGCGGGGCCCGACCCCGCCCACCTTGCTGGGGATCCGGCAGAACGCAAACCCGGCGGGCCGGCGCCGCCTGCTGGTCCTGGACGAGTTCAAGACGGAGAAACGCATCAGCAGGATGTTCTACATCATGACATTCTTCTTCCTGGTGTTGTGGGGGCCCTACCTGGTGGCGTGCTACTGGAGGGTGTTCGCCAGAGCCCTGTCTGTGCCGGGGGGCTATCTGACGGCGGCGGTGTGGATGAGTTTCGCCCAGGCCGGTGTCAACCCCTTCATCTGCATTTTCTCCAACCGTGAGCTCAGGCGCTGTTTCAGCACCACGCTCCTGTACTGCAGGAAATCCCGGTTACCGAGGGAACCCTACTGTGTTATATGAGAGTTTTAGCTCCTCATGTTGATCGCTGGTTATTCTCCCTACTCAACTCTCTCTTTCAACAGACGGAAGGGTGGACTGTCAATCGATCACCTTAAATAAAGACATACGAGATTTAAGAAACTTTCTTGGAAGGGACATCGAGATGTTCGCGTGTATGTACAGACAGTGGAAAGACCTGCGTTTATGTTCTAGTAAACCGTTACTGTGGAAGGCCGTTGGATCCAGCTACACAGGAACGTCAACCCAAAAGGCTTGACCCCCCCTTATGCATTGGATACTTATTGACTATTTAGTGAGTTAAAAAAAAAAAAAAAAAAGCAAATACCTCTGAGGAATTATTGGATTTGTTTTACAACCAACCAAGTTGCACTAAGAAGACTAACGAGGATTTTTACTGCTCAGTGACGATGTAAGAAAGTAAGTTGAGTTTTAGACAGAATGCTGAGTGCTTTATTACACAAGAGACGTTTCATTTGCGGTGGGAGGAGCGGAGTGTGTCCTCTGACCAACACTGCAGGAATATACCTTCACAAGAGGAATTAAAAAAAAAAAAATCAATGTAAGTGTTCTTTTCATTTTGGGGAGGTGGGATGGGGTATTAAGGGTTACCTTTGTGTGTTGTTGAAACTGCAACTTAATTAGAATCTATTTATTGTAGTTTTAATATTCATATTTCCATTTTGACTGGCATTATTTTTCTCTACAATTTTTTATATGGAAACGAGCCGACGATGTCAGGTGAAAAATTGCTTTTGAAAACAAACCCAAATAAACAATGGAAAAAAAATGTTAAATGTATCATAGTCGTCCATTTGCGTGCCCTGCCACAGAAATGTAGTTACAGTCTTGGTGATACAACTCTGGGTATTCTTGCCTTAATGGTCATCATTAAGTTTTTTTTTCTTCTCCTTTGGTTTGAGGAAAGCTCTAGGAATAACAATGCTGTTTTGCAACAGCTTGAGAAGCATGACTTGGAAGCTTGTTGCTCTCTGTTGGGTCATCACTGAGCTACAATACAGTAACACTGGCCTGACTTTCAAAGAGGTGCCATTTCTGTCCCAGTACACCTAAAACGGGGGGGGGGGGTGTCGCTATGAGCTGGACATTTGCCATGTAAAGACCAGAGCCTTAGTTTGATATCTTGCACAAACCTTGTAAAAAACAAAGAAGAAGGACAGAGCGTTGAAAAAAGTCCATGTATCAAAGGCACACTGTTTTGTTTATACTTTCCGTAGATTTGCTCTCTACTGATTATTTTAATTAACTTTTTTTTCTTGTGGCCATTTTGATATTTATTCCTTTTTTTGTATTTTAAAGGTAGTTTGAGTGTAAGTGTGTTCGTCCTTTAATTTGGAGGGTCCCGAATTGGGTTGCCGTTTGAAGATTGCATTTGCCAAAAGAAACCTGTGTAATCTGTTGCTTACATTTTTGAAAATAAAATTTGACATTTTGAAAACCGGGCTTTCTGTCACTATGTCAATAGAGATTCCAGTTTGCCCACACGGATCTTCTGTATTACATCTGTCAGTGGGATAATCATGATTGTTATGCAGCACGATCTGTAGCCTTCACTTTGCCGGAGAAGCTTTCATCCATCATAGCGCTGATGTTTCCCTCACATGTTCAGACAGCAAAGCCAAACATGCAAAAATCTTATTTGTGTGAATTTGCAGTTTAGATTGATGTTCCCTACATGCCAATTACGTTATGTTATTTGACTATAATTGACTATAGTCCCAAAGAGCAGAATGGTAACCATCTCCCCAATGTCATGTCTTCTCATTGGTCCTCATGCCAGGACACTGATTGGTTGTGACCAATTCATATTCCTCGAAATCAAATCTCACCAATGCTCTATATGCGCAGTAACACCCCGCGTAACCCGGTATCGTCCCACCATTTGTGGGAAGTGTATAGACATGAATAAAATAAAGTGCTGGCCCACTTTTGGGTTTGATGACTGTCTGACTACATCATAGAAGACATTTCATGATTTGCTGGTGGGAAAACGCTGCTGTTGAGCTCCACTCCATCTTTGAAGCACTAGGCAGCGCTACTGCTGAGGGAGACTGTCTTGATCTTGTCCTACATCTGCGTTCCAGTTTAACCTAAAGATGTTTTGTTGGGTTGAGGTCAGAGTTTTGTGCTGACTGCTGCAATGTCCTGATGCTACGCTGTAAAAGTCTAAATATTTTAATATTATCTATTTTTACCCATTCTTCTTACATCCAACAGGTGTCCTGTGACTTCTGGTAAGATGACCTTTGGTGCTTATTCACAGTTAGCTTGAGTGCCTGCCAGTTATGTGAGAAACTAAGCTCAGAGACTCGCAGCAGGAAGTACTATGGAGTTGTCAATCATTCCCTGAAACCAGTAAGGCATCTGATGTGGGTTTGATCAGGCAGTGGGCTTCCGAGCATCATCTCCCTCAATGCTAAAGTCGTTACCTCAGTTGTCATAATGCAACATCATCATTGGTCGATTCAGAATTATGTCAGACACGTGTTTTATCTGTCTCTCTTTTTTTTCTTCACATAAATATTCAAATAATTTCATGATGTCAGATTAATTAAGCAGAATGTGTAATTTAACCTGAAATAAATACAATCTTAAAATATGAGAACCAGTAAATAGACATGAAAATGACATCACTGACTAACCCAAAGACCTTAAAGACATTGATTGGCTCTAGGAATGCCCCTTCCCCTGTCAGTCAATAATTCAAAACATATCATTGGCTAATGATAAGGTTGGCCTCTCTGTATGAATTGTGAATTATGTTCCCTGTAATGCCCCCACCACAAAAAAACTTTAAAATCGCCCCTGTTGGATATGTACGCATCATGACTGCATGATAATGATGTTGATTGGCTTGTATTGGTCTGGCCACGCCTCCTCCTGGGTCACATGGCTCGAAGGGTGATGCTCACAATGCATCCGTCAGAGATGCATTAGTGCCATCAGCTGGGTTTCAGGCACTACATGCAAGGAGGAGGAGGAGGAAGCAGGAGATGACTGTCAGGAAGGAGCGGATTGTGATGCCGCACACAGCACGACACGTCATGGGCCGTGCCAGCCACACCACCTGGGTAGGAAGATAACGTCGGGAAAGCTTGGACGAGTCGAGATACAGGCTCCCTGAAGCTGAACTGTTCTAGGTCCTGGAGACACGAGCCAAGCCGACTTCTCGAAGATAGACCGGGCGTCTCCGCATTCGGCTGCTGTAACACGGCCTATCTCGTTTGCCCGTGAAATTTCACAAAGAGCCTTTTCCCCTGATCGGTACTGAAGCATTAGGGCCATCTCTCCTTGTTTATCACGCGCCAGAGACACAGGGCAGATGCTCCAGGCTGGCTCCTTCCCCACGCCGCCATCAGAGGCACTTCCAGTGCAGAAGGCTGCCGGGATCCCTGCAGAATCCGCATATCCGGTTCAGTCGCTCCATGGATAAACTCACACATGTTTACACTCATATATGCATGTGCACTGATAATCGTCTAAGACCCAGGTTCCAAATGCCTCCAAATGAAACAGCCGATTCCCGGAGGAACCTGTCGGCCTTGTGTTCATCCTTAATGCCTGTTATAATATAGACAGACAGACACACACATGTTGGCGTTCCAATCTAAATGGGGATCTTCCATTCATTTCTATATACTTCTGTCTTTTTGATTGCGTTCACAGATTTTTATGAAATTGAGGATATCCAAATGGGGACCTGAAAAATGTCCCCAAAAATAAGGAAGTTTCAGGTTTTACCACACTTTGAGGATGTTTTAGTCTATGCAACCCCCCCCCGCCATACACACACACGCACACACACACACATGTACACACACACAGACCTGTATTTATATCTTTGTGGAGACCGTCCATTCACTTCCATGGACAAAACCCTAATCCCAACAATGACAACCTTAACCCCAAACCCAGCCCTAACCATGACCACACATAACCAAGTAACCATACAAGACGTGACCAAGCAAAATACAAGACTTTTGGCATTTTTAGTTTTTCGATTGCAGTCACAGATTTTTATAAAGTTGAGTTTCCGCTTGTGAGGACCTAAAAATGGTCCCCACAACATCAAAATAAACAGGATTTTAATCACATTGTGGGAATACTTATACCTGGACCATACACACACACACACGCACAATGTTTTTATTCCTGGACTCTCCTGCCAAAAACAGGTTTATTGTTTGTTTGACAGTATTGGCTCAGCCTACAAGTTCAGCACAGATAGGCCAGGTGTGTCAGCAGGGGGGGTGGACCTTCCCGCAGAGTTTCCACTCCACACTAGTTTGGACGAGTGATCTGTATCGCTCAACATATCGAACTCCAGTCTGGCTGTTTATCGCCTGATGTGATGACAACTGCCGGTGCTGGGATGCCGCTGTTCCTGCTGCTCGGGCGTCTGTAGCCTCTCACGTTTCTCTCCCTTTCACAGGTACCAAATCGACGTCTTGTAATTTCATTGACTGAATACGACACGGGGGTATTGATGGAATGAAAGGTCAATGATATGCAGATTGTCAGAGTCCTTCTGGTCACTGTGCTCGATGAAGAAATGTGTTTCTAAGCAAGGAAAACCGATAACCTTCATCGACAGAACCTGAACTTCACCACCAGAGGAAACGCTGCGGTACACTTTATTATTGTTATTTACTGCTGTCATTACTACATCCTGTGTTTATACCTTTTGTTAGGATTTTATGTATTTGGTTGTCCATAGCAACAGCATGAAAATTCGTTTATGGTCATATTATCACTGTATATGAAAATTTTATGTTACCCTCTCTCTTACTTAGATATTGTGATGGTTTGGAAATATACCATCTGGTGTTTGTAACAGGTCTGGTATTTTTTTCTGTGGTTTACACCTGTCACTCCTTCCTCAGCTGTAAACACAAGAGGGCATGAATCGGCAGACAGATAGCAGGCTATGTGATCTCTGGGGGGCGGAGCTGTGGACATATCCGGGGTGGGGTGGGAGGTCATGTGACCAGCCCACTCGCTCGGTTCACCTGTCTCTCATCTTCAAACATCATGTAAGGGATTTCTCTTCTTTTAGCTCCAGTAAGAGCACCCAGACATTGATGGCTAACCCGATCTGCAGCTGAAGCCCTTCCGTGACCCAAGAGTAGTCTGTTTTTTGTGTACTTATCCTGTCTTTCCGTCAAAAATAGCTCTGTTTTGTTTTCTTTCATCTACACTGCCTTTGTTGTACTCGTCTCCTCAGAACACATCCCCGTTACCTTCTCCTGCCTCCGTATCACGCGGCTTCTTCCGCCACCCTTTCCAGAGTACGTCTCACCCCAGGAACATGGAGAAATGCATCAGGGGTTTTCACATCGCTCTGGCCATGTGACCAGGAGGAGGCGTGGCCAGACTGACACGAGCCAATCATCTCTGCTATCTGGCCACAAGGGCTGGCTCCTGGGGTCTGCGGATATGATTACCTGTGCTCCTTCGATGAAATACCATGTACCCTGTTGGGGAACGGTCATCGATCTGCTGGTGGTTCTGGGGCTGTTTGCGAGCCTACGCTTCCACTTTCTTGTTATTGTGCAATTCTGATTGAAGGCAAAAATGTAGCTCTCTCAGAGAAAACATCTCAGCTTGCGGTGCAGGAATAGAAAAATATTATTAGTTAAATGGAGTCATCTATTATTTTCAGCTATTAGACAAAATCCACCTTGCTTTCATAATGACTAATTTCCTCAAATAGAAGTTCTGCCCATTGAAGTAGGATATTTACATGCTGGAGAACGAGGCCCTATGTCCCAGCGAGATTGTTCACTTGGGACTGTAATTCCTGCGATAACTGCAGCCTTTATTGAAATGGGCTTTAAAAATACTTTTGTAATCAGGCTACAGGAAAATAAATAAATAAGCAGATGTCCCCAGAGGAGCCGAGTTGCTTTTATTTTTATGCATTTAAATCTTCTTTGGCCAAACGTGAAGTTGTTACATCATCTAATAGAGGTATAAAGCGTGCAAAGACGCGGTAAGAGGTGAAACAGAAGCTGGAGATAACCAGATGCTCCACAAGGTCCTTAGGAACAGAGTTCTTCCATGAATCATCTGGATGGCTTGATGCCTACCACAGGGGACTTTGAAGGCAAATGATCTATCTCGCATTTCCAAAAATATCTAAAAGAAGATGGGGAGACGATTTCTGCAAGTAATGACCAAACACTCAGTTTAGAGGAGGCTTTGGAGGAGTAATATTGAAGCGGCTAATTGTGCATTAAGCTTCAAAGGTTTTTCGCTGAATATTTTAACGATGTTTCCCTCTAATGTAGGATTAGAAGAAAGAATCTGTGATCGTCTCCATTAGATACATCACACAGAGTTGTGGGGATTTATCAGATGTGGCCTTTTAAAGTGCCTTATTCTTCAGGCAGTGATGTGCGTTTGCATTGGAGACCACAGGGGGCGCTGTTTTGTTTTTCCATGTCAACTTTTTAAGTCTGTGGTGCATGTTAGCTCAGCGGCACCCAAAGGAGTGATGTCATCTTGCCAGTGCTTGGGTCAGTAGCTGCAGGATTAGGTTGCTCAAGGGTGCCGTTAGAAATATTGGGCCCACATCCTAATCCAATCCAATCAAATAATGTTCCGAATTTTTTCACTCTGGGGCCCATGGAATCATACTCCCCCCCCCCTCCCCCAGCTTTATGGTGCCGCTAAATGGGCTGAAGCTTCTGGGTTTGTAAGTATTATCCCCTGTAGTTTTAATGTACCTCACTTGGCCTGCAGGGGTCACTGCATGAAGAGAAGGGCCAGTGCCTCCTTCAATCTGCCCAACATTCACTCTAAGGTAGATATCCCCCCCCCCCCCCCACCCAGAAGATAACCCGCTGGTAGATAACGGAAATCAGAAGCAAACCCAGCAAATCCTGAAATGAAATCAATGGATTTAACAGCAGCTGCAGAAACCAAGGAAGATTAAAATAACAAATAGTGTGAGAGTAGAGAGGATGGTCTATCTATAGTATGTGAGATTATGACCTTAGACAAAGAGAGTAGATGGGCTGTTTGAAAAATGTAGCTCTGAATATGTCCAGTCGGCAGAAATGAAAGAAGAATATTTAGGTCATATGAAAAGTGAATAGCAATCTGATTGTCTGTTGTTAATAGCTTTTTGTATCATTTGGGAGTTTCTGGATCTGCGGATAATGTGCCGATATTACAGCATTGGCAGAAGCGATAGATCTGCTGTGTGGACCCCACAGACATGTGCTTTAGCGTTTAATACCAAACAATAAAGACGTGGGGAGGTTCTTTTTTGCTTGTGGGAGTTTTACTTACACAAAAATGTTCTGAGGGCAGAATGAAAAATGATTGGTTCAGAGAGAGAACCAATCAGATTGTAGAGGAGGTGGGGCCAAGATATCTGATTGATATGCCATGAGCTTCTTTTTCCCCCTCAAGGGACTTTGTGGGTGGCAGAGAGTTGCCATGTTACAGTGATACATGTTAAACAGGGGTAGTTGAAAGCTGATTGGCCCATGAGTGCCCTCTTACCTGCCAATCACCAATGAAAAACAAATCATTGGCTAATAATAAGGTTGGCCCCTCTGTATGCATTGTGGCACCTCTTGTCCCCACCCACACCTTTAAAAAAATCATAGAATTGACCCTGATCTTGAAAGACTTGCTCTGGGTAGGATGGTAAAGAAAACCACATAGCATGGGGATGAGAGGATGGAACAGGAACTTTATTTGGGACTGGGAGTGGAGGTTGGATTAATATAACAGTGAAGAGGAATGGAAACAGGAGACAGCCTTTTTAACTGGAATCAGGTCCCTGAAAGGGCTGCAATGGAGAACAGGCTCAAAATCAAGCTTTAAGATCCAGAGGACAAGCAGAACTCGCCCTTGCAGGAGTGGTGATGAGGCACAGATGAAGCAAACGAACAGACGAAACGAACATTGTGGAGTCTCCTTCGCTCCACAATGTCCAGCTGCCACCTGTCCTGTACTTGGTCAGTCCATATAGTGAGTGTGTTACATTACAGACAAACAGCACGGTTACACAATGCTGTAAATTGATTGGGAGTCAAGTACATGCTTCATTTTTATTGTCACGTTCCTTGTGCTACAGTTGCAGGGGAGGAGACAGGTGCAGCAGACAAAAACAGTGCAATAAGAAATGAGACAGTACAAGACGAAAGTGCAATACAGGGAGCAAAACAAAAATATGCAATAAATAGCAGACAGTTGACTTTCTTGGAAAGGGCCATGAAAATGTACCAACAAGGTAGTAATAGAGACATTTTGTGGTACATTGCACAGCAATAAACCTGTTAAGCTGTTTGCTATTTCCCTGGTCAGCATCCCTCTCCTAACCAATAACAAATAAGCATTTTTTCCTGCAAAGGACAAACAGGGGAGCCTTGCTTTGACATTAGCGGGTGGCTTGAGCCGCACGCCGCATGAATTATGCATGTGCTTTGCACGTGCTAGCGCGTGGGTTTAGCGGCATGCTCGTGAAAATATCGTGCGCCTCACGCCAGTTCAAAGCCGCCTGGCTCACAGTCTGAGGCAAGGCCGAATCCGTAACTGGCATCCTTCCCCTTCTGGAAATAAAAACTCCAACAGTGGTCAAGCTGAATTTATCTGTAAGGACAAGCTGTTTACTTTTTTATATGGTACTCTGTGTTTCCCCCCCCCCCCTCCCCCCCCCTGAAGGTCTCCTGCTGTAAAGCATCCACAGAGTCAGCCAAACTGGGGAAGGCCAGGCAGATGACACTACCGGCTTCCAGCACAGGAGACAGAAGACCTGCAGATAGCGATTACGTAATAAGATTTCATAACCATAAACCCCATCCTTTGTCATTCCAATTGATGGCTGTTTTCTTGCCTTTGAGGGTCCCACAGATACATCAAATTCAGCTATTATGCAGTTGTTCTTTTCCATCAGGGCCACTTCTGATTTTGTGGTGAGTAATAGCTTTTGTGGGACCTGTCTCTGGGTTAATACAGCTGTGTACCTCTATTACATTGCAAATAAAACAAGAATGTACAGTTTCTTTTTTGACTAAGTACAAGAAACTTTACTGTATTATACTGATTATGCTGTCCATGTAAAAATGTACCAAGATTCTAGAAGCATTTACTGGTCCACAGGAATGCTGTCATCAGAGATCATATGAAAATACATAAATAAATCAATATACAAGTATATTACAGGATGCTCTGTCGGAGGTCTGAGGCAAGTGAAGTTGTAAATGTGGGGTTTCTTTATAGTGGAGACATTTTCTGTGCCATTTTTTGTATTAGATTTTATTTTGAAAAAAATAAAAATAAAGATGCTTGTAAATGTCATACGCACTTTAGTGTGTATATAACGTATGTTTTATACTACTCATACTGAGTGTACACCGGTGTTGAACTTTTAGCTATTTGCATAGTGACTGTAATCATTTCTCAACTGAACTAAATCTGCCTGAAGTCCATGAAGGAATTATAGATATAAAAATCCACAAACTGAATTATAGAAAAACAAAGTATTGCAAAAGCCAAAATCTCTTCGCACATCAGCTTCTGAGGGTACACAGATGGCCAGGATCACCCCATGTAGCTGATGACATGGCGTATGCTAATCGCAAACAGAGCTGGAGAGTGGTGCATTATGGGCAACGAGCTGGCAAGCCTCACATGCTTATAGGTGTTTTAAGGGACGCCACATTGCCAAACTCAAATAAAGATGGTTTAATTCTAATTCTATTACAGCCTGGCGGACACCGTTGTTATGCTAATGTGGAGCAGCCAGCCCTATCATCCCCATCTGTGCCTCCATGCGGATGTACCTGAGCCTGGGTTGGAAGAGGCAGGTCACATGGAGCTAAGTGACACCGAGAGAAGCCCCACATCAGCCATGGAGGCTTGATTACTTTGTGTTCCGAAGGCTTAGAAATGACACTTTGGCCCGGACCGCAGATTGCTGCTGAACGGAACATGGATTAGTGTATTTCAGACTATTACCATGTCTCACACTCCTTACCCGACGTTCCAGATGTACATTAAATATCCCATCTGGTCTGATAGAGGAACTACAAAGAACTCTGACATATTATACACTGGAACCTGAGTTTTGGCTTATACTGTAGTTCCCACAGGAAATTAATTGTGCTTTGTTAATTATACTTGATAGATGGTCATAAATCCATTGTAACTATATGACATCCTGTTTAGCATCAGTACAAAGACGGATGGTAGTATAAATATGTTTCAGTAGGGGGAGGTTCTGCTTCAGAAATGAATAAAAGCTTAGACAAGATTCAATTCTGTTTTGTCATTGCACCTGACAGCACAATGAGAATGGGTTAGGAACTCACTTAGGGGTCCAAACAAAAACACAAGATGAGACATGGAACATGTAACAATATCTACAAAACAGTAACAGACAAGCAAACAGACGAGATACCTTGATGAAAAATTAGATGACGATCAAGTATAAGATTTGTTCCATATTAAATAAGCTCGATTTCTTTATTCAGGTTGGATCTGCCACTGGAAGATAGTCTTTCTGTGTGATGATGTACACACCAATAAAAAATATATATAAGAAATATATAAAAATAAGTATAATGTTTAGATTTGCACAATGATTTGCTTATCTGTATCAAACATTGGGGCAAAGCATGAAAAGAAACACACATCATTTAATAAATACAATGCACAGAAAATGGGATTCTAGTTTCTCAGGCTGCAAAATGGCTCATGGATACATATTTGTAATAAATATTTGTAAACTCTGCTTCCATTAGATTACAAAGAAGCTTATTTCAACCCCCGGCTGCCCTTTATAAAAAGATGTGTTTTTGTTAAGAAATAATTTGGCCCACAGCTAGCTTACATTAGTGATTTCATGTTATGAGCTAAATGCAAACAGTAGAGCAATTTACTCGTTAGTTTGAACTTGTGCATGAGAATGAACGAAGAAAATGGCATTTAGCTTGACGACGGTGGACCTCAGCTCAGAGATCCAGCATAAGAGCACAGCATATGTCATGCTGCGGTAAGGAGCCGCAAAACTCTGCAGACGCAGATTTCCTGACTCCAGCTTCCCCGGTCACCCGAGTTTGGAGGATGTTTCGATGCCAGACAAACACCAGCAAACCCACCATACACCCAAAAGAAACGCCGGCCTGATGCATGCTCGTGATCTTTTTTAGGAACTCAGATTTGTGGAAAAGCCTTGAAGTCCTCCACCCCCCCCAAAACAATTCGCTAGTTTTTATATGGAAACAGTAAGTTCGATGGAAAATCAGAAATCGGTTTACATTGAATTTCAAACTGCATGATATAGATAAGGAGGGTAATATTACAGTACGTTATTATATAACGTAATCGGGCTATATTAAATCGGTGCATTTAAGAGCACACAATAATACGGAGAGCAGCATTTTGCAGAAACTGTCGGCTGCCAAAAGCAGACGAGAGCTGGGCAGTGCGGCTCCCCGCTCCGTGTCTGCCCCCATTCAGCAGATTGGTTACCGCGCCGTCACTTCAGCACCATGTGCCGCGCCGAGCGAGCAATCAGCGGCCTCCCTGCCGGCACGGTGGCGGAAGCGGCGACGCCACGGCACCATGGACCTCGCGGGCACCGTGCTCTCTTCGGACGGAGGGGCCGATCGCCAGCCGGTCCGCGGAGCCGCGCTGGCGGCCACACGCAGCGGCAAGCTGGAGCAGGAGAAGCTGTCCGGGCTGGTGAAGCGAGTCCACAGGAAGCTGCGCAGGAAATACAGGGAAGGTGAGCGAAGCAGGAACTCGCCGTCTAATGCTCACAAGCAGGATATTTAACTAGGCCTCTAAAAATAAGATGCATTTCTTGCCGAAAACAGGGGCCCTGCTTTGCGTTGGCATCTACCGGCAAAATGTGAAATCTAACCAAATAAAGGCGTAAGTAACATGCGGGTGTCTGGCTGCGATCAGCGAGTGTTAATTCATTATGCATTTTAGACAGTTTCAGCTCTTCGTCTAGGTCTCTAGGAGGTAGATATGCACGGCTGATCAGCAGCAGGTATATGAACATTATAATCGCTTTGCAATTTTGCCGAATTACGAGACGGAAATTTGGAAAATCCTAAAAAAAACAACTTGGCATTCTGAACTCTTACGGACATTTCTTACAAACCGCTTTTTGACATTTGAAGCATTTCTGTATTCAGTGCAAATTATGTGTTGTCGTAATAGCGTGTATTTGGCCGACTTTTATCGTCTTGAGGATGGTTTACCGAAACCATCAAGATGTCATAAATGTAGATCTGTTTGCATATCCACAACATGGTGAAGTCAGAACTGTCGCAATTTTGCACGCAGAAGAAGAAATGGTGCATATTACTTAAAGGGGGGATATCCAGTAATTCGCAATACTAAGCACGTAAAACAAGGTTTTTTGGCCGCGAGTAGCTGTAGTGGAACTCGTATGGTCTTAGTTGAAAACACAAGTGTCGTGTTCAAGTTGCACTGTTAGACATTTTTTTAATATAACCCAACCCCATAGTGGTTCCAAAAAACACACCCTCCCCTTCCTCTCCATGTATAAATGTCCAACAGCAGCTGTTAGTTAGTTTATTTGCTGCCGTGAAGTATGATAATCCTATATTGGTTAGAAGGTTTGTTAGATTACTTTATCAGACCTGAAAAAACTGTTGACGTGTGGAGGTTTTTTTGGATCATGCCGGGATGACATTTCACTGTTAATTATTTACCTACTTTGATATAAATAACCGCTTTTTCCTAATGTAAGTACATTATTATTATTGTTGATTATGAAACATATATACTTAATTTGAGGTAGAAATGAATTTTAGGTTGGTGGTTGTAGTTTAATGATCCCACTGTGTTACAGTCACTCTGTAAACTGGCAGTAACGTTTTTGTGAACTATATTCATTAAAGAACTTAATTGGCCTTTGAGCTGTAGGTTTCCAAAACGTGCCAAAAATACCTTTTGATGGTTTTGTGAAAGAGATAAATGGGTTAGATGTCTGAATGTACACTGCAGTGGTGAGGGATGATAATTTTGGGTTTGTGGGACATTTGCAGAGGTGTGAGCTTCTCGCAGACTGAAGTCCACCTACCACACGTGCGTATTTGGAGGTAAGGGCGTAGAGGACCAGAGAGCATGTATTCTTCTGGTGGTTACTGTTCAGTGCTGCTGGCATGGCATGGCATACTGGGAAATGTAGGCGAGATTACTGCGTGCACTTGTGCTTGGAAATTTGGTCAGCTTCTGCGTGACATCGTCTCTTAATTCTTGCTGCAGGTTCTCCAGGGTTGATGGCCTGCGATGGCTGTGTCAGGCCGTTTGGAACACGGTGATACTTCAGATCGTTTTGGGGAGACCTCTGTGTATCTCTGGGTTTAGCATATGTTCTGAGAGTGGGGTCATGCTCTGTGTTGGGAGAGGAATTAACATTTCACATAAAAATTTTATTATCTAACTGGATACTTGGGATGAAAATGGTCTTCGCATGCAGAACAGCAGGTGGCCATTAGTGTATGTGTTACTGCTGACACTGAATCCACTTTAACTGTGTGAGGTAGGTGGATGCATCCACGGGGTTGGGACTTCGTTACGGTCTGACTGGGGGGGGGGGGGGGGAGTTGAGCCCCTCCTTGGGGGGGCACATGCTCGATCCCACGTCATGGGTGGAAGGTGGGGCTAAAATCAGACCAGGCTGTCATTTCATGTCCAGGATCATTTACTTGTTTACCTGATGAAAATAAAAATATGGGTTTTCCGGAGTGTTTTTCCTTTCGGGCCACTTCCTGGGGGGTATAATGACCCCGCGGGCCGAGGGGTGCCAACCGGAGCAGCCAGAGGGGCACCTGCTGTTTATTGCTTGGGAGGGCATTGGGGAGTGTGTGTTTATGAGCGGTGGAGGTTTACCGCACTCACCCCCTGCCGGGATGCCAGCGGGCGCCCGCTGTTCCATTCGGCTTGTTTATAACCCTCCTTTCCAGCACGCTTAACACAAGACGTAGCCATGCGGCACAGCAGACTGAACATAACGAAGCAATTAAGTGTAGAATGAGCATTACAGATGGACTCGGAAAGCTTTAACATTAATATTGAAATACGCCACAGCGAAATGTCAGCGTGAAAGACTGAGGCTGATAGCAGATCTTAAGAGAAGTGGAAGCCCCTCCTCAGGGACTGGGTATGAACGCCACCCACCACCCCGACCTGGGCATCACCGTGTCCCCAGAGCCGGACCAGCTGCCAGCGCCGCTCGGATGATAAGCCGCGGGTCCCAAGGTCCTGAATTTATCTCCCTCGGGATAAACGCTGGTGCCTTTGTTTATGCTCAGACCTTCCAGAGATAAAGTCATACGTAGGCTTCTCCTGCCGACAGCGTAAGAACCGCCGATTAACACGTAGCAGGTTCGGCCTGGGTAAACGAGGGGATGGATATTAACGAGGAAGGGGAACGCCGTGAGGCCCATTCCATGTTCGGAATTCTGACCTTTGGTATGATCTCGCCGTTGGTACAGTTATCAGCCGTCCAGACATTAACCTGATGATGAAATTAGCTCTTATTGTTGTCCATATATGCTGATTATTAATACTTCATCAAACCATCATTTTATATTATCGATTGACTTTGTGCCCATTAATCATTCATGATTAGGGTTCTGTTAAACCTCAGTCGTTGTGAAAACTGCCTTCAAAACGGTACCTTGGCATCTCAGCAAACCTCCATGTATCATTGAGCAATAGCTGGAGCTCAGGAGCTAACGTTCGCTGCCTGGCCTTCAGGTGAGCTTTGGTCTACAAGAACCCTTCTCACTGCCTGTCAGTTAATTTCGATATTCTGCCTCTTAAGTTGTTACTTGTCAGTTGTCTTTTCTTTGATATCAAACGGTAACCTTTTCACCGTTCTTATCATTTCGACCTGCACTTTATCGATTAGTAATTTTTGCTCTCTGCCTTCCATCGGCACGCGGATTAAACATTGTCAGCGTCTGTTTGCTCTGAGGAGGTTAAGCGCTGAGTCAAGAGACACAATTAGCCTGATGAATGAGTGTCCGTGGTGAAAACACGGCTGGCAGAATCTCTGCCTTTTGTTTTTTGTTTTTGTGAAAAAGTAGAAACATGTAGGCCAGCTCTCTCTTAGGCTTCTGACCTACATTACAGTGTTTTGTCCTGAGTCCTGAAAGCAGGCCTCTCGTGTCGAATTGTCAATAAGAAGCCTTGAGCCGCGGTAAGGCCTGACTCAGGTTATCACTCGCTCCAGGAGAAGCTTACGAGTCGCTACGGATCTCTTCTGGGGCTCGGGCCGTGAAAAACACGTCACCGAGCCGCTCGTTAATGTCGAACACCCACAGCAATCCGTTTTATTTTGGGTACGGCAAAGATGAATCTTCAGCTTAATAAAATACACTAATGAAGCTTTTTTTATTAGGTGGAGCCAGGGTAGTGGCTGCATTTAGAATGAAGTCAAAATGATTCCCCTCCTGTGTCTCTATCCGACATCTGTAATATGTTATCGACGGTGACGTTCTGTCGTCGGTGTCATTTGACTGCTGATTTCTTCATGATGTTAGGGACTGTTGATACCTGATAAAAATATGGTCCCTCTCGCTCATTCTTGTTTAAGTCACTGTCGTTTGGTGCAGTCGGTCTCTTGCGTGGCTGATGCGGCCCGTTTTTCATTTCGGCTGGTCTTATGTGGTGTGGCAGTGCGTTGGCGCATTTCAAGATCGCTTTCTCAATATGACTGACTGGTTGAGGCGGCATCAGGGGAAGCTGTGGCCCTCATTTTTGTAAATGTGTGTGTGTGCGGAGCAGCCATTTAAGGGGCATAAACATAACGGAATGTGTCCCCTTCCCATAATGCCGCATACCTTATTTGCATATACAGATTGACACGATGATTGCATTGGCAGGAACGGGCGCGTTTTCCCGAAGCAGGAGCGTGCTGTGGGTATTCCTGCTGTGACGGGGAGTCCCACGGACGCTGTCAGAAACCACCTCGGGTGAGAGTAGCGGAGGGTCTCCCCTCTTTCTCACTTTCGGGACGGAAGCCAGCATGCCCGCAGCCTGCCGTAAGGCTCGGTTCTGGATCGTTCACGGAATTACGGAAACCCGGATTTGCGTTATGGTGTTCTGCGTCCTGTTTCTGTCTCCAGCCAATATTAACAGTTCTGTTTGCTCTCTGGGGGGGCATTATGAATTTAAATG
Organism: Paramormyrops kingsleyae; assembly: GCF_048594095.1. Lineage (NCBI taxonomy): Eukaryota > Metazoa > Chordata > Actinopteri > Osteoglossiformes > Mormyridae > Paramormyrops > Paramormyrops kingsleyae. The sequence continues at coordinate 29,450,077 of NC_132799.1, read as the reverse complement.
ACATCTTTCGTGATTAGATCTAATAGAAAGCCTTAGTCGTGCTCTTTAGCAGAGATAACTAGATTCCAAGGGCTCTAACCCATCTGCATGGTGCTCAGAGGGTCTGTTGTCCTACTTGTTTGGCACTCAATCAGGGTGACTGGCTTTTTTTTTATTTATTTCATTTTTTTTAAAAAAGCATGTAGTCTAATTTTGAGCTTCTTTTTGGTAGCTGTCCTTCTGCAATCTAGGCCACCTCCAGCAGCTCCTCTGACCGCTTTGATTAATGCGATTTGTAGAAGATCCCGTAGAGTGTCAGATTGATGGTGTAGCTGATGTGCTTCTCCGATAGAGAGCGTTCTGTATGTGAGCTTGCGCATTTTTCTGAAAGCTTAAGGAAACCTTTTTAAAACCTCGGAATTCGCACTAGAGCCTTGGGAATGCCCGGTTCACTTAGAACCTGTTGTTATTGGCTTGGGCTAATAGTAAGTGGTGGCTTTTATGCTGAATATCAATGCTGGGAAGTAATGTCGCGTTAATACCATCCATCCATCCTTCCATGGCGCCTCTTCCAGGGAGCCCAGGTTAGGGATCTCCCTGAATGGGAAAGCAGCTGATCATTATGAAAGGTTTAGCGTGTTAGCCTCTAATAATGGCCTTAATTCGTGCCAGTTTAGGGTGAATTCATTGAACATGCAAGTGGGACAAGCTGTATAAATATCAGTAAGATAAGATTAGCTGAGCTTAATTGATCACGAGGAAAATTTGGATCTCTCTGATGCAGTGTTTCTCAACCCAGTCTATGGGGACCCCATGCCAGTCCACATTTTTGCTCCCTGTACCAGGTATTCGGTGTTCCTGATTGGCTCAGGTGCCCTAAGAGAAGGAGGCATTCTACTCTCCCTTTCTGTCAAAGACCAATCAGATTCAGGAGAGCTGAGCGAAAGCTGAGATTATTTTTTGTTTCCCAAGACAAGAACATGGCCCACTTATAATTCTTATTATTACCGTTTTTTAATTTGGGGTCTCCTTTAATATTGCCGACTTTATAAGGTAACCACCCAGCTCAGCCAATGGCAGATATCATTCTTCTTACATCTGAATAATATTCCTCTCAGTGAATTTTCTACTCAGGTTTTCTGCTTGGAAATGGGGAAGCGTTAGAAAGCAGCGGCTCTCCTGGGACTTGCCGCATGTGTGATCTTGCAGACCCCTTGAGGTTGGCTTTGGGGCGGGCCGCGGTTCTTGGGGTTGGATTGCGGGAGCTTGGCCAGGGTCCTGGGGGGGCCGTGTGCCACCCATGTGTTTCTCCCTGAGATGCGGTGAACTCTGAAAGGGGGGCCGTTGCCATGGCCTTGCGTCGCCCCGGTCCCCTGGCGTCTCGTCACGCTCCACTCCGGCCCGTCGTTGAAGCTACTCTGAAGTGACAGGCCTGGACTCCAGCTCGGGACCTGCTGACTTCGCTGTGCTGACTTAAATAAGCCGTTCCCTTGGCTGATTTAGCTTATGCAGTTCCTGTGTGTGACAGTGTTCCACAGTATTTCACTGTGCTTCTGCACGTAGATGTATGTGTGAACTCTTTGTATAACACTAGATGTTTTCGTGACTGTTTTTGCATACCTGTAGTGTGTGTGTGTGTGTGTGTGACACAGAGAGAGAGAGAGACTTTCTGTATGGATGTTTGCATGTATGGCGTTAAAAGTAAAATGCTTATACAAGATGAAACTCTCTTCTCAAAAATATTTTAATAATTACATTTTCGTACGTCTGTTGACGTTACAGTTCTACCTGTTAAAATAAATTAAATTGTTAAAATAATAACATTAAAATCAACGCTGAGAATCGCACAGACTGGAGCTTATTTATACCCAGCACAACTGAATCTGACCTCCCAGTCCATTTCCCCCCCCTCCCCACTGCTTGCTTTACGAAAACAAGACGTTGCACAGTGGCCCTTTTCAGGAAAAGCCGCGATTGGATGATAACTTAAGCATGATCTGGTCTGCTTGGCATAGCTTCACGGTATTCATGCTCCAAGACCTCGCTTGTTTGTTCTCCTCCCTGAAGCTGTTGTTGCTGCTGCTGCTGCTCCTGCTGCTCCTGCTTTTGCCTTCGTTGGTTTTATTTCTGAGTCTTTTCCTGTTTGTTCGTCAGACTCCTGCACTCCTCTCTGCCATTTTCATCTCTTCTGCTCCTGCCGCCTGCAGAGGAATGGTACCTCGGTCTTACCCTTAGTGAAAGGACCCTGTCTGGAAGAACTTGGCGTGAGCGAGGCTCGTGGAGACTTGTGAGGGAAGATTCTGCCCACCCGTTTGTCTGTCTGTGTGCGCCAGGAATTCTGGGTAAAGGAGTGGCGAATCTGGTTTTGAGAAGAACCTTTGTCCATGTTTGTGGCTCTTCAATGCAAGTAGGTATAGAATGAAGAAATACTAGTTGGCGTTTGGTTTTTCATGGGGGGGGGGTGTGCTTTTCTTTTTTGTGCTTGCTATTGGATTACACACACAACTCTGACTCTTTGGGGCGTAGAGTGTCTTCGTCACATTTTTCGTGACCTTCGGGGAGTTAAATAAGGCGCGTGAATCAGGCTGAGCATAAGATTAGGGAGCTGAAATGATGCAGCAGGTTCATGACCGAGTTCCCCGGCGCCGGGTGTCTGTCTGTAATTGGCTCTGTGTATAAGGCTCATGGGGCAGCCCAGCAACACACTCCCAGCGGGACAGAAGAACTTACACAAGTAGGACACTGTCGTTTGAGTTTACCCCAGTAACTGTGCTCACTTCTGGTTAAATAATTTAAAAATAAGCTTTTTCTTGAATATGACATCTTGCTGTATGCTCCAAAAACATGGACGCTGCCTTGTTGTAAGTATCTGAGCCGATATCTACAGTGACTTTCACACGTTGGTAAAGCTGGGTGTTTTACTGATATGTCTGAGATGTAGTACCTCACCAAAGGATTAGCACTGGAAGTCTGTGTTAGCTGCTATCCCCAATGTTATAACCCCACTATGACTGCCGTTCGGTTTGGTACGCCATCTCATCAAGGCTTCAAAGATTTATTTATTGCGGCTGGTTTTCTGGTTTCTTCTCTGCCGTTCCCTGTACTGCCGAGCGTGTTCGCATGTTAGGATCTATTTAGCTGCTGCTTCTTGTAATTCTGTCCATGTTTTGTATATTGTTAGTCTAAATGTGTGAGGTGTGGTCCAGGACTTCTCTAGTGCAAAATTATTTTAGGATTTTTCAACTTATGGAACCGCAGTGCTCTGGTGAAGTTTCTAAATGCGACAGTTTAGTTTGGACGGACCATCTGCCGGGCGTTGAGAAGCTGGGGGACGGGCTCTGCACCTGCTGGTGGCACTGGTGCCGCCTCGGATGTGGATGCTGGCGCTGAGGTGGTCGCACTGGGGGTTTTCATGGCAACGTCGCCTCTGCCACACGTTGCTAAGGGGTGGAGACGGTTTCCGCGGTTTCTGCTCGGTGTGGGGGGGGGGGGTGAGGCATGGGTCCTCTCTGCTAAACGTGGTTTTGGCTTTGTGTTCCCATAGTGGGAGACTTTGAGAAGATCTGGCGGGAGCATTGTGAGGATGAGGAGATGCTCAGTGAGTACGCCGTGGCGATGAAGAACCTGGCCGACAACCACTGGGCGCGGAGCTGTGAAGGCGAAGGCCGCATCGAGTGGTGCCGCAGGTGAGCACCGGGTACGAGGGAGAGGTCACCATGAATATATAACAGCATTCAGGCTGGTCTCCAGGCAGTGACACACCCCGGCTCTGATTGGCTGAAATCAGGGCGGCGACACACCCCGGCTCTGATTGGCTGAAATCAGGGCGGCGACTCACCCCGGCTCTGATTGGCTGAAATCAGGGCGGCGACACACCCCGTCTCTGATTGGCTGAAATCCGAGCAGTCCTCCTCCCCGCTGCCTTTCTCGAATGTTTGGACTCATTGTCCCAACAAGGTCACGATCGTCTGTTTTTAATACCCTCTGCTCCCACATGATAAATATATGTTAAGGCATGTTTTCCTGCTCTTTGTATGATCTGTGTTGTATCGTGACTTTTAAAAAAAAAAAAATTCTGGCTATAGTAACTGGGCTGTTTTGTACTTTTAGAGGTGACTGCTAAGAACAAACTGGAGGTTTATTTTTAATTTTTGCTTATTAAAGTTAGTGCTTATAGTTTGCGATTCGGCCTATAAGCAAAGCTGACAGAGTGTAGCTGCAGGCCATCCTCGCCCCCCCCCCCCCCCCCCGCCAAAGACCAAATTAGTAGGGAATTGTGCAAAAAAAAAAAAAAAAAACCTAAAAGTGCACTAATGAGCAGAAACTGCTCCGAAAGACTGATGAATTTAAATACTTCTTAGACAAATGGGAAATTTATTTCTTAGGATATAAGAACATAAGAACATAAGAACATAAGAACTATACAAACGAGAGGAGGCCATTCGGCCCATCGAGCTCGCTTGGGGAGAACTTAACTAATAGCTCAGAGTTGTTAAAATCTTATCTAGCTCTGATTTAAAGGAACCCAAGGATTCAGCTTGCACTACGTTATCAGGAAGACTATTCCATACTCTGACTACACGCTGTGTAAAGAAGTGCTTCCTTAAATCCAGTTTGAAATGTTCTCCCGCTAATTTCCACCTATGGCCACGAGTTCTTGTATTTGAACTAATGCTGAAGTAACTATTCGGTTGAACAGCATCCAAACCTGTTAGAATCTTATAGACCTGGATCATGTCCCCCCTCAGTCTCCTTTGCTTGAGGCTGAACAGATTTAGCTCAAATAACCTTTCCTCGTATGACATTCCTCTAAGACCAGGAATCATTCTTGTGGCCCTACGCTGCACCTTTTCTAAGGCCGCTATGTCCTTTTTAAGATATGGTGACCAAACCTGTACACAATATTCTAGGTGAGGTCTCACCAAGGAATTGTATAATCTTAGCATTACCTCCCTTGACTTAAACTCCACACACCTGGAGATGTACCCCAACATCCTATTGGCCTTTTTTATTGCTTCCCCACACTGGCGAGAATGAGACATGGAAGCATCAACATACACACCAAGGTCTTTCTCATAATCAGCTACCTTTATTTCAGTAGGTCCCATAAAATACCTGTACTTTATATTTCTGCTCCCTACATGGAGTACCTTACATTTGTCTATGTTAAATTTCATCTGCCAGGTGTCAGCCCAGTCACTAATTAAATTAAGATCCCGCTGTAGCTGCTGAGCCGCTAGTTCAGTATCTGCTACACCACCCACCTTGGTGTCATCTGCAAATTTCACCAGTTTACTGTATATATTGGTGTCTATATCATTTATGTAAATTAGGAACAAAAGTGGTCCTAAAATTGAACCCTGCGGTACCCCACTATGAACGCAGGCCCACTGTGACATCGAGCCTCTTATAACTACTCGCTGCTTCCTATCCGTTAACCAGTTATCAATCCAAGTCGCTACAGTTCCTAAAATACCTGTCGCTTTGAGTTTAAGTGAGAGCCTCTTGTGGGGAACAACATCAAAAGCCTTTTGGAAATCTAAATAGATGACATCATAGGCCTTCTTATCATCAACTTCCTGAGTAGCTTCCTCAAAAAACTCCAACAAATTTGTTAAACAGGATCTACCTCTCCTAAATCCATGCTGGCTATCCCTCAAAATGTTATTTGAGTCCAGGTAATCTACCATTTTCTCTTTGATTATAGCCTCCATAACTTTACCAGTTATACAAGTTAGACTGATTGGCCTATAGTTTGACAAATTACTTCTATCCCCTTTTTTGAAAATGGGCGTTATGTTGGCATGCTTCCAATCAGAAGGTACCACACCTTCAGATAAGGATTTTTGAAACAGTAATGTTAAGGGTCGGCAAATAATATCCCTCATCTCTTTTAACACTATAGGTAAGATGCCATCAGGGCCCTGTGATTTATTTATTTTGAGCTTAGCTAGGCTTTGCAAAACATCAGCTTCAGTTATATATATATTAGTTATAGACGATGTTGAATTAGTAATAAGAACTGGTAAGTTACTAGTGTCCTCGACAGTGAATACCCGTGCAAAACTATCATTGAACTCATTTACTATGTCAATGTCGTTTTCAATTATAAGACCCTTACTATCCTGCAGATTAGTAATTTCAGCTTTTAGAGCTCTTTTAGAGTTAAAATACTGGAAGAAACTTTTAACGTCATCCTTAGCCTCCAATGCGATCTTCCTTTCGACATTCCTTTTAGCTCGTCTAATGTCATTTTTTAATTCAGCCTGTAGATTTAGATACTCTTGCTTTATTATGTCATCATCAGTTATTTTCCATCTCTGGAACAAAGCCCTTTACCTCCTTACTTTATACTTTATGTCCCTATTAAACCACCTAGGTTGCAATTTCCTAGATTTATTCTTGCTAGAAACAGGTATGAAGTCCTCTTGTACTTGCAATAATGTGCTTTTAAAAAATTCCCATGCCTCTTCAACAGTTTTGTTATTTAACTCCATCCAGTTCACGGTTTCTAGTTTTAATCTCATACAATTGAAGTTAGCCTTCCTAACATTATATATTTTTGATTTGGACTTTGCTCTTCGGGCACTAAACTTAACCTCAAATTTAACCATGTTATGATCGCTACTGTCAAGTGGTTCTAAAACATCTAATTTACCAATCCTGTCCTGGTTATTAGACAAAACAAGATCAAGAATGGCATCTCCCCTGGTAGGGGTGTTAACAAACTGAGTAAAAAAACAATCCTGTACTAATTCCACCATCTCAAGTTCATTTTCAGAAGAGCCAGCAACAATGTCCCACTGTATCCCCGGTAGATTAAAATCACCCATAACTACCACATCATTTTTATTGCTCATAATCCTAATATCACTGTATAACAATCTGCTTTCCTCAGCAGCTACATTGGGTGCTCTGTAACAAACACCAACAATTAGGCTATTTGAGTTTGTAGCATCTAATTTTACCCATATAGCTTCCGTACTTTTACTTATATCAGTAAGCTCCCTTGCCTGCAAGATTTCCTTTACATATACTGCAACACCACCTCCCTTCTTACCTATACGGTCTTTACGGAACAATGTGTAACCATCCATATTATATTCTTGTCCATCCTTATCACTCAACCACGTTTCAGTTATTGCTATAATATCATAAGAGTCCGATGAGATAAGAGCCTCTAAATCATGAATTTTATTCCTAATACTCCTGGCGTTTAAATACAGACAACAAAGGGTAGGCTTATTACAGTGCCTACTTATAATATGATTTTTTTGGGCTTTCCGTTTCCCCCCAGTTACATACTTAACTAACCTCCCTGCCCCCCCAGTCCCTAGTTTAAACATTCCTCAACTACTCTACAAATACGCCTTCCCAGTACACTGGTTCCCCTCCGGTTCAGATGCAACCCATCCGGCTTGAACAGGTCCCACCTGTTCCAGAAGGTCCTCCAGTGCCCCATAAACCTAAACCCCTCTTTCCTACACCATCCTTTTAGCCACGCATTTAATCTCCTTATCTCAGCTAACTTAGCCTCACTTGCGCGTGGCACGGGGTATAAACATTTCCTTTCCCCCCCTTGTAAACCTTTTCACCGTAAGATTTCCAGAAAATTTCTGGCCTCTCCGAATCCTTCTGGCGGGAAACGGCTGCATTGCTGTCATCCCACGATGCAGCAGAACAGTGTAGAAGTCAAAAAAAAAAAAAAAAATTATTAACGCTTGGGGAATAATGGCGTTATTGATCTTATGAAAATAGCGAGAACTGCTGTTGTGTAACTGGCAATCCTCCCCCCACCTCTGTGCCAGTCCATGGAGGAAGCGGTTTATCAGCGTAGAACAGCCGCGTTATAAAACGGCATTAGTGAAATCTGAGGGGATTGACCAGATTGGCTAATAAGGTCTCGTTCTCATTTGAACTTTTTAAAAGCCTTCATTTGAACGTAAACAGTCAGCGATGCCATTAGTTTCTGATGAGGCCGCTGTCTTGCCATATAATAAGCATGTTAGGGGGATGCCAGTCTTTGCCGTGTGGTCTCAGTGGTGCGTGTCTTCAGTAAGTATATCGAGATGTGACCTTTGAAATATGGAAGGACGGTGGGAACGTAGAAATGTGCCACTTCTCTGTTGATAGTCACTAATTGTTAATGCCGCTCCCTCAGATATCGTAAAAAGGGATTTATTAAATGTCAGAAAAAAAGCAGAGTGTGTAAACTTCAGACATGAGAGTTACGCTCTCCTAAGACCTCCTGAGAATCCCACGCAGACTGCGCATGCACAGAGCTGGGATTTGAGCAAACAACCCTGGACATGTGAGGCGATGGTGCTGCCCACTGAGCTGCAAATATGTTAACTGATAGGAAAGCATTGAATTGCTGTGTCACTAGAAGTGGAGATTTCAGGTCCAGAGAGTTCAAATACAGACAAAGATTTTGTTTCAACCAACCAGTTCAGTACTCTGTCACTGTGACTCTTTATACTCAACTAGATGGTTGGAACAAAATCTTGGTCTGGATTTGTACTCTCTGGACCTGAAATCTCCACCTCTGGTGATGTGGAAGTGTGAAGTGCGTGTCTGTGTTACATTCTGTGATACAATGCATGTGCCCTCACACGCCAGCGTCTGTCAGGAGTATTTCCAAGATGGCGGCATGAAGAAGGCTCTGGATAAGGATGCGAGGAGTGCCCAACATGCACTGGGTCTCACAGCTCCAAGTCTGGCTCTTCAGGACAGCGCCCCCTGCAGGTACCTCCAGAAAAAAATCCAATCTGACTTCATGATTATTTTTATTATTATTATTATATTTTTTTTTGCTCATCAAAGTACAGGTAGTGAACTTATTGTGGCATGAAAGGAATTAGTAGTTTATCAAGAATGAGGAACTTGAATATTTCAAAATAAAAAAAAAATAAATGCAGGTGCGCTTAAAGAATGCTTAAAGTTGATGTATTCTTGAATTGTCTGCACAGTTTTTGCCTTGGTGCCTTTAAACTGAAGTGAAGCTTCAAATCGCAGTGATGAAAGGGTGTTGTTTTCTTTCAGTTCATCAAGTATTTAAAGGAGCTAACATTAAACATATTTCCAAATTATAGTATAACTTTCATAGCTCTTTTGTAGTTCTTTTTCGTTCTCCATTATTTCCCCTCGTTCGTTTACCTGGGGATGGTCTGACAGTGTCGCTTCTCTTTTTGTAATATTCAGACGGGATTAAAATAGATGGAGGATCTGTAGCGTGTGGGTGGTTCGGGGCTTGTGGCTGACTGTGTGTGCACGTCTCTGCACACGTACGCCTATACACACACAAACGCACGCACACACCCATTCTAACATTAGCTGCGTAGCTAATGCAGGGAGAGGCTGCCCGTGTCGTGCCTGCCTGACTGAGCGGGGACCCGAATGGGCGGCGCCGGCATGCGAGGGCCTCGCGGAGGGACGCCGGCTACGTGAGTGTGCGTAACACTCTCTGACGGCCTGCAGGGCGGCCCGAAGCAGAGCGAGTCGACAGAAGGCCTCTGTGGGACGAGCGGTGGGAGTCCGACCGTTACGGCCATTAGAACAGTAATTACGATTTGTGTGGGGAAACCGGCGACGTGCCTGGTGCTATGGTGATGTTATGATTCAGGAACCACTGCAGTCCCCCCCCCCCCGTGCCTCTAGGAGGGCATGTCCACACCCCCATCACAATGCAAAGAAACAAATTGGGGTGGGGCTATGAATTCCATTCGCAATTCATAATCGTCCACTGAAAATACGCCATTAATAGCCGAAGATCACGCCGGGTCTAGTGTCAATTCTTGCCAAGTTATTCCAGTTGCAATGTGTTTCTGATAAATACTTTTCCTGTGATGAAGTATAGCGTGTGCTACATTGGTTCACCGTTCTCCCAACGTTCTTCTAACGTACCCTTGAATCTTCACCTAGGGGCATATTAAATAGGACTTTACCGTCCTCTTTGTTCGGTCACGGTAGCTGATTTGCAGCCAAAGCTTTTGTGGAGGAAATTATCGGGCTGCATGACGACGGCCAATGAGAAATCTTTCTTTTTTTTTTTCCCTCCTTCCTGTGAACATCAGTCATTAAGTGGCGAAAAGAACATTAGAGTCCTTTTCATTGGCCCTGTAATTATTGTGGGGGGGTTTAGTCCTCACCTCTGTAATGATATGGCAGCGTTGAGCTTTTGAAAACGTTCTGTTCAGGCCGCCTGGGAAGAGGAGCGTTGTTTTGCTGGTGGGGGCCTAACGCCCACTCTCTGGCGAGGTCGCCGTTCAGCCGTGGGCTGACCGTGTCGCACGCGAGAGGGTCAGCTCGGAGAACAGCGGCTCCCCATTGGCTCTGCGGCGGGGGCTAGGGGGAGTACGAGGGCGATGCGAGCGGCCCGCTCCGCTTTCGGATCTCCTCCGGCGATGTAGCCAGGTGTCGGTTTAGCGAGAACCTGGGCTGCTCGTCTGTTTTCGGCTCGGACGGCTGCCTCAGATGTGCTCTTCCCTTATCATGCGTGTCTCTCCCCAACGCCTCGGGCTGACTCACGCTGGTGGGCGTCTGACATTTTTATCGGGGCCAGCTATGAGAAAATGAAGCTGCTCGACGCCCCCTCCCTACACCCCCTTCCACCCTGCACTGCTGACATCACTCTCAAAACGAATTATTTGTACCTATATTGTGATATTATAGTATATGAAAGATTTACTGATTCATCACCCTTGTAACACATTTAAGGGTAAATCTGTCTTCTGTACCTTTTGTACTAATTACGTTTTTTTTTTTTTTTTTTTGCAAATTATTGCCCTGCATTTGCCATTCATCTTGCAGGTTCTAAATTAATTTATTAATATTTCTTTACTTCAAAAAATCTTGGGGTAATCACCGAAGGTGTGAAAACCAGTCGGACAAAGCAGTTTCTTTTCTGAGTGAACGGATACACGCTGTGAAATATCCAATTTGCTCGCCCGCTCACTCGCTCTCCTGGTGTACATAAGCAGCCAGCTATATAAGGCGAAGGAGCGACACTAACGGTTCAGAGAAGGTGACTGGAAGCTTCTTGACGAAGGCAGACAACAGGGCCAGAAGTGATGGTGATATAGAATGAACAGTTTTGGTACAAACATGCAAATAAGCGTGAGACTCGACATGATCGCCCTAGAGAGAGAGATCCATCTCCGTGTCCGAAGCCCCTTTTGGTGGGATCCATCCTCATTGGCTGCCGCAGTGTATGACACTCTGAACCCCAACTGTCCCCTGGAAGTTTCCAGATGCTGAAAAGTGTCCTTTTATTCTGAGTGGAATTATGAGGCTGGGTTTTTACTGCAAGGTGTATGTCATCAAGAAATAGCTTCCCAGTCAGGATTATGGTGCTCCCACCGTGTAAAGCAGAGTAAGCCCTACAAAGATGTGCCGTCCTTCACCGGGGACTCGTACGGTATTCACCGGCAGTCTTTGGATTGCATTAGGGTAGGAATCCAGTGGCGTGAAGAATCCATACAGGGATCCAGTGAGAGATGTTGAGAACACTGGTCTCTCAGGCCGGCTGCAGATTCATTTTATATAGCGCCTTTCACGATAGCCCCTCCAAAGGCACTTTACGTCAGTGTATGGTGAATTCTTTACTATATTGATGCAGAATAGTGCATGAAACAGGGAAAAGGGAAAATCAGAAAGCAAGCAAGCAAGCAAGAAGATGATAGAGGAGAGGAATCAAAAACTCCCAAGTAGGGAGAAAGTAAAAAACCTGCAGGGGGTCCAAGGTCAGCCGTTCACCCCACGCCTGGGTTCGACATCCTGCTGGGTGCCGCTTATTTTAACTGTAACATGGCATCCCTCGCCCTTTGGCCGAGGACTGGGAGTGAAGAACGTGCTTTTAGGTTCTTCATACAGATGTGAACAGCAGCCAGAATGAGACGCTCCGGCAGCAGGGAACAGAGGAGCCTCCTAACTGGGTCTCTGGGCCTTGAAGGCCCTCCCCATGCTGACCTCATGGGCTTTCAGTGTCCTGTAACCGTCCAGTCTGCTTGCAAACTGACATGTAGCTCTTATTTTTTATTTACCACAGTTCTCCTTCCTGACATCAGTCCTGTCTGTTTTTATTGGCCGCCTGCTGATGGCACTGCTGTAACGTTTGATGTGCTGTTAGGATCCTGTCGTTGTCGCTGTTTTCCAAACCCGCCGACGAATCCAAATTATGTGCCGTCCTCGCTGGGATGGAGACGTTAAGACGACGGCCTGCCAGCTCAGGCTGCCCGCGATTCTCTCTGGCTTCAGCAGAGACGTTTCTCACACTGAAGATGCCCTCCTTCCCGTGCAGATAAACTGCTGACTGGGCGTTTAGTAGATGTGAGGGTTGGGTGGATATCCTGGATTTTAGGTGATGAATCCCTTCTGCCGTCTGTGCTTTATACCAAAAATATAAGCTGTTCCGTCTGCCAGCCCTGCATCACACATCCAGACGTTGCTGTGACCTCATTTCCTGTTTTCTGTTAATCTGGTGTGTTTCCCCTTGTGCCAAACCCAAAATAATTGTTTTTTTCCCTTCATCCCCCTCCCCCATCTTATTAAACCCAGGTGAAGTGCCTCTCCATCCTCCCCTCCTTACCTGGCTCAGTCTTCCGTCCCACCGTGAGCAAGTCTCGTGATGCCGCAGTTTCCGTTCAGGCGTGCGGATGGACAGTCGTCATTTTTGCTATAGAAAAGCGTATTGAAAAGCGTGCGTGCGCGTGCACACTCACACATGCACACGTCACGCCTACTGCCCGTTTTTCGCACATGCAGCATTAGCATTAATCCTGCGCCCCCTTTTTTAAACAACCCGAACTGGGGCCTTGACTGTTTCTCCAGCAGCACTGATCCTGTTCTGGGCGCCCACGCCGTGTTTACTGCCTACGCACATCCCCCCCCCCCCCCTCCAAAGCCACTGAATCGCTGTCGGCTTCCAATGACATTTCTCATCCCGCAAAGCACGAATGACTAAAGACATGCTTAATCATGCAGCATTTTAAAAGCTATTGTGCTTATAGTGTAGTGAAGGTTGTCATGGTGACAGTTCATCACGTTTCTGCATTTTGGCCTAATTACCCTGAGTGCTTTGAGCTGACTGGGAGATTTTTCCATCCATCCATCCATCCATCCAACTTCTACCTGACTTTCCTGGTGAGGGTCACTGACCAGGAATGCGACACAGATACCTGCTGGCAGATCTTTGGAGGCAAACAAGTTAGCTGGTGTTTTTGGTGACAAGGGCAGTGTGTGCTTTCAAACCAGCTGGGTCTCTCAGATGCGTGTGGTAGGTAGTGAGGTCTCTGACTGGTCATACTTTTTGTCCTGAGGTGGAGACTTTAACCACCACATTGACATGGATGGCAACCCCCCCCGCCCTCAAAACTTAATGGTAAATGGACTGCATTTATATAGTGCTTTTCTACTCCTACGAGCACTCAAAGCACTTTACAATACATGCCTTACATTCACCCACGCATACCACGCACACATTCATACACCAGTGGCGGTGGCTGTCGTTCATGCAAGGCGCCAACCTGCACACCGGGAGCGATTTGGGGTTCATTGTCTTGTTGAGGGACACTTTGATGGGATCAGGAGGAACCGGGGCTTGAACCTGCAACCCTCTGGTTGCGCCACCGTCTTCCCCAATACTGGTCTTAATGGTTTATTCCTCAGGGAGGCTTATAGTGAATACGCACGGGGATGCATTCCTGTTCACTTCATACTTTTCTGATGTGGCTCTTTTGCTTATCAAGTGAATTTATCAGTTTTTTTTTTCCCCCCTGTCTCTTCATCTTTTTTGTATGTTTAAAGGTATGAGTCTGACTTACAGTCAAAGGAGATCTTTATAAATTAGGCTTCTCTGTTTTTGTTCAGCTATTTTTTTTTTGCTTCACATCCTCAATGATGATGGCATACTTCTTATTTTTTATATTTATGGTATGAAATGACGATTAAACACTATAGCAGGTTTTATGTTTTTCAAGGACCAGTGGAAGGTTGGTGTAATACTGGGAAAATGGTGCAGCCTAAAAAGCCATCGATCCGTTCATTAGAAACCGGGGGAACTCATTTCAAGGACCACAGATTCGCAAATCCTGCACCAGGAAGGCACAAGCAGAGAGATCCCAGCACCAGTGATGGAGATGGCCAGAGCGAATCGCATCATTTATGGAGTGGATGTCCATTGGTCCAGACCTGAACTGAAGCCCCTCCCCTGACAGGATCTGACCTCTCACGAGTCTTGCTGTATCCACAGGGCGGGGCTTCTGTTTGCTGTTGCCCTCAGATGGCCTCCAGCCTCCATAAGAATCTCCTTCACAGCGATATCTAACTGAGGTCTCTCTGCTTTTCACTGCCTCTTTCTCCATCACAGGTTGGACCAGCAGTCGGGGAAGATCCGCTTGCTGGACGTGGGAAGTTGTTTCAACCCATTCCTGAAGTTTGACGAGTTCCTCACCGTTGGCATTGACATCGTGCCTGCAGTGGAAGTATGGCCCTTCCTCAAGGACTCATTTCCCCCTCCCCTATCGCTTTCCTTCGCTTTTTTGAACATTAATTGTTACTCTGATGTGTTTAATTTTTTTGCATTCAACGTAACTGAAGTGCCAGTGTCCGTTTAATCTGTACGTTTATAATTGAAGATTATGTGTTACATACAATTACATCACCCACTGCCTAAGAGGGGAAATTTAGTATTTGAAAGGTTGTATCTGGCTGTTGTTATATGTAGAGTTGGTACATCTGAATTTAACTTTGTGGGGGGGGGGCGTATTGTGAGACGGCCTGCTGGGTAATATTGACAGAAGACCATGTGAGGCGTCTTGGCTGGGAGACACTCCAGCAGATGCTAACCGAAGTTAGCAAGTCGAACCTGGAAGGGGGGTAGCAGGAGCTCGGATTGGGTGTGGCACCAATCTAAGTGTGGCACCGACTCGTACAGTGTGATCACTTTGACTGATCCAGGATCAGTTTCATATGTAGTCTACTGATGCATATGTAAGTTACTGGCTGATAACGATCAAGGCCATCATCATGCTCATAGCTTCCAGATTAGGCTCCGAACCCCTGTGACCTCACATAGGACAAGCGGGGATGGATGGATGGATGGATGGACGGATGGATGGATGGATGGACGGATGGATGGATACCCTTTGAGTTCTTGGCTGAACATCATATAGCCAGCATCAGTCAGACCTCGGACTTCCTGAGGTGTAACTTTGCTAAACGTCCATGTGGATCACAAGGCCCAATTCAGGCGTGTGATCCCGCCGGCTGAGTGATCAGAGCACATGCTGAGGTGAATGATTTCGCCGCGGACTTTCGCAGTAAAGCAGCACTCGTGCTGTTCTGCAGTTGAGCAGTTGCGTCCAGCCGCTGGCGGAATGCTGGTGATGGATGCAGGAAGATGAAATGAGGTCACCTGCTCAAGTTACCCTGGATTGTAGTAGCCAGACAACATCTGTAGCTTTTATTTATGTCTCATAAAAGCAGAGAGAGGCTCCAGGCTTCACCTTGACCTTGTGCCGTATAAGCAGGAGTGGGTGCAGTTAGTGACCCAGAGTATCTCCTGCTCATACAATGACATTCACTGAAATCCATCACTCAGGCTTGTACAATTCTGGTGGTGAATTCTCAAATCTGATTGGTCAGAAGGGTGTTGGTTAATTTTCCATGACTGCACACGTAGTGCTGGTCGGGTGAATCACCGCAATGAATGGTTGCATGATTATAATCTATAATTCTGACTAACAGTACTTCAAATTCTATGCGAAGAACACAATTTAAAATGAACAGAAACGCTTAATCGTTGACGGAAGAGAGTAGTTCTGCAAATAGTTTTTGGGTCATGAGCGTGAAAATAATGCATTTGTATACCAAATGTGCGGTGACCATGGTATAAATAGGTTAATGCACTCCAATCCGTGCATTATATTATTTAAAGGCATTCCGCCATTAGCTTGGTAGAAAAAATAAATCAATAATTAATATAATAAGACAATATAGAAGTTCTGTCTTGCGCCCGTAGCCTCCGGGATCGGCTCCGGACCCCCATGACCGTGAATAGGACAGGCGGCTTCAATGCATGGACAAGCGGATGCATGGAATATAAAAGTTAATTATTAGTAATTGGTATAAAATGCAGAAGGAGGACCTTTTTGGGTTAATGCTATAACAAGTGGCCTTCTCCACAACTCTGGTGTGAAATTAATTATTTGCTTTTGTTTACATTCACTTTGGTTGTTTTCATTGCTTAGCTGAGAGCCATTCCGGATTGCTCCGTCTGAGCTCCGAGCTCCGTGCGCCCGGCGAGGCGTGAATGCTGGCCTATTCCTGGCCCTCCCTGTCTGGAGAATCCTGCTGTCTGTTTAAAACACCCATTAAGTTCCTTTAAATCCTCTCCATGAGCTCCTTGAATGAGCTGTGAATGGGAGTTATATTTAAACTTTTTGGTGGTGGGGGGGGGGGGGGGCGCTTCATTAATGGCCCGGGCCAAACAAATTGGGACATTCACCGCGCCCAATGGTCCCAGGCGACTTGGGAGCCACAGACTTTGTAGGCAGCGGCTGAGCTTAAAACCTGAGGTTTAATGTGGGACTGAGACAGTCAGACCAGAGATGGCACTCTGTGTTTGTGCGTGCATTTGTGTGTGTGTTTGTGCGTGGTTCAGGTATACATTACATCATGGGGACCAAATGACTCCACAATTTGATAAAAACCTGTTATTTTTACGTAGTTGGGACCATTTTTTCGGTCCCCACAAAGGGAAATTCAATTTTATAAAAATCTGTGACTGCAATCAAGAAATTAAACATGCCAAAAAACTTGTATTTTGTTTGCTTAAGGTTAGGGCTGGGCAGGGGTTAAGGTTGTCACTGTTGGGATTAGGGTTTTGCCCATAGGAATGAATGGAGAGTCCCCATAAAGATATGGGTACAGGTCTGTGTGTGTGTGTGTGTGCGTGTGCGTGTGCGTGTGCGTGTGCGTGTGCGTGTGCGTGTGCGTGTGCGCGTGCGCGCACATGCACCATGGACTGCAGAACAGGAGTGTGCGGGGTAACTTTTGGAACATCATTCAGAATGCAGTGATGACCAGTGACAAAAGAACCTACAAATAATATGATCCAATTAAACTTTAATAAAAGCCTGAATTAAATCAGTGTTTTTTAAACCCCCCCCCCCCCCCATGTTCCCCCACTCCTTGCTGAGATGTGTTCCACGGTGCGTGGCAAGCGCTCATGACACACTTGGTCTCCTTGCATTCTGCGTGTGCCTGTTCGTCAGCCAGCTCGCATGCTGTCGTTTCCGCGTGTGGGCGGCTCGCTCCCCCTGTGACTCCACACCGCACCGGCCCCCCCTCCTGGCTGTCGTCAGCACTGCACCACAGATCTTGGGGTATCTGACACTCGGCTTTGATGCGCTCCATGTGCTAATTAGTGACGCGCGCGTAAGCCGACAGGAAGCCGTGACGCCACTCTTTACATTCAGATCAGCCTACCCTGCCCCCCCCCCTCCCCCCCCACCTGAGAACCTCCAATCTCTATCCAGCCTGAGATTGGATGGGTGCCCAGGCCAATCCGAGCAGTACCAACCAGTAGCCACGTGGTCTCAAGTCAAAGATGGGCAATGCTGTTGTACCTTTAAACATCAATAATCATAGCCTGAGGTGATTGGTGCAGCGATGCAGAAATCAGAAGAATCACAATCGCACATCACTGCTTGCCTGCTTTAATAAGATGCTGGTCATTTGGTGTGGCTCTGTGGATTAGGACTCTGTGTCTGTGATCAGAAGGTCGCCAGTCCAAGTCGTCTTGTTAGTAGAGTGATGTCATCGTTGTGCCCTTGAGCCAGGCTCTTAACTCCCAATTGGTTTCTGGTACTGGCTGACCCTGGTCTCTCACATATATGTCACTTTTTACCAGGGGTGGGCAATCTTATCTGCAAAGGGCCGGTGTGTATGTGGGTTTTCGCATCAACTCCCTAATTAGTTGACTAAGTAGAGGACTGATTGGCTCAAGAGTCCTCACCCCTGGGTTTGAACAGCTGACTTGAAGGTTACTCCAAAACCTGCACACACGCTGACCCTTTGCGGATAAGATTGCCCATCCCTGCTTTAGACAAAAGCATGTTTTACATAAATAAATGTCATTTGCTGTCATCTTCTGTATTTTAATTAAGTCAATAATTAATCAATTAATTCCCTGTATATCCACCCCCATGTGTCCCCACAGAGCGTGCACAAATGCGACTTCCTGAACATGCAGCTGCAGCCGCCCCTGCAGCTGGCGCCAGACGCGGTGGACGCCTTTCTGCTGCAGCTGCGCAGCCCCATCGACGCGCTGCCCGCGCAGCTGTTCCACGTGGTGGTCTTCTCGCTGCTGCTGTCCTACTTCCCGTCGCCCTACCAGCGCTGGATCTGCTGCAAGAAGGCCCACGAGCTGCTGGCTCTGCACGGGCTGCTGCTGGTGATCACGCCAGACTCCTCGCAGCCCAACCGGCACGCGCTCATGATGCGCAGCTGGCGCGTGGCCGTCGAGTCGCTGGGCTTCAAGCGCTGCAAGTACGTCAAGTTCTCGCACATGCACCTGATGGCCTTCCGCAAGGTGTCGGCCGAGACCAGCAGCGACCTGGTCAGCCAGAACTACCCCGAGATGCTGTACATCCCCCAGGACTTCAACAACGCAGAGGAGGAGGGGGGCTTCTCGGACGTGCCCACGCCCGGCCGCTCCGACTTCGAGGACGACCAGTTGGCGCGCGGTTTTGACGAGCTCCCCGACGCGCCCTACGACTCAGACTCCGGGGAGAGCCAGACAAGCTCCGCCCCCTTCCACGAGCTGGATGACCCCATCCTTCTGCACAGTTAGGGCCCTGCGAGGGGCTGGGGGCACGTCTCAGCCACTCGTACCCGGCCGCTTTGCCAAATTAACCTGCTGCGTGTCCCACAGTCTGTCCTTTAGAAAATGATGCAGATTGTACCAAGAGATACGATGTTTACAGCAGTGGCTGACCCACCCCCCTCCTCTTCCTGCACACTCACATAAACATACAAGCAAATGGACAAAAGTGCTTTTTAAAAGGAAGGTGGATCCCTTCTGTCTGGTAGAGAATTAGTCTCCTCTGTGTTATTATTATCTTCTTTTCAATTTCAGGAAGGAAAAAAAAAAAAGAAAAAGCCTTTGTACGAAAGTTAGTGATGTGGAAAATGTATGTGTGACCCAGATTGCTGACGGGCATCTGCTGCCTAAAAGCCAAAAAACTGAAGCCACCCCCCCCCCCATTCTTGCCTTTTTCCCATGAGCCCCCGAAGCGGGGATCTAACGTAGGAAGGTAGCGGCGACCCAGGGAGGGGTGGTCCTCGACTTCTCAGCAAAGTCGCGCTTGTGGCCTCTCACTCTGTTGAATTTTTCTTGACAGACGCCGTCGGGCTGTTTGCTTTTGAACAAAATGGTGTTGGCCGTTTTACAGGCTTTTTTAAAAAAAATGCGATACCTTTTAGCTGCCAGATAGGTTTCAGAAACAGTGATTTTGTTTTTTGTTGTTTCTTTAATGATTTGGACTTTTTTTGTAGTGACTTGGCAAGGCACAGAAGAATCGAAGCATTCCAATTTTGATCAATTGTTTTTTCCAGGCCGTTCCACTGGATGAATCAAATGTGTAGCTTTAGGTAACAAAGAAATCTTTAAAATGAAGTTAGCTATAAACTATGATCATTTCTTGACGTCTTTTGCCTGTTTTTCGAAAGAACGTCTTGCCGATAAACTCGTTTCAATCATATCTCCGAATACTGTAACTCTTGACTATTGTGTAGTGATGGTTATCCATATCAACATTTAATGCTTTTGAAAATCTTCAACTGCATTTTCATGCAGGACGACTTATCAACCAAAATGTTCTTTTTTCCCAACCTGAATGCTTTTCTGCGGACGGCGCTGTGTCACGGCGTCAGTGTCTCGTACTTCTTTGAAATACTTTTTACCTCAGTGAGGTTTTGCACTAATATTCAGTCTGGTCTCAGTGATAGCTAATTTTGTTTTGAAGTGCATTTCAGCGAAAGCTTGTTGTGACCTTAAAGAAGTACAGAGTACTGCAAAGTTGTAGGTTAGTTTTGTTATTGTCCTTAATGACACTAGCTAAGTTGTTGTTAACGTGTTTTGCACTTGTTCCGATATTACCACAAAACTCTGAAACTTTGTGTGCGTGTGTGTACTGGTCTGTGATGTTTAGCCTTCTCCCCCTTTGTAGGGATTGAAAAATATGACACGAGTGTAATAAGAGGAAATGGCCTGATGTGATCTGAAGTCACTTGCGACGATTTGACGTTAACAATCAGGCCATTCTGTAACGTGCCTTTCAAGCCTGCAGTGTTTCTCCGGATTAATCCGAGTTTCCTCTGTACGGATTCTGGTGGACTGCTCGACCGGACAGTTTACTCACGCAAATGCGCCCATTTAAGTGGTTTTCTCATCTGGGGCTCATCTGTTGGACTTTGGCTCACTTATGGATGGATGGATGGATGGATGGATGTGTTTTGAATGATGAGGACATTTCACGATGTAATGCCTTCTGTTTCCTGGGGATGGGGCTGTCTAGACTGGGAGTGGTTTTATAGAGATGCTCGAGGAAGGGTTTCATTCACATTACTTTGTATTAAGGTTCCTGTTTGGTTTCACTATGTGCATGAGCTCCATGCGTAAGAGACTGTGACTACCGCAGGGCACAGATGTGCTTGTAGTATTCAGTGTTTCTTCTTTTTATAAATGACTGTGAATGCATGATACTGTGTGGTTTATTGTCTCTGAGTGGTTCACATCAGATGCATCTTTGGCGAAGACGTAGGGGGTAGTAGACATGTTAATAATTAGTGATTGCACAATCCAAATTCATTTCTTGAGGCTGTGAAATGCACACAGTTCTCAAACGAAGATGACCTCTGTGTGCCTGTTTTCTAGGTGAGTAGAATGACACCTCCCGTTTCCCCTAGTAAGTGAGGCCACACGGTTCCTGACCATAAACAAACATCTCTTTCGTAATTCCTGTTAATAAGAACTTGTGAGATAAAAACAATGAACAATGTTTCTTAGAGAGCATCTGCATTGTAGACACACAACATGGGGTGGGTGTTTATGATGGGATGTAATGAAGTGGCCAGGGATCGTTCACCTCCCAGGAGAGCGCCTCAGTAGTAACATACAAATCTTATATTGCATTGGGAAAGACTGCAGCTCCATTAATAAACACTTCTCTACAATTATTTTTTTTCTTTAAGTACACCACATATCAAACTCTTACCTTTTATTCTGGGTAAAAGGGAAGTAGTTAATCCTTTCTGAGAAGCGGTAATTCAGACGCCATAAATGAACTGTTCGTGAACATGAATAGACTACTCAGTAATGATTCAAATTCCCTAAGTCTCAGTTGCTTTTAAAATACAGACAGGAGAACCTTCCACTTAAAAGCGGTGAATTTATAACTCAATAGAGATGTATTACAGTTTTCGCACTGTAAGCGTACATGTTTGGCAAACGCGTTTATCGCAGTGCTCTGTTTGTCCGTCCCAGCCACCGTAGCTCGCCTGACGAAGACATGGCGGATGACGAGGAAAGAAAGTTTTCCAACTGAAAAAGTATGGAATTCCCCTGAAAAACTTTAGTACGTCCGCTCTGGGTAAATTAAACAAACGTGTCCGACAGCATATTTATACGAGGGTTTATCCTTTAACCATGTCGAATAAAACTAGAGAAACTGGCTGCAAAAACCCCATTGCGTCTTATTCGCAATGGGCGTTAAACTGCTGGGTTACATTCCCAACGGCAACTAAGGAACGAGCTCGAAATTATTGAGACATTTCATATATCAGTTTAAAACGATACATTTTGGCATATGAAAGATGTTTTGTGAAAATTTCTGGTTGTTGAAAGGACCAGGAAGTAAAACAATACGGAGAAACCGGTTTCGATGGAAGTCTGCCGTATCATGAACTTATGCTAGTTACCTCGGTGACCAAAACGCCTGAAGTTTGGGATTAATAACTAATACCCTGGCATATAATACTACGCCGTCACATAACCAAATCAATGTCGAAGTTTATAGTTTCATAGTAGAACAGTGCGGGAGAAGCCTCTGCGGCTGTTGGTTAACCAAAAGGCTCTCCGAATGCAGGCTGGCTCGGTGTCAGCGCCGCTTCGCCGCCTAAGCTTTATATATATATAAATATATATATATGTCTCGGGGGGAGTGATTGCCCCTCCGTAAAATTTGTCGACCCGGGGAGGAGACTTTTTATTGTTGTGAGTTTTGGGTGATCAAAAGGAGCCCACTATAAGATTTAACCCCCGGGGGGTCCCAACTAGGGAAATTTTGCAGTGGGCACCCCTGCCTCCTCTGCTACTGACTGGTTCATTAATATCCCTGGCCGTCATTTCCGAGTCACACTGATCGATTTCTCTGTCTCTCCCCTAGCTGCCTAAAGTCACATACTTGACAAATGCCTCGCCATACCGTGGATGAGCCTCTAGGGGATGCTTTCCGGATGTGACGAGTCACCCACCCTCGAATGTTAATGTGTAGGTCATTCCGCTACTGCGTCAGCCACTGTCTCTATGCAGCAATGACGAAGCTGGAGGAGCTGAGCCGTGACGTCGGCACCAGTTCCTTGGTGCGATGTCTCGGCTATCTGTCCAGCCTCAGCCTCTTGGTGGCGATATGCCTAGGCCTTTACGTGCGCTGGGAGAAGACGGCGGAAGCCATGATCCTGGTCATCTTCATCCTGGGCCTGTTCGTCCTCGGCATCGCCAGCATCCTCTACTACTACTTCAGCATGGAGGCGGCCAGCATGAGCCTGTTCCACCTCTGGTTCGGCTTCCTGCTGGGCCTGCTCTGTTTCCTGAGCAGCCCGTCCCTGGCGACTGATGTAAAGGAGCAGGTGACGGATTACCTGCTACTGAGCAGCCTGGTGCTGAGGACGCTGTGGGCGCTGGTGGAGCGGGTGTGCGGCTGCACGCGCTTCCGGCCCGCCCTGCTCACGTCCGCCGAGTTCCTGGAGCTGGTGGGCTTTGCCGTGGCCAGCACCACACTGCTGCTTCACAAGTCGGCCAGCATCATCCTCCTGGTGGTGGCGCTGGCCGCGCTCATCGTCAGCCTGCGGATGAAGTCCTTCTTCGCCATCACCAACCTGGCGTGCTTCGTGGGGGTGGCCGCCTTGCTCTTCAGCTCACTGGAGCTCTCTCCGAACCTCTATGGCCTGATCTGCTGCCTGGGCCGGCTGGTGTGCCAGCCCCTTCTGGACTTGTACTTCAGCGGCCTGTCGGTCACTGAACGCTGGCTGCCGCTGCTGACCTGCGGCCGGTTGTGGCGCCGCCTCTCAGTCTTACCGCTG
This sequence comes from Paramormyrops kingsleyae, assembly GCF_048594095.1. NCBI lineage: Eukaryota > Metazoa > Chordata > Actinopteri > Osteoglossiformes > Mormyridae > Paramormyrops > Paramormyrops kingsleyae. The sequence continues at coordinate 29,426,734 of NC_132799.1, read as the reverse complement.
ACGCTGGTGGAGCTGGCGTTCCTCACTCTGGCCGGATTCAAGCTAGGCAGTCTGGGCCAATGGTACCTGGTGATACCGGGCTTTGTCGTCTCTGGCGCCTTCTGGCTCGTCTGTCACGTGGTCTTTGTGATCAGCCTCTGGGGGTTCCACACCAAGCTCAACGACTGCCAGAGGGTCTTTTTTGCTCAGCGCTCCGACACCCGAAGCCTGGACAGGGTGATGGCGTCTAGGGGAATGCGCCACTTCTGCCTGATCTCCCAGCGCCTTGTGTTCTTCAGCCTGATCTCCACGATTATCCTGGCTGCGGTCAGCTGGCAGGTAGGCCATTTATTTATGTCCAATACAGGGCTGGAGGTCAAGCCTGCCTGTTTCTGTGTGTGCATAGCGGGGCTGATAACCGTCAGTACAGCTACAAGCAGTCTGGTAAATGATTTGATTATCATCAACAAATTACTAGGAAAAAAAAAATATATATATAATCCAAAATGAGAGTTAGAAATCCTCAGCTGAGATGTGTGTAGATCTGGATAGGGCTGTTCTTTCCTTTTCCAAGACTGGGCCTCTAAGTACTGGTCTGACTGGATTTATGGTTTTCTCTGAAGCACAGAGCGTCAAGCTGAAAGTGCTTCGGTCAGGGCTGGGAGTCCCGAACAGAGACGCTCAGATTCCATTCATCCGTCTACCATAACGATTTATAGTGAGCCTGAAGCCCCCCCCCCCCAACGCAAATAGAACACAAAGCAGGGGATGACAGTGTTTATCAGAGCGCTCATACACATTTTACCTTCATTTATGACAGATAAATCCACTCACAGTTTCATGCATATTTTTAAAATCTTTGACCTCTTTTTGCTGCATATTTACTGATTTAATGAACTACTAAGTAACTTTCCCAGCACTTCCTCTCTGGGGATGGACCCTTTCCCGTATCACTGAATCATTCAGTAGAATATAAGGGCTTTAAAAATGTGTTCACTTTTGTTAGGACAGATGATATCACAGTCTATATGTCTGTGCTGAGTGCAAATTTAACACCCCGGCAGAACTCTGAGGGGCTTATTAAGCATAAAACATGTCACGTAGCCCTTGTCGTGTTGCCTACAGAACCCCTGCTGTTTTTTTTTAAAATAATACATGCTCCCCCCTCCCTCCCCCAGTCCACCAATGGGATCTTCATGAGTGTGTTCCTCATCGTTCTCCCCCTGGAGACCCTGGCCCACAGCCTTTTCCACGAGTTTGGAAACTGCCTGGGGGGCACGTGCGTGGGCTACGCTGTCGTCATCCCCACCAATTACTGCAGGTACGTGGCGTCCGGCCCCAGGAGCGACCGCCCACCCCCCCCCCGGCCAGGAGACCTCTGAGCCTGCCTGAGCCTGCCGCTTCCCCCCTTCTCTTTCAGGCCAGCGCACAGTGTTTGTCATGGAAAGCTGACTTCTTTATTACCGCTAGATGCCCTATTTTCAATTTCACTATTTGACTCCCTGAAAATAGTCCGGATCCAGTTTATTTAGGTCAGCGGGCAAACCAAGGATACCTAGACAGCACATATTTAAGGGGGCTCTTTCAGTATGGAATACTGTTCTCTGTCAGGCCTGCTCATTTTTGCACGTCATCGTCGCCAAGTGCTGCCACCTTCCCTGTCACCTGATCACCCCGTCAGCGTGGGGATTAGTAGAAACCCGGCAGGGCAAGCAAGCCGGCCCAGTCCAGTCCCATGGCGATGGGTTCTCCAGGCTGGATGGTCTCTGGTCGGGGGAGGGGGGTCACCGTGCCCCGTTACTGCGGCCTCCTCCAGGGGGCGCTCCTCTGTGTAATGAGACCTTCAGCCGTGACGATTCTGCAGTGGCTGCAGGATCCCCCCCCCTCGTTTTCACCTTCAGCGTCTGTGCCTTTGATCTCCGCGCCGCTGCTCGATCTGCCCGGATCGCGGTCAGAAAGCTGTCATCCGTGCATGCTGACATCGGTACGAGATGCTCCGCGAGGTCCGTCACGCCAGGGTGTCCTAAGCTCACTCACTTGGGGGCAATCGTGAGCAGCTCGGTCCTGATTATATATATAACTGCTCTAAACTGTTAATATTATTTTTTTTGTACCTGTTTACATCTCCATAGATTTTTTATGCCCCTTTCTCTAATTGTTTCTATCCTCTTTATACCTGCTGCTGGACCAAACGAATTTCCCAAAGGTGATCAATAAATCCAAGTCCAAGTCTAAAGCATGTGACACTGCTGATGATGTCATTGCACCTCCCCCCAGCCTCGATGGACAACCGACGCTGCTGCCCCCGGACCTGGTCCAGGAGCTGAACCTGCGCTCCACGGGCATGCTGAACAACATCCAGCGCTTCTTCTCGCAGCACATGATCGAGACGTATGGCTGCGACTACTCGGCCGGTGGCATGGTAGCCGACGCGCTACAGACCAAGCTACGCAGCTTCATGGAGCAGCGCACGGCCGACGGGCCGCGGCACGACACCTACGTCATCTACTACAGCGGCCACTCGCTGCGCTCTGGCGAATGGGCCCTGGCCGGTAAGGGTGCCGGAATTCATACACAGGGGCCAACCATATGTTTTCATTTGCTGAGTGACAGGGGAGGGGGCCAATCAACCTTCAGCTGGGGTCTGTACCCCTGTGGTCCCCGCCCCTTTCAGCATCATAACTGGTCATTATTGAATGACTATAACTCTTCTTTCATGTTATTGCATATAACCAATAATTATCATTACCTTAATAATGATTAATAATTATCAGTGCTCAGGGTTGAGGGTTTAGCTCCCGGTCCCGGCTCTGTGTGTGAGGAGCTTGCGTGTTCTCCCCATGTTTGCAAACTCTGGCTTCTTCTTGCCGAGGAAAGACACTGTTTGCAGGCAATCTTCAGATTGCCTTGGACCTCACGGGAAACGTTGCATGTTCGCTGCAGCCCTGCCCAGGATGAGCACACAAACTGAAATAATGTAAAAGAGATGGGTGGTTTGATGGAAGCTGTGTGTGCAGTTTAGATGCAGGTCCCGTCCTGCATAACATTCGTGTTTTCTGGGTGTTATTATTAATAGGGCACCTACATGAATTAAACATTAGAATATAATCTCTGGCAGTAAATGGCTTTTATGATGTATTTCCTGTCAATTTGTCGATCTGCACACCGAATTAGTCCACATAGTGTGCTCTGAGGACACCAGGTCCTGCTGTTGTACCACCGTGGAAAGTAGTTAACATGAGGGGCTTCAGTGAAATTTGCAGTGAGAGCAAACAGACATGTTTTAAATGTTTAAATAGATGAGACGAGAGATGGGACGGTGAAAATTTCTCCATGCATGTGAAGTGGATGGAACAGAGAAGGGATTTGTATGCTTTTAAAGTGTTAGTGATGCAGCCTGCTATGGAGGCAATGGGAAGAGAGAGGGGGAGGTATGGGGGGGACATTGGGGGAGGCTGACGCGATGTCTGGTCCTGCCAGGTGGCGACACGCTCCGCCTGGAACAGCTGCTGGAGTGGTGGAAGGAGAAGAATGCAGGCTTCTGCTCGCGCCTCATCGTGGTCCTGGATGACGAGAACGCCGGGCCGTGGGTGCGGGAGGTGTGGAAGGTGGACGAGCTGTACGTGGCAGTGCAGGGGGCGGAGCTCACAAGGCTGAAGGACGTGGAGGAGGCGGAGCTGCCGCAGCTCGGCGACTTCACCGCCCGGTGGGTGGAGTATAACTGCAATCCCGAGAGCGACATCTGCTGGTCGGAGGGCAGCGGCGGCGTGTCGGCCATCTACGGCGTGTCCATGCGGTGGGGCGACTACACCCTGCACCTGCCCACGGGCAGCGACGTCACCAAGCACTGGAAGACCTACTTCCCTCGTGCAACCTTCCCACTGGTCCACCTGGCCAACTGGTGTGGCGGCCTGAACCTTTTCTGGGTCTGCAACGTCTGCCTGCGCTGCTTCCGCAGGCTCAAGCTGTCCTGGTTCCCCCCGTCCGTGCTGGACACAGGCCAGGGCTTCAAGCTCGTCAAGTCATAGTGGCGCCCCCCAGAGCCCTTCAGTCAAATTACACGAGCCACTCTGTTACCCTCTCACTAATCTTTAAGATGAGACAGTCCTCACAAGTCAGGGCATGCTGCCTGAAGGTCATTGGACATCTGGATTGCTGTTTCGCGCATACCTCGGTGGTGCTGATGTTCTTGACCCCTGCTTTGTATACAGTGGAGCCCCAAGCTGCCAGTCACCTGTGACGGTAGCAGCTGATTCGCTGGGACACAGCTGGGGGAGGGGCTAAGGATGCACCGAGCCCCGTGACACACATTCATGTCCACCTCTACAGCGAGTGAATCTGCTTCTCAGAGCCACATCCTTACAACTTAATTTGTCCCACTCTTTTAATTACATTTTGTTTGATCACTTGTCCGGGGGGTAGGGCTGTAAGGCTGTAACCCCCCACTCTAGGTATGTGTCTGTAAACCTGCCAACTCCTAAATGCTTAGACCTCAGATCTCCTAGCCAGTGCCAAATCGGCACATTGCGGCTGGCGTCCCAAATTAACTTCCACATCCTTTCGTGGCCCCCTAGGTGACTAATCTGAAGGTGGCTATATATACAGTCAACACATACAGCTGATATATTATAATTTATTGAAACTTCTGAATTCATTCCAGTGATGGTTTTTACTGGTGTTGACCAAAATGAAGCTTCATGAACCAGTTTCTGTATTTTTTGACCCCACTAGATGGCGCCCTTTTTTGAATAGAGTGCACCATCTAGTGGGGTCAGAAAATACAGCAAGTGGTTCATGAATCTTCATTTGGCCAACAATAGTTTTTACCTCCAGCTTTTTCGAGGTATATTATGGCTCAATCTGCTTAATGGAGAAGCTGAGAAAGTCAGCCGTCTCCCCATCGCCGTGTTGCTCTTTTGCCTGGCCTCATCTTCGGTGGAAGCTGATGGACGCTGGCATCTTCCCTCTGCGTCGCAGTGTCAAGTGCAGCCGGTCCCAGAACTTGTCCTTTAACCTCACACTGACTAAACCCCTGAGTCAGATTCGCATTTTCCAGTTATAAAAAGCTGACAAGGGCTTCACGGAGAACTGATGTTGCATTCGGACACTTTTGACCCCATGATACCATCTGCGTGAAGGCAAGATGACTGCTCTTCCCTGAGGAACAAACGCTGAGCAGCAGGGCGCGTCTCCAGCTCGCTCAGGCCTTGGCCTTACTCTCATCTTATTCATCCAATTAGAGACGGTTCTTCGTGTTAAGCTGGATCTGGTTGGCTGCTCTTTCTCCACCAATGACAGGTCACTTTGAGTAAGCGCCGGGCAAGACAAGGGCTCTTATATGCATGAAACAGTCTGAATATGCAGATCAGCCAAAGTGTATTCCTATATATGCAAATACTTGTAACTACAAGCACTGTCTGCTCGGTTTGTGTTTGTTATGTTTTGGTTTCTTTGACAATGCCTTAACTTCTGTTTTTCTTTTTTTTGTGTTTTTTTGTTTTTTTTTTCTGAAAGGAAAAAATATAGCCAATATGCAAAGTGTCCATGTTGGTGGTTTGTGGCCCAGCCGCTCAGCTGACAGCTCTGCCAAGGCCTCCTCATTCACACTCCGCAGAGTCTGCTGCTGCTGCTGCTGCACATTATGTGTGGAAAATGCCCCGTTATCTCTGGCTGAGGCTGATCCCCCCCCCCCCCCCACCCTGACACCTGCCTGGCCACCCATCCGCTCTCATTCAGAAACCTCCCTGAAGTGCATTGCGACACAGTAATGAGGTCGGCCAACCCACCCACCCGACATATTAACCCCAAGTGTATTACCAGTGTAAGGGTTTTTTTTCCATTTTATTTGTCCGACATCCCCTTTCCAGTTCTGCTTTTTTGGACGACAGACTAGGACAGATCCTGCCGTTCCCCAACATTAAATCCTCTCCCTTATGTGGGTTCGACACTCATGCGGGGCTTTATTGGGGCTGGAAGTGAAGTTGCAGGGTAGGTGTCGATAGGCATCTTTACCCATCAGTCGTCATTAAACACGAGGATTATGCAGAAGCAAGTACCAAACCCAAAACTGCTTGCGTTGGCACATTTCAGCCCAGAGGAAGTTGCCTCAGCATGACCGTAAGTCTATGGGTGCTCCCACGCACAAAGGTTTACCGTAATTTGGGTATCAGGTTTCAGGGTATTCATTTGCCGACCTGTGAGCACTTTGAAGTCAGTATGTGGTAACGAAGGAGCGGCTCTGTCCTCCCAGTTTAGGGCCTTTTTATTCACCAGTTGGTGTCAGATTTCTCTCACTCCTCTAGGAACTCGGTGATTCAGCACTCATTCCAGTTTCCTGACTATAGATGGTGAAAGATCTTTTTCAGCTGACTAAAATAAAGCAAGGCCGACGGTTTTTAGAATTCGGAAAGACCTGCATATGATTTTGCCGGAGTACGTGGACCTCTGCTGCAAGTCAGTTTTTTTTCCCTCCTCCCCATCTTGGTCAGACTGATTCCTGGCCATAGCAGTGGATTATAAAGCGTATTAGGTTACTGGCCAGATTCCTCATCCTAAACTGGATTAGGTAATAAAACTGTCTCACAAACGCTCGGCAGGACGCTGAGTCAGACCATTCCCCGGCTCAGGCGGGAGGGCAAGAGAGACAGCTACTTCTCACAGCCTGTTCCCACCTGCCTTTCATCACCGATCAGCTCCAACCAAAGTTAAGCATGGAGATGATGGACGCAGAAATAATGAGGGAATTACACTAGGGGACTAAGGAGGGGCGATTCTAGGATTTGAGGCCTCCAGTCGGGTTGATACTTTCAATCTGAGGAAAACCTGAGATCCGTCCCTAGCGAGTTCTTAACTATGAAATTTACATGGTGATGGGAGATTTAGAAAAATAATTTTTCTGGGGGGTAGAAGTCCGCCTTTATTGGGTCTAGGGTGTTGTGCCGAAGAACACATGAAGATGACTGAACATTGTGGGTTAACATATAAGCAGAGGGTAAACAGATGAGAAGATAATGTTATAGGTTTGAGGCGATGTTGTGGCGTGAGGTGGAAATGCATTAGCGAATGTTTGGGGATAAGATGGTTGACCCTCATGCAAAGAGAGCAACGTGGTAGACTAACACGTGTCTAAGTCGCGGGGTGTGTGTCAGAGATAACTGTGATGTTTTCCACTGCCGAAAGGTCACTGCTTACTCATTTGTGGCGTTAAGCTGCCGGCTGGTCCCGCGCGTTCCAGAGAAGAGAGCTGCTGGAATGGGAACGACTCTGGAGTCATGGGCAGTTGGCAGGTGGACAGCCTTTAGTTGGCTTTTTGAGAAGTGAAGGGGTAATGAATGTTCCTGTCACAATGACTCTAGTCCTGCTATAGTATATGTCACCCCCGTGCCTGTGTGTGTTTTACTGCCTTCTCACCAGTAGCAACAGCAAGTCCCCAGTAAGTGGCCCTAGAGTTGCCCGTCCTGGGGCTGGGTAGACTGCAGAGTCTGCACTCAGACCCCAAGATTCACTCACCAAATGGCGAACGAAGCTTCATTTTAAGTGGTAACTTTACCAGCACTAAAGGTTTCCAGCTGGTGCTCCTCGAGTTTGACCAGAAAGAGTCGTTCCGTTAAAAATTCCTAAAATACCCTGAGCCAGGCAGGTCTGTGAGGACGAAGCTGGCGGTAAGCGGATTATGGAGAACGTCTCCCATCGTTGTGCCGCGCGCCGATCGCGACACGTTTCCCGCTGAAGATGGCCGCATCCCACAGCGTGCCTCCCCTGGTCAACAAGTGTCCTCCTGACATCGTGATCCCTCTCGGGAAGCTGACGGGTCCAGATTAGCCAGAGACGGAGGCAGAGGGGGACGTCATGGAGAACATCTTGTCTTCCCCCCCACTGGGACGTTCCAGTCTCCTCTCATTCTGTGCATTAGATTAGACTGGCAGGCCGGATGAGAGTGTTATTTTTATCTGAGCTGAGGCAAAGATTAAACCACTCTTTTAGAAAGAAAAAAGAAACACAGCCACATTAAGCATACTTTATGCTCCACAAGTTTCATTAACGTCAAGCGTGCGGGGCCATGAGAGAATTCTCTGAGGCTTCCAAGGGTATGTGGACCAGGCGGCCATAACAAACCAAGGCAACGCAGCAGGAAACATGCTGTTCGGCAGGTTATCTTAAATGGCTTTGGTGGTGCTGGTTTAAAGAAAAGAACTTTATGTGGATCTAATGATTTGACACAAAAACGAGAATTCCACCTTACATTGCGCGATATGATGCTAAATATCTACAACATTAGCAGAGCTCTACAATGGATGAGTTTTATTACCTTTTAAAATGCTCCCCGGACCAAAGTCACAATGCAGACTATAAATGGGAACTAGAGGCAGCCTCCTTTATTTTGAAGATTTCCCCTACCTCAGTATACAATGCCCTCACCGGATTTAGCAGCTTGGGTAAAATCCTGTTTTATATACTGTGATGTAACCCACTCTTTCTTAATCTGCAGATTGTAATCATTTGGAGCATAGACTCCAACGCCTCATCCATATTTACTTGTGTTAATCCAGTCTAGCACAGGCCTGCTATCAGTCAGACTGAATTGAGAATGTAAGTCCGCTATGACAGATCTGTCTGGGTCTCTAGGGCGATGGATGTTTGACTCGTGTCATCATTCGGCTATAAATCTCACTGCCCGGGGTTTTGGCTGCAAAGCGGTCATACATTGATAGAAGAGAATATGATATGAACAAGCATTTAGGAGCTGTTTTGAGTGCCGGATCTGAGATAAGAGATGACGGGACACTGGAAGATGTGGTCGACGGCATATTTTTCTTATAACGCCGTTTAGTATGGACCCACGTAATAGTGAGGTTGAACAGATCGGGAAGTACACATTGTCAAACGTGAAGGATGTTACTGCATGGAGCATTGGACTGCAAAGAAGTGTAACCATCCCATAATGAAATTTAAAAGCAAAAACACTGCTTTCATGGCAGTTTTCCAAGATAAGTGATTTTTTTTCCTCATTGAAAATACCCCTGCCACTATTTTAAACATCTTTTGTTCTCTGTGTGAGAGTTTGAGTGGTTAATCTGTGCCTTTAAGACCTTTCTACTCAGTAACATTTTGGATTTTTTGTGTTACTTTTTTCCACAGTATATTACCCATGGACATTGGATACAGTTGTACCTTCTTTTCATTAAAGCTTAAATAATGAGCAGCACCAAAATGTGATCGCTTAATTAGGGTGATCTTAGACTAATCTGTAATTTAATCAGATTTATTCAGTGCTCGCTATGTAATGTTTTTTAGTAAGGGATTGTTTCTGCTTCCCAGTATTGCCTGGAGTCCCTCTTTACCCCTGACCTGTGTCCTCCATGTCACATAAGGCTGTATGGTTACCGCAGGACCACGGTTGCTAAGCAGCCACCCCATCTTTCAACCATGTTAATGGACTTAGTTTATATACGGTGTCATTTATAATTCAATGCGTACATATGGGAGATTCATGGACAGAAAGAGATTCGCAACATTCAGAACTAATTTTTGAAAATTTTGGATATTTTAGAATCATCTTAGGGCAAATGTTCTGTCCATCCATTTTCTAAATGCTGGGAGAGGTGGGGGCTGGAGCCTAGTCCAGATAGCCTAGGGCACAAGGCGGAGGGACACCCTGGACGGGATGCCAGTCCATCACAGGGCGGGGGGACACCCTGGACGGGATGCCAGTCCATCACAGGGCGGGGGGACACCCTGGACGGGATGCCAGTCCATCACAGGGCGGGGGGACACCCTGGACGGGATGCCAGTCCATCACAGGGCACGCAGACTCTCACCCCCTTTGGCCAGTTTAGTGATGTAAATTGTTTGACTGCATGTTTGAACGGTGGGAGGAAAATCCACACATCAAGTGGCAGCAGGGCTCAAAACCCGGCCCAGTCGGTGTGAGGCAACAGCGCCACCCACTGCATCGCCATGTCATCCCCCCATGTGAAGCATAATGCAGCTGTTAATTCCGATCAACAGAAATCATCCCCATGTATGTTCTTTCTTGTCGGTTCAATTTTTTAACAGCTTGTCTTTTAAAGCTGTAAAATATATTGAATGGTTTGATTTTGTATTTAACGGATAAATAAAATTCTGCATTCCGGACCATGTCCATCTTTAGGCGGTTCTCCGTTCCTGAGGGCCAGCACTGTTTCTGATCCAGATGGAGCTATGCTGCAGATGGAACTGCATCACCAAGCTATCTGCGTTGTTGTTCTAGTTACCGTCTTCCTCGAGGTACCGGCACTTCAGGTGCTGCATGGGGGAAATATTGACTCTGCATAACAGACACAGAGTTGAATCCCATTCTGATAGGTCATGCTTTCACCTTTACCCACCTTCAGCAGCCATAAGATGTAAGCTGACCTGGTCCGGGGCAGGAATAAAGTTTCGGATGGTGAACAGATTCTGAGAAGAACAGAATCTTTAACCGCCAAGTCAAGGTGGTAGTGAGAGAGATGCAACCTTCACTGTTGATCCCAGGACTCTTGGATCATCATGACCAACACCTTTCTGATAAGATCCATAAGCTTAGCATAACAAGGTTAAAATGCACGATACTTTCTCGCCATAAAATACATACACATTTGTGCTGTTACACCAATTGATTGTCGCACGTATCACTTTTAGAGGTGAATGCGTATTTGCGTACCAGTTATCCGCATCCCTGTGCATAGAGCTGGACTGTGTGAGTATGTACTTTGCTGATCCTGTGTTCTGCATGTGGCTAATGCTAATTGCTTAGTAAAGGGTCACAAGGAGCCCAAAGGGAAACACCTCTTTGCTGGTGATTACTGGGTCCTCCCTCTTATATCGCTATTAATGGCAAAGCTCAGCAGGACAAGTGTTGACACAGCGTGCAGAAGCAGTACAGTTAGATAATGGAAATGTGCCCAGTGAGGGGGATGTGTACCTTTCTATACTTTCAGGACAGTGGTGGGAGGGGGTCACATCTAAACAAACTGCGGCACGGGGTGAGGACTTCCCAACTTCAGAGGACGGTCCGGCTGAGGGCCGCATGAGTTTGCCGCGTGCTGGGGGTGTGAATGGAGCGACATGGCTTACCAACCCGGGGCTTTTTCCTGAGTCACATTTCCAGCTGAGGAGATCCATCTGGCGATTCGGCCCAGACCGCAGCAAATGAGGCAAATTTAGGCTCGACACTCAGACAGACAAAAACACTCCTGTAACGCTGCCCTCATGTAGAAAAGCGATGGAGTATATGTGTATTCTCCCTCATTATGGATGAATGGGTTGCAGTAGATCAGTACATGGTTGGGAAGCGAATGCATTCGCCTCGACTGTAGTCCCAACTGGCTCAAAAAAGCCTTGTTCAGATGTTCCCACTCCAGAAGCTCTCAGACACACCACAACACTCCTTGACGGAGCAGACGGAGCAGCTTGGGGGCTCTCCAAGTGGCCCCCACATCCCCCAGCAGGCTCGCATTCGCGGTGCAGTGACTCACGGCTGTTTCCCACAACAGCAGCTCTCTTGATTGTAGGTTAGGGTTTAAATTCTTTGGCCGATTGAGCCCACGGGTCCAAATTGAGGTGAAACATAAGCTGTTTCTTCACATTCGCCCTCCTCTGGACCGTGAGCCTCACCGCTACATTCTGTCTGGTCTTCCCATCGGTCGGGTAACGGGGAAGTGCTGGGACGACTGACGCGTCTTTAACCCTAGTGGTCATTAGCCAACTGATGCGGTGATGGCTTGAGTCATTTTTTGAGTCTTTGTAACCAATGGCAGATTAGTTTGCGTGCAAGTTACGCAAAACTGACTTAAATCCGGACTTAAATATCTGAGAGTGTACGAAAGCGATAATACAAAAAGGTGACATCTGTAATGCATAACCTATTGCCACATCATCATCGTCACCATCATCTTCACCACCAGCTATTAATTAATGCCATGGCATTAAACAACAAGAAGAGCAGCCCCCCCCCCCATGTCCCAGAATGATACTAGGATTAAGGTAAGTACAGTAAAGCATACTGTACTGAATCTTTAAAAGTAAATTTACACTGAAAATATCCATCCATTTCCTGTACCCACTCGTTTTATGCAGGGTTGCGGGCATCCAGAGCTGGTCTCAGAGGGTGGAGGTGCGAGGCGGAGAATCACCCAGGATGGTGTGCCAACCTACACACACAAGTCCAATTCACCTTGGCATGTGTTAGGACTGTGTTGGGAAACCAGATGAAACCCCACAATGACACGGGGAGGACTTGCAAACACAGAGCCTTGGCTTATGTGTTTTTTTGCTATAAGGTGTCTTGAATAGTGGGGAGGGGCAAATCTGACTCGTGTAAAATGTAATGCAGTTTGTGGAACGTGTTATGTAGGTGGAGACCTGCCTGTATTTCTGTCCACTGTATTGATTGACCCAATGGATTATGGGATCCATGTCTGTCAGACCACATGTGTTAGGAGATGTGCTCACCGCGGCTGTCGGACTGGGACGGTGTTCCTTTGTTCTCTGGTTTTCAGTTCGGGGTTTTGAATTGAAAGCTGTCTCTAGTACTGACACTCGTGCCAAATATGTCAGATGTAATCTATTCAATTATTCAAGATTATTCCAGTTGTGGAGTGTTTTTTGGTGTCAGAATTTTCGCCTTAATTTGAAACATCCATTTGTAGAAATTGTTTTAGATGCGGAGAAGACAGGGAAGGTAACCCAGGAAATTCACGGGACATTTTGGACAGACAATGAAAGGAAAAGTATTTTAATGATGGAAATCATAGTGAAGGTCTGTCACAAACATGAGGCTGATTATGAGCCAGGGACACTAACGGAGACAGAGACCAGGGGATTCTTTTGTGGAAGCAGGTGATGAAATGTATTTCATGCCATTGTTTTATTTTCATTATTTTTATTTTTTAAACGAGGGACATTTGAAATGAGTGGATTTCTGCCCCTAATGTGTCAGCGCTGCTCTCAGAAAGCATGTCTCCCACTGGCGATTTGCGGTCGGCCTTATGATTCGTGGGTCTGAACGGAATGTGATTCGGCTCAGTGACTGTTTATAAGTGGGACAGCATCTCTAATTTGTTTAAGACAGGAATCTTCCTTGTCCCGAAAAAAAGGCTTTTCTCTCACTAGAGGTTTGACCGTAAAAACATTAGCTGCCAGCGCTATTGTTGTGACCCAAAAAAGTCAACTTTCCATACTAGCAGTCCGGCCATATAAATTTCTGCTTCTCACACTGCTAGCCTGCCAATATAAATTTCTGCTTCCCACACTGGTGGCTCATCCCCATAAACGCCAGGTTTGTTTTCCGTAGCGGGGCAGCCTGCCTCCTGGGGAATGCCGACGTCCTTGGTCTTCAGAAGGAGGTCTGTTGACTGTTACTAACGATCGAACAGATTCGTTTCAATGACTAGTCGCACTGGGATTTCTGCGATGTTCATCTAAAATAACAAGTAGAAGAAAAATGCAGCCGAACGCGTTAATCCACATAAACCGCCGTGCCCTGGATTGTTGTTCAGCCTCAAGTGGAACACATTCACGCTGTGAGAAAATGCGCCTGGATATACGCGTAGCTGTGGGCGAGTGACTCTTATAGATTAAGTCAAACAGATACAGATGACTCACCATGTGAGTCAGGTGACCCTGGCCCCTCTCTGCTCATTGGTCGCCTCCACAAGCTCAGCAGAAAACCGATAGTTCCTCTTCATTGCCGCCCTGGTGACTCTATTCACCATTCGCTCATCATCATCCCGGGGTTAAGTGCCCCCGACTCTTGAAGGGACCAGTGAGAGGTCAGCAGTGACATTCTGGGAAAACGAGGGAGGCTGATTCGCTATCCACAGTCCCAGGAGTCTAAATTGCAGTTTCATCTGAAACTCTTGTAGCCACACGTATTTATATTTAGACAATCAAAGCAGCGTGTCGCTCCTGAGACACTCGCTGCATTCCTGCTGTCAATGACCAAGAAACCAAAGATCACTGGAGAGCAGATCTGGGGTCAGAAGTCTCCTCTAGCTCTCCAGAACCGCCGCACTTCAGTTCTGCGGTGAGTCACAAAGTCACGTCCTCATATCTGTGGTTATTCTAATCAAGACATAAAACTCCAAACAGAGACAGTGGAACCAGGGGGGGGGGGCATCAATAGCAATGCAGCGATGAACAGTATCACAGAAAAATGCAAACCGATAAAGGTTTATTAATGAAAGCCTGAATTATAGTTCTGTTTTTTTTATAAACAAAAGGTTATATATGAGTTTTTCAAAAGCAGACAAGTGGCTGTGACTACACGCCCTCTTCTTTATATGCATTCTGTTGTATATGACAACCATTAATAAACGTGAATATTTATGCATTTGTGAAAATACAGTTTTAAAAACGGGAGGCACTTGAAATAGTGCCCGCCCTCTCTCCCATATCTGGCTAATATAGTGGGATGTAATGTGTTTGACAACATTCCCTTGAATAGGCCTTATCAGCTGTCCTCGCTGTTCCAAGCTGATTGGCTGTGAATGGAAATGGGGCGGGGAGAAGGATGCCTTCATGCTTAAGTGGAGCGTCCCCTGTAATGAATGAGGAAGCAATGAGGTTTTCAGGTGATGTCAGGGCTGGTTGGATCGCACCAAGTTCTACAGTGTGGGGGTGTTCTATGTTAATATAGTCACCCTGGAAACAGGGGGCGGGTCAGGTGTTAGAGCTAACTCCACCCGCCACTCCCCACAATGCCCTATTTTCAGTACATGACCTTGAAATGGGTTTAAATTAGGACAAGTGCAGTGGTCAATTGCTTAAAGACATAACGATGGCCTAGTGTTATAGATGAAAAGATGGTATAGCCATTTGGTATTGTCACAGGGTACTGGGAAATACATTAATCTGGTAGTAAAGAGAATTATGAGTTAACCAGCCAGTAACAAAAGTAATGTACACCAATGTATTAATTTGGGATTATATATGGTACTGAGGTATCAACATATACATTTTATTACACTGAAAAGAAACATCAAATTCAAAATCCTGGTTAATGATTAGTAAAATAAAATACAATGTTTCCAGATAAACAGTGTTGTGAGTCAGCGTAAACCATGCTGCAGGAGTATTTAGTGGGATATTAAGGGGTTAAAGTGTCAGTCCTCAGTGACCCATCATTCCTGCAGTGTGCGTGTGTGTGTGGTGGGGTGTGGTGTGGGGGGGGGGGGGCGCTGAGCCATTCATTGAGGATGAACAGAATTGAGGTTGGTTCACTGACACATGACAATATATACACAGGGCATAGGCTGCAGTCAGTAAAATTTTCCATTTTGATTCTTGTCACTTGCATTTAAGTGGCATTTCCTTTAAGAAATGCCCAGATGCTACAATACATTGGAAAAAAAATGGCAAGATTCTAAGCCAGCGGGCTTGTTTGTTCCTGAGGGTGTGGATGGTTAAGGCTGTGTTCCTGTCGTCCTCCTGAGGAGCAGCACTGGTTTACAGTAAGAAGGCCACCTGGTGGACTGTGAGGCATTGTGGGATATGCTGGCGTGATGGATCAGCTCCCCGTGACTGTCCAGAGGATGGGGGAGAGTCTGCATCTGGCCCCGTTTGGCTCCCTGAGCAGTGCGGCAGGTCCGTTCGGTGTCGGCCCTCTGTAACGGATGAGAGGGCGATGGGCCTCCCTGAAACGGAGATTAATTAGGAGGCATCAGTGACCACGAGCTGCGCAGAGGTTAATAGATCTTGTTTTATGATTCAGGGAGAAACACTGCTTCCATTTCATTACAGACTGTGTGTCTTTTTAAGTAGAATATTCCAGGTGAATTGAGGTGACTGTTTTACACATTTTCCTGCACATTTTAATGTTTGACACCATATTTGTTTACGCATTTTAATAGTAAATTGGGATCACTGAGGGACTTTTAAAGAGGCTTACGAAAACTACATTTGCATTTTTTTATCATCTACAGCTAATCTGCAGTCTGTATTATATGATGGTCTGTGCTCTTACATACACTCATGATTTAAGCCTGGATAGTTTCATTTTTCAGCGTTTGTGAGGCATTTAATTAGAATTATTTCCATAATGTTGTTTATGATGATGAATTATTCATGAAAGCACACACACAGTGTATTGTATTGGACTCTGAATGTAATTAAGCCAAATTTACAACTCAAGTGTTGGCAATTCACTTAATTCTTTAATTTTAATTGTTCATGTAGAAAAGGCATGATATGTATTCTTTAGTACATACTGTCAGGCATTGTTGGGTGTAATTCATTTTGAGCCGTGCAGCTCCTGAACACTGGTTTGATTGGCAAATGTTTATTAAGGTCTTTATTCATGATCTTACAGTTCACTCCTTGGTTTGGCAGAGAGGGATCTGAGAGCACAATGTGATGTCTTCTCCCAGTGAGTCACCATGGCAGATTCACACGGCGCAGCCATGAAAGGAAAACGAGCTGATGATGCGTGACTGAAATGAAGCAGACGAGAAAAACAGTGGCCACCGCATACGGTTCCCTGTTCAGCCTCATCGCATACGGTACAATGTTCAGCCTCATCGCATACGGTACCGTGTTCAGCCTCATCGCATACGGTACCGTGTTCAGCCTCATCGCATACGGTATAGTGTTCAGTCTCATCGCATATGGTACCATGTTCAGCCTCATCGCATACAGTACCGTGTTCAGCCTCATCGCATACGGTTACCTGTTCAGCCTCATCGCATACGGTATAGTGTTCAGTCTCATCGCATACGGTACCATGTTCAGCCTCATCGCATACGGTACCATGTTCAGCCTCATCGCATACGGTACCATGTTCAGCCTCATCGCATACGGTATAGTGTTCAGTCTCATCGCATACGGTACCGTGTTCAGCCTTATCGCATACGGTACCGTGTTCAGCCTCATCGCATACGGTACCTGTTCAGCCTCATCGCATACGGTATAGTGTTCAGTCTCATCGCATACGGTATAGTGTTCAGTCTCATCGCATACGGTACCATGTTCAGCCTCATCGCATACGGTACCGTGTTCAGCCTCATCGCATACGGTACCGTGTTCAGCCTCATCGCATACGGTACCGTGTTCAGCCTCATCGCATATCGTACCGTGTTCAGCCTCATCGCATATGGTACCGTGTTCAGCCTTATCACATACGGTATCGGATTCTTCTGACAGGAACATTCACTAAATCTGAGCACATGTTTAAGATGACTTTGGAAATGGGCGTCATTGTCACCTGACACCTTCAGGGCCGGCCGCCGCGTGAGCGTATGTGAGTTTCCTCATGGTCAGGGGTCTCCGACGTTATACACGCT
This sequence comes from Paramormyrops kingsleyae, assembly GCF_048594095.1. Classification (NCBI taxonomy): domain Eukaryota; kingdom Metazoa; phylum Chordata; class Actinopteri; order Osteoglossiformes; family Mormyridae; genus Paramormyrops; species Paramormyrops kingsleyae. Next base: position 29,409,458 of record NC_132799.1, on the reverse strand, counting down.
CTCATCTGCTTCTACAAACGAAGTGATGTGGGGGAGCTACGTGTTTGATACAAGACTGATGCAAGATCAGCTGGGGAGGTGGGGGGGCGGCGACGGTAAAAGCTGTCAGCCTGGGGGGCGGCGACGGTAAAAGCTGTCAGCCTGGGGGGTTAGGGTCCTTGTGTGCATGAGTATAAGCAAAATAAAAAAATACTGAATTTGCATAATTTATTTTTTGTCTAAAAAGTCTTCTGCAAGTTACTCATTGGCTCCCTGCGAGCTACTAGTAGCTGCTAGCTGCTAGTGGGCGACGCGTTAGCGACCATTGGTCTAGTTGGCCTGCTTTCCTCCCACAGTCCGACGGCAGGCCTTCAGGCGGAGCGCTGGCTCAGAATCGTCCGTTGTGTGCAGCCTTGGATGGTTGGTGTCCTGTCCAGGGTTCACCTCCGTCTCATGGCCCGTGTTCCAGGCCCCCGCTTGGCCCTGTACTAGATAAGTGGCTGGGAGATGGATGGATAGATGCAGTCAGAGCCTTTGTGCCGGATTACCCCCCCCCCCCACACACCTTTCCTATCCCAGCCTCAGGTGTTCCTGTATAAATAGCATGTGCTCTCCACCAGATCTGTGCGCTGCTTCGTGAGGCCCTGTGAGGAAAGCAAGAATCAGGTGCGCAACCTTCCGTGAGGCCGGCAATGAGGATAATATACCGCTTGTGCTTTTCATCGTGTCCTCTGTGATGTCATGTGCATCTGGTAGGAACAAGTATTCATAAATGATCAATCAAAATAACAACAACAACAATATTAATAATAAAGAGGAAAATGTTATGAATATCAGAGATCGATAATCTTATTTCCTTTAAATGTACAAGGCAAAAGCTTTGATAAAATTTTTATTAGCATTGTCACTGGAATGAAGATGTTCTCTAAAATAATTTCCCATCATGCCTTGCGGCTAACAGGCTGCCTCCAGTCACTGTACGTAGCTACACCTTAATTCACAAACTGGCTAAAACAGGCGGGTTTTTTCCCTTTTAAACAACCACATACAGCCTTGCACACGTAGACTACACTCTCCATCCTTCACCACCCCCTTTTGTCGTATGATAAAGGCAGGTTTCTGGAGATAGTCTACATGATAATAATGTTTGGTCCTTCATTTGCATCATGCCATTTCCATTCAACTTTCACCACTGAACATTATTAATAATAAAAATAATATAATTGGTAAATACCCAGTGCTTGTTGGTTACTGTACACTTATATGTAATGCAAACATAGACTTTTGCTTAGAAGTCAAAATAAGGTTAGAAAAAACTTTCATGGAAAAGATCAAATTAAACTACTGTTGTAATAAACTTTTAAAATAATTTATTGCAGTAATATGATTTTTTTTTTAAGAAATGCAATATAACAGTCTATGCACCAATAATTTGATCAGTTTTATTTAAATTGAAATTAAATGCACCGATCTGTTATCTTTTTGCAGGATACTATTATAGCCTAAAGATGGTCAGTACTGCAAAGATGTGAATGTATTTCCAGACAATAATAAAATATGGCACCTCGATTCAGTTCATAAGTGGGGCATAATCTGAGGCAACCGATAATGACAGAGGTGATGAACGAATCAGCTTGTCCCAAAATCCAAATTTCAGTGATAACATTCTGCCATCTGCTGGCCATGTGTAAAAATACAGGCACTAAATTTAAGAAACGTGTCTTAGACGAGGCGTATTGCTCTTGCGTTGTTTTGTACATTCCTGTTGTAAGCTAACGGTATTGCAAAGACAATGCACAATACTCATAGCAGGCCGGGTACTACATTCTAAAACTCTAGTGCAGCAAATCGTGTAATATACTGTAAGGTCAATGTACCGACTATATCGCTGACCATATGACCACGAGAATTGCTTAGTCCAGCGATCATTCATTCAGCCTGCACATTATGTCCCCTCTGCTCTAAGACTCGGGGGCTGTGTCCAAATTCAGGAGCTGTATCCTTCTAAGGCTGCATTGGAAGACGGCTGTCTTGTGATAAGGTCATCCCGTTTCGAAGGCTCCTTCAATTGCAGCCTAAAAACGTATTATTCTTCTGCCGAGATCCCAAGATTCATTGCACGTACCTTCGAAGGACGCAGCCTGCGAAGGCTGCATAGAGCGCGTCCTTCAAAGGAAGCGGCCCCCGATTTCAGACACAGCCAGCGTGTTCCTCAATACCAAGAACGCAAAGATCGTACTTGCCATCCTAGCAAAAGCAGTCTTGCTAACTTACCTTCCAAGAACAAACTTGGGGTGCAGTGAATCATGGGACTGGTCTCGTTTGGCAAGGATGCAACTGATGTATATTTGATATTTGGGGCGAGGCAAGAACAACATCCAGGGATGTTTACTATCCTCTATACTTCTTTTCATAGTATTGGAACTAGTCTTCGGCAGTCTGTAATCTGTGAAACACTCAGCCCCAATTAGAGGGCGGACCAATGTATTATTAACAGTTTTCTTGGGCTTGGTCAAGGGTCTTATCTTAAGACCAACATCAGACTAGTATTTTTTCTGCCTTGCAGTCCTGATCTAGACCTCAGGTGTGTTGGTGTTATTCTGGGTCTTGAATATCCTGGCATAAACTCCGCTATGACAGTGATCTCTTCAGTTAGAAATATATATTAAATATATATAATATATATTTTTGCTTTGGGTACAACTAGATCTAGACATCAGAGGTCTGATTTTACAGATTTCTTAAATTTTTTAAATACGATTTACAGTTTTAATTAAGACAAGCTTCACCTGTTCATATCACTGGCTGTTTATATCCATGGGCTGGCAGTGGGTTGCTCTAGTCACCACAGAGAAACAATGGCAGGTTAACACAACGCTGCTGACTCACTCTGTAAGTAGACCCCACACATTTAATGAAACACACAAAATATACAGTTACTGTTCAACAAAATAATGTTTTTTTTCATTTACGTATCTTGTTTTCTAGAAATATACTGCAGACATTCCGCGGCAGTCAGGTCCTTTGTCAGAATGGATGACTGTCAGAATGGGATAAACCACACTGGCTTATAGGTACGAGAATGTGACTGGGAGATGTTGTGAGACTGGGAGGTGTGTGTGAGACTGGGAGATGTGTGTGAGACTGGGAGATGTGTGTAAGATTGGGAGATGTTGTGAGACTGGGAGGTGTGCGTGAGACTGAGAGGTGTGTGTGAGACTAGGAGATGTGTGTAAGATTGGGAGATGTTGTGAGACTGGGAGATGTGTGTGAGACAGAGATGTGTGTAAGATTGGGAGATGTTGTGAGAGTGGGAGATGTTGTGAGACTGGGAGGTGTGTGTAAGATTGGGAGATGTTGTGAGACTGGGAGGTGTGTGTAAGATTGGGAGATGTTGTCAAACTGGGAGGTGTGTGTGAGACTGGGAGATGTGTGTGAGACAGAGATGTGTGTAAGATTGGGAGATGTTGTGAGACTGGGAGGTGTGTGTGAGACTGGGGGGTGTGCGTGAGACAGAGATGTGTGTAAGATTGGGAGATGTTGTGAGAGTGGGAGGTGTGTGTGAGACTGGGAGATGTGTGTGAGACTGGGAGGTGTGTGTAAGACTGGGAGATGTTGTGAGACTGGGAGGTGTGTGTAAGATTGGGAGATGTTGTGAGACTGGGAGGTGTGTGTAAGATTGGGAGATGTTGTGAGACTGGGAGGTGTGTGTGAGACTGGGAGGTGTGTGTAAGATTGGGAGATGTTGTCAAACTGGGAGGTGTGTGTGAGACTGGGAGATGTGTGTGAGACAGAGATGTGTGTAAGATTGGGAGATGTTGTGAGACTGGGAGGTGTGTGTGAGACTGGGAGATGTGTGTGAGACTGGGAGGTGTGTGTAAGACTGGGAGATGTTGTGAGACTGGGAGGTGTGTGTAAGATTGGGAGATGTTGTGAGACTGGGAGGTGTGTGTAAGATTGGGAGATGTTGTGAGACTGGGAGGTGTGTGTGAGACTGGGATGGTCGCACTGCACACTCCTTTCCCGCAGTGTGTAATAAGCAGTGTACATAGCTCTACTGAGTGTAAGTCCTGCCACCTGAAATTTATTTTTCAATACATCTATTTCATTCCTTTTTTTGTTAAAAAAAAAATCACATTTCCTGTAAGTCTCTACTTAAAATATGGTGTATCCTCAACAACCTGACTACCCTCCATATGCAGGGCCATTTACTGTGCTGAATAAGCAGAACTCCAATCGCTATCCTGTGCTGAAATCACGCTCATCTGGATGAGCATCCGCTCTGTGAAATGGCCACAGGGCACCACCTTCTCCACCGGGGGGCGCCCCACCTTTTCTCTCACTTGGCGGTACCCTCAGAGATGGAGATATCCAGGTTCTTCTCCAGCAGGGCCTTCCAGCGCCTGAGCTCCAGCAGATGCCTCTCCTCCACGCCGCTTCCCCTGAGCTCCCCCAGCACCGCCGAGTTTCGCGCTGTCAATCACGTGACAATGGAGGTGTAGTTAGGGTCTCCTGGAATAGTCTGGAAAACTTTGGATTTCATGAACTGAAAGCAGGTCAGTTAATTACTGAGCAGAAGGCAGGAGGGAAGGTGGCGCAGTTACCTATTAAGTAAATCGCACAGAAAGACAAGAGAAGACCAATCAGCAACATGGCGGCGAGTAAGAGCCAGGCTCCGCGGACCGGTGCCTGGTGGACAGGCCACGAAGACGGGCGCTCCTCATCCTCACCTCCCACCAGGGCGTCTGGTCTCAGGAGATGCAGGAGAGAGGCCAGGATCCCTGCAGATCATGGGTCAGTTCTGTCATAGGGCTCAGCTCCATTCTGTGAAAAATTCTCTGGGTTTTTGTTTTCTGAAGTTAATTTACTTTTTTTTTTTTTTTTTTTTACATTTTCCAACTTCCTATCCAGGATTTCTGATCTTATTTAGAGGGATAAATTACAAGCTCACCACAGCCCTGTGCTGGAAAAGCCGTCATGTAAAATAGGTGTATGGATGGATGGACAGTTTATTTTTTGTAGTTTCTTACATTATATTTATGTTTGTCTTCCTGCAAACATGCAGTTCAACATTAATTTAGCTTCTCCTAGTTTACACTTATAATATCTGTGTTACTGTAACCCAGCGTGGTACTGAAACACAATTTACACGGGCATCTGGCCCCAGGCATCCTGGTGCTGGGGGTGGTCACTCCATCAATCGGGGGGTGTGGTCTCCGTGAGGGCGGGGCTTTGATGTTACAGTCAAACTAGGTCAATGGCTCTGGTGCTATGACCTGAATCCACAGTTTGCTTTTTAATCTTTAAAGAAGCATATAGATGACCTGCTTCTGAACACGTTATTTATATAACGCTGCATGTGGAAGTTGGGAGCTGGATTCTATTCTTTAAACATTCATGTCAAAAGGCTGAAGGTTGCGCTGAGGGCCTGAGTTGAGGTCCTGCAGGGGATCCCTTCACTGCGCTGACGAGCTGAGTCTGCAGTAGCCGTCAGTTGGATTTCGGAGGACGGGGGAGGGGGTGGGGCCCTGCACACTCACCTGGAGTGGGGGGCCCTAGGCCATCACTCACTGCTTCCTCTAGCCTTTGGGGGGGCCCTTTCGGGCAAGTCGGGGGTGGAACTGAGACAAAAGAGGAGAACGATGTCAACCTGGTGCTCATCAGAACCACGTGTCATCTGAGAGCTGTTTATATGGGCAGCAGGAGTCGACGCTGATGTCATCTAATCATTGGATGGATGGATGGATGGATGGGTGGATAGATGGATTGATAGATGGATGGATATATTATACCTCTGAAATAAACAGTATTGCATAGTGGGTTGTACAGTAAATGAATGAGTGTTCTGTGAATGTGCCAGTGTGCCAGGTCCATTCAGATATTTGGTCACCCCCTCCCCCCCCTCACCATATGGGGAGTCATTGTAGAGTCTAATGGTGGAAAGTAGGAATGACCTTATGAAGTGTGTGTAGCTGAAAGTGCTCCTTTGTTTAATCAAGATGCCCAAATAAACCTGGCAGCCATGAGGGGGTCAAGAAAGGGGGGTTGGAAGGTGTCAGAGTGTCACACTTTCGTGCCGTCCAGATTGCAAATGGGTCAGATAAACACTAACGGCCCCCTGCCATAGTCGCTGGCTGTCACGTGAGCCAACTGTCACGTAAGCCAACTGTCACGCGTGTTAATGGCTGTCACACACGGGGTGGCCGCCAAGCGTGACCTGACTGTCACACCTCCTCCGGGTGTCACACATAGACCGGCTGCCACACATGAGCCATGTGTGGGCGAAAATTCCCTTGGCGACCCCACCCTGGGTGCGACGGGCACACACGTAGACGACTACGTTTCAGGTCCTTAAAGACACCACTTGGTTGCTATGGTAATGACTGAGCCATTGAGTCGTGGAGATTAAAATCCCTGTCGGTGTTTATTTACGTCGGTGCTGTCAGTGGTCGTTCAGGGCTGTGAGGCTGTTACAATGGGCTGTAACTCTCCGGAATCCAGCCCCCATCAAAGTGATATTCCTATTTTTAATCATGCCGGGACATGCGATGGGTCAGGGAGGGTCATCACAGAAATAGGGCGTGATGTGTCTTATTTCAAGGTGATTTTTCAGTTAATAAGCAAATGCTACTTCTGTACACCCTGATGCTCAGCAAAGTCATCATGTGATCAGTTTAAACATAGTCCCTGTCACATCTATGTCACATATATTGTAGAGCAGATCAAAGCATCTGGCATTTTTATAGCTTCTGACAGCTTCTGCAGACCTGTGACAATCTGCTCAGGGGGTCATTGTCCATGGGCCTATTATCGTCACCTCCCGTACGTCGACGTGAGCTGTAGCCCTTAACCAACCTGCATAAAAAAACACGCAAAGTGTGTCAACTCTCAAATACCACAGTCGCGTGCTGTGCATACAGTCATAGCAAAGCGCTCCAAATATTAGCGGGAGGGCTTAGGAGGGCTCATTAAAACTTGTGAAGGTAACATTCTGAAGAGCAGTAAGTGTTTGATTAAGCTCCTGAGTACTTAAGACATTTCCATGGAAGAATTTTAATTAAACTAGACATGCTGCTACTTATGCTACTGCTATTTGCATAAATATTCCCAAGTCTTCCGTAATAAATACAAAATACAGGGAGAGCTTTCGTCTCTTGAATCATCAGATTTGTATATTTGCTGTTGTATCTCTTGCATACGTAAAATTGTTGCCTAGTGAAAACGTAAACCAGCAAAAGCTTCGTTAACGTCGTCCATCATTACGTGGCTTCGCTGGATTCGACGCACACGTTTCGGACCGTCGTAACCTACGCGAGATGTGTTATTCCACCGAAGCCAGCAGGTTCCCGTGAAAACTGCTGCGTGTACCCGTCCATGCCTGCTGGCTCGCACATTTATCCCGTCTCACGTCCCTGTCGTGAGAGCGGCGCGAGAAATGTGTGGGAGGAGCGAGTTGGGGCATGTGCCAGGCAGGTCGTCGGGCGTGTGCTCGCTCGTTGATGCCCAGGGGATTCAAGCCACTTTTAGGAGGCCCATTTCTTTTTGGTATTCATATACAGTATGTTAGGTCACATGACTTTGACCAACCAATCTGTTTGCCTGGATTTTCTGGAAACAGCTTGGGCAGGGAGATGAGAACATCTGGGAGTAGGTGTATTTTTTTTCTCGTTTTTCTGTGCTGTTAGTCTTTTTAAATCTGTCCAGAAGGTAGATCAGACAGTCCCAGCTGTAGGGTCCTTTGAAGTGACCTTAACGTGTTGCGGCCTGATCGGGAGGCCTCACCCGATAACAAATCCCTTCGGTCTGTGCAGACAGTCATCTTGTGCAGGTTGTTCAGCGACTCGGCTGAGTAGAGCTTTCCTTCCTGGTCAGGACTCCCCAGGTCCAGCGGTATCTCACTCATTACTGCTGGAAGCCAAAGGGGCTTTAAACACCGGCCAATGCCAAAAGAATCACAAGAAACCACAAAAAAAACCAGAGGTGGAAAGTTCAGGTCCAGAAAGTCCAAACCAAGATTTTGTTTCAACCAACCAGTTGAATATAAACAGTCACAGAGTCCTCAGTTGGTTGGTTGAAACAAAATCTTGGTCTGGATTTGTACTTTCTGGACCTGAACTTTCCACCTCTGAAGAAAATGCAGATCTGAGTAAGCATGGGTCCAGCAGAATAGAGCTGCCCCCAGCTGCTGTGAACCATCACAACCCTGCTGGCCAGAGAAATGACAGCTTTATTTACTGTTGCTTTTCTCTCTCTAACCCCTGCCTGGGTCTTTGCCTCCTGTAACTCAGTTGTGAAGACCAGTTCATCCAACTTAAAATGAAGGCAGAGTTATTATCTGCTGCTGGAATTCACAGCTTAAAAACTGACCCAAGACCAGCTGCGGTTTCTGATGCAATGTGTTTGGCTGAGAATGACTATCAGCCGTGACGGGCTTACTAGCGCTGAACACAAAGCGCAGGCTGACTGGCAGACAGCCTTGTTTGGAAGGTACAAAATGGACAATGACGACTGAAACTTGTTATTCACTTGTGAGTCCCCTGGCTGCTTAACATTTAACACAAATCGCTTCTTTGGAAATATCTGGCCATGAAGAATAACATGAAAAGCTTCTTTTAGTCATTTATAAACCAGAATTCATCCTGCAAAATCTTAAAATTAGGGTAAAATCTATGCTTCTGATGCTGTGTGGTAAAGCCTGTGACCGGTATCAGATTTTCCATACTACTTACCTAAGTTCTGCGTGAACATTCCTCCTGTCCCTCCATGGACCGCTGATGACGGTTCACAAAGGTTCACAAGTCTTCTGCGTTCAAGGTCAATTAACCACGAAAGCATGGCGAGTTGAACAGAGTGAACACCCTGGCGCAACAGCGCTTTGGTGCTGTGATCCCCTTAACTCCCCTAAGTTTGGACTAAGACAGGGACCGGATCGGGTTTCTGCAAGCTACACTAGGGATCAGAGGGCTGTCCTCTGTTGCAATGTTGGCATCCCCAGATTTTAGTGATGCAGAATGTCACCTGAGGGGCTATTTTGTGTGACATGGATTTCTTCACTTAGGTCACATGATGCACGTCCACCAATGTCAGCAGCCATGCACGGAAAAGTGGGGAAGGAACGCAGGACATGATAAACAAAACAATTTGTGTTTGGTGACAGTGTGACATTCCTGGATAAGGAGATCTTTTGTGACTGACTGCAACCGAGGCAAAATCAGGAGGCTAGGGATTGGGTGTCTTCAGCGGGAGCTGCTGCCTACTTCAGACGCTTTACACCTGTCCTCAGAATCCAGAGAAGCTTCAGGGGTGGTTTAAAGCTCAGCAGATAGATGCTTTTGTCTCAGGAACTGAATTAACTCTATGGATTTTAAAACGATTTCCTGTGAACTTTTTAACCTTTTTTTTTAAATCCTGTAAATGGCCCTTATCTCAGTGACATTCACGGTCATTGTGGTACTATCAGGGATACAAAGATATGCTAATGACACATCCAACACTAACACTCCAATAACTGTAACTGTTCAATAACACTAACACTCCAATAACACCAACAGTCCAATAACAGCAACACATCAATAACACTAACACTCTAATAACACTAACTCTTCAATAACACTAACACTCTAATAACACTAACTCTTCAATAACACTAACACTCTAATAACACTAACACTCTAATAACACTAACTCTTCAATAACACTAATACTCTAATAACACTAACTCTTCAATAACACTAACACTCTAATAACACTAGATGCTTCACAGTAGTTCAACACTCAGGTATGATACCTGGGCCTCATAATCTTTATTTCTATAAGGCAGTGGTGTACTACCCATTTTTAAGGTTACCGGTTCTAATTGAGTAAGGAGTGCCAGACGGGGACCCTGTGCTGTGACCCCAAGCTCGCTCTCCTGTATATTGGTCTAGTGAAGAGCAAGATAGGAGGAATAAAGTACCTCTATTGTATTGTATTGTATTGTATTGTATTGTATTCTATTCTAAATAATGACACTTCATTTCCTGTGTGCTGGCACAACTGAGATTACTGAGCCCTAAAATGAGAGGATATTTTAAAAATCACCACTAACTTATGCTTCACTCAGTCTTCCATTACAGCTGGCTTTGCAGTCCGTGAAAAAATGTAATTTTTCATTCCTGTTCATGCATTACATGGAGCTTAATGACTATGCTAGTCTAAAATATGCAATGTGTGTTTAAGCATACTGCCATTCAGTCATACATACATGTTTCCTGTAGCAGACTGCAGAGAATTCCTGAAAATGGTACCTGAGACAGTCACTGAAACCGCTGAAGTCATCAGACAGTCCCAAGGCTGCATCTTTTGAGGAACTCTCAGCAGCTTGGAGCATCTTCTGAGAGGTGTTCAGACGACGAGGAGTGGGTTGGGCCTGTTACCGCAGCAACCTTAAAGACCTCCTGAATGAACAGGCGTAATTATACAGTTGATGGTGGCAGTGTCTTTCTGTGTTATTCATGCCAATTGGTCCTTTGATTAAATGTACAGTGCTTCAAGTTTGAAAAGTGGTCAAGGACTCTTACGGTCACTGTAATTGTCTTCCACATTCACACATTACAACTGTATATTACCTTACCCATTGCTTAGTCAAATGATATGGGACTTAAGTTTGTTTTTTCATGTTTCTGAACACTTGTACCCAGACAAATGCAGATTAAAAAGGCTGATTATGATGAAACCCATCTTGATCTCACACATAGACTAATCACAGATCAAATCCATTGTCCATAGCAAATCCACTAATCACAATCAAACCCACCCCATTCTCACACAGAATAATCACTAACACACACTGTCTGCTCACATCCCACCCTCACAGATAGATTAATCACAAACCCACCAAATTCTTACACATTGACTAGTCACAATAAAACCCACTCCATTCTCACACATAGACTAATCACAATCAACCCCACCCTGTTCTCACACATCAACTAATCACAATCAAACCCACTCCACCTGCACACATTGATTAATCACATTCAAATCCACTGCTCTCACACATACACTAATCACAATCAAACCCACCCAACTCACACATATTGACTAATCACAATCAAACCCACCCCATTCCCACACAGACTAATCACATTCACACTCACACATCTCATTCCCTGACACAGACACTAATAACATTCAAACTCATCCTCATTTTTCATAAATACATGAACACTTATGTCTAAGGATACCTTTAGTATTGTCTTAATTAAACATTTATAAAGACCAACCAAAAATATTATATAAAAAACAAGGAATGAAATCTATTTTCCCAGCTGCCACTACACACAATCAGGGGGGGGTCTGACTCATCCCAGGTTAGATAAAAGTTTACGTCAAGAATTGTGTCTCCATTCATCTGAGAACAGCATGATTAATACTAGGCGTTTCAAGTTACTGGCTAAAATATATGCACAGCCAGCGTGGGCTGGAATTGCCTGGCAGTTAGCAGCAGGAAAAGTTTAGTGATCATGCTGTTTAATATCTCAGTAAATTCAGTAGCTTTTTAGAGGAAGTTCTTGAAGGTCGGATAAAACCATGGACATCGCAGCAAAGGTATGGGGTATCAGAACAGCAAATGCTGCAATAATGAGTATTGCTGGTAAACGGTTTATTGAGTGGAACATTATACAGGACTGTGGAAAAGTCTTTGGCAGTCAATAGAAAACAATGTTTAAATGATCTTCATGTTGGTGTTAAACTATAGCTGGGAAAATGTGTTAGCTTAGCCATTCTAACACCTCTAATAAAGTCTCCTAACGTCAGCATTTGCAGCAAGCATCCAAATACAAATATATTTTTTGACTTGACCACTAGCCCACCTTGTATAGCGAATCAATATCTCCGTTTATTCAGTATGGGGTCACAGAGATGGGGGACCCCAAGAACACAGGGGTACGTAGATAGAATGCCAATCCATTGCAGGGTGTGTTATTATATACATCCACAGATTTATGGGCATTGAAGGCGAGAGCCTTTTGCAGAGAAAGATTCCTTATAGGAAAGTCTGCTAAAAACAGATCCTTTAGAAGCATCATCTGACTCTCAGATTCGCCAGGGACGATGTGCGGACAGCACAGTGCCTGACCATGAAAAAAAGACAGAGAATTGCAATGGAGCATTTTTACATAATATTATCTTGCAAACAATAACTAGATACTGTTTACAAGAGGGCCCATGTTTGGACCAATTTAAGCTGCATGCATCCTCTGTGAAGTCTTGCTCATTAGGCCTACCAACCCCCCCCCCTCCCCCCCCATGCCGCTAGACATGTCTGACAGGAGTCTTTAATTAACACGGAACTTGGCTTTACAGCTTGCTCTCTAAGCCCTGGTCCAGATCGGTTGATCCCAGCCGATGGCTGATTTGCCCCCATTAACGTCATTCTCCGATTGCTGTAAAATGGGCGCCACCTCCCTGAGCATAATAGAGGAGGAGCACAAACTGAGGCTTGTTTGCTCATTGTATGCACCGAGTGTGAAAAGCAGGGCAGATATGAGATGGTGCTTTCATGTCCCGAATTGCACACTGTTGTTTTGCCTTGCGGTGGTCTGTCTTGTCCACCATGTAGCTCATTACCTGCTCCTCCTCAAATCACAGCACACAAACCAAACATTTCTGTCATCCTCTGATCACAGTGACAGACTTCTGCCTGAACTGTTTTAACTCAGTTTTATTTATTTACGTCACTTCCTGAATAAAGTCCAAACGATATTAAGTTCAATGAGACATTTTAGATGAAGCCAATTTTGGCTGCTTCTGCTTTCCAGCTATGACTGTCCCAAAGAGTCCTGCCCCGTGGGCTTTCAAAGGAGAAGTCGCAGGCCAGTGGCCCTAAATCACACGGCCCCGGGGCCCATAGGGGGGCTGTCCCTGTCCTCCAGCAGGTGACCGAGCACGCTGTTCTGCCTGAGTGCTTCCAGGGTGGATACGTCCTCTGAGATCACGGGAACGTCCGCGCCCCAGCCGGCGGGGTCCGACTCGCCGTCGCTGTCAGACAGGGCGCACAGCAGTCCGTCGTTTTCGTAAGTGGGAAAGTAGTACCTAGAAGAAGAGTCGGGTTCGAGAGGGAGAGAAGGGCTGGTGTGAACAGCGGCGTCACACTTTAGTAACGTGAAGTAAAAGAGATGGAAGTATGTTTACTGAGGCTGGTCCCAGGTGGACTGCGGAGGCAACGCCATCGCATGGGCAGCGTCCCGCATGTGTTGCACAACTGCCTCCCTGCTGTCGAACTTCTCCTGGCAGCCATAGCAACGGCACTGGTGAACCTCCCGTCTTATGAAGTTCACCAGTTTCACTTGCTGGTAAAATTTCAGGTCTATAACACGACACACACGAAAGACAACCTCAGATACGCTGATAGGTGCCACATAGTGTTGATTACAAACCCCTGCAACCACATATAAAATGACAAAATTGATAGCTCTCCTATCAAAAGAGTATGCATGATGTTTGAGCCCTACTTACTGAATTCTGCTTTTAATTTATGAAGATCAAATCCGTGTCTGTCCTGAAAAAAAAACCACAAAACACACACATACGCACACAGCACAATCAATGCTTCATGAAAAAGTATTAGTGTTGTAAGTCTTTTTCTGCAATGTGTAAAAATACTAGGAACTTCCTTATATCGATAAAAGAAGATCCTAACTTTCAGAAATGAACACAGGCACCCAAAGGTGAACCAGGTCAGTTTAGGCCAGCAAGGAACCAAACCTGCATGTGAGTGTAGATCTGGTCCATGGTTTCTGATTGGTGCTCACAGAACAGACAGACAGCATACAGGGGGCGGGCCTGCCAGTCTGACCAATCACTAGAGAGAATAAAAATCACATGTAACCACTGCGTTCTAGAGTGCAGATTTTCAGGAGCTTAAGATCTTCCCATACAGACTTACTCATCCCTGTCCTCCATCATCTCACGATCGTCCTCTGATTGAACCTCTTCCCAAGTCTTTCCCAGTTCCTGATTAATAAAAATGCAATTTGAAAAATATCACTTGCATCTAAAACGTGACTAATGGATTAGCTTGTATAGTTAAGATCCTTGCACATTTACTCAATTTGTTTCAACTAAAAAAATAAAAGGACCTCACTTGGGTCTTTCCAGTATCCCTCCACACCTCTGGATCACCCATGACCTTGCAAATCTTTGAACCAATGCCAATATTATTCATAAACTGTCGGACACTCAACACGCTCAAACAAATCATTCCGAGACTGTCAACGCAAGGAAGAGTCGTTCCAACTCTGAAACGGCGTTGACGGCACACCCTGAGCACGGGCTTTGAACCGCGCCCCTGCAGCCAGCGACGCCCCGGTCTGTCGTCCGCATCCCAGGTGAACGACCCGGCCGCACGACTCTGATATAATGACCTCCATGCTGCCACAGCGACATTACAGAAAGTGATCGTGTGCATCCAGCAGCACGCAATAACTGCATAAACCCACAAACACGCCACACCGTGACGGTGAGGTGCTGTAGCTCACACCGTGACGGTGAGGTGGGCACCGTCAACTAGGCCGCATCTCCAGGGAAAAATAATATAAACGCCAATTGCACACTGAGCTTCTCCTTTGTAGGGTTCTGCCTGTGCTGGGAAGGTCCACACCGACGGTGTGTGTGGCTCATTAACTCATCTCTGTCCCACCAATACATCATCCCAGGGGCACAAGAGGAGTCATAATTTATACAGATGGGCCGTCCCTATTGTTAGCCAATGATATGTTTCTAATCGGTGAGTGACAGAGGAGGATGCACTCCATGGGCCAATCAGCTTTCAGCTGGGGGGCGGTCCCTGTGGCTCCGCCCCCCCCCCCCCTCCCCCCAACCATTTTTCGCTGTTAGTGGTTGCATGCGCAGGGCTGTACCAAGTAGTTGATGACGTAGAAGCGGTCATACTCCTTGTTGCTGGAGTTGATCTTACGGTGCAGCTTCTTGCGCATATGGTCCTTCAGTGTGTTTTTGTCCCTGAAGGTTTTCTCGCAGTACAAGCACCGCAAGCTGTAGAAGGAATAAAAAAAAAAAACCACAGATCTACAGAGACGGTCTAAAAATAAAACGACAGAATCATCAGCAACAAACTGTGATGGGGAGAGACAGGGGTGCTCAGAGCTGCTAGTGAGGGGACGCGCCAGCAGGGGGAGCCCTGGAGCACAGGAGCGAGAATGCTGCAGGGAACTGGGGAGGTGATTCGGATTCGTGACAGCTGATGGAGGGACGTCCGTGACAAACGCGACAGACAGTATTCAGGTTGAGAGACAATGGATCCCAAGTGAAGAGCAGCCACACCGTATAACATACACCAACAGCGTTTATAAAAAAAAATAAAACAAATAAAAATACATTCTTTGCTCCATTAGCCAATAACAACATGGCGGAAAAACAGTTCTGCTGCCAAGCGGAGAAAGTGAAGCAGCATTAAAGGCCGTAGCAGCAGCCAGCTTCCTCCTCCAGCAGGTCGTAAGGGAAACACGAGGGTGGTGTTCTTCAAGGCCTCTTCCATCCTAGCCCTGGCAGGGGGGGTAGCAATAGGAGCTGCCTTCTGTGTGCATCACATCCTGACGAGAGGTCGGAGGACAGCTGGCCACCCGCTCAGGCCGTGCCACGCGAACGCTGAGAGGGGCCGACACGACCGCTAATGGGGAACCAAGGAGCGGTGAGCCGGGCTGGCTCACAGAGAACCCCCCCGCGGGCGTGGACTCTCCTGCCCGCAGGCTCATGCTGCAGATCGGCCCACTCGGAGCAGGTTTGTCATGTTCCTGGCTGTGTGGCCCCTGTCGTAGTCCTACACAGACTCTGTCATCAGACCCCGACACTGCTGCCTCCCACACCCAGTCCTCTGCGGTTACAGGCCCCGTTCAATGCGAATATAAACCTTTGCTTTCTCTGCACTACTGTAGCAATAGCATCACACAATCAAGACAATTTACTGATCAATAAAATTGCAGAAAATAAAAACTATTCGGGGGTGGGGGGGGCATTTGTTCTGTCACTGTTACGACAATTTCCCTTGGGATAAAAAAAAAGAGAAGATTTATCATTATTTTTTAACTTACATCAGTGAAGAGTGAGGATGGAGGAAAATTCATCTCGAGTTTGAGGCACATACCCAAACTGGAGTTTGCTGTTTCTGGGATCTCACTCAACAAATCACCTCGGGGCCCCCTGCCCCAAAACGACCCTAGTGCAGTGACTGTCTGCGGTCACTAGGGGGCCCCCAACCCCTGGGGCCCCGCACAAACGTGTGGTTTCAGCACTGCCGCCGCTGCACATACCTATCGAGCTTCGCCTGCAGCGTGTCCAGGAACTCGTCGCAGTGCACGATGTTGTCCGGCAGGCCCACGTTGAAGCCGTGCTCCTTCACCATGTGGTTCAGAAGCAAAGACCTGGAAAGAAGGAGGAAATGGTGCCATTGCAAATGATGCAAATGATGCAATATATATATATATATATAGCATCTTACTCAGGACACTAATTGTTGGACTATTTATAAATATTATTTTTTATTTAATAATTTTTATTCTATTGTGTTGTTTAACAATATTACTACGTGTGAACCTTGCACTAGGGGAGACTGCTACCCGATTTCGTTGTGCAAGCACACCATAAAAAGTAAGCTGACTGTGACTTGACACTACCATAAAGTCACGAGTCTCCGAAATGAACACTGAAAGGAATTTCGTGAATTCAGCTTTGGTAGTGTTTGGTAGTGCCCTGCTGTGGATATACTGTATGTAAGCCCAGGGGGAGTTTTCAGGAAAACCCCCATGTTTGTACACCAGCAGGCCCTGACATAACTGCTGTGTGCAGCACGTGGATGTCAGATCACTGGCGGAAACCCTCCTCAGCATCTACCTACATGTGGGTCACGCCTTTGTCCCACGGGTCTTCGGTTTCCCTACTCCCTCGAACCGTAATACCAATTTCCCACCAATTTCTAATATACTCCACACTTGCTTCCTGGGAGACAGACATGGCACTTCCTGCAAGCCCTCACCTGTTTCCCGTGAACTGCTCGGGACAGAACATGCACGTGCGCTGAAAGGTGTGGTCATCTCTCTCCCTTTGCTGCTGTTCCAGAATCTGCTCCTGCGAGCACACGGAAAGAAAGACGTCGCGTGCTTGAGTGCCTTGTTCTAGGTCCGCCTGCTGTCCACCATTCGCCTGCTTGCCTCCTTCAGGAAGCGGCCTCGGGTTCACACGCACAAAATGACGACCGGCTTTACTTTCCAAAAATACAAAATGTATGGGGGCTTAGCACTCTGCGGGAATGCTCTTGGCTGGTATGCAAAGGAATCGACCTTTAGAAAGCTGTGTGTGGCTCAGTGGGTTAGAACACTATCCCTGTGATCAGAAGGTCACAGGTTCAAATCCCAGACCTGGCAGACTAATTTCACTCTTGGGCCCCTGACCAAACCCCTTAAGCTCCCACTTGCTGCAGGGACTGTCTTTCTCGCAAAAAAAAAAGGATGTTGCTTCGTATAAAAACATCTGCTAAACGAATGCACAGAAAGCTCAGCTAGGAAGTAAAACCAGCCAGCCCGTATTATTAGAATCCTGCTTAGCAATCACATTCGGTCATAACCATGTGATGGGGGGGGGAAGAAGGCGCTCCATCGAAGTCAGTTTCAAAAACGCATGTTCACTAAGACGATTGAGGAAACTGGGGAATTTCCGTAACCTTTGTATCAATGTTTTCTTTATCAAACTTCTCCATTCGTCACACACAACTCGTGAGCAAGACGGCCGTTTAGGTAAAGAGAGGCAGTGAACTGGACCGACGCTGTTGCCAAAGAGAACCGAAAATCAAAATAAAACACTGTGGCTTTATCTAAAGCCCTTATAATGTGGAAGTCTTATGTAATCTCTGCTGTAAGAGATGGGCAATGTAGGTTGCCTGGCAACGCATTTTCTCCTTAAAGGTTTTTTTTTTTTCCTTCCTAGATATGTCACATGACGTCAATCACAGCCAGAATTGCTTGATACTCATCCAAGAAGAACATTATTATTTTTTTTTTATGTCTATTACCTTTTTTATGCTGAAGCTGTGTTGGGGAGAAAAAAAACACACTTCCTAAAATTTATGAAATAGACAGTGTTGGTTAGAAATCTGCTGACTGAGACGCAGGTGTGCCTATGAGTAAGTGAATATTCAGGCATACTTCTCTTATCGTAAGTGTGAATCTGCAGATGGCACTTGATGCCCCCCCCAGGAATGTCTGTGTGTGTGGGGTAGGGTGGGGGGGGGGGCTTTGGCATAGCTGAGGCTTTGTACTGAATGCTAACCGCGTTCGTTGCATGCGGAGCGGCAACACTGACGACTAAATATGTAATGTGAAGAAATGGCCACCTACGAAGGGTGACAGACACGCAGGAAAGGGGGTGGGGGTGTGTGTATTGGCTGTGAAGCCAGCTGCACCTGCAGCCCACCACATGCCCCCCCCCTTATGCACTTCAAACCCGGGCTCACCTGCAGCACGCAGACGCCTCATCGCTCGCCACTGTATGAAACAAGCTGACTGCACTGCGTGTATGAGTCCACTGTCTGGGGTATTCTTAGTGCTGGGGGGGGGGGGGGGGCAGCGTGTCCACAGCAATGAAGGGATGTAATTGATTCCCCCCCAGCTTAAAACAGGTGTCTATTATAGAAAGGGAGGGGGGCTCTGTTACTTCCTGTACATTAACACAAGAAATACAAACTCTTCAAGATTTGCTACATTTAAAATGGTGCTTTTAAGGGTCATTGAAAAATCAGGAAGTACATGTGAGACAAGAGAGAGAGAAGGAGATAGAGATAAAGATAGACAGAGATAGAAAGAGAGAGAGGGAGAGAGAGAGAGAGATCCCTCTGAACAGTGTTTAAATGAAGCTGGCAGCTCAACACAGAGTCAGTGCTGAATTAGTACCTCTGTGCGCTTGACAGAGTGTTTACAGACTCGGCCAACAGGAACACTGCTCTGTTTGTAATTGAAAAAGAAAATGGGGATCGGGGGCGGTGGGTGGGGGGGTGGGGGGGGAGCACAGAGCTCCTTCCTCCTGCCGGCCCCTGGACTGAGACGGAGCAGGCACAGAAGGCTGTGTGGCACGATGAGCCTGCTGTTATTTAATCGGACAGGCTCGCTGAACATATAGGCGTCTAGTTGACTCCAGAACCAACGAGGACCCAAAGGAGGGAGAAGGGGCTCGATGATGAGACACGGGATGCGGAGGCGTCACACAGCACACATTCTGGAGCAACCCTTTCACGTTTATCCAAACGCAAATCTTAGTTACAGGACGTGGCCGCCCACGGCCTTCCGGCGGGCCACAGTCCGTAAGAAGCCCCCTAAAATGCAGGTCGCTGCCTCTGACATCCCTTGTTTGGTGTTTTTGTTTTGCTGCAGTTCTCGGCCGGATCTCTCTGTTCCCACACAACTGCGGTAGGAAACGAATGTGTAGAATGAGCAGCCCGGTCTCCAGGGGGCTTCCTGCGCTCACCCATAATGCCGTTTGCTTTCCTTAGCGGGTCTTTTTTTTACAACACCAGCATGGTATCAGAACGGACTTCCTCTCACAGCAGGTCCCTTCGAGGGGTACGAGGCGTGCAGGTGGTCCGATATAGGATGCCCTTCTGCTTTTAAGTGCTAAAAAAAGACACATTGATATCTGAGAGGGCTTTCTTCTACGGCCAGACCACGCAGATCACCACCTCAAGCCCGAGCTTTCACAGTAAATGCGCCAAGAGGCGGCTCGTTCGTCCCCAGACAGTTTTCATGAGGAAGTTCTGCCTGAAGTGGTTTTGGGAGCACATGGACTCTAGTGGACTTCCTGGTTGAGTTTTTGGTCATGTGACCATCCGGGACACGGGGTCAGGAATGATGGCAGGGGGAGAGTAGCGACATCGCAGGAGACAAGCGAAGTGCATGCAGTCTGTAGAGGTGCAGTTAAACAGGCTGACATTAACCCCTTCCTCCTAAAAAACCACAGGTCTTCTTAACCAGAATCCAGAAAACTTGCTTTTTTCCATCAAGGTTATTTACCCATAAGGACAGGACCTGTGTGACTGGTCACCCTCACTGCTTGTTAAGGGTACAATATCTCCCTTCGCCTGGGGCAAACTAGCAGTTAGTCTGCACCCTACTCCCATAACCAGCTCAGAGGACAGGCAGGGGATTCACACACCGGGAGCGGACAGACTGGGTGGGGGGCGGGGGGGGTCACCGTTCGCTGTGACGACTGACTTCCTGTCATGCTGGCGCACAGTAGCACGAGGGCCCAACTGGTTTAAATGCAGCGAAGAGCTGACTCAAAAGTACTGATTTTTCTGTTGGACTATAGGAGGAAATGGAAGCATCTAGAAGAAAACCTCACACGATCTCGGGGAGAACAGAGCAGGGATCGAACCCGTGGCCCTGGGGGAGTGTGACTGTAGCCAAAGAGGGGTATCGCCTCAGTTTTTTTATTGTCAAAAGGCACAGGGGTGTCGCAGGCGTCCCATCATGGTGGAATCTGCCCCGTCCCCTGACAAACCCTGGGGTGCACCTACACAGGATCTCCACCAGAGGCGCTGTTCGGAGAACTCACCAGTCGCTCCTGCTGAAGCTGCTCCCTCAGGACGCGGTCTTCCGGAAGGGAGTCACACAGCAGGAAGTACTTCTCTTGCTTCTCTGAAATGACAAGTTGGCGGAGGCTCAGACAGGCCGCGGGGGAAGGCTCCGGCGACTGCGGGCGGAGCGCGTATCCGGCGGTTTGAAGTCCATCGCATATTAACTCTCATTTCCCTTTAATACCAAACAGATGCCAGTAAAGGTGTCTGTGGCGTCTCGCCTCTGCGGACCCCAGGGACTGGTTTGCGGAGGAAAGGCGCTTTGCACCTCCTCGCCCCCTGATGGACAGAGGAGCCGCAGGCTTCTTTCTGCGGGTCCCATCGCATTTTGCCGATTCCACCACTTCAGTTCCAGGTCTAGTTCTGTGTGTCCCCATGAAACCACATTACACCAGGGGTGTATAAAGGGGCACTGGCTCTAGCTGAAAGCTGACCGGCCCTCACAGTGCCCCCTCCCCCATCACTGACCAATTCATTGGCTAATGATAAGGCTGGCCCCTCCGGATGAGTTATGTCCCCATTAGCACCCGCTGAGGTGGCTGGGGCGCCGGTCGTTTCCATGGCAGCGGAGACAAGCTGCCCGACTCCTTCAGAACTCTGCTGGTCTGCTACAGATCAACCTGATCGGGCCTTTCGTCTAAACTACATCTGGCAAAGACTATGTGTGCAATATAGGCAGAGACTGTGGCAAAGTGTAAAGTGGGACTAACAGGAAGTCCCCACAGCGACCTAAGCACTGTAAGTGTAGCCCATTGTGAGTCACCCCCCCGCCCCCCCCAAAAATAAACTGGTTTCCTGGAAGAAGGACTTATATAGACCTGCACTGCATCAAAACCTTTATTCCGGATGCTCATCCTCCATCTCATGCTTTGTTTGTTCTATTCACCACCACCCCCCCCCCCCACCCCCAACCCCCTCCCTCCACCAACATGGTCTCATCTCTGCTCGGACCCGTGGAGACTGGCTTGTCATAGGAAGTGGGTGACATCACACCCAGTGCGTGCCTTCGATCACACTGCACCTTGCAGAGTGAGAGAAAAAAAAAAAAAAAAGTGGGCACAAGGTAAACGGATGGGATGGGGGGGTGAGATCTGGGCCCTCAGAGACACGTCAACGCGGCACTTACCGGCAGGTCCGTGGGAGTTGGTCTGGATAACGCTGCAGAAGTCAGTGATGGGCAGCTCGCTGAATCTTCTCCTCCAGTACAAGATATACCTGCACCAAACAGGGGGCACATACGCACACCCAGTTACTCACATCCGTATGGCTTGGGAATCTCCTGGGGGGGGCCCTTGGCGGGGAGGGAGGAGCCTCGTTCTCTGGGTCCCTCAGGTAATATTCTGCCCGCTGACATACAAGGTGTCCTTCACTCATTCAGAACCTCAACATCTATTCATTCTTAACCGAGGTCATCGAGACGAATGCAGCTTTATGGGAAAGCGATCCTGGCCAACAATGGTGACCTTCGGGCGTCTGGGGGGGGGGGGGTTTATTCAGGACTGGGGAGTGATCGCGGGGCGACGGGGTGTCATTGCGGCCTCGGGGAGCACACTGTCCCCAAGCGGACATGGCGGCCCGGCTAATGACTCCCACTCCCCCGGGTGACATCAGCTCTACAGCAAATATTCCACATTGTTTCTTTATGGAATTATCTAGAAAGACGACATCGTCCCTGTCGCTATTCCCCAGGGTGGGCGGGACGCCGTGTCGCCCCGGAAACCAGGAAACGGGATGGTAATGGATAGTCACTGATGCGGAACTCCCTCCATCCGCCGATCAGTGAGGCAGACTCACGCCGCACATCTCTGCCTGTCTCATTACCCTGCAGCTGCGGGGTGGGGGGGGGGTATTCAGCCGCTCTTTTTCTTAGACCAGGGGTGGCCAATCTAATCCAGAAAGGCCCATAGTGTGTGCGGGTTTTTGCTGCAACTCCCTAATTAGATTACTAATTAGAGGACTGATTGGCTGAAGGGTCCTCACACCCGGGTTTGAACAGCTGACCTGCAGGTTATCCCAAAAACCTGCATACACACCGGCCCTTTGCGGATAAGATTGGCCACCACTGTCTTAGACTTTCTAAGGGACTGTGTGTGAGGGGCCCTGCAGTGTACATAAAGAATGAGCACACAGATACATATAGGTACTCCTACAGCATATATACCCATATAGGGGGGTGACATGAGGCTCAGCAGGATGGAACGTGGTGCCTTTGACTGGAAGATCGTTGGTTCAAATCCCAGGGTCGGCATTTTAGATACGGTTATATAAAATAAAATATACACATTGTATGGTGATGAGGAAACTGCGTGCACTCAGCTGAGCCCACCTAGTTCCTCAACCCCCCCGCCCCAGACATGGTGGGGGTTGCCATTGCGTTGTGATTTAGTGAAACCTTCAGAATTTCTCTCAATGCCGACATGTCGGCGCATTTAAACAGAGCGCGTGGGAATGCGTGGGAGGGCGCCTTTTTGGCACGTGGTGACGATCACTCCCCTTTGCCCGCTCTGAGCTGGGCTTCTAAGCAGGCTCAAAGGTTCTGAGAGAGCAGGCAGAAGAACGTTCTGGAAAACCCCTCGGCAGCCCGCAGAGCCTAAGAGGAACTTCTCCCGCTCTCATGTGTCAGAGCTGTGAGGGTACCTCGGAAAATCGGCCACCAGCCTGACGTCGGCGATGACCAACTTGTGTTCCAGCAGCATGTGCTTCAGGAGCGACTCCTTCTCCCAGAGGGGGGGAGGGTCGGGACACAAGGCGCAGGGGATGGTGGCGGCGGTCACACCCGCAATGGGGACACTGCTGTCGGGGCCCTCCGGGAAGGACAAGGGCTCCAGGATGCAATCCTGCCCTTCTGGGGAGAGGAGGGAAGTGGCACAGTGGCATGAGACCTAAGGACTGTGGCCTGTGTGGATCTCATAAGGTGAATGGTGTAAGTTTGGGCAGGTATCTCGGTTCAAGATTCAACATTCAAGATCTTTATGGGCCGTGTGCAACAGATGCATTGAAATACTTGCTCATTCAGCCACACTTGCTTACAAAATGACCAATAGCAGTGCAAGACAATACAAGACAGAACAAATAGTCCAAAACAGTACAAAACGGTGCAAAAAATACACAACAGGGGGATAAAATGATTGATAAAGTGACTGAAAAAGTGCAGTAACAGTGCAGGTGCCATCGATGCGACTGTTACGGCAAATGCAGTTCATAACCTGCTCTGCTTCAAAATGGCCAATGCTGCCGTTCTTGCATTTCAAGCAGTGGTTCCAAACACAAGCCCCTGAAGGAGCCACTGTCCTGTGGTCTGATTCACCCACGCTGCTACCGCTCAGCTACGGCTGTAGTCCACCCCCCCCCAACCACCCAACCCCACCACCCCCCCACTTGGTAGGACCTGCTTCTGTCTCACAGAAACCTCTTCCTGGCTGTGGTTCGACACACCAAAACAGCAGGCGTTCTGTGGCAAATGGGTGCATCTGCTACTCGATGCCTGCATGCGAGCAAAAAGATGAGCTGGTGCATTTAAGGACTGGTTAGACTGAAATAATGTTCGAATATCCATCCATCCATCCATCCTGGGCGGGGTCACGGGGGGCCTGGAGCCAGTCCCAGGCAGCATAAAGCACAAGGCTGGGATACACCCTGCATAGGGTGCTCCTCCATCACAGGACACATAGACAATAAGACACTAAAAGCAATTTGGAGGTGCAGAATATCATATCTCAGAATGCATCCCGACTGTGGGAGGAACCCCACATGAAAAAGGAGAACTCTGCAGACACCAGAGTTGGGGTGGGACTTGAACCCACAACCTGGAGGCTGTATCCAAGCAGCTTCAGTAAATATCAAACACTGAAACTGGATGGAGGCATAGATCTTTAAAGGAGGTTTTAATTTGGCAGTGCCTAGTTTGATCACCTTTGCTTACATGTGTTTCATTGGGTTTTTGGTTCTATGCCTGTAATTGAATCGTCCTTAACAATGCCCTTACGGCTCCAGCGATGTTGGCCGACCGTGCTATCTATCCCCAAGCCTTCCATACTTAAATATAATATAATATATATTCTCAGTATACCATTCAGTTCAGACTGTATCCTCTATTCAGATCCCGATATTCAGAAGCAAGACCTTTTTATCAGAACCCGGCAAATCAGCTTTGGCCATGAGGAAAGACTTAAACCGGTTAAAACATCAGACCTGGGACTCATGGGGTGACACTTTGAATACTGAAAGTTCTGGTTTAATGCGTCACTTTAACTCGTAAATTAAAACTGGCCTGTTCGCGTTTCTGAGCACAATTTCATTAACTATACGATCATCCATAAAAATCCGAGCTGCCATGCTTTTGAACAGTTTACTAGAACAATATCATACCAATGAAGTCAGTAAACTTATGCTGTCTTAGCTCAAATTCGCAGGTGATTAGGAAACGGCTGACGGTTAGCTACATAACACTGTTAGCATAAACTTAGTCAGCTACACCCAATTTCTGTTTTTATTTCTCCTTCATAATTTTATATCAGAATTAAACCCTCTAAGTAAAAATGCGGAGCACAAGAACACAACCAATATATTGTTAAACGCACGGGTTGTCAAGTTCAGCTATCCGAAATAGCTGGTTAGAACTCTATTACTAGAGTAAGATTTGTAAAATCCCTTTAAGACTAACTTCGACAGCTAACTTTCAACAGTTCGTATACTTATGAAAAGTAACTTAAATACTACACACCCCTCATTGCCTTCCCATCGCTGCAGGCAGCCATGCTCTCATCCAGCGATCACGTGGGACCACATTAAAACAGCAATTGGCCAATCACGTATGTCACCCACGTCAACATAGGCAGGCGGGCTTATGGGACATGAGGTTCTGAAAGTGCTGGTGACGTAATTTGCTTTTGACTACATATCCCAGGATGCAGAATTCGGCAGGAGCAGCGCTCGGCCGCTGTTTTCTCATCCAGAACAATGAATCCGTGGACAGTGCTTGGGGCTCGCTAGGATGCGTTGTGTTGCACGCAGTTTTTAATGTCGCGGCGCTGCTTTTGCATTTCTTTTAAATGCGCCAAACGTGCAAATCGTAAAATATGTGGATGCCTACAGAACACGAGAAATACGGCGTCGGTAAGTGCATTTTGGACATTTTGCTGATTTTTTTTTTTTTTAATGGAAATCGAGTTTCAAGATAGGTGATGCATAGACTCGGAGCTGTAATAAGAAATAACGGATACACGGCAATAGTGCAAACAAAGTAAAACAATATATCAAGCTGGGCAAGTAGCAAGCTTTTAAGATTTTCTCATGGTTAAATATTTTATTGGTGCATTTTTAACTTTCGTATTTATGATTATACGTTAATTTTGTGTAATAGTTTTTCTCCTGGTTGGGTACACTACAGTGTGTCAAGGTGCATTGTTGAGGGGGTCTGGTCTATATTGTGGCAGTATTAATGAACGCAGATGGACATTTGCGTCTGTTGACAAATATACTTTTTAAATTAACAAATGAACCGTCCTTTTTCTTCAATTATTATAAAAACGTTCGCACAATATTTTCATGGTATTGATATATGAGTATGACAAGCGTTTTCCAGTAGATAAGACCTTATAGGTGTTTTCACTGAAAATTGTCAAAACATATTTTTGTCTTAAGGTCATACACTGAACTGGTTTCGCCAGCAAGTAATATGGACTCTGACACCGGCATTTTAAAAATAATGTGTAGCAATAAAAATAACCAACAAGTAATTGATTAGCTTCACGCTGTCCACTCAATTCACACCAATAAATGGCGAAACGTTTAAATGTCGTTCATTCATGGAAACACGGACTTGGCTAAAAACCGAATGATCATCTCATGTTAAAGTTTTCATGTTTACTGCGATTTCTCAACAAAACTGCGTCTGTCTGACACATCCATGATTCATGGTGTCTTTCTTTCCTCCACGTGTTTCCCCTGAATATATAACTTTTTCCCTCTCATCTTATAACACCTCTGCAAGAAAGCACCAGAAATGGATGTTTCTCGCATTTTTCTAAGCCTTTGAAAGTGACAGTTAATTTGCTGTTTAGTGACAGCTGAGCCGCTCTTTAGCCCCGGGTCGCCGGCCGCCGTGGGTCTGTGGTCTATCTGACACCCTCTTCCCCGGACCTGTGCCGGCTCACCTGCCATCTGATGCGCCGGCAGGACCATCGGTCTCCGTTGCTCCTTCCTGGGCTCCTGTTATCTTTTCATTGTTTTAAATTGCCGGCAGGTTTTTAGTCCCCTCCCGATTCATGCCCCCGCCTGTTGACTGCCGCTTTGTGCCGGAATGGGGGGAAGGTGGCGGACGGCAGGCGGGGGGTGGCGAGTTTTGCGGGATTGTTGTCGCTCTTATTTCTGTATTGTCTCTCTGAACCATTTGCTCACCCCACCACCCCCCCCCCCCCCGCCTCCACCCCCTCATAATTGTTTTTTTTTTCCAGGATATTTGGTGTCGATTTTCTCTCCCCTCCACCCCATTTCTTGTTTTAAACCAGTAGTTTTTTTCTCTTACTGTTTGGTCCTACACTATTCACATGCTGATGCTCAGAGACGTGGGGTTATATAAGAAGGCTTCACACGTTCCATGGACACGGTTCAGTTATTTGTGCATTTTGTGAAGTAATACAGTGGACTCTCAGAGAAATGTGAAGAACTGCAGTCTGTGTAAGCCCACATCCATAAGAAAAGTCAGATACCAACAGTAACTCGGCCTCCCAGGACCAGGGGGTTGGGAGAGGGGGAAGGATTGATGCAAGTCCTGGGGGGGGGGTGGCAGAGACCCGGCTGCAG
Source organism: Paramormyrops kingsleyae (assembly GCF_048594095.1). Taxonomy (NCBI): domain Eukaryota; kingdom Metazoa; phylum Chordata; class Actinopteri; order Osteoglossiformes; family Mormyridae; genus Paramormyrops; species Paramormyrops kingsleyae. The sequence continues at coordinate 29,382,055 of NC_132799.1, read as the reverse complement.
GCCGAGACCTTTGCGTATGGAAGTAGTTTTCTGGAGCTGTTCTTGCTGGAGCTTTGCAGGTGTTTGACCTATGAAATAGGGAGAGCAATGGTCGCTTTTCAGATGATTCTTGGGGGGTGGCCTGCACGGATCAGTGTGATTCAGCTCGACATGTAACTCCCAAGGGGATCCTGCTCCGATGGTCCCGGAGATTACGGTGTTTGTTTCCCCTCAGATCGGAATCACATGGCTGTCCGACTCTGGTCTGGGGAATGAGACTCACCTGCAGCTCCTTGTTGCTCTGATGCTAAAACTCCTGTATCTCAAAGAGCAAATTCCACTGAAGGATTTATCTTTATTGTCCTGATAGTGTTTGTTTTTTTTTTTTTAAAGACACGGAGTATCTTAAAAACAGTATTTAAAATGAAACTCTTCCAGTTTTCCATGTGAAGAAATAATGCTTTATTGTGAAATTGAAAGTGTACGGCTACCTCATTCTCGAAGAGGTCCTTGAAAAGTCAACCGGGGGGGTTCAGCATCGTAGGTGTTTGTTCCTCTTGTACAAAATGATTTCATTTCCAGCTGCCAGATCATAGCAAGAAACCACTCTGCTTTTCCAACGCCTGAATCTGTAAATGCGAGTGCGGCTGTATTTGAGTAGGTGAATCGAGCCTCTTTGTGTCTCTCTTTGCTGCTCTGATAAGCTTTTCTTAATTGGGACATTTGGAAGCTTTAAGCGAGTGGAAGGGGATTTTTTTTTCGTGAACGCTGAATGTCTTCTGTGATGAGTGTTACACTTTTTCCCATTGTGAGACTCAAACCTAGGTAACCAGTGAATGTGGGGTGAGAGGCTGCTTAGCTCATTCTCAAAGGAGACTTTCACTGTCCCCTCTGAAGTACGGGATGAAGAGGAGACGTCTTCCCCACCAGCCTGTTGGTCTTCTTTGAGTACAGAGCAGAGAGACCTTGTTTACTGTTTTTTGGAGGCCTGATGTACTGTATCAGCGGATTAAAATGCTCGTTTGGGACTTAGTTGGCAGGCACATTGCCATGAACGTATGGCAAATTTAAACACAAGACGTAAACAAGGCCACGCAAAGCCCCACGTGCAACGAGAACTCACTTTACATCCAGCCGAGCTATTCATGGTTCCCTGGCAAATTCAGCCTCATCTTCCCTTGTTATTTCATAAGAAACAAAGTTATGTGTTACTCTGTCCATGTAAGATACATGAATGTGGAATCAACGTAAGCAAGATTTAAGTTTGCGCGCTGCCTTTACCAATGATTGTATGACGCTTGTGGGAAACCTTTTGGGATTTGCAGGCAATTCTGAGTTTATTTCATGCAGGTTTAAAAATTAAGATGCGTGAAAGAACCGTACTTTCCAATTGATCTACAGGTGTTCAGAATGTTTAGAATAATACTGTATATGCAGGATTTGTTAAAAATTGAAATTCAAACCCCATGCTTACAAGATTAGCATGCAGCACAGTGGTAACATGATATGAATGGACATCATTTCAAAAAAAGACAATAAAAACAGACCTGAGGTCATCATGTCACTACAGAAGGGTTTAACCAATAAACCTGGATTGAATATTGAATTCCACTGTTTGGTGGCATTTAATTACAGGATTAACTGTGTGGGGCTGGAGCAGAAGCTTGAGTCTTATCATTCATAAAATATACATGGAACCCTGCTGAGTGAGCGTCCGAGTTCTCATTATCCGGCGGCGTGAGCGATTGCGGTGTTCAGCTTGGAGTATGGGAAGGCTGACCTTCACTTTCAAACATCTCATGATGTTTTTGTGGATTTGCTTAGCTGGAGACTGAGAACTTCCATCAAAGTGTAATGGACACCCTCTTAGAAACCAATACCCAGGTGTGATCTCCAGACTCCAGATCTCCAAACCGGTCAAGCCCATCCTCATTATTCCCAATCCTGTCCGAGATCCAGCTGTATTCTATCAGGCTTGCAGAATGATGCCCATTGACTTCAGAGGGGTTCTGTGTTTTCTTTTTTGTTTTTAAAGACTGAATCTGTAAAAATCTGTGAGTATGACTTTGCTAGGTGAGTCGAGCCTCTTTCTGTTTCGGTTATGAACTGACCCTCAGCAGTTCCGGCAATGAAACCGCGAACCGACTGAATATCATGCAGGGTGACATTTGAGGTTTAGTGCATCTGCCTGCTCTGATATTCGCATGTGAAGCTTGAGATCGAAAGCGATGCTGTGACTTTCTACGACGACCAAGCCCTTGTGGCCTTTTAGGTCACAGTCACTTGGCGAACCATGATCCCAAGTTGTTCGGTATCACATTTCGGAGTTTTCATGCGCTCCTTGCATTTTTTGGAGCCACCCTTTAAAAATTAACACGCAAATTTCGGTGGTGATATTTATAAACAATCAAAGAATGTTACAAATATCATATATTGCATGATTAAATAAGAAATTGGAGCAACAGTTGGATAAAGTTCTGTAATCCCTAAACCTTGGATGTGTTGCCACAATTTTGGCCACTAGTGTATAAGGAAAGAGAGAAACCTGCGTGTCTTATTTTATGGTCGTTTAAATTAAGGAGGGAGCAGGTTCGGGGCGCAGAAGATGGGGAAGATGCGATCACTGACCGAGACAGATGGAAGAACCACACATGACTCTTAGTAAGGCTCTGCTGGCTGGTTAAATATAATCCCCACTCCTTTCCATCGTCACAAGACCAATTACAACTAAAACAAAATCCTAAAATGTGCTAAACAATAGACAACCTTGCAGCTAAGGAGAACTGGAGGGGAAAAAAGCTTCTTGCATAATCTTAGAAGAAATAAGTCTATTCATGGCGGCGAAGTTTGGAACAAACAGCCAGTGAGTGTTGATGATTAAGGGGAATTGTTGGAAGGAGGCCTCGTTAAATCGGATGTCGGTGAATCAAGCCTAGTGTCGCTCAGAATAGTTAATTAGCTAATGTGGAAGGTGCACACCCTTAGAACAGGTCGTCTGAAATCTAATCCTGCATCCCATGTTTGGAAGGTCTTCTCCTTAATCAATGGTTTTGTTAAAATGAAATGAAATGATGAAATGAAATGAAATAAAATGAAAAAAAAAAATGACTTCAACATTAGTGGATAAGGGTTATGCCCATGGAAATTAATGGAGTTTCCCCAAAATGATATGAATACTGGGCTGTGTGTGTGTGTGTTTGTGTGTGTGTGTGTTTGTCTCACTGTAGAAAATGGCCTGTCTGTTTTTGCCAGTAACATCTCCATGCCCTTCATCCAGGTGATCCCCTTTCCCCCTCATTTTGGGGAAGCCACCATGTTTCATTCTGTCAGGCTTCCCTGGGAACTGAAACGTTGCCTCGATTTCGGCATCCAGAACCCCCAACCCCCCCCACAAAATGGAACGCTTTCTTGAAGATTCCAGAAGCGGTTGTGTTGTAATTAGGACTGACCACCGATCTGTGGCGTGTTTCCAGAAAGGAAACGGCTCTTGGCTTTCGAGTCTTTACCAGGGAAAGCTTGAAGCAGGGGGGCCGCCGTCTACGGTCACGCACGCGGTCACAGCGCGTGGGCCTCGCCGAGGATCATGGGAGCCGCCGTCTACGCTCACGCACGCGGTCACAGCGCGTGGGCCTCGCCGAGGATCATGGGAGCCGCCGTCTACGCTCACGCACGCGGTCACAGCGCGTGGGCCTCGCCGAGGATCATGGGAGCCGCCGCCTACGCTCACGCACGCGGTCACAGCGCGTGGGCCTCGCCGAGGATCATGGGAGCCGCGGTCTACGCTCACGCACGCGGTCACAGCGCGTGGGCCTCGTTGAGGATCATGGGAGCCGCGGTCTACGCTCACGCACGCGGTCACAGCGCGTGGGCCTCGCCGAGGATCATGGGAGCCGCCGTCTACGCTCACGCACGCAGTCATCTTCCCGGTTTCTCAGGATGGACTGTGCAAACGGGACGGCCATGTACGGCAACCACACCACACTCTCTGTCTCTCCACAAGATCTTTAACTTGAAAGCGTTTTTGACTGAAAAGTGCCCTTTGTGATTCTGCCGCACATTATCCAAGTCCGAATGTTCAAAGGGCAGCCGTCGATCAACACTGCATAATGGAAGGTTCTGGATATTCATTCGGCCAGTGCTTCTCACGAGGGTCTGCAGGACGGTGTTACCGAAACAGGAAAAAGGGGAATATACTGTGGCCTGCAAAAGCACTGACCCCCCCTTTAAAATGAACAGATTTCCCTGAATGATACATAGAAATATTCTTCCTGCCTGTATTTTTATTGCAAACTCAGTTTCCCACAGCAATTTTTTTCAGTTAAAATCGATTATTTTAATTTTCTGCGAGAGTTTGGAATAAAAATACAGACAGGAAAAATGTGTATATATCATTTCTGATTCACATAAATCTGATAATTTTTTTGGGGATAATACTTTTGGCAGCCACTGTATACATAATCGGATACAGTGGCTTTTGTGCCAGGTTTGCGTTGAGACTCACTGTCACTCCTGACTGCGTGTAAAGGGAGTGGGGATCCCCCTAATGTTAGCGGTCACCCCCTCACATGCCCTCCTGTGCCCTTTGCAGCGCCATCTTTCTGATGCCTCCACTGTGAGGCCTTTTGTTAGGACCCCCAATAGCTGCCCGAATTACTGCCAGAATGCCGTGAAGTACAAACGCCTTAATCCGGATCATAACAAGGCCGATTAAAGAAGTGGGATATTATTGTGTGCCATCGTGTTTTTCTTCTGCTTTTCAGGTTGTTGTTTTTTACGTCTTACTTCAGAAATACGTTTGAAGCTGTTATTTCAGTTCTGTCTTACTTCAGCACGTTTAAAGGAAAAGGTGCAACTGCCGTGAAGGATAATGCTGATTCCCTGCTCTGACGGCTTGGATTTCAGGCCTTTTTGTTAAAAACCTCCAAACGTGTTAGGGGTTCCTTTGTGGTACAGCGAAATGGCCCCCTCTCCCCTGCCCGTTTTTCCAGAAGGTGTCGGGTGTCTTGCGTTGCTGCCCTTGCGTGCCTAGTGTTTGCTTTTTGACCTTTGACCTTGAGAGATGCGGGAGCTGCTCTGATTGGTCAGGTGCGCTGTACTGGTCCCCAGGCAGGAGATGCTGGGTAATGCAGAACTTTACCAGGCATTTGGTGACAAATTAGCCATTGTTTATATAGTGGGGAAGGATCTCGAAAATTACATTACAACATATTTACCCGATAAGATGATTAGTCTTCCAGCGTAGCTAGCTATTGCGGTTTTGTGGTATCTGTGTTTGAATGACAATGCTTCTTCCAAGCCTTTCGTTGAATGGCCTTCCCACTCTGCTAACTGACTCGCTTTGTATGCACAGGACGCACCTTTCTGATCAGGAGCGTGCGTCTCAGCCACCAAGGGCATTTTGGGCGCGAAGACGGAAACTGATTCAACGGCGCTTCCTAAGGCAGTAAATCACTCCTGAAAGAGTGTGTTTCACGCTGTGTGTGCAGGGAGGGGCCTTCCTGCTCCTTATCGCGCCGTGTTCAGACAGCGAGGCCAGGGGTGGCTCTGAGCGTCACGCTCCATCTGGCACCTCCCGTGAAACGTTATTGGCTCCTGCTCTCTTGTGGGGTTTTTCTGCCTCTGAATAACGCATCGTTAACGGAACAGGACCCACGAATCTTCTGTGAATCAAAGCTAGAATTTTAATGGCCGCCCCGTGATGCTGCGCCGTTATGAGGATCCTGTGGTACTTGACGCTTACCATCCCTCTCGCTCCTCTGCCTCTTCCGTCACGGTCCGCCAGGGGAGAGCCGGGGCGGTCCGCAATCCGTCCCTGTTCCTGCATCGATTCCCACAAGCCGCCGCGTTTACGATCCGTACGGAGCGCCGTGTCTGCGCGGCCTCGTTAGGGCGGATTATGTATGCTTCTCCCTCTTCGTAAGGCGAGACGCTTTCTGAATAATTTATTAAGAAAGATTGCGGTCGGCGTTCGGGTCGAACCCGCGCTGTGGCGCCGGCTCCGCCGTCCCCCGGGAAATGCGATGTCCCTCTTCTCTAGCCTTCTGCGGTCATCTGGAGTGTTTTAAATTGACTTATGTAGTAGAGTCGGGGTGGCAGAGAGCAGGGAGGTTAAGGGCAGGGGAAATTCTGCTAGAGTATTTCCTTCCTGTCAGGAAGAGGCAGGATTTTGGCAGAAATGCTCCTTCAGATTCCCCCATACAGCTATACAGAGGCTTGTGAAGGTGTAAAAGTTTGGATGTTTTTTGTTTTAGATACCGAGCACAGCTTTTGAGAAGTTGTAAATGAGCCAAACATTTGGCACGCCGTGGATACGGCTGGTCAGTCCGGGTTCGACAGCGAGACAGAACAGCCTCTGTTTGCGTTCAGTAAAGGGGGAGGCGTCCAGCCGCGGGTGACAGGCGGGTGAGAACCCAACAAGGGTCGCTTGTGTTCGAGGGGAAGTTTATCGCGAATTAAGCACCATGGTGGATGCAGATGTGTGCATTGGCACCGATTTGTTTTGTCACCCTGGCCTGTTGTTCCTCGCGCGGTGTGACTTTTCCCCTGTAGGGTGACATGGGCTACCCACTGCCCCTTCGGTCCGGGGGGGCGGACAAGGCCTTCAGCTATCTAACATGCTTGACCGAAATGCACGGTGGCCCCCAAGCTCGAGGTTCCATCTGGGCTCGTCATTCCCTATAGAAAAATATCACTTTCCTGGATGGGGTAGGGATGGGGGGGGGGCATGAAATTTCTGGCCTCTTCACAAATATTTGTGAACAAACAATAGCACCATTGTGTGTATGCTTGTGTCTGTTGTCGTTTACTTATACTTTTTAATTTGTGTTGACATTGAATTTCATATGAAGTATGGATGTCCATGTTGAAGTTGTCCCATTCTGGGAATGTTCCTGGAGACCCAGTGAATTCAGGAAGACCTCACTGCCTGGAGAACTTGAAGATAAAAGAGGAAGCGCGGGAATGAGGTAGGGCCACTCCACCTGCAGGTCAGGCCGGGTAATCCACCTGAAGCTAAGCAGCTTTGGGCCTGGCCACTACTTGGATGGGAGACCAGCTAGGGAAGCTGGGTTGCTGCTGGGAGAGGTGTTGGTGTGTTTGGCCAACAGGGGGAGTCCGTCCTGTGGTCTGTGTGGATCCTAATGCCCCAGAGCCGCGACGGAGGAAACTGTGCTATGAATATGGGAGGAGATGGCAAGTGATGTAAAACCAAGGCCCTGATTCTCGGAGGTCATGAAATCCCTGCATGGGCATCTTTGGAAAGAGTAGGTGTGGTAGCCCGACGTCTGGGCTAAAATTGCCCACTGTAGCCCTTTTTGATCTGGCCTCCTAATCATCCCCTATACCTGACTGGTGAATTCACTCCTGCCCCTTCACCACCTTAGCTTCTGTGTGATGACCGTACTGGTGCAGAATGGCTGCCGTTCCGTCATCCAGGTGGGCGCTACATGCAGGTAGCGGTTGAAGTGGCTCCTCATTGGTTCTGTAAGGTGCTTTGAGTGTCTTGAAGAGCCTTATATAAATACAACATCCAGTCATTCTTTCATAGTTGGAGTGAGTCATGGCAGCAGCGTACCTGCATTTGGGATGCATATGTGGAAAGAAAGTTGGATGTCTGTTGGCCCAGGGAGGGAGGGAGGCCGATTGGGTCTATTATGCCTTAGGCAAGAAGATATTGTTTTGAATACTATGTGTCCTTGTCTCACAGTCAGTCTGCACATAGTGTCATAGGCCGTGATACCTTGGAGAGACAGGCAGTAGACTGAGAGGGGGGAGCTCAGGAAGGGATTCGACACTGCCCCACCTGGCTAAGCACGAGGGAGTGCACCGGATGGTGTAGATCGAGAGTGTAGCTGCAATATGCTTTGCACAGTATGTTATATGGTTGTGTATCCATAAGAGTTATTCTGAACTATAGTTCTGTAGTTTCCCTTATGGGCTTGTAGTTGGTGAGCCATGCCAGCCATGGACCCCGAAGTGGGGGGGGGGGGGGTGGGGCGGGGGCATGCCTTTCGGCGGGTTGGGACTTATATGAGGCCAAGGGGGAAGGGAAACTGGTCTATCATGTGAGTATCATGCAAAGTGGGCGAATGCTGGCTGATAGGTGGACACCCTGATGCCAAGGTAGACCAATACAGGTGGAGGATTATGTCTGTTGAATGTTTGAACTTGGTTTGCTGGCGTTTAGTGACCAATCAGGACTTAGAAGTCCTTGTAGAGGAATTGGTGTTATAGTATATTAACTTGCTGCTTTTTGGGTGCGGTGGATGGATGGCTACGCTGTATTGCTTGAATAAAGGAGGAGACTTGGCTCACCAACTGCGAGGTCCGGAGTTTTATTCTAAGTGGCTTAACTATGAGCTTTTGGAGATGTTGTAGATTTTATTTATCTTGCACACATGAAGACCAGGCCAGGAGACGGAACGTTCTAGAGTAATACTGTCTTTTTCACCAGGGATTTACTTAATAATACAAACAATAGTGATATTTACCTTTACGATGCGGCATCTTAGCGTGTTACCCAGTTCTGCTTTAACTTTTGTTTTTCTTGTCTGCAGTCGACTTGTTTTTACCAAGTTGCTGGGGTGCTCGTGGGTCGTGTTGGTGTTCTCTAACGAAAGAGGAGCCGTGGTGTAGATGATCTACATGGTGTTCCTCTAAAGCTCCCCGAGTCATGCTGTTTATTCTCTACTCCATGTTTCTCTAACCAAAGCTCTCTGTACCCTTGGAGGAAAGCCTTGCACAACATGATAGGGAAAAAAAAATCAGCACTGACACTGGGTCAGGTTACGCAACCCAGTAGCACCGCCTCCAGTTTACCTCAGGTTGGGGTTTTGCTTCCACGAGCCAAAAGTAAGATGTGAAGTTCATTCTGATGCTCCGAAGGAATCTTGCCAGGTCCCAAGCTTACCTCCCTCCTCGCGCTGGGCTCTCAGTCCTTTTCTTAAATCGCCATTATTCATTAAGCTGAGGAGCCCAGGAAGCTTCAGAATCATCGCCCCCCCCTCGGCCCAGGATTCAAGGTCGACCCACCGGTCTGACGATGGAGGAATTCAGGGAAATGCAGGAGCCACGATTTTCTAATTGGGCTTCGGAATTCTTTGGCAGGGGTGCGGAGAGAACAGCAGCAGATAATCCCGTCTGTGTGACTGCTGACAGGAAACGGTGGCGAGGAGGATGTCTGATTGTGTAAGATTTCTGCGGCTCACCGACAGGATATGGTGTCTGCTTGTGAATTCTTTTTTTTTTGTCAAGGATGGAGGGACTCATCCTCTATCGAGGGGTCAGTCACCTACCCTGCATCCGCTTTGCAGAGGCACAGCTGTTTGTCAGCTAGATCTTCTGATACATTATTGTTTATAAATAGACTTAATGGGAACAAAACACGAAGCGTTTTTAAGTGGAAAGGCACAAATCCGATTGGTGAACTAAAGCCGATCTTCTGCAGAAAAGCCTCCCAACAGGGGAGCAGACGGCACCTGTCATCGTTACGAGAAGCAGTGGCCAGAGAAGGCTTTTGTTTACTATAGACGGTAGTTTTTTTTTTTTTTTTTATCAAAGTTTTCCTGAAGGCAGCCATTGCTGAAAAGGGGGCAGTCAGCTTAATATATCAAGTTAATATTCCAATTTGAGGACACAAATCTGGTCCTTGGGGAGGTCATAAGGGCCTTATAAGTTTGTGTGTCTATTCTCAGTGTATTCTTCTCAGTTCTGCTTCCCTGTGTATTTTTCTGTTTTCCTGCGGTGCTTTAATAACTCTGATTCTGAGCCGCTGTAAACGGCTGACGTTGGCCTCATTCAGGGGGGAAGTAGGCCATCGCTCTCGGCCTCGTACACTGCCCCCCCCCCCCCCCCCATATCGATTTGCCCTGTACAGACCCGGCACAAATATATTAGTCGCACGCAGTCGCTAATGGCCATGTTTAAATGAGCGCCCCCCCCCCCCACGCTGTCAGGGCCTGGCTGCCTGGGGCAGACCAACACAATCCCAGTGTTGCCCGCAGCAGGGAAAGCAGGCTTTGGAATATCCATATCCGGCAGGCTATGAAGCAGAAGAGAGCCAGAATGTCCTTCCTGGAAGACAACGAGGCGCCATCACCAGCCGACGTCCCTGCTCCGGGGGGCTGCCATCCCCGTCAGATATGTTGGTCGCACTGATGATCTGACAGCCCCGTTTTGTGCCCCGAGCGACACACTAACAGCAAGGTGCTCCCTGTTTGAGCCACATGGGGCCACGCCCACAAGCCACTGCAGCCAATTGCTTTTGCAGAGCCCCCTCCACCTCCCCCCCGCCCCCTGTGATCAGCCAATCCCATCAAGGCCTGAAAGATGAACCACACAGGGCACATTCGTATGGCGCCCAGAGAGGTCCAGGCGGCTGAACTTCGACCTTTGCACTTTGTCCTTTTTCTGTGAAAGACTTTTTCCAGAATGAAACTGACTGCTTAAAATAAGGTAAAAATTGAGAATTGGCCCAGGTTAAGTATATTAAGTCACAATGTTTTATTTTGATACCATATAAGGATACAAAAAAAATCATTTTCTTTAGTGGGTCTTGAAATATGTCTGTCGACACCCTCTGTGTTTCTGACATGGCTTGTGAGATTATGCTACAAATTTCCTGGAAATACTTTGTTCTCAAGCTTTATTTTGGTACCTAGTTTAGTGGGGGGTTTTTTTGTAGAAAATTGAGTTTCAAATTGACTTTGATTTTTTTTCCCCTTGAATAATTTTTTTTTTTCCCTTTAAGGCATAGGCTGTCAAAAAGAGTAAGAAATATCCTTTATTTTTATGAATGAATTATTTAAATGTGACATTTCTGGACAGAGAAATGATAAGTTGAATCTGAAGCTCTTTGGTCTTCTTTTTACCCTTTTCCTCCAGTCAATGTGCTTACCTGCCGGAACCCAATTAAACTGCAAATTTACAGTTCAGTGCTGACGGAACGTCCATTAGTGGCTCGGAATCATCTGAACGTCACCCGAAATTACCGGAAATCTTCATAATCTTCATGCAAGTCATTTGTATTAGACAGGTCTGGCACTTTTTTTGTTGGCTGTTCGTCCGTAACATACATGGTGACCTTTTGCTGTCCTTGTTATGAAAAGTATGCTAACCTATGTGAGGTCGGACTTCAGTAAGGGGTTAGGGCGGGAATGCCAGGTCATCACAGGTCACACTTATATTAAGGGTGATTTAAAGGGACGGTTACCTTCAAATCCATGTCTATGGGCTGTAGTAGCACGAATAAGCTTGATGTGGGTGGATATACCAACCATGCAGAGCCTTTAGGCTGAAGTTACAGTGCCATTCAGGGGGAACCCTTACATCTGTATAGATACCAACATGCTGCTGTCCATGGAACAGGCATTTGGGTGTGAACCCTGCACTGGCCTGAAGCAGTGTTTTTCAACCCAGTCCTTGGGGACCCGTAGACAGTCCACATTTTTGCTCCCTCCCTGCTCTTGGTGCACCCACACCAGGTATTCGGTTTTCTTGATTGGCTGAGAGGTGGGAGGGAGCAAAAATGTGGACTGTCTGGGGTTCCCCCAGGACTGGATTGGGGAACGCTGTTCTAAAGGGATTTCTGAGGACATCAGCAAAGCATTTTGGGTGTGAGTGAAGGTTCCGGGCATGAATGAGTGATTGTGCTTTTGTTGTACATGAGAGGATATGTTCCAAGAGAAGAGGTTCTTAAATCTGAGGGTCCACAAACCCCTCCCCCCCCCCCCGCCCCCACCTTCATATAGATATGGAGTAATGCAGCTGTTTGCACACACTGTTGTGACATTTCCCTTGCCTATTATTAGTAGTTGGATGCACCCAGATCGAATTTGAACCAAGGATAAATGCAAGAGCAGTCAGTGGGCAGTTAGAGTAAAAATATCCACCGGTGATGCATGAAGACGGAACAATTAATATGATCTGATGTAAGCTGACGCTAGGCTGTAGTTTCCGCTTCGTTCAGTTATTGGCTGGATGATCATGCTCAGGAGCTAAACAAACAGACCAGAAATATCCGGGCTGCTGCGTGCAGGTTTAACCCAAAACACAATACCCTATTGCCCTTCTCATCCTCGTAAGCGTGTGGCTTTTAAGATGAACGGGCTTAAGTGTTTCTGTCCAGTCACTTACAGAAAGGACACATGACCTGATTTTTTTTTTACCTTTTCTCCCTGTCTTGACCAAGCTTTCAGTGCATAAGGGGTGGGATATGAATGCATCATTTTTTAAATTCCTTCAGCTCTTTGAGAAATCTTTCAGTAGAATGTTAGAAGACTCTGCAAGCTTCAATGTCTCGCTCCCTGTGACCAGACCTGCGTGTTTAGCTCTCTGGGTCTCTCCCTAGCCACCTAAAAGCTTTTCCCATCTGTTTCAGGGGGAATTTACCGACAGGGCTGTCTCAGGTGGGGCGGGCCGCTCTAGACGGGAATCACCGAGTGACGAGCGGGGGGAGGGGGGGCTAGGCTGGGTGATCAGCTGACTGGATGAGCCTTGGGTTTGTCCGGGTTAATGGTTATCCAGCCTGGTGGATCTACATGCTTTCTCGGCAGATATCCATATGTATGCAGTGTGTGTCTGTTACATGCATTTGTGCTTAGCTGGTTGTCAGTGGGACAGTCAAGCTACAATTTAGTCCTGAAGGGCTGTGGTCCTGCAGAGAATGGAGATGGAGACCCAAGCCTGACGTAGGTGTCCCACCCGCACGGTACACTTCATGGTTTTGCAGCTTTTTTGAATCTGGTTTGACTTCAGATAGATTTCTCAAAGAAGTATTTTGTGTATACAGGCCTCACACAGGAGTGTCATTTTCCCCATAGCCACCCGCCAGTGCCTCAGTCATGCACAGTGATTGGTGGGTAAATCGATGAATGAACCAAGAGCTGTAATGCAATAACACACGAATGTGCTATTGCTCCCGGCCATCTCCTGTGTATCTTAATGCGAGCTGCTGAATGCTCGCTGGCATTTCACAGGAGTGTGTCGACAGAACAAAGTGTCGCTTGTTTTTCATTGTCCTCGAAGTTACCATATGGTCCACAGGGCCCAGCTCGTTCTGGACGGGGCTCCACTCAACATCTGTTACGTGTCGGAGCTTCAGGTTTCCAGCTGAGAGGGATCTGATTATAAAAAAGAATGGGGGGGCGGGGGGAGGTGGTTGTGCGTACCGGCTAAAAATGCTCCTCATGACCCGGTCATGCGTTTCTGTCGCTCCCGTTCAGCTGCAGATGCATGGAGATCATAAGGGAAGCTCTTGCTTGAGGAGAGAGAGGTGTAAAGCACACCCACACTCTGCCCCCGGTTATCCGTGACATTCCAGGGGTGTCTAGAAGGGAAGTCTGCCTGGATCGGTTCCTCGTCCCCGGAGATGGAAAGGACAAGTGTCCTTAGCTTGGCCCTTCCGTCTCCCTGGCGCCCCCTAGCCCACCTGCTTTACACACTCTGTCCCTTAATTATGCTTCGGTTCCAGTAGCGGCCGTGACACTGATCTGCTCTCGGTGGAATATTTCATGTCTGTTTTATAACGTTAAGCCCTTCAATGGCGGAGGAAGCCTTCTGGGGAGGAAAATGAGCGCAGATCTGGAACGCCTCGGCAGTTCGGAATGACGGGCGGCTCGGCTGGCTTTGCAGATGCCAGATTCTTTCTTGTGAGGCATCTGGAAGTGTCATTCGGTTTCCGAAGCCGTTCCCAAAATTTTTCCTTTTAAAAACAACCACTTGGGTGTGAAGAACACCATATTTATGTTGTTTGTATTACCTTCCTTAGTTCATTAATTTTAATTTCTAATATAATTTTTTTAAGAATTTCCATGCTTTTGTCAAGATGAATGCAGCTTAGCACTCTGCAGTGAAGGTGGAGAGTGTGTGTGTGTGTGGGTGGGGGGGTGCCTTGATTTTTGGCTTTTGCTTCCAGCTTAAAATAAAACGCTTCTTTTCAGTCTCTGGGTGTCAACTTGAGGACAAATGAGGAAAGAGTGCTGATCCAATGGTAGGCTCTCCATGCAGGCACCAGACCTGACGCCACATCAGGGTCCTTGCAGGAATAAAGGTTGGATAAACTCACCAGGGCATCGCTTAAAGACCACTGTCCCATCTTCCAGGCCTGAAACCCAAGACCCACTGCCCTGTTCACCTCGGTATCGCTGATGCTCCGGCGTGGCACTGAGAAGAGACATCTACACAGGGCGTCCTGACCCATCATGCCTCAGTGCCTGTTTACCCAGCATGCCTCTGGTGTCATTACCCACAATGCTTTGGAAGGCCATGTTCTTGTTGACCTTTCAGGAATAACTTTTTCCATGTGGCTGCACTGGGATCAGCCCGGATGTCCCTGACTGTGCCATTAATACTGGGGAGGCTGGAAATGAGTGTGCCATTAAAACTGGGCAGACTGGAAATGAAGCACACCTGTAGACACATTTTTCCAGTCGGGCCTGAATTGATGTTTAATCTGTCATGAACTCTATATCAAGAATGTTTGTTGTTCTTTTATAACAGTATGCATCTACTGTAAATTATAATTGCAATTCAGATCACTGTGTTTAGTCTGATGGAATGGGCATGTATTTAGGGAAGGAATGAGGGTTACTAATTAATGCAAATTAAATATTAATTTGTTGTCCATTGTCAAATGTCAAAAAGTGAAATTTGTACACGCTAGTTATGATTGACTAGTTATGATTCTTGCATCCCTGTGTAATTTCTTCACCTGCAACATTAATTAAGAGGAGAGTGCTGCTTTTCGGAAGGACTTAAACACCGGCTGAGGGTTCCGGAAAGGCTGAAACACTGTTTGGACTTTCTTGAAGGGCAAAAGCATCGGCCGAAGCTTCCTGCAGGCTGTAGTGCCGCATAACTGCCGGACAATAAAAAATAAAGGCAGAAAACGCAGCAGCCAGCCATAAATACCACAAAACGGGAGAATAACAGCACCGCCCAAGCGCATTTACACATGCGAGAGGCAGGGTGGAGGCAGGGTGGAGGCAGGGGGTGAGGTGGGGCCAGGGCAACAAGGCGTCAGGGTGTTCATTGTGGCAGGATTTGGTGGCCAATTGCCTTCTGCTGAGGAGCCTGATTGCATGCAGATTGAGAGGCAGTAAATGTTGTGGTATGGATCTAATAGCTGGAGACTGTCTAATGAAAGGCGGCGGGGGCTCGCGGCTGTACAGGGAGAGTCCCACGTGTCGTCGTCGTCCCCCCCACCCCGACTCCCTGAGGCACTGGGTTATGTATTTATTCTGTGCTCCTGTGAGGTGTTCTGCTTCTAGAGGCACGCACTCTCTGTGCCAAGCATCCGTCTTGCCAAGATGTTACGTAACGGCTGATTGCCCCCCCCCCCCGGGTAGCGCCGCTGGTGGCATGCGGCTCTCCTGCAGGTGTCAGAGCAGGGAAATTGCGGGTGGGCTTTGTGTGTGACTGCTGAGGTGTGAGAGCCAGCCCCTCTGCCCGAATGTCACCCCCCCACGGACTTTGACATGCAGGGGTTCCCCCCCCCCCCTTCCTCATTCATTGTGTGGCCCAGAAGTCCCCATGGAGGAAAGTGGGTCAGGGCAACTGAGAAATGTGCATGTTCCCAGCCTGCACCAGGGTGTCACAGAACCGCAGCATGTCTGAGGTTCTGATCTGAACCACTGTGGTCATCTCCCCCCCCCCCCCCCCAAAAAAAAAAATAAAAATAACTCTTTCTAGCTTTTCATATAAAACATAACTGTTCAAATAACAGGAGCTTCTGATGTAAAAACGAAAACGAAAAAATGTAAATGGACATATGATGTCATCGGTCACATGGTCACTCATGTTCCGAGGGGAGGGGACTTTGGATGCCCAGCCCACATGTGCAGCTCTCTCCCCATAATAGTACGACAATAGCCTCCTGGATTTTAACTGAAAAGAGTAGTGCCCCCATGTGGTGAGTGGGCATGGCAGCATTTGCCCCTCCTCGATGTTTAAATATCCACATGGGCTGGCGGGTCGGCAGCCCCGAACGCGACCTTCCCCAGGGCACCGTGTAGGATGAGCACGTCAGTGCCCGACCCCCCCCACCGGGCCCACGTCGGCACAGCGTGGGCAAAAAAAGCAAGCACTTTGTTTATTTTTGTCCTCTGAGCGCCATATGTTTTTAGGTGTGCTGGAGGGAATTGGTCTGGGCAAATCCTTATGGCGCTTGAGGCGTCGAAATTGCCGCCCAGTCCGTTCCCCCTGTTTTTGTCCATACTCCCCCATCGCTGGGGGCATAGAAGGCTCACATTGACCACTTAAGGGGTAATTTTAATGGTGGGATTTTAGGAAATCTGGGCATAACAAACTGGTTGCCCCTATAGGGGCAATAGTGCAGTGGGTGAGGCTAGTAAACAGAGATGCCTCACTTAAAGTCCATTTGATGTAATACCCTGAGAGGGATTTAGTCCGTGTACCTGTTTGTTTGTCTAGGGCACGATAAGCCTTTGCAGTTATAAAAAGGAAATGCACAGATTTTTATGATGATTGAAAATCTGCTTTGTAATAAGTCACATCAAGGAAGCACCAGAGACAAAGCAGCAGCTGTGCGCTTGTAGCCTGTGTCGCTGCGCCGCCCCGCTTCCTGTGCAGGCCGTGTGCACGGCAACACTTCCTTAGCAACAGTCAAAACACCACCTCCTGCAGCAGGTGCGACCAGGAGCGCGGCTGGCTGGACCGGCACAGTTGAATACGTGCCGCAGTGGCGGATGGCGCATGCGCACGGTCCGCTGCATAACCCCCCCCCCCCCCCCCTGCAGCCCCCCAAACTCCAGACTCTGCAATGAGGATGCAGCCCCAGCAGGGGGCAGGAGTCCTGCCCGGGTCGACGTCCTGCACCCGCCTATGCAAGGCAGCCAGGGAGCGTCTGCGATATCATGCTCAAAAACTAGCCCCGTTAAAAAGCCTTATTTTGGGCAAAAAGACAAAAAGTGCACATTTAGATTATTATAGGGTGGGGGTGGAGGCGTTGCTATATTTAACTCGTACCTTCTCTGTGTCGAGAATATAGAGATTCAGGGATTCAAAGGTCATATTATCAACGAGATCATGTTGTTGACTTCCAAAGCCGATGCAATATAAATATAAAGTAAATAATATATAAATGATGTAAACAATATACAAAAGAGTAAACTTTATATAGAAGGAAACATATATTGAGGTAGTCAGACTATAAAAGAGAGAAACTGCTGTTCCCCCCCCCCCCCCCCCCCCAGGAACATTTTTCAGGAACCATTGTTACATTTCACTGCAGTCATAGTTAGTGTTAGTTCTTCAGTCATAGTTCCTGAACCTTTTTTTAAGTCCCTACTAGTAGCATGGTACATTTTGCTCGCCCAGGAACTACTGGGTGGGGATTATAATGATTAACTTGATAATCACTTTGATAATAAGCACCAGCGCTAACTTGGAGGTTATGAAGAAGGGCAGGAAAAGGAGAAGTAGAGGAGGAAAATGTGAGCAGATAGGATAGTTTTTTTTTTAAAATCTCAGTTACAGTAAATGCATTAATGAATACCTTTATTGCTTGTGTCTCCATACTTCTGCATCGGAAAATCCGAAAGATAACCGATATACTTCTGTGTAATATTACCGGTGCTGGTGGTGACACTTCCTAGCAGTTTCTTGTGGAGAAACACTGCATTGTCTCTCTTTTCTGTGGACAATGAAAGTTCGATCTGCCGGTCAGATTGAATAATCAATTATAAACATGTTGCGGGCAGTATAAATAACAAATAAATAAAATGCAATTTGTCCCGTGTTTTCTGACTCTGCAATCGATCCTCCTAATAACTTAACAAAGCGACTTGTATATCCTACATTGTTCTGGAGTGGGGGTGTAGTTTCGTAAGAAATTACGTGTGAAGGTTAATCTATAAGGGTTTTGTGTCTCCTATTCAGCACAGAGGTCACGTTTCCTGTTGTGTGGTATGAATGTGACTCACGAAAGTGGGCAGGAGCTACAAAGGCCCGTGATCTAGGTTCCATAACTGTGGCGAGAAAGTGCTTGATTGTAAAGAGACAGACTATGTAATGATAACATCACAAAATCAGTGAGGATAATCTATCCTGGGATCCTATCCTGTACACAGCCTGTTGCGTTATGATGTCTGCATTCTCCCCTTCTCTGGCATTGGAAGACCCTCTCGGGGCCCCGTCATGTTCATGGGGGTGTCTGCATTTTCCCTGCCCCTAGACAGGGGCCTGCCATAAGCAAAGCCCCCCCAACCTGAAAGGTGTGAATCCTCCGGAGGAAATATGGCGTCTCTCACCCTGCTGAGCTCCGGCTGAGCTCCGCTAACGTCCTGCCGCTCTTCACTCTGGAGACTCTAAACCTTTTTTTTTTTCTTTCTTTGGGGGGGGGTGGGGTTTACTGCGTGTGGTCTGAGACTCTTGATCTAATAGATCAATTATTCATGTTTATTTGGCAGCGGGGTCAAAATGCCCCCCCCCCCCCCCACACATCAAATGCTATGAATTTCCATATTAATGACAGTATGAATAATGTATGGATTGCAGTATGGTGATATAGGCACACCTGGATGTCAGGACAAGCAAGGGAACCAAAATGTAATAAAAAGTGCGATGAAAGGACTCAGGCTTCGTTTATATGCACAGCTGAATCTGGCAGCCACTCTCTCTCTCTCTCTCTCTCTCTCTCTCTCTCGTTCTCTCTCTTTTTCAAAGTTCCCGTGACTCTGTGAATGGTCACTTTCACCGCAGTCAAGAGAAATTTAATTAATATCCATGCTAATCCCACTTGCACAAATGAAAGTTAAGTGTTAGCTTAATTTATTAACATTTCTGGGCTCTCTTATCGCTGATAACTTGGGATGGCTGTACGGGACCCGTCCAGGTACTTACTCTGATTGGTGCATTTTGTTCCAAAAGTCCACATCTGTAATCTTCGCCTCTCTGCTCTAGCTGGTCTCCAGCAGGGGTCAGTGTGCAGCGCGTCCAGAATGACGTGGGATCTGTGCATCGACGCTTGCTGGCTACCCGTGTCGTGCTTTTAAGAGGCGATGATGGCTGCCTCAGAGCCTTGAAATGAAATGCTGTTCTGTTTGCCATTTGCACAAGTCAGAATGCAGGTACACAGGAATGCTTCTCTTCACGTATCCCATCATGCTCTCTTTTGAGACAAACACACACGTAGGTGAGCTTGGGGTCTGAGTACTGGGTCAGCTGCTTATCGGCGCCCCCGGAGTTTATCGGGGGTTCGGGGGTTTGCTCAGGGGCCTACAGCCATGTGGCTGTTCTGATGAGGATGGTACTTAAACCCTCGACCTTCCAGTTATAGGCCCCAAGGTCCATGTACCGCTCCTCAGGCTCTGCTATGAGCATCCCCCCCCCTCCCCATAGCAGATGCTGGCTGGATTAGCAGTGAGCGCCTCAGCTTGGTGGTTGGTGTTGCGCCGAGGGAGTCTGTGAGGAAATGAGCTTCCACCTGAATTTCTTTCTCTGTGTTGACTCCCGCGTTTGGTCTCCTTGCTCCCGTGAGTGTGGGTCGAGGACTCGGCGATGCTCTCGCCATCCCCACGTCCCTGGCTGCCATGTGTCGTCCTGACAGGGTTCTCATGGCGGCATGTAGATGGCTCTGCCCTCGCCCTCTGCCTTGGGGTCTCCTGGGCCATGAGGGCAGGGGCGAGGGTTCAGGGCCCAACATGCCAGCCTGGAGCTTGTGCTCTTATGGCCTGTTTGCCCAACCACTATGGTATAACCCAGTGTTTCCCAACCCAGTCCTCAAGGAACCCCGGACAGTCCACGTTTTTGCTTCCACACAGCTCCCAGCGCACTTGTACCAGGTATTCGGTCTTCCTGATTGGCTGGGAGCTGGGAGGGAGCAAAAACGTGGACTGTCCGGGGTTCCCCGGGGACTGGTTTGGGAAACACTGGTACAACCCATTGTCTAATGGATAAATCTAATGGTTTGCCGTCATTGCTAGATGGTGATGAATCACAACCAAGTGCATTTTCAGGCTGAACAGGGATAAATCTGCCAGGATTCATTTATATTTAAACATTGGTGGTTTTAATGTAAAGTGGTGACGCGGTTAAATAAAATAAAAGAATTTGCTTATATGATGCTAATTGATGTTGCGCCGTTACACCTAACGCTGCAAAAATGGCAAACAGTACGACGAAAAGCTGAACCAAGTTTAAAAAAAGTACGATAACCCCCTTCCCTGACTCGAGCTCAGCTGCCAAACTATGAATTTTTAATGAGCAAGTGATATAGCACCGCTACCTAGTAGAGGGTAGGACCAACTTTTGCCTCTGGAGCTGTTTCAAGGGTAGACGGTTTGTGCATTCAGAGGAGCTTCTCTGAGCACCTGCTCTGTCGTACTGAGCTGTTATTAATGCCCCGGTGCCCTTTGTTAGCTTTGAGTCTGGCCATTCTCTTCTGACCTCCCTCATTAACAAGCTGTTTTCACCCACAGAACTGCCACGGACTGGATGTTTTATCTCCCACTATTCTCTGTAACCTCTAAAAACTGTAGTGTGTGAAATTCCCAGGTGGGTGGCTGTTTCTGAGACGCTGGAACCTCCACATGCATAATTACCTGGGTCTAGCGATTCTAATTCTCACCCAGACAGCGACTGAACCTCCTGTCCCCTGCCGGTGTTGCTGTATGTATTCGGTTGCAGCCACGTGATTCGCTGTTTGAGGCAGCAGGCTTTTTGTTTTAACACGCAAGGGTGCATAACACACTGGCCACTAAAGGTGTAGCGACAAAGACTATTACAGGATCTAGGCCATAAGCAGGCTCTTTTCGTCACAGAGTGAGGGTTCTGTGTTCTTTTTGTTTTGACAAAAATGGCTCTGGTGTTGCAGAGAGCCGTCATGCTGTGCGCGTCACTGACCTTTTGGGTATAGCATGCTATACCTTTTGGATGTGACAGCTGGGCAGTGGTACAAGACAAGGAGCCTACAGACGCCTTTAAACGATGGCGCTGGCAAAGACTTGCAAGGGTACGAAAGTCCACAAAGAAAATAGACAAGGATTCTTCATCAAATCGACCTTTTCTTGAAGCACATATCCAGACTGAAGTTCTTAGGTTGGGGATATTGTGAGAAGACCCAGTGCGCTGGGAAGGACCAGGGTGCCAATAAAAGTCAAAGGGAACAGAAGATGAGAACGACCAACAGCAAGATGGATGGACTCGATCATCACCACAATGACTGCGATTGGGACGCCTGAATTAATTTGACAGCACATAATAATAATAACAATAGTACGTCTTGGTAGGACTCGCCTCTTCAGTAGGGGGCTTGTCGTTCCCCATTTGACATCCTGCACAGTTTATGCGCAGCGTGTTGCCCTTGATTGAGTGAGACATCCCGCCCCCCAGCCCCTCATTGGCCACGTCGGTTGGTACGGCGTGACAAAGCCGCAGTCTGGTGGATGCAGGCTCAGCAGTACGCCTTGGAGGTCATGAGACCTTCCGGAAATGTGCAGCATCAGATCATCACATCTGCTCCCCAGCCATACTGCCTGATGGCAGGCTAAACAAAAGAGATTAAGTCCAAATGCCTGCCCTTTGGATTCTGGTGGGGGGGGCTGATGATTAAGGGCCATTTGCAAATACACTTTTGGGTTCTGTCTGCAGAATGTCTGGTTAATCAAAGAATTAATTCTTGCACCACTTTAACCCGGTTTATCCAGCTGGTTATTTTTATCTTGCCGACTCTAGTTAAGTACCTTGTCTAAACAAACCATGGCTGTTCTCTTTGTCGGACTTGAACCTGAAGTCTTTGTTATTACTCATCGCTGAAGTCATAGGCTGTCATCTGCCGTTTTCAGCATGGCAGGATCTAGTATGTATGAGGAGACACAGAGATTAGGGTAGATGAAGCTGCCTCTCCGGGTAAATTAAAGTCCTGTGTGTGTGTCTGTGTGTTCTAGTGCTGGCCAGCTTCAGAGGCACCGTGCAGTGTGGCTTACCGCTGGAGATCGGGGACACGGTGCAGATTCTGGAGAAGTGCGAAGGTAAGATCCTTGTTTTTTATTCCCCCCCCCCCGCCATAAAGATTCGCACCTGAGAACATGAACGTGGAGCAGAGTTACCCTCCAGTGATACATGGAGAGGAGATGATTCTGTACTGGTGTCATTTTGAAGGGATTCCTTTTAGACAATGTGATCCACCAGGACCTTCATTTAAGTGAAGATTAAGGATGACTTTGTTTTTTTCTTCTCCTAAGGCTAAGGGGCTTCCTCTATGGTTTGAGATGTTTTCTAAACAGGCATCTGTAAAATTTCCTGTTTTTGTAAATTGTCCAGAAATCCTTCTCTGTTTGCTCATTTCCTGTTTAGTGAAGATAAGAAAAATGCATGTTTGTGTCTATTCTTCCTCAGCTCATTTACAGATTTTTTTAAATTGTAAACCATGAGAGCAGAGGGGAAGTGAGGACTCTGGAATGATGGAGCTGTGGGTCTGATCAAGGCACGATGCTACGCGTGTCGCAGAGCTCTGTATACGGTGTTAAGACATAAATGCATTGGCTGATGTTTACCATTAACAGTTGAGCGCTGTATGTCTGCACAAGTTTTCCGGCGACACAGTGTGCTGGGCATCGTCTCTCATTACATGCATCAATTAAGATTAATTAGTTCATCACAAAACAACAGAAACACCGATACCGACATATCCACGTCATGGATGTAGGCTAATATTAAGTGCATAATATTTATCAGATTTTTGAATAAAACAAGTTTTGAGAATGCAAGGTCAGCCAGTCCCTAGAGCAATTAGGGGTAAGGGTGAAATAACTCTACCAGGCCTGGGATGTGAACTGGCAACCTTCCTATCACCAGGTAGTAATTACAGGGTGGTTCTTTCTGTCATAGAAGACCCAGACTGCGTGTAATGGGATACTGGAGCATATTATATAGAGTAAAGCTTGCATTTCTTTGAGGGATGAGGAACATGACTGTGTGATAGCTGCGGGTACCATAAGGGACTTCTCACAGTGATTAATGGTTGGAAACAGACATTATGGCCTGAAAGCGTCTTTGGTTTGTACCAAATGTGCAAAAACCCATGTGGAAACAGAGGTGCAGCTTTTGCTGTCCTTATACTCTATGAAGCTTGGTTGGTGGTGCTCTTTCAGGCTGTAGTCGAGTCTGAGGCTGTACTTTTGTGGTGTTTTCCATCTATGCTGTTAAGTGTCCATCTGTCCCTGACTCGCTCGTTTGTCCCGTTTGCCGATGCAGGCTGTCCGTGTTTGGCGCACGCCGTCAGGATTTCTAAAGGCGACTCTGTTTTGCTGTTTTTCTGACTGGCACACCTGCAGTTTCAGCACTGATCTGGCTTCTGTTTTGACCCTTTGGAAACTCACATATCAAGGTGCCGATTCTCTGTGAGAGCTGACATTCACTGCTGACTGGCATGTGGCGTAATGTGACTCACCTTTTGCTGCTGCACCTGGAATCGTGATTTAGATACTTCCAAGATACAAGTCACTTTCTATTTTCATGTTTTTGTGTGTGTGTGTGTGTGTGTGTGTGTGTAGACCTGGGTGGTGTCACAGTATACAGTATCTTGATGGTATTCAGAAGCAGTGTGCTACTTTTTTGAAATCTTCATGATAAAACTATATCCCACCCCAAGCAAAATACCTCTGTATACCATTTTATCTTAATATTACCCAAGGCTGTTGTGTGTGTGTGTGTGAGAGAGAGAGAGAAAGAGATTATCAGATGATTTTTGTACAATGCGATTTCTATAGCTTATGGTTTTAATCTGTTTATATTGAGTGTTTCTTGGAATGTACCCAAAGCAAATAAAAAAAATTTCCAATAGAAATTCTGCAAATAGCCCGATATCGGAGTTCTCTCTATTCCAGGGACCGATTAGACTCGGGTAACTGGGCATAGATGTTCTGCGTGAGCGGTGAATTGGGGTTCAGCGTGTGAACCCCCTCAGGGATTTGAACCATCTCTGCCGAATGCCAACGTCCCTGGCAGCGAGAGTTGCCATTACCACTCCGTCGTGGTGTTTAATGTGGCCATATTTTACATAGTTTATCAGGCTGTGTTTTTTTCTTAAATGGGTTAAATGAAACCCCAGACATCATACGCTGGGGTCGTTGTGCTAAGAGCCGACGGCTGCGCTCTTCGTTATGTCACCATCACAGCCCCCGTAGCTTAAAGCAAAGCAGGACGGCGATGACCAACCTCAGGACCGAAACATCGGCACAACCGGCACAACCTTTTCCTGCCCCTGGTGCGTTGAAATGTGCACGCTAGGGGGCGTAGTGGTTAAGAACGGAGACTGCAGTGTCCCTCAAATAGTCCAGAAATGTCGTGACATGGCCAAATGTTAAAAAAGGAATGTGAAAGAAGAGAGATGGGATGGAGGAAAGGTTAATATTTTTGTCTCTCCAGGATGGTACAGAGGATTTGTTCTGAAGAATCCGAGTGCCAAGGTGAGCGGTGCCTTCAGCTGGTGTCTGAGTGTGTGTGTGTGTGTGTGTGTGTGTGTGTGTGTATGTGCGCGTGTGTGGATTTTTTAATGTGGAGTTTTTTGTGAGAAATGCTTTTTGGAATATGGAACAATGGCTTCCGCATGATTTACTTTGAGCTGGTCCCTGGAGGTTGTCTGATGCATCAAAGTTTTAACAGTTTTTATCTTTACGCAGCCATGGCCATAAACACACACACACACACACACACACACACGCAGAGCTGAGAGGTGTTTTTGTTCCCTTTCTAGCCCTGAGCTGCTTAGGCGTCTGTGAGCCTTTTTCTGTATCGTGCGCAAATTGTTACAGAAATATTTCACCTGCACTCCAATATTTAATAAAGATGACCCAAATAACAAATGTAAAGTATACTATATCCTTATTTATTACACAAAACATGTTTGCATAAATGCAAATCTTTGTTTTCTGTAAGTGCACCTTTTCATCTCAGTAAGCGTTTTTTTTTTTTTTCTTTTTGGACGTCCTGTGCGTTTTTTTTTTTCCCCCTCTTCGCTCTGTGGGATAATTTTGAAGGACGTCCACATCCAGGCAGAGTCACTGCGGTCAAAAGATTTCAGCCATTTGCAGACAGCCCTACAGCAGTCTGAATCCCCAAACATTTCACGATGATTTTATAACATTTTCCAGACTGTTGTTCTCTTACTGCCCTCTTACCTGGGTGTATTACACTGACCTGTGCTGGTAAGACCAAAATGACCCGTTATGTTTTTTTGCATTTATGTAGAACAGTGTTTCCCAATCCACTCCTCTGGGACCTGCAGACAGTCCACATTTTTGCTTCCTCCCTGCTTCCAGTAGCGAAAATGTGGTCTATCGGGCTGGGAGCTGAGAGGGAACAAAAAAGTGGACTGTCTGTGGTCCCTGAGGACCGGATTGGGAAACCCTGGTGTAGAAGGCCATCCAGACACCAATAGACTTATTTCAGTCATATTTTGCATGTCCGTAGATAAGAAGTTAATCGTAAAGACTTTTTCTAGCCTGTGAATCGTTCTTCTTTTGACAGACTAACACCAATGCAAATCTAGTAAAAATGTATGTCATAAATATGCAAAACAAGCTACATTCGCTAGCTCATGGCTATATCTTTCTTCTCCCAGGGAATATTCCCAGCATGCTATGTTTACCTGAAAAGTGCCCATATTAAGAACAAAGGGTAAGTTGCTTGCTTATGACTGCATATTCCGCGCTGAAGTGTAGCGGTGGTGGGTTAGGCATTCGGGACCGGGCTGCTGTTGGAGATGTGGTACGCTGTGTGACTTACCGGGGTAATGCTGTCTTCCTGACCCCAGGCAGTTTGAGACGGTCATTCCCAGCGAGGACACGGTCATCACGGAGATGACGTCCACGCTGAGGGATTGGGGCACGATGTGGAAGCAGCTGTACGTGGTAAGTGTGTCCTGACCGCGGGGAAGGATCCGGCAGATCTGTTTGATTTACGGATCTATTTACGGAGACGCAGCGACCAGCAGCTGACTAAGGCTTATTAAATAATTATAACGCAATTAGGTTATGGTCTAATTAACTGTATGTTAATTTTGCTGACAGTGAATCATCTTCACATTACATTATGCAGTGGTATATCATCAGTCTCTTGCATTTTTATATTTTTTTAATTATTACGTTGCTGATCTCCTGAGTCAATATTAATATGCAAGGTGAATTTCATAACTTTTAGCCGTGACACACCTATGCAGCTATGTGTTAAAGGAAGCTGTCCAAGTTGAGTGTCTCCATCAAGGCTAGAGAGTTATTAAGTAGGATTCATTAAAACAGCTTGGACAAAAGTGCGGTTTCTTAACTACTGCTCCCCCTGCTGTCCGTGGCACCTATGACTGCATTTTCTGCGGCAAGCTACTAAATGGTGTGTGTGTGTCTGCTCTTGCGCACAGAAGAACGAGGGGGACCTCTTCCACCGCCTGTGGCACGTGATGAACGAGGTGCTGGACCTGCGGAGGCAGGTGCTGGTGGGACACCTGACGCAGGACCGCATGCGGGACGTCAAGCAGCACATCACCGCTCGCCTCGACTGGGGCAACGAGTGAGTCCTTATCATATTGGGCCCCAAACCCAGTCCAGTCTAATTATGTCGCAAATTTTTAGGGCTCCTGTCAATCAGGGGCCTTTAGGACAGTCTTAACCCCCAACCCCCCCCCCCCCCCCCGCCCCACCTTACAGCACCCCTAAAAATCTAAACATCTAAATCTGTGCCAACATGCTCCTTTTCTCTGTCGGCAGGCAGCTCGGTCTGGACCTGGTGCCCCGGAAAGAGTTCGGGATGGTGGACCCGGATGAGATCAGCGTCACGGAGCTCTACAAGCTGGTGGGTGCACCCCGCGTCGTCCCGGCTTTCTGCCCACCCCGCTTCCTCACGCCGGGCCCGCGTTGCCATGGTGACAGGCTTGGCTTGCTGTTAGTTCGTCTTAAATAGCCATTTTCCATCTATGAAACTGAGACGCTT
The DNA here is from genome assembly GCF_048594095.1 of Paramormyrops kingsleyae. Lineage (NCBI taxonomy): Eukaryota > Metazoa > Chordata > Actinopteri > Osteoglossiformes > Mormyridae > Paramormyrops > Paramormyrops kingsleyae. The sequence goes on along the minus strand of NC_132799.1, from coordinate 29,355,136 downwards.
AATCCCCTTCCAGTAAACATAGGGGATTGTGAAGCAAGCATATTGTACCTCTATTATTATAATAGTATATACAAAGAAATGGTAGTAATTAGGAACTAAGGGAAAGATAAAGTGTGTATAATTAGCTTGTGATTCCTTTTTGCATACTAACAAGCCGTGGATAATTAAAATGTTAGTTCGGAGTCGTCGAGGTTTAGCTGTGATACGGGCGAGCTCTTTAAAGGGTCACCTGACCGCGTTTAATCTGCGCTTTCGTGTCGAAAGGGGAGTCGGGCGGCTGGGTAAATCAGCTGCATCCAGCACAGAATGAGTTCTGCCGTCCGGATTGTTTCCTCTGCTGATGGAGGAGCCTGTCAGCTCCGAGCAGGACGCCAGCACTTTCCGAGTCTCCGGATAATTGGGCGCCAAACAAGATGGAGAGAATAAAAGAGAGAGAGTGACAGAGGCTGGTGGAGGAGGGAGAGAGAGGGAGGGAGAGTACACAATGAGCTGTCATTGTCCAATAGCACCACCGACCTCCATCCAGAAACCTCCAGATCACCCCCCCCCCCCCCAGGTTGACGTGCCCTTGCCAGCATCTTGGACAGGGTTTGTGTTCTCAAGAACACAGAAGAAAAGCTCCTAGTTGGAGGGGTGAGATGTCAGGCATACTGGGAGGCAGGAAAGGTCGAGAATGGGAAGACGGACAAGGCACAGAGCCACAGAGCCGCGGAGCTCGTCGCACACGCCTGATCCTCACGGGACACGTTAAGGGCCCGGCGCCGTGACCAGGCACCGGGTGTCGCTTCACGTTAGCATCACCTGATGGAGACTCTCTGGAACCCGGGCCGGTTGGACCTCGGGATTTGTTTTGTAGTGGGGTCTGAGTTCTTGCCCTGATGAGGAATATCGACAGGAGGTCCTTGGGATTTGTGTCGACCATGAAGAACAGAACAGAATCACAGCATGTGAAATCTAACCAGAAGTGCAGAAATTCCGTGCTGCATGAGACCGTCGGCATATTATTCATCGTCTAACCTTCTTGGTCGCCAAGCTGGTCGCCCATTGGGTTGAACCTGAGGCTGATTGACGGCGCCAATGATCCCGCGCACTGTGGGCTTGGAAGCTTCAGGTCTCACCCTGCAACTTCTGGAATAAAAAAAATATCAAGCTAATTTCTGTTAAAAGAGGCGCTTGGGGGAAACATCTGAGCCGCCGTTAGAAATGTACACATTCTTATTTCTCTGATCCGGCCCATTACCCCCAGCACACTTTCTGTAGAAGACCCCCCCACCACCACTAGATGGTGTCTGCTTAGACTGTTAACATTATTTGTGCAAACAGATGGAGCATCGGCACAGGAAGAAGGACACCCCCGTCCCCTCGAGCACACATCACCTGTTCGCCCAGGTAAAGAGCCTTGTCAGCTCTAACCTGGGCGAGGAGCTTGAGGTCTTCTTAACCATCTACGACGGCAAGGAGAACCGGCCACTCAGGTACACCCATTGCCCATCCCCTGTCGCAAACCCCCAAAACGCTGGTAGAGGAGTTGGGGAAGAGCTATTTTTAATGTTCATTTTAATATTTGCTTAATGGATTTGACCTCATTATAATGGTCAGGGGCAATTAGAGGGGCTAACCTTATCATTGGCCAATGATGTGTTTTAGAATAGATGAATGACAAGGGTGGGGGCCAATCAGCTTTTAGCTGTGCTCTTGTGGTCCCGCCTCTGAATACGGGACAAATATTGCATCATGTAGAAGGCGTCATGGCCAGGTTGTCGAAAGAGCTGGAGGGGCATGTGGTGTAGCTGGATGAATTTGAAGGTACTGGCACGTGAAAGAATTCAGGAGAAGTCCCCGGGCATGATGGCTGCACCGTAGACCCATTTCCGGAGTGTTTATTCCGCTCTCAAAGAAATCTGCCATGGCGGACTTGACCGGCTTCACGCAGCTCGTCCTGCGCAAACGCCGCTTTCAGAAGCCCGAACCGAGGCTGGTTACTTAGCAACCCCACTCAGTGTACTCGCAGCACTCCAAATGCGCTCGGCTCTGTCGCATGCCTGTCGCATGCTTCAGAATGCTTCCTGGCCCAAGTGCTGCAGGATCTGTTTCTACTGCAAAACTTCAGTGCCGTTACATGATTTAGTGCTGGAATTTTTCCTGTTTTCACCAATTATTATATATCAAAAGTAAATGCATACTGCACGTTAGACGTGTGTATGTATGTATGTTTATCTGCATGCATGTACATATCCGCAGTATAGATACATTATATATATATATATATATTGCACATATATACATATACAGATACGTCGTAGTTATATATGGATTTTGCCTTTGGCAGGATTTAAAGGATCCAGAATGATGTTAGTGTTAATTTCCTGTTAAATTTATGGATGGAATGGGGGAGGGGGGGCTGGCACTTGGAGATGAAAGGGAATTCATTAGTTCCACCCATGAGTTCAGACCTCTTTTTCTTTTGGGTGGGGCCTCCATTAAGCCAGCCCCTGCTGTTAAGTCTTGGTCTGGCATCCGGAAGATCCTGCTTCCTTTGTGTGTGCGTCGCACGCCTCCTCCCTCCCGCCAAACCTGCGTCGCGTGTCACGTGGCGTTAGGCTTCACCACCGGTGTGCATGGTGCCCATAACGTAGGATGACCCTGAAATATGCGACGGTGCAAATCAGTTTCCACTCTTCTGTTGCATGTGGGAGATAGATCTCCACCTGCTATAGTCAAATATTTAATGAATTTATATAAAAATGTTGAAATAGGAATAATTGATATCGTGCCTTAGAGTTAAATGCGTCAACGAATACTATTTATTAACCGTTTGCCTCTCGTGCCTATAAATTGCGAATCAACACCATCTTGCATGTCCATCGCTTGTCTTGCGTTCTGGCAGACGCGATCTGTCTCCGCTCGTATCTGGTTCCGTCTCGGTGGCCGTTCTTCTCGGCCCCGCGTCCCTTAATGCGCTCGTCTGTCAGGGCGCCCCGCCGGTTGCGAGGCCGTGGCTGCGTGCCAGCTCTGACTAGTGTCAGTTCGGCTGCCGCTGGCCGCTTTCCAATCAGTCGCTGTGACTTTTGTCTGCGTTTGAACAATACCAGCTGGGTGCCGGACCTGCTCGTTCTCAGGCCGTCGGAACCTGCAGCTGTCGTGCGATCGGCAAGCCAGTCATGGCGCACGGATCCGACGCCTGGATCCAACTTGTTGGCTAAAGTCTGCCTGTGGCTTCTTTACATCTTAATCAAGTGGATGACCTGCTTGGGAAGATGGAGCCTCGCATCGGCTCTGGGCTGACTGGGTAGTACAGCAATCTCAGCTAGTTTAGGCATTAAGGCTGGTATGAGGGCTAATGTGGCTGTTCTGGATTCTGTCTGGTCCGGTCCGGTCCAGCTTGCTGAACTCTGCTGCTTCGTGCCAGTGGGCTCAGATTCTACTGGGGAATGTTTGTTCCACACCGAAGGCTCCTTGTTTGCACAGCAGAATATTGAAGCAAAGAGTTTCAACATCATGTGGATCTGTGGCATTGAAACTGACCCAGCCTGATCCGTGTTTGTTTTAATGATGACCTTCTTTCGCATTATATAATGGCAGCCAATCATGATTGCACTTTCAAAATCCACAACAGGCAATCAGAGCTGGGCTTTCAGTATTCGATCTCTGCACAGACCAAGCTGCTAACATGTTGTATGCTGTGTCGTAAACCCTGTAATTATGGGCTAATATCCAGACCTCTGCACTGCCAGTATGAGGCATTGGCTGCGATTGGCACAAGGTGGCTTAGTGCCCATGCGCATGTGGTCGGTGTCAGCCAATGGCTGCTAATTGAAGGCGGGATTTGTACGGCAGCACGTTAATTACGGCTCAGCTGACACGGAGCTATCACGCCACGCCGGCTGGGCACCGGCTTCTGCTGGCGTCCCACTGGGCCGGGCGGGGGCAGGCAGGGGGGCTCAGGAGTGCCGATGCTTCAGTGTTTCCTGTATTCCTGCACTTGTCCTGCCCACCATGGAGGAAGTCTAACTGGATTAGCGCATAGCGATTAGCCATGCGGGGAATGCGGCTCTCGCTGCTTCAGGCCTCCAGACGTGAGCGGCTCCACGCTGGCTGTGCCGCATCGCTGGGCCGCTTCCGCCAAAAGCCGCATCTTTCTGGGACAGCTTATGGAGAGAGAGTGCAGCGCTCTTTTATTGCATTTTGCAGTAATGAATCTGGCCACCTACCACAGCACATAGGGTACATACCATCACACATAGCACATAATGCAGCATATAACTGAAATACATATATAATACCCACCGTCCACAGACGCTATAGAACACGCAGGGTACACGCCACCAGACAAAACACAACATGCCATATAACTGAAATACATTTATAATACCCATCATGCACAGGCACTATACAATATAGGTTACACAGTACCATTAAAAGCATATAACAAACCATATAACTGCAACAGACCACATACAGTACCCACCGTGCACACAATAAACTCAACAACATGAACACAAAGAAGGCCCTCTGGGAATTAGCTCATCGTCTGTTAGATCAGACCTTCCCTTAAGTCCATGATATCATTTTTGATGTGACAGGAGGACTGTAACCCCCCCCCAACACACACATACAGTGCTGGTGGCTTCTGGCAATCTGTCACTTCCCTCCCCCCCGCCCAGGCCCCAGGGCTGTCCCAGTCCCTCCCAAAGGCAGACCCCCCCGAGCCCGGAGGTAATGACAGCTTTTGCTTCTCCGCACCCTCGCCATCCATCATTCCTGTCTGTGGTTTCCCATTCGGGCCTGTCCGCTCCTGGGGGGTGCGGCCGGGGGTGGGATCTCCTCCTATCCCAGTGTTGACTCCATCTCAGACTAAATCCCCACATTTTCACCACCTGAACTCCCCTGTCAGGCTCCAGGTCCATATAATAGCAGTTAAACGTCACATAAAGGGGCAAATTGCTCCTTAAGCCCTAATCTGCGGAATGTTTTGAGCAAATAAAATGCCCGTTGTTGGCTTTATGAAAGCCCTCTGTTCGGGGGTCGCCCCGGAGATGCCCGAGATGTGTCTCTTTGTGGGGCTTTTTTGTGAATAGCCCCCTCGTTGATAATGTAAGGGCTGTGTGCCGTTTATGAGTCATTGTGCCGTTGTGTTGCCCCTGCCTGCCCGCCCCTGTAATGTGGGGGGGGGTGTCGCGCTGAATGACGCAGCGGGATGAGGGGCCGTGCATGTCCGTGTGCGTCGGCGGTCCTGACCCATGCGAGCCTCCTGCCCTACACTCGTGTGAAGTCTCCCCCCCCCCCCCCCCGTCCTCTTATCTCTCCCAGTGAAAGGTTCTTTGTGCGACTGAATAAACACGGAGTTCCTAAATCGCCGGAGAAGACGGAGAGACAATGCACCCTCTTTGTGGTGAGTATTCGGGGCTCATTGTGAAAGACGCGTGCCTGCTAATCCCCGTCAGGCCGGAAAGAGCTCCGCCCCCAGCGCCCGGGCTTCACGTTCCTGCGCTCTCTCACGTTTAAGCGCGGTTTGCCTGCTGAGCAAGTGAACAGCGGCTTCTGTTCATGCAGATTCATTGCCATAATTGTCACTTATATCCTCAGTGTGGATACTATTTCACTCAAGTCTTGAGGGAAGTTAAATCTACAGCACCGTAGATCATGGGTTCAGATCCCTTGGCCAGCTGAGTAATCATATCACCATTCGGCCCTTGAGGAAGGCCATTAACCCCTCCAAAGGCGCCGAATGCTGGCCGACCGTTGTCTCCTTCCTTAAGCTTTCATCTTTTGTACAACACTTTGGAAATCAGTGTTTGCCAGAAATGTAAAGGTAGTGGCATTAACTGCCATCAGTGGCACTCTAAACTCAAAAATATTTACTGTTTAATTTGTTTGGAGAGAAGGGTTACTTTCTGGGATTTGAACCCATGACCTTCACATTGTCAGCGCAGTGTTCCTACTTGTTGAGCTAAAGAAGCTGTTTGGTGCTGGGCTCTACTATCCATGTAGATATAGACACATATAAAGTGTCTTACTTTTGAACATCTTTGCCATTTTGGTGTTACTCCTCTGTGTAAATGAACGGCATGTTTTGTTCTGTTTTGTTTTAAGGATTTGGGCACCAGCGACCTGAGGAAGGATGTGTATATTGTGGTCCATATCATACGGATAGGTAAGCTGGTCTGCATCACCCCCGAAGGTGGACAGTATCCATCTGCTACCCTGTGTGTAGGCCTGAGTGCGAGTCCCCCCCCCCCCTCCGTAGGGCGCATGGGGGCCGGAGAGAAGAAGAATGTGAGCAGTGCGCAGTACCGTCGGCCTTTCGGGTGTGCGGTCGTCAGCGTGGCCGACCTGCTCACCGCCGACATTAAGGATGACCACCTGCTCAAAGTCTACACGTGAGTAGTGGGGCAGGGGCGGGACCGGGTGGGGGGAATACCAGACCATAAAGCCAGTCGCATCTTTCGTGGACTGCGGGGGTAGCTTTCCTGGAGACATGCATGGTTCCTGTCATCCTCGTTGACGATGCCAGTGTCCAGCTGGGCGGTAACGTGATTTTCCTGTGGACTGTAGGAGGCGCTACTTCAGTCTGTCCTCTGCATGTTCCTGCAGGTGCAACACAGAGACCGAGTGGTATCAGATCCACGAGAACATCATCCGCAAGGTGAACTCCCGGTACAACCTGAGCGGATCCAATGCTGGTGAGGAACTCCCCGTGTCCCTCCACGGCTGTCGGTGAAAACCCCGCCCCCAGGAACACGAATCCGCACGCGGCGTAAGCGGGTGATCGAGCGGGTCGAGCTCATAAGCGACACGTACACTCGTGCTTCTCTGTTTCCCTTTAAAAATAACTTTTTTTGTTATCTCCGTAGTAAGAGAACTCCTCCTTAACCTCTTAATGGCAGAGAAGTATATTTGGCTTCCCAACGTTTGAGTGAAATGTCAGTGTATCTCCTAGCAACGGGTGCTTTGGTAACACGCCTTCTCAGGTCTGCGAAGGCAGAAGCACAAAGATTTGGGAATAATGACTCGCCGCGTTATGTAAGTGTCCTCCGGTGTACAGAGCTAGGGGGGCGATGGCTTTTCCTGTCCGGCCTGCTTTTTTCGGGCTGTGGGCAGCGATTGAGTCATTAGATACCCAACATCCTACTTCCTGTACATAAATATCCATCCATCCGCACTCCGGAGCTGCTCATCCTGCACCGGGATGGGGTTAGGCTGGAACCCATCCCAGAATGCAGCGGGCACAAGGCCGGGGCGGGGGGGGGGCTGCACACTCACACACTGTGGGCGGTTTGCAGATAGCTGCTTACCTCACTGCATGTTTCTGGACTGTGGTGGGGGCGGAGGCAGGGGCAGAGAGCGGTGCGTTTAGACAGGAGCGTGTAGGCCGTGTCACTTTGATATGGGGACTTGTGGTTATCGTACAGGCATTGTACCAGCAAACATGGAAATGCACAATTGCTACAACGGGAACGCTGGAGCGGACAGGATCATGGGCTCTGGCTAGAAGCCATCGTCCCTCCCAACAAAACTGACGATTTGCCGTTTCCTGTCTCAATGTATCCCGTAAATTAGCATTAGCATTATGGTTACTCTAATTCTCATCCTGAGCTAGGTATACCAATATGTTCCTCATACGTTACTCTGGTTCCTGTGCTGGACTGACTCCAGTGCCTACCATGTGTGCCGTTTCCTGCCAGGCTGGCTTGACCCGATCGCCCCGTGCCCAGTAAGACTGCCACGTAACAGGCCGTATTATTGGGCAGGCCGTCGCCTGAACCAGCCGCGACGGGCCAAGCGGCTCTTTGCTCGGATGTCCTCGTGGTCTTGCCTGCTCGTTCACCTCCTGCTCATGTGTCGGGCCTGATGACGAAAAGGGTGTGATTCTGGACCCGACTGGAAAACGGCGGAGTGCGCGTGCCGTTTGACAGAGGACCCCGCAGCCGTAGTCCTGCCCGCTGGGCTCTTAGCATTTGGAAATGTCCATAGCGATGGAGATCTCACTGGCTGAAAATGCTTGGTTTTGGCCACAGGGTGAGGCGGGGTTGTGCCAGATATAGGGGGCGCTGTTATTTCAGCATGGCTGCACGATGAAAAGCCATTGAGGATTTTAGGAGCTTGGATATGGCTCGTTGGGATGAGCGCCAGGGCTCACTCCGCTTTCCTTCCCGGGAACAGGCTGTGTCACTGGGCAACCACAGGGGGGTGATATGCGAGTGAGAAAAAGGGAATGGAAACCTTGAGCCACAGGGAGAAACAGAATGCAGACACATGTATAGAGTCATGGTAGAAGGTGTCGGTGGCTTCCTGGGTCACGGCTCAGTTCGCAGTGGGCTATGGCAGGATGAGACCAGGAAAAATCCAGAAAGCATGAGGTATACAGAAGTAAATATGTGTAATATGGTGCAGTCTCCATACTCATCACATATTAAGCAAAATCCTTCTATTTTTATTATCAAGTGCTGTTGATCCACAGTACACTGCCAAGCCCCGCCCCCCCATAGAACACTGGCTATGGTATGAGCTGTGTCCCCCCCACCCCACAGAGCACTGAGTGTAGTATGAGGGTGTGTTTTCCCCCAACAGGGCTGGCCGTCTCCCTCCAGCTGCTCCACGGTGACATGGAGCAGATCCGCCGCGAGTACATGGCGCTCTTCACCCGTGGCATCGCCATCACCAAGAAGCTGGGCTTCTCTGACATCATCATGCCAGGTGGGTGCTTCCCCCTGCCGCTGCCTGAGGGGGGGGTTTATACCCAACTTGTAATATAATTGCTCTAAGTGCTCTTAAGCATCATTGGGAAAGACACTGTATAAGTGTCAGCATCCATCCATCCATCCATCCATCCTCAAACCACTTCTCCTTCTGTGGTCATGGTGGCAGCATGCTGATTGGGTCAGATCTCACTGTTGGGGATTCCCCGGCTTTCCCAAGCTATCTAGGAGGTCTGATCCCTGCAGTGTGTCCTGGGTCTGCCCCGGGACCCAGACTAGTGGCACGTGCCTGGATAAAAATAGTAACAGAATGGAGTCGGCGGACCGTTTTTCGCCGTGACCTGAAAATGGAGATGGATGCGGTCTTCCCAGGAGGCAGCGTTTCCGGGGCCGCCTGCTCTGCTCCCCCGAGTGGCTGATTTCTCTTCTGATTCCCTCACAGGCGAGATGAGGAATGACCTGTACGTCACCTTGGAAAGAGGAGAGTTTGAGAAGGGGGGGAAGAGTGTGGCCAGGAATGTGGAGATTACTGTGTGCGTGCTGGATACGGACGGAGTCGTCCTGAAGGTAAAACTCTCTCTTGTTCAGATCAGGAACACCAGCGCTGTCATATACAAGGACATAAAGCAGCATGCTGATTTGCATTTTGTCTAGTAGGTCTTTGCTGCCTGCCTGTCTCCTTTTCCGTTAGCCTGATTATCTTCTGCCATGTAATATGTTGTTTCTGTACTTAGGTACTTAGTATTAAAAGTATTTAAATTTAGTTTTAACAATGTAAGGTATCAAATCCTTACTAAAGAGGGCCAGATTTCTTAATAAGCTGTTAATACCAATTAATTAAAGACCGCAAAAGCAATTTCGGTCATGGGATTTGAACCTGTCACCTACTGGTCACATGCTCATTTCTTTAGCTGTCATGTTCTCTACCAGCCCGTTCGCAGCTCATATCTGCACTCATTCTTTGGCCGCCCTTCTCACGCTTTCCCCATCTTTCCCAGAATTCCGTGTGGGCGGGGTCCGGGGAGGCCGGCGCTGAGGAGTACCGCTCCCTTGTGCTGTACCACAACAACAGCCCCCGCTGGGCAGAGCAGGTTAAGCTGCCACTGCCCGTGGACAAGTTCCGGGGCTCCCACGTTCGCTTCGAGTTCCGCCACTGCTCCAGTAAGCCCCGCCCCCCCCTCGCCACATGCCGGTGTGCGCGTGTGGGTCACGTGCGCTGCCGTGTTTCCTTTCAGAGATCGCCGGTAGCTTCCCTCGGCCCTGGGGGAGTGCCATCCTCTAATAGCTGTCTAATTCGGGCCTGTGACGTACCAGTGGCGGGGTGGGAATATTTATATTTGACTGAGAGATAAAATTTAGGCCCTTTGAGAGTATTGGTCTGATGATTTTGGAGGGGGAGGGGTGCTAAAGGCTTTCCTTTGATGCCAACAGTAGATATCTTTTGGTGGGGTGGGGGAGGTTTAGAGGGGTATGTATTAATAGTGAAGCTAACAATGCTTACATACATACATGCATGCAAGCATACCTCAGCTAGCCTATACCTTGCTATTACATCTGAGACCGAAAACATTGGAATGATGGACACTGATTCCAGGATGACTGATTAGCTGAAACATGTTTTAGTCGTCCAATTAAATGACCTCAGCAACAGTTGCATGCCCTCCCTGCAGAGGGCGCCGTTCTCTGAGCAGAAGTCCAGAATGCACGTGTTTTTCAGCTAAAGACAAGGCGGAGAAAAAGCTGTTTGGCTTCTCCTTCATACCCCTGATGCAAGAAGACGGCCTCACATTGCCCGACGGCACTCACGAGCTCATCGTCCACAAGGTAACCACAGCAACCCGTGGGCGGGGCAGGCAGGGGAGGATGGTTTGAATCTGGGTCTCACTCGTTCGCCGGGGGGGGGGGGGGTTGCCGGATTTCTCATGGAGCTGTGAAGAAGCCTCGTCACGATCTCGGACAGAGGCTGCTGATGCACCTGTTAAAGCGATGATGTCATGTATTTATTTTGGGGGGGGCCCTTCACCCTTTGGAAATGCTGGTTCCACCCAAAGAGAGTTGTGTGGGCTCTCCCTGTGAAATGCTCACTTCATACTCTCTCTCTCCTTTGTATGAACAACGACCATGAAACTGTCAGTTTAAACGTTTTTTTTTTTCCCTTGGTGGGCGGACCGGGGGTGGAGGGGTGCGGTCTGTAATGGGCGCCTACGGGCAGGAAAGTACATGTGAAACTCGTTCTTCTGAGATGTGCCAGTTCAGGGTACTGTGGATGGGGGGGTGGGAAGGCCTTTCTGACTTTCTCCTGCTGTAAGGCTACACGCCTCTGGCAAACCCAGACTTTTCCAGCAATATAAAAAAATAAAATAAACGTGATATTTGTCCTAACAATCTTCTCCTGAGGGCCACTCTTGCTTAGATCTCCATCTTGCCCACGGGTCCCTAAGGTGTAGACAAGGGCATCACCTGCTGGATGCAAGACTTATTTTATGTCGCAATTCCATCCACTTTCTCTTTTATTCTGTCCATTCAGGATTTACTTCATGACATTGTGTCATAACTTATGTGGAGGAACAGATGATCTTGTGTTCAAACATCGCTTGGGCGCTGTAATTTTACATGCAAAATTAAAACAGAATTGATGAGTTATTGGTTGATATTTCTAAAAAGTATTGGCTGAAGTATGAACACATTGCAAATTTGGTTTTGTGGCAGTGAAAAAAGTGAGCTTTCTGAAATTTGTGTGACCCAGTTGTACTCTTCAGAAGTAGGACAGTTTACCAAAGCATCGTGCTCTTGTACTTCGGAGCAGCAACGGTCTTCACAGGAATGTTCACTTTTCGGAATATTATCCTGTGCAGAGTGTCAGGCGTGTCCGTAGCTCCGTCTGAATCGCAGAGATGGGAACGGAGCTCCTGGTGCCATTAACAGAGCTTCCACCTTTCCAAAGACGCTTCAAGTTGGCGAAGCATGGCTTCCTAAAACTGAAGCACCCCTTCACTAGTAACGCCAGATAGCCTCGCAAATAGTGTCATATTGTTTGCTGATGCTGTGGCTGAGGAAGTGTATCAGGCAGGTGTGGGGTGGGGGGGTCTATGAGGGCTGGGATCTCCCACTGAGGGCCTCCCTGGGTCTTTTTCTTCTCGGCCTCCCACAGTGTGAGGAGAACACCAACCTCCAGGACTGCATCCGGTACCTCCACCTGCCCTTCTCCAAGGGGAGCCTCCCGGGGAACAGCCAAGCCGCCAAGGGCATTAAGGAGTCTGTCTGGATCACGTCTTTCCTGTGTTCCACGAAGCTCACGCAGAATGGTACGGACACTCGGAGATTAGCCAGCCAAGATGCACGCCGCTTCCTCGTACGAGGCGGGTATGGGGGACTGAGGGGACGCTTGCTGTCTGTCAGTCAAGCAGACCGTCATAGAGAAACAGACCTTCGTGGTAACCTTTCTGTTGTGGTTTGACATAAGGCAACTAAATTTCCATCTACCGGCATGCATGTGTGACAAGACTGATCTTACGGAAATAACAGCACACAGATATATAAATATGCAGCTGGTTATGGGCGGGCGGATGAGGTTATGACTTGTTTCTTTTGTTGGCACAATTGTTGGTGTAGCAGTCGGTTGAATATACATCCATCTTCCTGCCACTTCTCCTGGTCTCGGTAACGGGCAGCGTGGGAGAGCCCCTGGAGAGAGTGCCTGCCCAGCACAGGGCACACAGTCACACACCGCAGGCAGTACGGAGACAGCGATTAGCTTTGCTGCGTCTCTTTGGACAGTGGGGTGGCAGGGAAGGGGCATGACTTCGAATCAGTGTGTTAGTTGGCCTCGTTTTGTTTCATTTTGGCAGATAAAGCTTTTTCATCTTAAACAGATTAGCCCCTGTTGTCCTGCGTCCATTGTCCCCTGCATTGCATTGTGTTTCCCCCACATAAACACATAAAACTCCCTAATGAAATCCCTTGCATCTGTCATCCTGCTTTCAGGGAATATGCTGGACCTGCTGAAATGGAGAGTTCACCCAGAGAAGATCAGCGACAGCCTGTCCAAGCTGAAGGAGATTGACGGCTCAGAAATAGTCAAGGTAGAGGAGGGCGGCGGACGTCTCTGTGTCCGATAACGTGGGGCCATGCTGGACCCATCCGACTGCTGAGGTCGAAATAAGTGTCACTTTTCTGTCTGTCACTAAGGCATTTTGCTGAACATCAACAGTAATGGCAATACTAATAGTTGCAAACAAAAGAGGCTCATCCTGAAGTGTAAAAATTATTGCATCGAGTTAAATATTTTTCAATGGCAGATGCACCAGATGAGGTGGGGACATTGCTAAAGCAATTTGATGAGCCAATAAAGAAAGAACCATCAGTTTCTGCTGAGAAGATCAGGTCTGGTCTCTCCTGCTTCAGATGCATCTTACTGACGAGGACATCGCAGCTGATGATTACTTACTTACAGAAATCTCGGGTCATGATTCTTTGCTAACAATCGGATCTCAGGTCAAGATTCTTTACTGATGATGAGATCTCAGGTCATTATTCCTTAGTGATGAGGAGATCTCGGATTATGATTCCTTGCTGATAATGAGATCTCAGATCATGATTTCTTGCTGATGATGAGATCTTGGGTCATGATCCCTTACTGATGAGGAGATCTTGGGTCATGACACCTTACTGATGAGGAGATCGTGGGTCATGATCCCTTACTGATGAGGAGATATCAGGTCATAATCCCTTACTGACGAGGAGATCTTGGGTCATGATCCCTTACTGACGAGGAGATCTCGTATCATGACACCTTACTGGCGAGGAGATATCGGGTCATGATCCCTTACTGGCGAGGAGATCTTGGGTCATGATCCTTTACTGACGAGGAGATCTTAGGTCATGACCCCTTACTGACGAGGAGATATCGGGTCATGACCCCTTACTGGCGAGGAGATATCGGGTCATGACCCCTTACTGGCGAGGAGATATCGGGTCATGATCCCTTACTGGCGAGGAGATATCGGGTCATGACCCCTTACTGGCGAGGAGATATCGGGTCATGATCCCTTATTGACGAGGAGATCTCGTGTCATGACACCTTACTGACGAGGAGATCTTAGGTCATGATCCCTTACTGATGAGGAGATCTTGGGTCATAATCCCTTACTTACGAGGAGATCTCGGGTCATGATCCCGCACTGATGAGGAGATCTCGGGTCATGACCCCTTACTGGCGAGGCGATCTCGGGTCATGATCCCGCACTGATGAGGAGATCTCGGGTCATGACCCCTTACTGGCGAGGAGATATCGGGTCATGATCCCTTACTGATGAGGAGATATTGGGTCATGATCCCTTACTGATGAGGAGATATTGGGTCATGATCCCTTACTGATGAGGAGATATTGGGTCATGATCCCTTACTGATGAGGAGATATCGGGTCATGACCCCTTACTGGCGAGGAGATATCGGGTCATGATCCCTTACTGATGAGGAGATATTGGGTCATGATCCCTTACTGATGAGGAGATATTGGGTCATGATCCCTTACTGATGAGGAGATATTGGGTCATGATCCCTTACTGATGAGGAGATATTGGGTCATGATCCCTTACTGATGAGGAGATATCGGGTCATGACCCCTTACTGGCGAGGAGATATCGGGTCATGATCCCTTACTGATGAGGAGATATTGGGTCATGATCCCTTACTGATGAGGAGATATTGGGTCATGATCCCTTAAGTAAAGCTCTTTGCTCTGTCCATCCCCCACAGTTTCTCCAGGACACTCTGGACACCCTCTTCGGCATCTTGGATGAAAATTCCCAGCGATACGGCTTGAAGGTTTTTGACTGCCTGGTAAGTGTCCCGCGGTCCGGTTCCTGCCCATCCCAGGGCCATCGGGCATCTCCGGCTTTGAGCCGCTGCTCCTCATCCCCGCTGAGCTGCCCTCTCTTCTAGGTCCACATCATTAACCTGCTGCAGGACAGCAAGTTCCAGCACTTCAAGCCGGTCATGGACACCTACATCGAAAGTCACTTTGCAGGGGCTCTGTCATACAGGTGAGTGTGAAGCCCCCGTCGGCCCCACGCCGGCGTCCTGGGATGTGCCATCCTCGGCTTCTAGCTCTGGGGGGCGATTAAATTTGGGCAGCGGGGAGAGAAATTAACCCTATCCTCCCCAGGCCTCAGTTCCCTCCCTCCCCGTGGGGGAGGTTGTGTGTGTGTGTCTGCGTGCTCAGTCTGTGTGTGTCTCTGTATGTTGTTATATAAGCATTTTTAAAGTGCCCTCCCTATCGTAACTCATTGTCTAGTTTATTATGCCCAAATCATTGACAGTCCTCTCACCAGGCCGGGGGTGCCAGAGTGGGGGTGGAACAGACTGAAGTGTGAAATAATGGTGTCTGTTGTTTTGTCCACTGACCTCTTTCCAGGGCTAACCATGGGCCTTCCATTCTACTCCAGCACCCCCCTCCCACACGCACACATACACACACACACACACAGAAAGAGCCTAACACATCCGGCCCCCCCAGGCCTGCCTGGCTTTGGTCTCTTCCCTCGTCCGCAGCACAGTGTAGCGTTCATGACGATGTCGTATTTCTGATGTTTCCACATTCATCACCCGGTCAGATATTCACAGTGGCCGCTGGCAGGGAGTAAACGCTCTGGGTCTAACCTCGCTGTGTGGTCTTGTTTTGGCTACTTTAAAGCCTTGCTTTTCGTACACCCCCCCCCCCCCCCACTTTCCTTGAAGAGATGAATGCTGATTTCACAGTGCCCTCCCCCTCCCCCGGCATGCATTGTTCACCGCGAGTCACCGCATGCGCAGGGCGATTCAGGGTACACGGATTTGAGGTGCCAGACCGTTTGGGATGGCAGGCTGTTTGGGGTACGGGCCCAAGCAGGAAGAACGTGCGTCAGTCTGACTCCCTGGACGGGATCGATTTTGTCCAGAGACCGAACGTGTTAATAAAAGTCAACATGCGGGATGAAAAGTTATTTGGAGTTTTGAATATTAATTCTCCGTCCAAGCCTGATTCTGATTCTCTGCCGTTCTTCACTCCCAGAGACCTGATCAAGGTGCTGAAGTGGTACGTGGATCGCATCGTGGACGCGGAGCATCAGGACCACATCCAGCAGGTCCTAAAGGTGACTGGGGTTCATGTTCCTCTCAGAAGTGAAGCACCGCTTCTCCATTTCCTGGAAGAAGGAATTTCTTCCCATTCCTGAGCATAAACGCCCCAGTCCCGCCGCTGACCTCCCCTTCTCGTACCCCCCCCCCCCCCCCGGTCAGGCCACAGAGTACATCTTCAAGTACATCATCCAGTCACGCCGCCTCTTCGCCTTGGCCACCGGGGGGCAGAACGACGACGAGTTTCGCTGCTGTATTCGGGAGCTCTTCATGTCACTACGCTTCTTCCTGTCCCAGGAGGGTAAAGGCGGCAACTCTGTGACCCAGACGCAGGTGAAGAGGGCGACCCGGGGCTACTGTCAGTATCGCCGTGGACGTTTCGATCCCGAGCCGCTTGGAGTTTGTCGACCTGAGGCATTTCGCGCATAGCCGGGGTCCTCGGGCTCGCTGCAGCTTTCACTGTAGGCGTCACAGTGTTTAATTAGCGGCCGATTCACACTTTAAAAAAGGCGAGTTGGCATCCAAATAATAATTTAGAAAATAATTTGGAAAGCAGTGAGCAGAGGAAAGGCCAGCATTCCCGCAGACTTTGAGTGGAGCAAATTCTGGTCCCCAGTCGTACCTCCTAACTGGGTGGTTGGGCCTTGGAGCTCTGTGAGGACTGAGGGGCCACTTGCAGAAGACTGATTCCTGATT
Organism: Paramormyrops kingsleyae; assembly: GCF_048594095.1. Lineage (NCBI taxonomy): Eukaryota > Metazoa > Chordata > Actinopteri > Osteoglossiformes > Mormyridae > Paramormyrops > Paramormyrops kingsleyae. Next base: position 29,338,625 of record NC_132799.1, on the reverse strand, counting down.
AACTGCAGTAGGAGCCTGAGTGATGAATTAGTTGATGCTGGTTTTGGTGAGCTGGTTGCCTCCATTTGGGGAAGAAAAAAAACTTGCATTCCCCACCTCTGTTTTTCACATTTGGGTGCGGAGGGGGCAAAGATGGATTGTCTGGACCAACATTTGTTTGTTTACATCTGAAAGGGGTGGAGGTTCACAGGGTGCATTGTGGTCACATGCTAACAGGGGACACACAACAGGCCACATGGCATCCCCCATCCCCCCCGAAAATAGATGCCCTTTGTATACTTCTGATGCTGCCTGTAGAGATCGTCTGCGTAGAATCCCTGATCACATTTTCACTTCAGACTGCTTTCGAGCCGCCCGGCCCCAGAGCACCATGCACCCTCGCAGCCCCCAGCCTCCTCACAGCCTCCTCACAGATGCCTCTCAGGCAGATGGGACAGGCTGGTGTGTTTGTCACAGGGCTGTTTTTCTGTCTAAATCCCCCCCCCCCTCCCCCCCCAGGGTGCTTATTGGGAGGTGCGTGCGTTCGGAATTCTCTTGAGCAGCATCACCATGACACACAGCTGAAGGCAGTCTGTTGAGCCCCCCCGCAACCCTTCTCTATAATTCCTCCCGATCTCTCGCGATCACCCCCCTCTCACTTGCTTTTTAGATGCCCTGGAGCAGGCTGCCTCTCCCCCCGCTGATTTTTAATATTCTGTTCATCCTGCCTGCACAGAAGCACACCAGCTATGGATTGTGTGTGCATGGGTTTAGTCTCCTGTGAGTGGGTGTGGCCAATAGCACTTAGTGGGTGTGGCTTATCCCAAAAGTGGGCGTTGCCAATAGCCATTAGTGGGTATCGCCTCTCTGGCGAGTGGGCATGGCTTCTCCCACAAGTGGGCATGGCTTCTCCCATGAGTGGGCGTGGCTTCTCCTATGAGTGGGCGTTGCTTATTTTGTGAGTGGCGTTGCCAGTAACCATTAATGGGCGTTGTTTCTCCTGCAATTGGGCATCGCTTCTTTCATGAGTGGGTGTCGCCAATAACACTTAGTGGGTGTGGCTTCTCCCAAAAGTGGATGTCGCCAGGTCCCATGAGTAGGTATGAGTGGCTGTAGCTTCTCCTGCCACTGGGTGTGGTTGAGTTACCGCCTTCCCTATACGCCCCCCCGCAGGCCGTCTTCCTCAGGACGTTCCCCTGCGTTTACTGCGAGCTGCTGAAGATCTTCACCATGCGGGAGGTGGCCGGGTTCGTGCGGGAGACCCTCGGGAGCCTGCCTGCCATCTCCCATGCTGACTGCCCCCTGGAGGCCGTCAAGCTGCAGTGCATTGCCAAGACTGTGGAGAGCTCACTGTACACTAACCCAGGTACAGCGATGGAGTCGTGAATGTTTCTTGCGGTGACACTTTGGTTATTAACTTCCCACTACACCATTAAAGGCATTAAGTGATGATGACACAAATCCTGTTTACAAATGTGATTAGCACAGACCAAGCTTAAATACACATCTGATAATTAAACTGGGATTAACTCGATACTGGGTAATTGTCACGTGCCATCTGTGGGACAGTCATACACCGGCATGTGTATTATTACCAGACATAAACAACAATTTACATTGTGCTTTTGAATATGAAGAAAAAAATGCAAATTATGCACTGGGCAGGATGGGATTTCATGGGAATCATATCCTTAAAGCTGATTTAATGAATTGAATGTAATTAGGAAGAAATGGATCCATTGTACAGAAATGGCCGATTAAAAAGTTAATGTGACATCATTTTTGCGGGGGATTTGCATTTGGGGCAGTCAGCGGATTCGCAGTTAGCCTCTTATTAATTGATTAAAATTACAAACGACCGACGGGCTGAATTTTAATGCCACCATGTTTGTTTTTCATTCATTAACCGCCGCCGTCTTCAGGGACACGGTTTATTAAGGTGTAACGAGAGATCGCTTGTTTTTGGCTTCATTCAGACAGGACGACGGGGGGCATGGTGGCTCCATGCCTGGTCTCATGCCCCCAGGGCTGGGGGTTTGAGTGTTGCCCCTGCCTCTGTCGTGCATGGAGTTTGCCGGTTCTCTGTGTCTTTGCATGTCTTTCCTCCGGGAATTTTCTCCCGCGGGGCTAAAAATTGCCACCCAGGAGTCGACATTATAGATATATATACCTTTGAGAAGCAGAGGTGCAAACTGACTCTACCGCTTCGCTTTATTTCTGGGTGTAGAGATTATGGTTGGCCTGCTTTTGCTGCCTCCCCCCCGCCCAGCTTGGATAAGTAAATACCAGCTGCTTTGTCTGGCTGTTCTGCAGGGGATTAAGGGGGGGAAACCATCTTAGTGACATTTTCCTTTAAAAGCGACACCTATCCCCACTGCTGCTTATGAGAAGCTGAAGCTGGCTACCTTAATCTTTCTCCGTAAACCCTCAGTCGGTATTTCACACATCCCGTCCACGCACCATCCCGTGGTGTCACGATTTTTGTCGTCCGCTTTCGCATCGGCGCAGCGCTGCCAAATCTCCCGCACTTTGGGAATCAACCGTTAAAACTCATAAACTTAAGATATGATTTCAGTTCCTGCTTAATGTGGGACTGTTTGTCCTTGCTGCTGTCTTCTGCGCTCCGTTAGATTAGTTCTCTTTCACTGTCTGGTTCACTCCCTGTTTTTTTCAAAATATTCCCCCATGTCTGCTCACACACCCCTTTTTCCAGGTAATCCCCTGAGAATGTCCTTATACTTCATTTTCTTAGATTAATTTAACTCTTTCAGTAACGCTTTAGTGCACCTTCATAATGCATTCATAGAACATTCATAAGCAGCATGACCTTAACATCCTAACATACCTTAACAGCTTAAATATACATTAATAACAAACATTACATGATTATACAATTATAATGTTTGTTATTATATAATGTTTGTTATTAATGCATATTACAGCTGTTAAGGGATGTTAGGATGTTAAGGTATACATACATGATGTTTATGAATGTCTTATGAATACTTAATAAAAGCATTATGAAGGTGCAGTTAATGTAAAGCGTCGCCCTTTTTTCTTACATAACTCGGCGTGGCCATGAAATCCTCCTGACGTCCGCAGGCATGTGGAGGTTCCTGTTCCCACCTCTGTCTGTTCCTCTTTCCTTCAGAGTCCAGGTGTATCCTGCTCCCCGTGGTGCTGCACCACCTCCAGGCTCACCTGCAGGAGCAGAGGGACCTCGTCATGTGTGGCCAGATCCTCTCCGGAATGTTCTCCCTCATGAAGAAGGATGACACTGTGAGTCTCCTGGGCCTGCCCATGACTCCGCCCATGACTCCACCCATGACTCCGCCCATGACTCTGCCCATGACTCCGCCCCTGCCCCCGCCCTTCTCTGTAAAGTTGCCTGAAGACATCAGCCTCTATAATTCCACTGGACCTTCCTCATTTATACCTGAACTATTCACAAGTCTAATTTATAAAATCGCTACTTTGTTATTTTGGACTTCCTCTGCCGGCCCCTGGAGGATTGACTCCCCCTCTGAGTCTGATCCTCCCAAGGTTTCTTCTTTCTCTGGAGTTTTTCCTTGTCACTGTCCCCTCTGGCTTACTCTCTGAGGGCATTAGGCAGGGATGATGTAAAGCGCTTTGAGACAATGTAATGTCGTGAAAATGCACTATACAAAAATAAATTGAAATGTAAGTTGACTGCAAAACACCTCATTTACCATATAAAGAAAATGCCTGACTGTGCCCCCCAGCATGGTGGAAGGGTGGGGCTTCATTTGTTATTGCAAAGTATTCCTGTAGATAAGGAAAGAGGGCAGAAGAATCTTAAATGTTTGAGGTGAGATGATGAAGACCAGACCCTAGACTGACCTGGCATACCGAGATCAAACACACCGTTCCAGTATCCCAGGGGTAAATTACCCATAAATCCCAGCAGGCCTTATAATCTCAGGCCAATGAGAAGAATGAGAAGGTATCTGTAGCTGTCCAAAGCCACCATAGAAACCTCACAGGAAGGCCTTGCATTCCTCCTAAAATAGAACGCTTAATTAGTAAATCACATTAATAACAATTAGGAGGTGTAATCATTTCTGCCCTCTGGAGGTTAGCCAGATCTAAGAAGCATAAAAACGGCCGTGTTTCTGGGGTCTCGCACACGGCTGGGTTTTAGTAAGGAGTAGTGAGTTTCTTCTGAGGCTGGGCTTGGCTACATTACTGTGTTTGGTTGTATCTGTGTTCCCAGGAGGCCCCAGCCTCGGAGGAGGTGGAGGTGATGGTGAGGAACCTTCTTAGAGTGCTGTTGAGGACCATCTTGGAGATCACTAACCGACCGCAGCCTGCCGGCAACTCCATGCGCTTACAGTTTCAGGATGTCACGGTACGCGGCTACTCCACCCTTACGCTGTTACAGTGGCCCTGGATGTCGATGTTGCAATGGGACCGTCTAACATATCTCGTTATGAGGGATTCCGGAAGTCTTAGGGTGTTTTCACATATAGTCCTCCTTAAAGGAACCAAACTCAGACCTCTAGAAGTGGTCCCAAAAGTGGACCAACAGAAAGGGAACTCAGTTTTTTTGTGTTCACAATGCGAGTTAATTTGAAAGGGGACTCAATTCTCTTTCTGGTTTACTTCAACTTAGATGGGGCTTCAGTCCTTTTTCTGTTCATACTTCAAGTTCTTATGGAGCTCTCAGACCTTTACTGCTTTGGATTCTGGGTAGTTTTCACTTCAAACGAGATGGCTGCAAAATGGATGCAAATTCCTGTGTGTTGTAGATAGTTGACGTTTTATGTTTTCTTCATTCCAAATATCAGGAAGCGCCGTAGTCTCCTCCTCTGACCAAACTGTTCCGCGTCTCACATTTTGCAGCCATTATTTTTGCTTGTTTCCCGGGACTGTACCACGTGATCTGCCTACGGCAGAGCTAAAGGGTAAAAATTGTCGAAGCAAACCAGGACCGCTTTGTGTTCATAATGCACAAGTTAAACGAACCGTGTCGCAGACTAAAAGTGAACCGGACTGAGACTGCCTCCCGATGTGGTCTCAGTTCGGTTTGTTTCAAAGGGGTCTGAGTTCGTTTGCCATGTTCACATGTACGCAAAAAATGCTGACTAATCGAGTTCGCCTTAAAGGATGAAAAGGACCAAGTGTGAAAATACCCTTACACACTGGCTTGTGCGCATGTGTGTGTATGCGTGTGCTGTCCTTGTGTATTCCGTGCCCGGCTTTGTATTTCCAAGGAGCCTTACCGTTCCCCGCATCACCACGCCGCTCGTACGTCGCATCCGGTTGCTGACACCTCCGCGGTCTCACCACCAGGGGGAGTTTGTGGCCTGCCTTTTGACCTTACTCCGGCAGATGACCGATAGTCACTACCAGAAGCTGCTGGAGAGTCTAACAAGCAAGGACGATCTGAGGGTGAGGTCCCCCTTCGATGTGACACTCACCGTCATCACTGTAGCGATGGTCGGGCCCCCATCTATCAGCAGGGAAGGATGCAACCTCTGGTGATTGCCATCTAGCGCCATTAAAACGGGCACTGAAAGGGGAGTGAGGCATTTTGGGTAATTGAATTCAGTTTGAGACAGCTCATTACAGGAGGACCACACAGTGTGGAATTGGAATTCATGAATAATATCAGATCCAGGCGGAAAGTAAATTGAGGTCTCGCTGTGACACTGCTAAGGCGCTTCTGTCTGTGTGGGCCAGAGTGGTAACTCCCACTTTGAAAGCTGGTTAGTCCCAGCAAATGGGATCGACTGACCTGTGCCTGTAGGGGATGAAGAGAGGGATTACTGTCCTCTCCGTCACTCCCTCATCCATTCTCGTAAACAGACCGACACACGCACGCTCACAATGGGCCACCTGCCCATGCAAGCACAGCTTCCACACGCAGCTCTTTGTGGAAGCGCATTCTTTGTAAGTGTAACGTCTCTATTTATGTCCAAGGATTTTCTCTTGCAAATCTTCACGGTCTTTCGGATCCTCATCCGGCCGGAGATGTTCCCCAAGGACTGGACGGTCATGCGATTAGTCACCAACAAGTTAGTTCCTTCCTTTATGTGCATGAAACTTTTCAAGATTGTTTGTTTTTCTTGGAATTTCTGCTGCTGTTTGTATCAAACTATATTGTTCCTAATTGGTGCCTCCTTATTTGATAAACACCCCCAAGCCAAGCCCTCTGTTCACACCGCAGTGTGATTGGCAGACCTCCGTGTCCATCACAGTCAGGTGTCAGTCAGGGACCACGCCCATGTGACTTAAAAATCATTACTTACAAGTCTGTGGTTCAGTTCGGCTGAAATTCCTTTGTACACTTTGTACTTAGAAACCAAGCGTATCCTCTTCCTTCTGCCTTATACTTCCTTAGATAAGTTACGGATACTCAGTAACCTAGTACTCAATAATGGTTATGGCTGGATTGATTTATGAAATGCTTTCCTTCTGCTCTTTGCTTCCTGTTCTTTAGTGTTATCATCACCACGGTCCTATACCTGTCAGACGCCCTGAGGAAGAACTTCCTGAATGAGAAATTTGATTATAAGGTAAGTGGCTCTGAGTGTCCAGGATGGTCCGCATGGTGAGGAACATTACAGGCAGATCCGGCGTGTTCAGGATCAGCGGGGCTGCGCGTTGGGCCTCCTGGGGTGAGCCTCACAGGAGACACACAGCGATGCATGGAGACCTTCAGTCCATGGCTGAACGAAGGACACACTCCACATGATGAAGTGCTTTGTGGCCCATTTTTCCACATCTCCTTTCCAAGGTGTGGGATTCCTATTTCTACCTTTCCGTGATCTTCATCAACCAGCCCTGTCTGCAGCTGGAGACCTTCTCACCCTCCAAGAGGAAGAAGATTCTGGAAAAGTGAGTGGCTTCCGTACGCAGGGATCAGCACAGTGATATTCGGCCACCTGAGCCTGTCTTCACATAACCTGTGTGGATGATGTGTGTGTGTGTGTGTGTGTGTGTGTGTGTGTGTGTGTGTGTCTCCCATGCTTCAAGGTACGGCGACATGCGGGTGATGATGGGCTGCGAGATCTTCAGCATGTGGCAGAATTTAGGTGAGAAATTTCCTTTCATAGTTCAGTTTTCGATTTGACCTATTGATGTAGCTGGAGATTTTACTGCTTGTTGATGCCTTGGGCCTGGACTGCTGCTTGAACTTAAAATGTTGATCTTCAGGTTATAAATCCATGTCTTTAACCATGGATTTTACTGTTGAGCCCCTGAGCAAGACCCTTAACCCCCAATTGCTTCAGATGTCCGTCATCGAGATACCATGTGTGGTACCATGTCTCTACAGGACCCCATCAGATCATAGAAATGGGTTCTGTGCTGTAGTGGTACATAGCTGTGATTTTTCGTGCTCTGATATATCAGGCAAGCGAGGTTGTGTTTAACCCAGGTGCTTATTGGTCTTCCCAGGAGAGCACAAGCTGAACTTCATCCCAGCCATGATCGGCCCCTTCCTGGAGGTGACACTGGTGCCCCAGCAGGATCTCCGCAACGTCATGATCCCCATCTTCCATGACATGATGGACTGGGAGCAGAGGAGGAGCGGTAACTTCAAACAGGTGCGGCAGACGCATGAGATCTCGGTGTGCCTGCAGGACACAGCCCACCTGACTGTAGGCCAAGGACTTGCAGGTTCTGCTCTCTGCGGTTCTGCTGCCTGCGGACGTTTCATGGGGTTCCTTCACCACAGTCGATCCAGCCTTCCTTCTGGGTTGGCTCAGAACTACCTTGTCAAAATAGACAAAGCTCTTTCAACTGTGACATTATGGTTTGAATTGGTTTCAGGTACATTATTCTGCCCTACAAAAGCATAACAGACGCTACGCTGACACTGAATAAAGGGGCTTCTGACTTTTTTGGCTGTGGGTTACGTTCCGGTGAACCCTTCATAAGCCAAAAATTTAGTAAATCAAATATAAGTATGATAAATAATTAAGTAAATTACTACTGTCACTAAATAAGTTATTACAGAAATAATTGCTGCCTTCAAGCTGGGCAATTATTTAAAATTTCACCTACAAAGTCATTGCTGTCCTCTTTTTCTTCTCAGAAGAACAGGAGACACGCTTGGGTCTTTAGTGGATATAATGGACATGGGAAAAATGTGGTTAAACACAGAATAAAAGCACAGTAAGATACATTGTTAAGCACTGTATGAGACGCACTGTATGAGACGCACTATATGAGACGCACTATATGAGACGCACTGTATGAGACGCACTGTATGAAATGTTGGCGATCATTTCAGACGCTGGAGGCGTGGCTTAGTGGTTGCTGACATCGCCCGGCATCAGTAGAAAGTATCGTACGACATATCGCTGGTCCAGAAACAGATCAAGATTATAAGTTTGATGACTACTGAACATGTATCGCTAACGCTCCATCATAAAGTCATAATGTTGTCAATCAAACAATTTTAAAGCAAGGAACTCCTGTATTTAAAAAATCTGAGCATAGTTGAACTAAGATGTTTTGTCACGAGTTAAAACTGAGCCTAAGAGACCCAGTTTCGGTCATAACTCCGTTTTGATTAAATACGCAGTGATGGTGTTTTGCCTCTGTGCAGCAGTGTAGTGTACATGTGCGTTGTTCATTTGCATGCGTTTCCCAGTGCGCTCGTGTTTAAGGTGGTCTGGCACGTGCGAGACACTCACCAGTGGGTTTGGTGTCTGCAGGTGGAAGCCAAGCTGATCGACAAGCTGGACAGCTTGATGTCGGAGGGCAAGGGGGACGAGACGTACCGGGAACTGTTCAACAGCATGTGAGTCACCTCCTACCTGCCCCACACAAACCACAGCCTCAGGTACCGAGGGCTTTCATGCATTCACACCTAGTGCTGAAGACTACCTCCATTCACACAGGCGTTTTCACATCGCTCCCAAACGCATTAGACATAGCTATTAGTGTACATTGGGCATGCACCCGTCGACACAATGACCAGTGAGTTTGTTTCTTTTTACGCACATATGCAGTGTCACACTGTATAACATGCTGCTTACCTATTAGCGACACTGCTGTCACTGCAGGATCTGAGTCAACCGTGGACTTCAGTCGCACATGCACTGCCAATCTGAGTCAACCATAATAAACTATTAAAGCAGTAAACTATTCAAATAATAAAGGACTTTGGATCATCTGCCAAACCTGTACCCTTAACAATTATAGAAAGTTAAGGACCATGTCATGTATTTGCATAAAATTCCATAAAATGGCTGATTACCTTTAATTGTCTGTTTTGACACTGGCAAAGCCCCTCACAGAAACTGGACATATACAGGTTTTTTGTATTTGGCTTGCTTTTGGTTAGTTTTCGTCTTAGTTTGTTTTTAGTTGTTTTTGCATTTGTTCTTCAATGCTGGCACATGCGTGACTCACATCCACGACTGACTCGGATGCTGTAGTGACGAGCGCTGGTAACAGTTTCTGTGTATCCGCCATGTTGGGACACTGTTTACTTCTGCGTAGGGTGACCAGGTGGCCAATCAGACAATGAGAGGTTTTAAGTAGCGGGATCAAATCAGGGAAAGGTCATGTGATGAGTAGGGACCAATCAGGGTGCTTTTAAAGTTTGCTTTTTCATAAGTCTCTGCTTTCACTCACCCACACTGCAAAGCTGAAAATGGAAGCTAATGTCTGTGTTTTTAAATTAAAATGTAGCAGTGTGGATCTAGCCTTTGATGGGTAATATTTAATTTTATTCCATTGTTGGTGCCTTGGTGTTACGTGCTGTATAAAATGTGCATTGTGTGCAAACTATACTGCCTTCATACCATACTGGTGTCCTAAACAGTGTGATGTTACATCACCAGGCCGCATCCTCCTCTGTGTCTGACACATGTTCCTTCACAAATGTGCAATGCATGCATAAGGACCAAGGCTGACCTCTGTGCATTAATGTGAAAACTGAGAGCAGATTTGTGTCACTGAATTCACGCTCACCTATCATGGGCATTGCGAGTGGTTTCTGTGTGACTGGTGGCTGTGGGAAATAGGTGGGGGTGGGGGGTGGGGGGAGGGGGGGGGGGCAGGGGATGTGGTCATTTAATTAATAGCTCAGGTGAACATCCACCCCCCCCTTGGACTGAGGCTGGCTTGGCCGTGTGAGTGATCATGTGACCATGCCTGTGTTGGTCGCTGCTGTCACACTGAGCTATTGGAGCTGTAATTTATAATATGACGGCTTAACTGTTTTTATGACCACAGTTATTTTAATTAATTACACATTTGTTGGTTTTATTCATTTTTTAATATTGTTTTGATGTGACTTTATGGATTATTGCATGGTTTTATTATTAATAAAGTATTCTTGTGCCGGGATGACAACAGGATGGATACCGTTGTGATTCCAAGTTGACATGATCAGTACAGAATAAAAAAAATATATATATGTGTGTGTGTGTGTGTGTGTGTGTGTGTGTGTGTGTGTGCATAGCATTGAGTCTAATCACTACTGGAGAGGGTTTTGTAGCTGGCTGCTTGTAAGCTCCACCGCAACAAACATTTCAAGCATTTTCTCTCTGTTCCTGTCCTGCACACTGCACACTGCACACTGCATCCCCTGCAGCGCTGCTTCACTGTTATCCACCGTTTTGTCTTCATCACCCACTCCAGTGACTTTCTGTGCAAACCCTGCCCTAGCTTCTGTTAGCTGTAGGGCAGTTTTGCTAATATCCTCAAAGCGTTTGAATGTCACCGCAGTGACACCGCCATCAGCTCCTCATTGAGTGTGAACCATGACAACAGATTACTTCCTCTTGCTTCTAGAAGATTCCATTATTTGTCCTTGCTTTTGTTTCTCTCCAACTAACAATACTAACACTGTACTAACGTGTGTGAGTGTGTGTTGATATTAATATATTAAAATGAATCTGTCCTACCAATGCTTCCTGGATTAGAATCCCCCTGTTTGGGCCCTACCCTAGGTAAGATGCCACCCTGCTCGCTGCCTGCTATAGAATTGGATGTGACAGAGGGATTGACATGGTGCCCCCTACTGGTTGGGAGGTGTTGGCACTTGCCCAGGGTCGCTGATGGCCCAGATGGTGTTATGTGTTTGCATATGTGAGCGTCTGTTGAGGGCATTTAGCTATGAGCAGTGAGTGAGTATCTGTGCATGTCTGTGCATGCTCGGAGTACTGCAACCCCTATGTGTGTGTGTGTTGTGTGTATACTCATCTGTTAAGGACAGTAACAGTTTTGTCTGTGCCCTCAGGGACCTGACAGCCTTCTTTTTGTGTGCGTGTGTTTGTGCATGTGTGTGTGTGTGTGTCTGTGGGTGGGTGTGTGTGTGTGTCTGTGGGTGTGTGTGTGTGTATCTGTGTGTGTGTCTGTGTGTATCTGTGTGTGCGTGTCTGTGCGTCTCTTGCAGCCTTCTGAAGAAGATCGAACGAGAGACATGGAGGGAGAGCGGCGTCTCTCTGATCGCCACCGTCACACGTCTCATGGAGCGACTCCTGGACTACAGGTCTACTCCAGTCCCCCGCAACCCCCACCCCCCCCCAAAACCCACCGCGTCTCCATTACCATCCTGCCCTCACCCCTTTTCCCTCTGTCAGTGTTTGACTGCGTCCCTGCCTCACGAACAGGGACTGCATGAAGTCGGGCGAGGTGGACGGGAAGAAGATCGGCTGCACCGTCAGCCTCCTGGTCAGTTGGCGGTCCTCCTCGCCGTTACAGTCTTACTCGCTGCGTTCATGTGTTTCTGTGGCTCTGTCGGCTTTCAGAAAGGGGAACCACAGCCTTTTCTAAAGCGCTGCTACTTTAACACCCATCCTGGGTCCTGTGGTGGTGGTTGGAGGGGGGTTTAAATGTCACAGCAAGGACCCAGCCTTTTTCGAGTGCCGTCATTACCCTGGCTATCTGTGATTCGGGGGCTCCATTCAGCGTGGGCCCAGGGTCTGCTCTGAGCTCCCTGCCCCCGCCTGTGCCAGCCGCCTCCCACACGCTAATGTCACTTGTTGAGTCACTTGTGCTCCCGTAATGCAACTGTTCAGCTCCCGCGCGTGTGGGTGGCTTGAGTGTTGCTCTGTGGAGAAGATCACATGACCATCTCTGTGTTTTATTCCCCCCCCAACCCCATCACTTCTAGAACTTCTACAAAACTGAGCTGAACAAAGAGGAGATGTACATCCGCTACATCCACAAGCTGTACGACCTCCATTTGAAAGCGCAGAACTATACAGGTAGTGAACACTGCCCCCTGCTGGTTCCCATTATCTGATTAATCAGACGACAATCTATGCTTTTAGCACTGGGAAATGAGGAAAAATTTATATAATATTTTTTATTTAAATGAATACTTTTAAGCAACCAGTAAGAAATCCCTTAACATGCTCCTCTGTAATAAAATGGTTCAAACGGATGATAGTGGAATATAAATATTATTTGACATTTTTACTCCTTTATCTGTCACTTTTATCCAATTTACAGTACAAAGATGGGTTAGAGTTTTTGTGCGCTCCTTGCGATTTGAACCCAGTATGTTTGCATTGTTAGCACAATACTCCACTTGTTAAGATACAGTCTGCTGGTCTTATCACGGATTATGAATGGGCTGGGTGAGAGGGTGGGCGTGGCCAAGCGGTGACGGGGGCGGGGTGTGTGTGTTCCCAGAGGCCTCCTATACGCTGCTGCTGTACGACGAGCTGCTCGAGTGGTCGGAGCGCCCTCTGCGCGAGTTCCTCAGCTACCCCATGCAGACGGAGTGGCAGCGCAAGGAGACCCTACACCTCACCATCATCCAGAACTTCGACCGCGGCAAGGTGGGGGACGCGTCCGACCACCGGGTCCGTGGATGTCCGGGTGGCCAGTAGACGCGGATACGGGTGGGATGTGCGACTCGGTCACATGGTCTGCGGAGCAGATGCTCGGTTTGTGGGTGACTCACCTATCTTCAGAATTAGTGGGAGTCGTCTAAGCTGACTTCTGACTCAGTGACCCTCTCCAGCGAGGGCTGAGCGTCATCCTTGGCACCGAGAGCCCATCTTTTGATCAGAAGGACCCTTTGCGGATTCAGGTCGATTTATATCCTTAAACATAAGAGGCGAACATGCCGACCCGAATCCTCTATCTCTGAAATGGACAGGCCCTGTGTTCCCTCCCTCCCCAGGTGCGGGAGACTCAAATGACCTTGAGCGTCCCAAGATGAGAAACACACTGCGTGAGTCGTGTGTCTGCACCTCCAATTAGAGGCGTTTCTGTCAGTTTGCAGCGCTCATTTCTCCGGTGAACACATCATTAGGGCCATCTGCGACCGCCGCTGCTCCGGGGGTAGAGCAGCAGGATAGAAAATCCTCCATTTAATTAGCGAGATTGCAAGGGAGCGTGCGAGGGAAAGGGCTTTCTCGCAGCCGGTGGCCTAAATCACGTTGTCAGCCACTGCCACCAAGTGGCAGGAATTGGCAGTGCTGTATAGCTAGGCGACAAAACGGCCAGTGAATGACATCACAGTGTGTGGTTTGTCCTTTTGGCTTATTTGTATGCTAATGTTTTTGAAAACACTTTTCCAGTGCTGGGAGAATGCCATCATACTGTGCCGGGAGCTGGCAGATCAGTATGAGGCTTATTATGACTACAGGAACTTAAGCAAGATGAGGGTAAGTGTGTTTTCTGAGGCGTGAGAGTAGAACCTTCCGATATGTCGCTGCATCCCCAGCTGGCACCAACATGGCCTCTGACAAGCAATACCTCCCCTTTGTTTTGGCTCTGGCAGATGATGGAGGCCTCCTTGTACGATAAAATCATGGACCAGCAGAGGTTGGAGCCAGAGTTTTTCAGAGTTGGCTTCTACGGCAAGAAGTTTCCCTTCTTTTTAAGGGTGAGTGAAAACACAGCAGTATATGTATGTTTACAACTAAATACGAGGCACCTTCGCAAAGTAAAACCTGTTTTTTTTTTAATACAATGGCAAAAAATGGTGCCATACCCACTACGTCCTGCAGGTGGCTCTGTGGAGCAGCTGTGTGAAATTTAACTCTGATCCCGATCTTTTATTAAATGGTAGCTTTCATTTTGGTTTAGGCCAGCAAACTGAAATGAAAGCCTTCTGCCCCCCCCCCCACCCCCCCACCCCACCACCACACCTTAAGGTCACGGCTATTTAATATTAAATAAGAAATTTCAAGGACTGCAGAATCCGCCATTCGCATTCTACTACTTCATGTGCACTCGCTGCCTGAGCAACTCCACAAATGCCCATCGGGTGGCGCCAGCAGCAAAGACAGTGAGGGCAGCAGCAGAAATGATCACGCGTTTTGCAACAAGCTGCACTATTAACAGATGGACTGATGATATGAAGCTACATGTAGCATCATTGCAGCTGGTTATTCTGCCAGTGCCCTTAACAAGGGCCTGGACGTCAACCAAAGCTAAAGTGCTCCTGTTGGATGAGTCGCTGATTAATTAGGATATTAGCTGGTGGGAGGGGCCTCCTGTCTGAGCTGCAGGAAGCCTGATGGGACGAGGGTCTGTAGGCACTGGTACAGACAAACGGCACTAAATGAAGTTGTCCTGCCTTGGGCTCTGAGCTCCCCTGGCCGGGTACAGACCTCAGAGGATCCTGGCCACAGTGGCTCTCGGTGGTGGGGTCCCACTAGTTGGCCTTTGGTGGTGAAGGTTTGGCAGATGTTTCTCAGTGTCACTCATGGTTGGTGTCTCCATGCCTGTCCGCCATGCATATCGTTCATGTGTCTAAGGATGATTATTGAGCGACCCTGGTTGACTGGAACTGAGTGTAGGCCTCAGATTGAAGCCTGGGCCTTTCCTTTTCCTCCCACAAGAACAAGGAGTTTGTTTGCCGGGGCCACGACTATGAGCGCTTGGAGGCCTTCCAGCAGCGCATGCTGAATGAGTTCCCCCAGGCCATCGCCATGCAGCACGTCAACCAGCCCGACGAGACCATCTCCCAGGCCGAGGCGCAGTGTATCCTCCTGGCTGAATGCCCGAGGCCTCTGGATGCCCCAGATGGCGCGTCACACCCCAAAACACCACGGCGCATGAATTGAAACCCCCAGAAATCCTTCAGAACGCAATGCGCTCTACGTACAAGAATGATATTAATGCGATTCACGCCAAAATGCCAAGCACGTCTTAATACACTGTGGCCTTTAACAAAGACCGCAGGAGAGCACGAAACCGCGGCAGCAAAACCACTGCGTGTGTAGCTACGTGGGTGTGTGCTGCAGGCTCATAGCAACCATCATTGTATTCATAATAAAACAAACCTATATATTTCAGACTTGCGAAGCTGTCGGACTATCGGGGCTGTAATCTGACATTTGTATTCCTGCGATGAGGGTCGCTCCCAGCAGTGCCGACGGGCAGAGATAAATCGATGGCTGCTTCAAATTTGCCGGCGTGTTTTATGACGAGGTCCGTTATGCAAATGCGGGCCAATGGATGGGACAGCTGTTTCTAGGAGTCGTGCTCCGGAGATGCGTCTTCCTCCTGGGTGCAATTATACCGGAGGAGGCCAGTCAGACTGCATTAGTGTGGCGTTTTGTTATCTTTGTTTACGATTAATCAACTGTCTGCAGTGTTTGGCGTCCTGTGGGCCCCTGCTGCCCCGCTTCACTGGCACTGCATCTTACCTGCGGGGGGCGGGGCTATTGTTTGTGGCAAAGCGGGCTAGGATGCTGTGTCTATGATCAGAAGGTCACTGGTTCAAATCCCGGGTCAGCATAGTGATGTCACCATTGGGCCCCTGAGCGAGGCCCTTAATCCCCAGTCTGACTCTGCTTTCTCAAAAATGTATGTCACCTTTGGATTGAGGCATTTGCTAAGTAAATACAATGCAAATGTATTTGTCAGTCTGGGTCTTAAAACTCAAGCTTCTCCTGGGGGGTGGAATTTTCATAGGCAGAGGCAGGTGGGTGTTTTTCCCTTGACCGCAGCAACTCTAGACCTGCAGATCTACGCCGTGAGCCCCATCCCTGAGGCCCAGGACGTGCTTCAGAGAGAAGGCGTGGCAGACAACATCAAGAGCTTCTACAAGGTTAACCACATCTGGCGCTTCCGCTACGACCGACCCTTCCACAAGGGCACCAAGGACAAGGAGAATGAATTCAAGGTGTGTAGCGAGAGAATTCCTCCATCTGTCTACAATCCATCCATCCTTTCCATCTATCTAGGGTCTATCCATCTACCCATTCAGATGGACTGCTGGTGAGCCCCCTATCCTGAGCTCATCCTGTTCCCCGGTGGTTATACTGTTAGACATAAAGCGCTTTGATCAGCATCTATCTCTTTGTGGCCTTGAATATAGATTTAATTATACATAATAGTGTAGTGATAGGTTGTGGATGGAATCTCAGGAGTGTTAGTGGTACATGGAAAGGCTCTCAGTAACTGTGTGTGTGTGTGTGTGTGTGTGTAGAGCCTGTGGGTGGAGAGGACAACGCTAACACTGGTGCAGAGCTTACCGGGCATTTCTCGCTGGTTCGAGGTAGACAAGAGGGATCTGGTGAGTATCTGCCTCTGATGAGAACATCCAAAGGGCCCTTCTGAGTGCTCTTAATGTAGCCTGTGTTTGACGCCTGAATACAGGCCTTAAAAATGTGTACAGACTCTTCAGCTTCTCTCATGCTGAAATGTTCTGGTAGAGATCGTTCCCCATTCTGCAACCGTTTTCCTTAATTATCTTGACTCTAGGCCAGTATTTCCCAGTCTGGTCCTCAGGGACCTGCAGACAGTCCACATTTTTGCTCCCTCCCAGCTCCTAGTAGGAGCAAAAATGTGGACTGACTGGCAGGGAGCTGGGAGGGAGCAAAAACGCGGAAAGTCTGCGGGGCTCCAGGGACTGGATTGGGAACCACTGCGCTAGGTGATTAATTTCCCTTTAAAAATAACCGAAATGCAAACTGGATGGAGAGTGGAGGCTGCAACGAGAGCACTGAGGCATTGTGGGTGTTCTAGATGGAGGTGAGCCCACTGGAGAACGCCATCGAGGTGATGGAGAACAAGAACCTGCAGCTGCGCACTCTGATCGCACAGTGCCAGGCGCGACAAGGCCAGAGTGTCAGCCCGCTCACCATGTGCCTCAACGGTGTCATCGATGCCGCAGTCAACGGGGGCCTCGCCCGCTACCAGGAGGTGAGAGCCTCGGGTGCCCAAGAATATCTCTTCGTGATCCGGTCCTCAGCCCCGGAGAACCTCTCTCGTAGCTGCAGCCACGCCCACGAAAGCTTCACGGTGCTTCTTTTTGGTGCGAGAATGTTAGCATCCTACCCGCTGATCCCCAGTTAACCTGTAGGGAGCGCCATCCCATTCTCTCCATCCACGGGGGCCGAGTGTCATTATGACAATTTCGGTGAGCCAGCTGACATCTCCGCGGGCAGGAGTGTCACCACACTACTTTTCCACCGCAGTTTGATGTGACTCCACTTGATCGGCACGGTGGGGCAGGTCCCAAATGATGACCGCCTGGTGTAGTGCCGGGTTTAGGAGCAAACGTGGGGCCCTGAATCTCACGCCGGTCCTTTTGATCTCCCGTCTCTCACCTCGCAGTGTCACCGTCTTATAACGGATTACAGCTCTGCATTTTGACTTTTCTTTTGATTGGCCAGTTAATTGAGCCTCAAACACCAGTGCTGACTTTTGAGTTGAATCTCTGTTTTCCGGAAAAGTCTTCGAGGTCCACGCTTTTGCTGCTGGTGGCATAAAGAGGGAATAAGGACCGGTAGTCATTCCACCAGCAGCCCTGGCTGGTACGGACCAAAACATCCACTCATAAGTCACATGATTAAGGTAAAGTCACATGATTAGGGTAAAATGTATGACATCATGTTGGGTGAGTTATCTCATCACTTGGTTCCATTCCTTTGAACAGCGGGAACAGGGAGATGTCTCATTCAGCTTTGGGATGGTCCTACCACCATATTCTTAACTCTGTTCAACATCAAATCGAATCAAAGTTTATTCATGAAATGCGCAACATCACAGCAAATGGTGGTAGACGCAGGCAATTCCCACGAACCTCCAGCATGTGGCGTTAGAGTTCACCGCGCAAGAATGAAGCTCTGGTTTTGTGTGGGCAGTAAAAAGCCTGTCGGCGCTCATTAAACGTCCCGCCGGGTGAGGCCTGAGCCGGATTTAGCGGTAAGCCACGGCTGGCAGGGAGCGTGTGAGAGCCCTCCACCGTGCTGTCGACACGTCCTTGAGTTCCCAGTGCCACCCGTGTACAGTGTGTGTGGGGGGGGGGGAGGATCGGGGCAGGGGGTGGGAATGGCTGAGAGAGTCTGTTCGTCTCCCCACAGGCGTTCTTTGGGAAGGACTACGTGGCAAGCCACCCGGAAGATGGCGAGAAGATCACGCGGCTGAGGGAGCTCATGTTCGAGCAGGTGGGCCCGACACATCTCCGCGGTCGTGTCACACACCCGCCTGTAGGGGGCAGTCATTAATCTTGCAGTTTCTATAGAGTCAGCCACTTTCCCCAGCTTGGTCAGGTCGGTTTTAAGGGGATGGCACCTGTGTATCGTGTGAACCTCTGGTTTCAAGTTCACTTCCTTAACTACTGTTGCCCCTGCTGACCGTTCTGTCCTGTTTGTCTCCCAGGCACACATCCTGGAATACGGTCTGGCCGTGCACGAGAAAGTCGTTCCCCAGGACATGCGGCCACTGCACAAGAAGCTGGTGGATCAGTTCCACGTGATGAAGACGAGTTTGGGAATCCAGGTGGGTCTATGTTCTCGTCCCACCCCCCAAACACCCATGTGATCTTACATTATGTCTGTTTCTGCTTGACATCTCGGCACTCAGCTACATGCAAACCTCTGGTTCAGGGCTTGAGTTTCATAACAGCCCATCGCCTGCAGCCGTTCCCGCCTCCCCGTAACTACAGAAACTGCTGCTATGCAACGGCAGGCTTTCAGAGTGAGTGCTGGCACCTCCTCTCTCCTGCTCGCTCTCATCTCCTCCCTCCTCCTTCTCCGGCAGGAGTTCCCGGCCTACGTGCATGCCAACCCCCTGCCCTTCATCAATGGGAGCCCGCGTGGCTGTAGGAGCTCCCTCCCCAGCGCCATCAGCCCGGACGGCGGCCGTGTGGTGGCTCGGCGCAGGTGAAGACACATCCCCCACCCTCGCCAGCTATTAGCTGTGACCCTGTGATCGGAAAGTTGCTGGTTCAAATCCCGTGGCCAGCTGAGTGAATTCACTGTTGGGCCCTTGAGCCGAGACCCTTAATCCCAGTTGCTCCAGGGGCTGGTTGATGCCTGCTCTATCAATTATACATTGTTTTGGGAAAGAGCATCTGCTATATGAAACGAATGTAATGGGTTTGGGGTCTTTCTATACTGCGGCATGTGGGAGGCATTTTAGCTCAAAAGAAAAACATAAATCAAGAAGTATCCATTTTTGGTCTTATGCCTTAAAGATTACAGATACACGAGAATTCGGTTGGTACCCCCCCCCCCCACGCTCTGAATAACCCTGTATCCTTGTGTTCCTCTGTTGCCATGCCGACAGTCCCCTCAGCTACCCAGCTGGCAACCGGTACTCGTCGTCCTCGCTGTCATCGCAGGCCTCCAACGAAGTGAGCAACATCACGGGCCAGTCGGAGAGCTCGGACGAGGTCTTCAACATGCAGGTCTGCCCTCTTGCCGGCCACGCCCACTAGGGGGCTCTCTGCCGGCTCGTGCTCCGGGTCGCCTTGGCCCAAATCAGTTTCTTTGGAGACTTTTTGCTGGTCTTCTGATTAATGCTAGTGCAGACCAGTTCCCACACATCAGCCGTGTAATAGTCAGGGCCACTGATATGATGTATTAATGTCAAGTATGCCTGCCCCCCCGCAACTGTAGCCAAGTCCGTCTACCTCAAGTCTGAGCTCCAGCCACTCGGCCTCCCCCAACGTGACTGGCGCCGCTCCATCCAATGCCCGAGGTCAGACCCTTCCCCCTCCTGCCTCCCACACTTGCTTCTGAACTGAAGCCATTTTTGCTGACCTGCCATTCACTCAGAGTTACCCTCCTGGTGTAAGGACCCTACACCTCTCCTGCAGTCCCCGCATTCCTCAAAAGCCCTGCATCGCTACACTGAAGCTGCTAATTTGCTTTTAAAATCAGTTATAATTCTAGCTGCTGTTTGTCCACTCTAAGATAAGTAGTGCGCAAGGCATGATGGGAAATCGTTCTTGTGAGAACGTCTGTTAAGCAAGTGGTTGACATCTGATCACACTTAGCAAGTCCTTCAATTTCAAGTAGCTGTGGACATCTAGGAGAGCTTGAGCAGCCATACTGAGTATAAAGCGTTTGTTATGAGCTGAACACTGAGCTAATCCATAAATTTTCCACCTGGTGGACTCTGTGTCGGAATGAAAAACCTGCCAACGGTCGTTTCCCCTTGAAGGAGCCCCCGGCGACCAAGCGTCAGTATGTAATTGGCCGTCTTCGGTCACCGACAGCGTTTCCGAGACACCTGTTGAAGGTACGCCAGCCTGCGTGTCTGTCCCGTGTCCCTGTGCCGTACGGCAGGTGTCGTGTGTCACGCGTCACCATCTGAAGCTTCCTCCCCAGGCTCCCCGCTGCTATCTGACAAAAGTAAGCATTCCAGGGAAAACTCCTGCTTCTCCCCCCGGGATAGACCCTGCAGCACTGGCTTCCCAATGCCCCTGGACCCAGGACAGGTGAGACTGTGTCCCACATGGCTGGTACAGGGGAGTGTGACTGAAAGCCCATAAACTCACATCCCCAACAGAAGAAAGCCCAAAGTAGGACATCCGGACTTTGTCACCCCACTACAGGTGGCAGAAGATGAACCCTAAGAGCGTATGATTTAACCATGCTGCTTTTCTGCCCCCCAGAGGTCGCTCCCACAACTTATAAGCAATTCTTCATTACCTCGGAGTGACCCGAGCCAACCAGCACCCGAGAAAGGTAAGGCTGTCCTTCATCATCAGCATCATCATCACCAGTGAATAAATAAACATTTGGATTCTCGCTTACATTGGGTGCAATTTGTAAATGCAAGTCGAGATTCTCCCTTTTAATTGATTTGTTAACAATGAATGAGTTTGTTAATTTGAGGGAGTGCATTGTGGGAAATGAACAGAATCTTTTGGTCTGCATCACTGGAACATTTATACAGTCCCTCGCTGGCCCCTGCTTGCCAGAGGGTTCATTTCTTACTGTGGACTGTCGGTGTAAAAACGACCTTGGGGACCTTTTAGACGTGTTAAGATATTCCCTATTAAATTGTGTTTTTGTTTTGGCCAAAGCTGGATATTACTGTTGTTTATAAGTGCGTAAATCTGTCCCTTGTCTCGATCTGAAGGTTTTTACAAATGCACAGTGCCGACGGGTTTTAATTTGCACCAGTGGCAGAGGAACCGCCCCATTGAGAATTTCAGAACCGCACAGCGCGCTGGAGAACTCATCTATGTAAAAGGCTGATTCCAAATGCCCCCTCCACACGCGCTCCACAGATGAGGGCTAATTCTTAATTTTAGCTGCTCTCTACTCGGTGGCGAGGTTTGTTAGGGGGGTGGGGCAGGGTGGAGGCACTGGCTGTAATAGGGTTCCCCCCCCCCCTTGACCTTTGACCTGTAGGCATATTTTCCCTCAAAAATTGCCCCACAGCGTTCCTGCATGCCTTGCTGGATAATGGCGCAGATGGGTTACCTTCAGAAGATAGCTAATGCCTTAGGGGTGGGGGGCTCAAGCAGAGAACCAGCACAGATCCTCCTCAGAGGTGTCGTCTTAAAATGCACCAGCAGGGGGTGGTCAGGCATCAGTCAGAGCCATAATCGTGTCCCCTAGTAGCTAACCTTGCTGTCCGCTGTGGCTATGCATCGTTTGGGTAAAGTGATAATTCTTCCAGGTTGCTGGTGACTAGCCGTAACTGACAGCACTCTCCTCGTGTGTCTTTTGTGAAGTCCTGAGCCCCACTGCGTGCACCTGGAATCTAGACAGTCCAAAAGAGGCTAACACGCAGTATTCAGATGCGCTCGGGAAATTGATATCGCCCCCCGTCCCTCCTAGGCCACCGTACACAGGTAAACACCGACGGAGAGCTTCGCAGCCGCTGCTAGCATTTCCCACCCTTGCCACTGACTTGCACCCATTGGCTGGGATCATCTGCTGCTGTTTCGCTGTGCCTGGCTTCGCCTGCTGCTGTCTCATGCTTTTACACGCCTCTCCCGCTTTCCTCAACGTCATCGGTTCAGCCGGCGGGCACTCGTACGCAGGGCCGGTCCAGGGCATCAGCAAACTAAGCGGCTGCATGGAGCCCAGGGGCCACTGGGGATCCTCACATCCTATCATCCTGTCAGAACTGGAAGGAAGATGACAAACGACTAGGTTAATCAAATTTTGCTAAGGGTCCCGAAAAGGCTTGGGCCGGCCCTACGTCTACGCAGACCTGTACTCCCCTATCGATTGCCGCTGTCTGGAGTTGCGCCTCACCTTCAGCTGCAGTGAAAACACGGGAGTTTCTAGCCACTCACAAACTCCTTAGAAACACCGCCTTCGTTGTTGAGGGTGGCCTGGTTCATCCGAATGCGTGGGGCTGTGGACCGCATGCTAAAAATAATGCGATATTAGCATGAAGGACGTAGCATGTAAACCGCAGGCATAAGTGCTCGTTCATCCACAGGCCTTAATCCCAGCGCTGCCCTGCGGATCAGTGTTCTTAGGCTCTTTTACACATTTATCTCTAGGCCACCTCAA
Source organism: Paramormyrops kingsleyae (assembly GCF_048594095.1). Lineage (NCBI taxonomy): Eukaryota > Metazoa > Chordata > Actinopteri > Osteoglossiformes > Mormyridae > Paramormyrops > Paramormyrops kingsleyae. Next base: position 29,315,979 of record NC_132799.1, on the reverse strand, counting down.
GGCTCCATTAAATCCACGATCAAGGAAAGGGAGGCCTCATCGTATCCCCCCCCCCCCAGTATAACGGCTTTGCTGTCAGAGCTAAACCAAGCTGTACCGACTTTTAATAGTGCAGCACCCCCACCCACCATGTGACAGGCTTGCGATGCATGTTGCCTGCTAACATGCTAATGCTAAAGGGCTTGGTACAGCACTGCAGCGTTGACACGCGCCTCCTCCTTCCCTTCCTGCCCTCAGCTCCGTCGCGGCTCCTGCATGCAATTGGGTCTCAAGCATGACGTCCGCCTTCGTCGGCCATTTTCACCTCCTTCTCTCCCTCCCCCTCTCTCCCTCTTCCCTGTGAACAGGTTCACCTGCCAGGAACTTGAGGTCCCTGTCCCCTGTCCCCATCCCCAGGTCTCCGCAAAAGGTATGCCCTGCTCCGTCTCGGGATGCCCCGGTGGATTGTGGGATACGGGCAGCCAGACCGCGGCTGCACGCGCGGTGCAGTGATCCCTGCTGTTTCCGCATGCTTATGAATCCAAACGCTTAATGGTGATGGGCGCATGTGGCGGCCATGTGCTGCAGAGCGAGGCTGGCCAAGCCCATCTGCTCTCAGAGAAGCCGCCCCGATAGGCAGCCCGAGAGCAGGTACTCTGCTCGTTACCCTCGTTAGTGTCAGGTCTGATGGGTAACAGCCAACGTCGTCACCGAGCAATGAGAAAAATTCTCAATCCCTTTGTCAGGCCACGCTAAATCTGGGCCTAATCGCCTGTATTGGGATTCTTTCACTGTCCTTGTCTCCCTGCGAACATTGATTACTTGCCGCCGCCCCCCCTTCCTTTTTTTTCTTACCCCGTGAGATATGGATAATTGTCCATTTACTCGGCTAAAACACTAGAGGGCGGAAAAGGTCACAGCAGTCCGGCCCAGAGGCAGCAGGCAGAGCAGAAACGCGCCTGGAGGAGGCAGCTGGGCTCTCTGGGCGCCTAAACGGAAACGTCGGACGCACCGCGGCAATTCGGCTAGAGCCGTGTTGCCAGAAGTGAGGGATTGTATTATGGGATATACAAATCTGGCAGAACCAGATCGACAGGATCGAGCGATCTTTCTTCCCATCCTGGTATTATTATTGATTGTGGTGTTCTCTGTGGATACTGCTCTTATGAATACCACTCAGTGGCAGACTCCCATCTCTTTGGTCATCCAGGACCCATTCATCTGTCTGTGGTGACAGTGTTACTGGGCTGTGCTTGGCTGCCGCTGTGTAGTTCAGCCCTAATGGCCCACTCTCTTGTCCCCCCCCCCCCCCCCGCAGAGCTCAGTGCCCCCTTACACTCCCTCCCCGACCGAGTGCCATTCGGGGGGGCTGGTGTCCAATTCGCCGGTGCTGTCGGGCAGCTACAGCAGCGGGATCTCCTCGCTGAGTCGCTGCAGCGTGTCAGACACTTCGGGCCTGGAGGCCCCACCCCCCGGCGACCCTGCCCCCACTGGCACGCTCAGCACCTCCGTGTCCGGCGGGTCCGACGAGCTCTCGCGACCTGGGAACAAGACTCCGCCGCCGTACAGCGTGTACGAGCGCACCAACTCGCGCCGGCCGGTGCCCCTCCCCCACAGCCTCTCCATCCCGCCCCCCATCGCCCCGCCTGCCCTGCCTCCCAAGCCCCACCAGTTCCGTGGCACCAAACTGGACTCAGAGCCCCGGCGACCAGAACCCATCCAGCGGCCCAGGCCCCTACCGAGGAAGGTGTCTCAGCTATAGCGCCTCCCTTTTGGTGGCAACCAATGGCACGCTATGCACTTTCTGGTTGGGTAATCCCAAGGTTCTAGGACAGTACGGATTTAGACATAGAAGTAGAAGTGATTTTTTTTTTTTTTTTTTTAAGAGGGCTGTAAATATATTTACTGCACCTCTTAGTGCATCTCGGATTAACACACTCTTACATAGTAGTACAGGATTGGTGATCAATGAAATGTTCAAATACATGTATATATGAGTTGGAAAAATAACAGGTTTTTGCCTTATTAGAGTCTCATTATTTTTGAAGGTTTCCAGTAAACCCTGAAACACATCGGAAAAGCTACTATATTGTCCTCAATGGCTAAAAGGTGCTAGAGGTTTCTTCTGTGTCTTTCATCATAGCCTAGAATCTACCAACCCTCCTTCCCCGTGGCCCCACACTGCAGATCCGCCTGGTTTTCACCAAGTGTTGTGCCAAAGGAACCTTTACGCGTTTCTGTAATGGGACCCGCAGATTTCCAGTAAACAGGCGCTCTCTCCCGAGCCGATCTTCTAATGACGCACAATCGTAGTTACCCCCCCATCTGTGCGCGACACGGAATACGAGCGGTCGGCTAGCCGCCGCGCAGAACCTCCGCAAAAGCAATAGCCGGGACACAGCCGCGTCGGACAAAAGCACAAACCGGGACCACCTCCGACGGCGCGCCCCCCCCCCCACCCGCCTAATAATAAAGCGGCGCCGGTCACACGTGACGTCAGACTGCCAATTCCTCACGCATACATTCCTTTAACGCAAAGTGAACACGCAGCTCGCAGAACTCCGATTGCCCTTTTCACTAATATGGTGATTAGCTACGTGATTGTACGGGTGTCCTCTCCCCCCGCTCCTCCCCCAGTACGTTTTACTTAATCGAAAAAAATACTGACTGAACAGACTTTAGTTCTGATTTTTTTTTAACAGTACTCTGATTGTTCCGGGTCACTTACCCGTTATTGAAAATATTTTATTGTGCACAAACATGGTTTTGTAACACGTCAGTGGACAATATTGACTGCTTAACTCAGTGAAAATTCAGTATTAACTGCAGTACTTTGGGACTTTTTTGGTTTGGTCTCCCAGTTTCGCTTTTCTCTGCATAAATTAGTTTTTTTTTTTTTTTTTTTTGTGAAATTGTAAATGACATGAGATTGTTGTAAGTATGCCAAATACTTTGTGTATTGCAATTATTGTAAATAATGTGTTTTTAACAAAATGTAGCCATATTGGATTTACAGCATTGAATGTTGCAAGGACAGAATTATAAATCTCAAATATTTATATGTCTTAGTGAGTGTAGACGATGGAGGCAATGGGTATTGCATCTAACATTCACATGCTTAAATAACATTGTTTAATAAAACATTTTGAACAAGGCTAATTTGTATAAATTAGAATTTCATTCTATTCTTTGCATTAAGAAAAGCGTGTTTAAATTCTAAAATATTTACATGAGGTTGTATTGAATTGTTTGATACTGTTTTAATGCAGTTTTTACTTGTATTTTGAGACCGAAAGAGTTTGTGTTGACTCACTGTCCTCTTACCATTAAAAGCCAGGTTTTAAACTGGTTATTTATCACAATAGGAACGACATCTATTTAATCTAATTTAAATGTCTGGAACATTGATTGGTTTTGGTATAAAATGGATTTTACAGATCAAATAAAATGACATCTTCTAATCAAAAAGTATATAATTGAAGCTGTGTGTTATGTAATTGGATTGAAGGGAGCAAAAGAAAAGTTAGCAAAGGTGGATCAGTTTTTGTAAGATGATTGTAAAAAAAAAAATGCTGGTTACACCGGCTTGAAGGACAGGATGATATTTAGCCTTAAATACCCCGGTAACCAGTGGAGTGATAAGCAATTGGATTTTCCAATTCGAGACAAGTCTGCACACGCAATTACATGTATGTAACAGTTTTATTGCCCTGTAAATAGTCTGTAGGGTTTGCAAACTACCCACATGCTTTTGATGTCCCTAGTTTTAGGTTTATAATGGAATAATATAGATTTGCTGTAAGATTTCTTGCGTGAGAGTCTGAAAGCGTGAGAGCTGGCAACCCTGAGAATGACCTGACAGCATTCAGTTGGATACGATATTGGGTGCCACACCACGATCCAGGGTATGAACTGTAAAACCTTGGGTCACCAGATCGAGCCGTGCACCCCAGCTCTTGCCTGAGCGAATGAGATGTGGCGGCTGATGATTCCCAACCCCCCCATCCCCCAGTGGTTTAGGTGACATCTCTAAATCTCTAAGAGCCACCTCTCTCGTCCAATTACCGCTACCTTGTCATTTTTTCTCCAGTCCCATTTTTTAAGCTGTCAAGTGTGGCCTAATATCAGGATGAACAAATATTATATTTTCGAGAGCAATCTCCTTGAAAACGTGCTCGCTCAAAGTCGCGGGACGAGAAGTGCGGAAACCCGCAGATGTAGCGTGTTTCTCCTCAGAGAATGCGCCGCAGTCGATTTTCAGCTTCAGATTCTGAATAACGGCGCTTTCAGAACCACCAAAACAGCCCATAACCTTCAAAGTCATTTATAGACAATAAGGAAGATATGTCTTAGAGAGTGAAGCTGTCAGATGCTGTACAGGAGAAGCACAGCGCTGAAATCCAAAATGTCTGATTGCAGAAAACGCATTCCCATTCCTCACTCTCTCAGCTAAAGCTGTGACCTTTTACCCTGATTGCAACATGCAATAATATACATCAAGAAGAAGCAGAAATCAATAGACATTTTGTCTACCTCAGCATCAAATATTTATCGCAAATCTCCTTTTGAAGTGGTCACCTTTTGAAGGACTCCTCCTGCTGTCATGCTCAGACTGCTTTGCCGTTATATAACCGTCCAACTATTTTTCTGTTCGAACAGCTCTTCGTCTCTGATTCTCCTCTTCCTCGCCGGAGAGACCGTCAGCCTTGTTCCTCTCTCTGTTGTGCAGACTGCACAGATCATTCCTCATCAGGATATAGAAAAATCACAGGATGCGTCTATCCATCTGCCAGCCTGGGTGTAGACGTTTCAGACAGCGGACGTGACTGAAGCTGATCATTGTGGTCCATTTTGTATGTGCGATGACCGCAAAATCCCAGCTGCATTGTTAAGAGACCAGTTTCATTCACACTGACCAGATAGGGACAGTAGCACTTGACTGATGATTCACCAGCAGCACAGAAATCGTGAGCTATTCTAAACAACTCCTCAGTGCTCTGCTTGGCTTGTGGGACTTATGAAGAGACGAGAACTGATCTGATGAAATCCACAATTAATCTCTAGACTCCTCTCCCTCAAGAGGGTTAATTGGTTGTATTCTCCATGTAGAGAGAGGTTTGTTGTTTGTTGTTGGCCAAGCATAAAGCATCCTATGTTTGTGTGCTTGTTAGGAAAAGAGTTTATTAGGAATAGATGTTCACATAATTTTTTATTTTTTCCTCTATGGTCAGCTAGCTTAA